>NC_134235.1:56056383-56681383 GCF_965152275.1 Natator depressus
GATAAAGCAAGGGATGCAAATAAAATTTCACCTATAGTGTAAACATAAGTAAAACTAGTAGTACAGGTGTTGACGAACTTGTAAAACAAATATGAAACCTGAAATGTAAGTGGCTAGTTTTCCTTCTTCACAGAAATGGAAAAGAAGGGCCCAGTTGATACAGTTACAAAAATATTTCGCAAAACTGGGTGACTGGGCAACAAAATGGCAGATGGAATTCAAATGGAATTCACTGTTGATAAATCAAAGTAATGCACACTGGAAAACATAATCCCAACTATACATATAAAATGATGGAGTCTAAATTAGCTGTTACCACTCAAGAAAGAGATCTTGGAGACACTGTGGATAGTTCTCTGAAAACATCCACTCAATGTGCAGCACCAGCAGTCAAAAAAGCTAACAGCATGTTAGGAACCATTAGGAAAGGAATAGCTAATAAGACAGAAAATATAATGCCACCATATAAATCCATGGTATGCTCACATTTGAATACTGCGTGCAGTTCTGGTCCCCCCACCTCAACAAAGATATGTTAGAATTGGAAAGGGTACATAGAAGATCAACAAAAATGATTAAGGGTATAGAACAGTTTCCATACAAGGAGAGATTAAAAAGACTGTGGCTTTTCAACTTGGAAAAGAGATGACTAAGGGGGGATATGATAGAGGTCTATAAAATGATGAATGGTGTGGAAAAAGTGAATATGGAAGTGTTATTTACTCCTTCACATAACACAAGAACCAAGGGTCACGCAATTAAATCAATAGGCAGCAGGTTTAAAACAAACACAAGGAAGTACAACTTTATACAATGCACAGTCAACCTGTGGAATTTGTTGCCAGTGAATGTTGTGAAGGCCAAAACTATAACAGGGTTCATAAAAGAACTAGATAACTTCATGGAGCATAGGTCCATCACTGGCTATTAACCAAGATGGTCAGGGATGTATCCACATGCTGTGGGTGTCCCAAGAGCCTGACTGCCAGAAGCTGAGAGTGAATGACAGGAGATGGATCACTCAATGATTGCCTGATCTGTTCATTCCCTCTGAAACACCTGGCATTGGCCACCGTTAGAAGACAGGATACTGGGCTAGAAGGACCATTGGTCTGACACAGTATAGTTGTTCTTATATATTTTCTCAAACCAGGCAAAAGCTACTTTTCCCTTCATATAAAAATATATTGCTTCATTTTAAAAAATTTATTTACTTTCTAACTCACTGGTCAGTGTGTGTAAAAATTGCCTCTTGGTTTAATATTTCTCACGGCTTTAGAAACTGATATATGACTTACATTATTTGCTTATCAGATTTGGTTTAAGAATGAGTTGTATATTTTTTTCCAGCAGGCCTTCCATTTGCTAAATGGATCCATCAATTCTGGGGTAACATGTGAGTCAGTCTTATCAAAAATAACTGAAGGAGTGGCATTATATTAACCTCTTGGTACTGGGAGTTGGATTAGGGTTTTAGCACGATGAGCTTTGATCTACCAGAACTAAGGGATTAAACTGTGGAATGTTTGTAACTCTGCCTGTGTGAATGCATTTACAGTACATCTTTACATACACATTCTACGCACACAGCCCCTGATTCAGTACTCACTGAAGTCAATAAGAAGATTCTCATTAACATGAGCAGGTTTTGGATTGGGTCCATAAAGCACAAGTTAAGGATAGTAGAGTAAATCCAAATCCTACACCAAATTGGTGTGTTCTAAATGAAATCTAAAAACTGGGCCTGAAGTCGTTCCTTCTGTTTCGTCTCTGTACACTACCTATTGTTTTTGATTCCTGCTACACATGGTCAATTTCAAGTTATTTAGAATCACTGGAGCATAGAAATTAGAGGTGGAAAAGACCTATTAAATCATGTATGACAACACAGCAGGAATCAGTGTGCCTTGTACCGGCAAACAATATTGTAACTGGCTATCTGTGAAACAAAGATATATTTCACAGCTGTAATGTCACCTCAGTTAAATATGCATTTTTAACCTAATAAGACTACAGTATACAAATGGATTAATGTATCAAGCTATACATCAAATTCTGATTAGCTGAGTCACCTTTGCTGTCACATTCCCATCACTTAGCATTCAGCTGTTCCAAAAAACCTTTTGAAATTGAATTGGCAGAGTTGCTGGGTTGGATCCTGAGCTGTTTTAAATCAGTATGACTCTACTGAAGTCAATGGGACTATACCAATTTATAACAGCTAAGCACCAGTCCCCTAATAGCCATAATTTGTTTTTCTTGTAAAAGTGAATCTTTAGCAGTAGAAATTTCAGCGGGGAAAGAGGGAACACAGACATCTCATATATGAATATACAGAGATATGTTTTTCTTGTCCACATTTTTTTTATGATTTATTAAATATATCAGAAACTTTACAGAAACCTTGTGAATAAAGCTACAAAAACATCTCACGGTTGTGAAGATATCACAAGTCACTCAAGCATCAATAATCCATGAGTTATCAAAACTTGCAGCTAGGCCAACATTTGCAAAACCAGATGCCTTAAATTAGGCATCCAAGTGCATATTTGGCCTCCCAAATAAAAGTGGACTGAGTTTCAGAGGAGCCAAAAACCTGTAGCTCCCATTGAAGCCAATAAACCCATAGTTACCTGGGGAATATCCCTTTAGTGTCTCAGCTTCCTCACCTGTATAACTGTGATAATAATAGTTGCCAAATACACAGGTGATGTTGTGGGGCTAAATTAAGTTTGGTAATGTGCTTTAAGAGCCATGAACAAAAGGCATGAACATAAGAATGGCCATAGTGGATCAGACCAAAGGTCCATCTAGCCCAGTATCCTGTCATCTGACAGTAGCCAGTGCCAGGTGCCCCAGAGGGAATGAACAGAGCAGGTAATCATCAAGTGATCCATCCCCTGTTGCCCATTCCCAGCTTCTGGCAAACAGAGGCGAGGGACACCATCCCTGCCCATTCTGGCTAATAGCCATCGATGGACCTATCCTCCATGAACTTTAGTTCTTACTGGAACTCTGTTATAATCTTGGCCTTCACAACATCCTGCAGCAAAGAGGTCCACAGGCTGACTGTACATTGTGTGGAGAAATTTTTCCTTTCGTTTGTTTTAAACCTGCTGCCTATTAATTTCATTTGGTGACCCCTAGTTCTTGTGTTATGAGAAGGAGTAAATAACATGTCCTTATTTACTTTCTCCACACCAGTCATGATTTTATAGACCGCTATATCATATCCCCCTTAGTCATCTCTTTTCCAAGCTGAAAAGTCACTGTCCTATTAATCTCTCCTCATACAAAAGCCGTTCCCCCAATCATTTTTGTTGCCCTTTTCTGAACCTTTTCCAATTCCAGTATACCTTTTTTGACATGACTGAAGCATTGTTATTATCCTGAGCAGTAGGCACTCAGAACTGTGCAGGGGGCAATCCAAATACCTAGATAGATACTGTTACTAATAATTTATAGAAGGTACTGGAAATGATGTCTCTTGGGCCAGTTAGTATTCACCTTGGCTCTGATATCATTCTTAAAAAGTCCTCCTTTGTATGATGTTACTCTATGGCATTACACAATACATTTGTCTTACCAGTTCAACTATTTGTTATTATTTACACTGCATCATTTATAGACAAATAAAATGACAAACTTCTGCCCTGAGGATTTAAGAATCCAGATTAGACATGACACAGAATGGGATGTCAATAACCATAGTAGTGAAGAGAATGGGAAAAGGAGGATTACCAAGTTTAGTTACCTAGCTAGTGGTCAAACTTAACTGCTCTATACAGTGTTTGTTGAGTACCCCTTGTAGGAATGTTTCTACAGTTCAGAATTTCATGACTTCTAGGCAGCTCAAAGATTAAGCGCCTGATTTTCAGTTACACTAAGTCCACTTTACACTGTTGTGATGTTGGGTCACCCTCAAAGTTACACAAGTATGATAGAATTATAATTATATAGTAGTAGAAACAAAGATAGACAAAAGAGTGTACAGGTATTGTAAAAAGGTATGAACATCAGTTCCATGCTGTTGAATTTCACTCTGTAACAAATGCAAGGCCAAAGTGCTAATTATTTCAGGCCGGTACAGGACAAAGAGTCTGTGCTGGAAAATGATAAGAACTTTGAGGAAACCGTGCTGTTCTTTAAAACAACACCCTGATGCTCTTCCCTCGCGGGAGCCCCTTGTCATGCCTATGTAAATCTTGGTATCCAAAGAGGGAAAAATAGATAGTGGGAAAAAACTTGTTAAATGAATCAAGAGTCATAGATTGTGTTGTTAAGTAAAAGAATGAATGAGGAGTGAATGGAATTGAGAGCCTGAAGCAGGGAAATAATTGGTTAGTAAATGGTGCCAGCCTAATCCTAAGAATTTCAACCTTGATATCGATGGGCCGAAGAATATGCAAAGTGGAGATAACCGGATGACCCTCGGAGGGCGAACTGGAATCCACCCAAAACGCATCAAGGAAGAACAAGAAGATAACACCTAGCCATCATGGAGCCGTCATGGATGTACCTTCTGCTGATTGAGCTGATTGATGTCATCTCATTTGTAAATTCAGCATGATGAAGCAACTTCCATAGACTTGCATTGAACCAGAGACCTACAAAAACTGGGTCCAGGGACTGTGTTCTTTGAATCTGGTTCTACGACCACCCTCCAGGAGCATCAGATGCGCATCTGACGATGACTCGGCTCCACTCTCGTGTCCAGGCCACCTGGCCAGTGACTTGGCACGAGCAACATCTAGGCTGGTAACTATAACAACCTTTATGTAGAACCTGTGTGTGAATGTCTGTGTGTGTGAATGGATCTATATAGAAATTGCATATAGGAATATTTTGTGGTATTTACAATAAATGTGACAATTTGCCTTGTCCCTCTTACAAGATCCTGTTGGTATCATTTTTATTAGTGTAACAGTGGCACCTGATTTACTACTTTCAGTGGTAATTTAGGCTTTATAAATTATATTTACACCTACTTTAAGCCCCTTTGCAGTTACCATCATGGTGTAGAGGGACCTTAATTTAAATTAGAATCAGGCTCAAAACCAACTGTGATAGCCATTCCTCCTCCTCTCCCTCCCACAAAATGAAATAAAGATCTTTTCCAAGGACAAAAGAAATACTTGAGGTGGGCTAAACACCAAAGCACAATGTGTTTGGATCTGGTCACCATTGTTATCATTTGTGATGATGTGGTTTAGAGTAATTTGTCAGGTTTTGGCACATCTCTAGATTCTTGTCCTCTGCCCTGACAATATCTCTGTTTGAAGCAGCTCTGGCAAAACTGAATTGTTTTTGCAGCTATTTTACGCAAATTCCATGGAAAAAAGAATCTCTATGTGGTCCATTTGCAGAAAAGAAAATTAACAACAGAAAATTATCTTTTTCCTCTCCCGCTAACACCCACATCAGCCAGCTCAGAAGACTGACATTATTAGTTGTTCTCAGTGGACCATATCTTGACTTCATGTCTGAGCTTTTTAGTTCCCACTGATGTCTTTGTAGCTATTGAGAAATTTATATTAAGACACAGTGTATAACAAGAAACACACACACGCATCCACCCATACCCACACCCGTATCCGTCTTTTTAGTGATCAGAATGCAATAAGGACATAAATTTAAGAATTCTTTCAATATAAATGCCTTATTGATGGTACTTACAGCTGATCTGCAGAATGCTGTGTTCAAAACGTGTGAGAGCAGCTGATAATGTGTTGGTCCAGTTGGTTAAATCTGTACCGGAAAGCCTACATTACCATTGAAAATGTTACCTATTGCTTTGCATGCCCGGTTATTTATAGTGCTGTGTAGTGAACAAGAATACTGGGTATTGATCTATATCACACTTTAAATAAAGCCAATCAAATGCCAAATGGAGAGGACAACAAACGCAAATAAAACTTGCCTGGTTCATATGTCATTAGAATACAGTTTATTAAACATTAATGGGCACTTAAGAGGGATTTCCTCTGCTAGGTTTCTCTCTGGAATATTTCCAAAACTAAAGAAGCTACATTATACTCCATCAAATACACTGCCCCTTCATGATCTATGGTAGGTCATACCTAGTTTCTTATTGAAATGATAAGAAACCATCTTATTTGTATAATACCACCACAACTATTAAAACTAACTATACCTGGAAGCAGGAATGGGAATACAAGTAGCTGTGCAGTAGGAAAAACTGGTGGGACGAACAGAGATTGTATAGGAAGAGCAAAGCCAACTCCATGCCCTCAGAGATACTGATCTGATGGAAAGTTTGACCTCAAAAGTAATACACGTAATGAGGGGCTCCTCTTTCTCATGTTAATTATTTCATTTTTAAAAAAGGGGCTTTTAAAAGAACTTTAGAAGCAAGATCCTGTTTCTAAACCAAATTCTGCTGAGGTCATGAGTGAAAGTGAGTTTAGTGGTCTTCCTTAGTCTTTTGTGCACCTCATAAAACCACTATGCAGTTCAGACCAATGGGCAAGCATGCAGCATTATGTGCCTAGTGTCTGCCCAAGAGAGATTCATGAGTCTAGTGTTACTTTGAGCTTCCACAAGTGGAGAGTAGTATAGCCCAGTCAATTTGGTCAGGGAGGGGGTGGAAAGGGGAAGTCCCAGCTCCATGCATGCTTCCTGTGCTTTCCCTGGGTCCTCATGGGTATATTGCTGGTCTGTATTTGAAACCAGGATGGGTAAATCCTTGCCGCAGCTTTGTTTCATGATCATACCCAAAGACCAAGTAGATGCAAGTTAATGCTGACCCTGTTTTTTTTAACTTGTGATAGCTCCCCTTCTATATTGTGAAACACCTTTTGAGAAGGAGTTTTGGAAGCAGTGGCTGGTAAGAAGTCCCTGAAACTTTGGTTCTATCCAAACTGTGCAGCCCTGGAGCCACCAGGACGCTAATGGGGCCTGGTAGCAATGTAGAGGCATGGGGCTTCAGTACAGATGGCCATTTCTCTCAGCAGATCTGGGGGTAACCACAAAATATCACTCATCACAACAGATGAATGAAGAAACTCTGGAAGTAAATTGCTGCAGGCGTCTTAAAGATGCAGCTTAATTTTAGGTGTCATCTGCTTGTAACTGCATGCTTACATTGTGCTGTGGCGATGGTTCAGTACTGAGTCACACCAAGTACCCGCTAAATTAACTGTAGCTGCCTCAGGTCACCTATGCCATTTGTATTGACTTCCCCTATTACATGCTTTTGGCCAAATTCTGCTCTCTGTTACTTAGGTATTACTCCATGTGTATATCATGGTACATGAGAGCAGAATTTGGCCATTTTACTATTTATGGTTGTGCATAGTAAAAATGAGGAGGGCAAATTAACCACTAAGACAATTCACCCCACATGGCCCATAGAAGACACTTCGCTTAATCTAGGATGTCTGATATGGAGGTCTAAAATATCAGAACATTGCCCTGAGGTTACAGATTTTGCAGCAGAGTCACCAAATCTCAGATTTAGTTTTCTAAAAACTGCAATTTGTAAATCCCCAGATTTCATGAAAGCAGCAGATGGTGAAAATACGTTTCTAACTCATTTCAGTTCTTTCTGCATTCTTCATTCTTATTCTTCCTATATGAAATTACTTCTAAAATCACAAAACTGGAAATGGCTTTTTTTCTTCTTCTTTTTGGAGGAGGTGGGAAGGGAGGGCCAAAGGAGGCTTATCTTCACTTATCCTCCAAATACACCAGCTGCCAATATGTAATTTATATATATATATATATTAGTCCTATTAAAGATCCATAGTATAGGTCTCTAGTACTGAGAGACCAGGGTCTTAATTTAGTAGCATTTAGAGTTTTGGGCTGCATTGCTGGCATGTGCTAAATAAATTTACTAAATCCTTTATGCAATGTTTTATTATACAAAAATTTGCAGATGTGCCAAATGTAACAAAGTGGATTGGTCTGGAAGATTTAATTAATTTATGTCAGCTCTGGGAGTCTGAGACAACATTAAATTCCCGGAGCTTAATTTGGATTGCTAGTGCTTTTTAAAGTAATTAAAAATATACAGTTAATAGTCAAATAGGGTTGGTCCGGGATGAAATTACTCTACTGGAAAATAAAGTTTCTTTATATGTTCCCTGTGCAATCAGTCACCCAGAACAGTCTTTTCTCAAGCCTCCCTTTCTTACAATGGTTAAGAGCATATGCTGTTAGGACTCGATCTTGTTATCCTGCCGTGTACTCAGCCCCCACTGACTTCAAAAAAAGAGTCCCAGGTGCCAAAGAACTGCAAGAAAAAGTAAATAACATCTCAACATAGTAAGAATTAAAAGACATCTATTGCATGTTGAATACCCAGTGACGCTGAAGATTTAAAATTAGAGCTTATAGAATAAATACATATAGACTATATCTTAGGGTTGTTAAACTTCAATAAATTTCAATCTAATTTTATTAACATACCAGGTTTCTTATATTCAATGAAATGTGCATTTGGGATCCATCTTTTTCCCGGTTCATTCATTGTATTTCTCATAACCCCAGGATCCCCTCATTTTGTTCACTGCTTTCCAAGCTGGTCTCACTCCATCTTTATGGGTAATGAAGACTAGGTGAAACTGCTTCCTGAACTGTTGGTACAGCTCTTATTTAGGTCATGCAGAATGGCTTTAGAATAAGACTTGTACTGGGTATCAAACTCAGGTCTCTCATTTAGTAAACTGAAGCACCATAACTAGCTGGCTGCATGAGAAGAGAATAAATCTACTGTTGCATGCCACCATCATATTCACAAAAGGAAAAAAAGATCCACTATGCTACACCAGTTTCATATTGGTGCAACTCTTGTCAGTTTCCAGCATAAAACTGATGTAGCAGAATGGAGAATCAGACCCATGTGTCTTTCCAAATTCCTCATCATTCACTATGTGTCAGAAATATTGAAAATTAGAGCTGATTGGAAAATGGTAAGCATTTTCCAAGACAATTTTTGAATGCTACAATAAAATTGCTCCCTCCATTTTTTTGGTTGGCTGTTTTTTTAAATGAAAAAAGAGAAAAATTTGGTAAAGGAAATTCAGTTTTCAGACCAAAGATTGACAGCCAGCCTGGGGCTAGGACCACGCTTCTGGTGATGAACACCAGAATGACAGATTCCGACGCTGAAAAATTCTCCAAGAACATAGCTAAGATAGGTCACCTAACTTGTGACTCTTGAACAGAGCATTTCCCTTGATGCACACATATTTTCCTTTCTAATCTGAGAAACAGAGGAGAGAACCAACAACTTTAAATTCTGAGATAAATGAATCCTCCTTGGGTGGGGTTAGACTGTTGGACAGGGAGGGTATTAGAAAGAGAATTCACAGGTAAGAAGGAAATATTCCTTTCTCACAGTCTTCCATGCCTGACAGTCTGTGCAGTGGGAAGTGCAAAGCAGTACTCACAAAACACATTCAGAAATACTCTTCTCCCAAAGACTGCATCTGAGGAACAAAGGACATCAACTTTGTAGTGCTTTGTATATGTGCACGGATGACCACGCAGAGGCCTTGCACATCTCTTCTTATGAGGTGCAAGACCTCTTAACCAAAGAGGTTGCTGAGTCCCTTAGAGAGTGGGATGTAATGATATCTGGCTGATTTTCTCCAGATGCTCTATAACTTTCAGAAATACATTCTTTAATTCATGCAATGGAGGTTTTGGAGGCATTCTTTCTTTTTATGAGAGTGATACAACACGAAAAGTATCATGGACCTCTGATAAGGCTCGGTGCACTTTCGACAGATTGTAAGTACCAGTTTATGCTATTCGGTCTCCTTGGGATGCTTTAGGATTAGGACAGAGAGAAGGCAAACACCACTTCTTGTGAACTGGGGAAAACTATTTCTTTATTAAATAAGCAATGGATACATCTGAATAATCATTTTATTTTTATGAGAAAAACACAGATGCTCCAACTTCTGATACCCTCCTAGCTGAGGTGATTGCTACTAACAAAGCCACTTTGAGAGACAGAAAGTAGACTAAAAAAAGCACGTAGTGGCTTCAGTGGTTATTTTGTTAAGGCTTCTAGTATCAAATTTGAGCTCCAGGAAGGGAATCTATATTCCACAGAAGGATTAATAAGCACTGTTGCTCTATGGATCCTTTTAATGTGGGGATAACTAGAGATCTTTGGTTCGTCCCAGTTCAAAATGGTTGTTATTGTCTCTGCAAAGTTTTGGCCTTAATTATGTCATTACTTCAGGTGGAAAGCACATTTTGGCTTGTTGGTTACTTTTGATTAATTTCTACAGCTGTAAATTGATCTCCATAGTCTAATTCACAGATACGTATTATGGATTACACTGCTACACATTGTAAGTCATTGACAGTCTTATGGATTAATTCATCTTACTGCTTATTATATTTCCTGACATTTTATGCATTTATTTAGTTTCATATGGTATGTAAAGAAAATAAAGATGCATTAAACAACAAACGTGGTAACTTCAGCTTGCTTTTACAGTTATGTTCCCTTTGGTTTTGGATGATATATACAAGATTATAATGCATCTTCCAAATGAATGAATGCTCATATTAAACTCGGGGAGGATGTGTGGGACATATATTGCACTTTCTTCTCTAGAGATAGGTGTCATCTATTCTATTCTCACATCCTTCCCAGATAAAAACAGAAAACAAAGCTGGCCATTGTATTTTGAAACTAGGATTTTAGAATTTTTTTCTTTTCGCCACAGCATCAATTTTGCAGTACAGTGTTTGAGCAAGAAGTGTGCCTACTTTTTATACGTGTTAGCACAGTAGAGCCAGTGTGGAAAAGTGACCTGGATTCTGTGCTGCTTCAAACATCATCAACATTTTTGTCAATGGAGTTCCAATTACAGAATCTTTACTATTGGTGATGGAAGGACCAGAAACAATAGAGCATGCCATCCAAGTCTTAGGTTAAGTCCTCGGGGCTGATCGTTACAAAAGCCATCTTTTTACTTGCAAGCAGAGAAAAATTGGATATGGAGTCGCTGAGAAACAAATGTGGAGTCCCAAATGCTATTTTTTTTTTGTTTTACAGATTTACACTTCTGGGTACAACAGCACTTTAAGGACATAAGTCTGCCACTCGTGCATATGGTGAATAATACTTTCAAATCTCCTGGAGTAAACGTGGGTAAAGATAGCAGGATTGGATCCTAAACACATATGATAGCACAATGAAAGCACCTACCAAGATTTTTATATTCTTATTACAGAGTCGCATTATACCCATTTTGGAAAGTAGTTTTATGTTCCTTGTAGCAGAACATCTTGTTATCATAACATACCAAATAAAATACACATGCTGACTTGCCAGATGTGGCAGGAATTGATTTTAGTACAGGAAGCGAAAAGGCACAGCTAAAATACCATAATAAAAAATTGCATTTAAAGAACAATATTCTGTCTTTGTCAAAGTGGTAATATAGATTGCACATTCAAACTGCAATATGGTAGGAAAGGGTTTACTAGAACAGATTAAAAAATGCTGAGAAGATATCCTTGAATTGAGAGAGAGGCCAAAATGAAAATCAGAATGAATTTCTCAGTGATTGTTGAGAGAAACCTATTCAGAAAGTATTCAATGTCCAGAATTTTCATAAACTATTACATTGTTTTTCCTTGGTCTACTATTATGCTCATCAGTAACAATATTAATACTTATGGTTGACATTTTAGCCCACTGTAGATATTGTAAAGCTGAGAGATGCAAGTGTATATTAGAGCAAGCAACTTAAAAAAAAAAACCTGTTGCCATTACATATATCGCAGACTTTTCTTCTCAGATCATGTGTATCTAAACAAGAGAGAGTTCCTCTAATTTCAAAAATTCAACTAGCTGTGTGACTTTGGCATAAAGTCATGCCTGGTTATATTTCAATAGTTCTTCTTGATACATTCGGAAGGAAATATTTTAAATTTATGATAGGCAAACTTCAGAAGATTTGGATGCTTCATTGAGAGGACTACCCAGAAGTTTGGGGAGCTATTGGAAAATCATCTCAATTGTCCAAACCTGTCAAGTGTGCAAAACTGCATCTTCTGACATCAGCAGGGAACTTTGGGAATTGTGCTCAATTGGCTGGTCCAGAGAGTTTACTCAGAGAAGGAAGGTATGTAACAGGGTGGCAGGCTGTGGAAATGCAATGCTCCTCTGAATTATTCCTCATGCCAAGTACTAGAATCCTATATAACGATGCAGAGTAATTACTGATGAGTCATAGTGGCAGACACAACTTAACTCCAAGCAGAATATTAGAAGAGATGGATTGCCTCTTGCTGAAGGGTAGAGGAAAGTATGGTCTGGGACACAGGAGGTCCTGCAAGAAAAGAACACTAGGAACAGCCATATTAGAGGAGAAAGTAGAGGCTGAAGTTCATGTTTTGCAATTGCTATTTGAGTTATGTGCAAAGCCAAACCCCAGGAAAAGTTTGGATTGTATACAGTATATGTATACTCTGTTTGTTTCACTGTAATCATGTGGCATTTCAGCCCTGCTCAAACAGTCCCTTTTTAATCAACTTTAGTTTAGAAAAAAATTAATAAACAACAACTTTGAAGTGGTGGACAATGCCATTTTCTAAACACAACTTTACATGTACTTACAAGTGAGCTTGTTTGCGATTTGACTGAAGCATATAATGTTTTGAGCCATTAAGAAGGTAGTTTTTGCACATATTTACATTGTGCAGCTGTCATTCTTCTGCAGAGCTATTCATTAAACAGAAGAAGAAAATCAATGTGATTAATCACTTGATATGGTAGATGTAGGGTTATTGGAATAGAACATTATTCATGAGATGAATTATGAAACTTTTTTTGACCTTGTGTCTTAAATAATTATTATTGATGCAAGTAGATTTGTGTGACTGTTCTTTCTGAGAACACACACACACACACACAAAAAGCTGCAATACAGGGCAGCTTGCCAATGCATACCTGTTGTGTGGATAAATAGAGCACTCTAGGGGCCATCAATCCAGCACCTTTCTAAAGCACTAAATTTTCTTTAAAAACTAAAAAGAAAACCCCTTTCTCCATCTTACATTTGTGGATTTACTTTGCCATTACAGTAGGAAAGTGTATGGGCCAAATATTGTTTTAAAAATAAAGACCCTTGCTCAATAAAATCTCAGTGAAACAATCTGGGATTAATATACAAATAAATTTACCTTTGTGAAATGTGAATCTGTTTGTCAGTTTATACATCCATCTCTTTAAGATTGCAAGCCATACTTTACAAGCAAACAAATCTGATAAATCCTCTCAGATCAACCATATCTATTCTGAATATATGTCTGACTCTGATTCTCAGTCCATCCTGACTCTGACTCATTGGACTTTCTCAACCAAATTCTGCAGTCAACCAGTTACACTAACACATCTCCCAGTAGGCCCAAGTCCCCTTGCACACCAGTTTGAGGTGTAACTGTATTGACTTCAAGGGAGTTACCTCTCATCTGCATTAATGTGAGATCAGAATCAGGCCCTTGGCAGAACTGATATCATATTGGGGATAAAAGCACAGGAAGCCAGACAGTAAATAGATATTTATGGACTTGTAGGAGAGTAGTGTTGTTCTAGTCACCCAAACACATGAACACAGACTTCCTTACATATTAACAGCAGAGCCTGTTTTTGTGGTATTCTGCTGTCTGCCAGAAAAGTTCGTCTGAAAGCTTATTTTTCCTTGAGAGTTCCATCAAATTTCAAGCTCAAACAAGAGAATTTTTGAAAAATATACAAACTTTACCTATCTGGCCAAGGTCCTGAGTTGGGTGGGACAGTCCTCATCTGAAACCTCACTGTGTGGAGATGATGTCCCAGCCAGTGTCCCCTGACTGTTGGCAGGTATGCTGTGTGTATATGCATAACAGCACAATAAAGTCACTGGTGAAGCAGCTGGTTTGGGTAACTGGGAGCTGCAGAAGAGCCTTTTAGCTATCCCGATATGCCAGGTAAAGTGGCAAGGCAAAACAAGCGAGAGAGGAGAGGAGAGGAGAGCAGAGGGCAGAAAGAGGGGGAAATCAAGGAAAGGGACAAAAAGAGGGTCCCTGCTGGAATGAGGAGGCGCAGCAGTGGAACTGTGGGAGAAGAGACAGTGCGTTCCAGCGGATCATAGAGGAAGAGGCAAGAGAACTTGGGGGAGGGGACGGAAGGGCAGCACGTTTCCAGTGGAATGGGAGAGAAAGCAGCAGGTCCTGGTTGGGGGAAGGCACTGTGTCCCAGATATAATCGGGACTGGAGAAGGAAGGGAACAGTAGGGGGAGCAAGACAAGTTACCATGAGCAATTTGGCATGGTGATGTGCTCCCTGCACTGGCTCTCAACTGAACAGAGATCAGTTTCAGGTCTGTTCAAAATTCAAAGGCCTCCACAGGATTGGCTCAGAAATGCTGGAACAATTTTTATTGTGGGGAGTGCTGAAAGCCATTGAAATGTAAACTCTGGATATGATGGAAGCCATGCATTAGGCTGCTGTTATTACTAAAAGGCAGGGGGTGCTGCCTTACCCTAGCTCCCCTAGTTCCTGAGCCCTTGGATTGGCCTGAACTACCAAATTCTCTTTCTGCAACTTCAGCTGCATCCCACTGGAGCCGTGAGTGTGGAAACTGGGCCTAGATGGCACTCAATCCTGCAAGAAGTAAGAGTGGCCACTGGCCTCACCACTTTCAGAACTACACACAAAACTCATTACTCTGACATGGAGCTCCCTCACGAAGTTCTTTATACAAGCAACCCCACTAAACCTATAAACTAATCAAGCTGCTTCTCATTCAGGCTGGGAAGGAGAAAAGAACTTGTTACTGCTAAACACTTGGGACGTGCTCAGGAACTAAAGTGATGGGGGCTAAAAAGGCTAAGTAGATAGGAGAGTTTCCCAGCACTAGTTGCACCAGAGAAAGCAGTAGTTATGCTTTCCTGGATACTTAGAAGACCCTATCCCAGTCCCTACTGGCTGCCTTTCTCAACGGCAGTAAGCTGCCTGACAACTCCATCCCCTAATGCTGCCTCTCAGTTGTGTCAAGATAACTATGTCATGAGGCTAAAAGTCGTACAGCTCAGTCCTTGAGGGAAGAGGGCAGGGGTGGTAAAGTTGGATAAGGAATAGTGTATTTTTTCCAAGGGATGATTTTTAAGGAATCCAGGGCTCTGGGAGCTGCTGGAGGGATATATAGATATAGATGCTCTGGTGAATTTTATATTATTTTCCTCTTTTCTGAGAAAAGTGGAAAACAGTCTAAAATTAATCAGAATGCATTCTCAGTACTCTGGAGGACATTCGGATATTTATCTGAGGCACAGAGATAAAATTAATCCAAGGAAGATGTATTTAGAAACAACCTTCTTTCTGAAACTTAATATCAAACTCTTGAACACAATTCTATAAGAACATTAAAATAGACACCCAGAACCAGACTCTGCTGGTTACACCAGGGAGTTCGGTGCTGTGGCTCTAGGTGTAATTGAATGTAGCATTTAGTTCCTAATAGCTAATTCGTTTGTAAGATGAAACGAGAAGCTTATGGTGGGCTGATGAAAATGTAAAGCCAGAGTAATATGTTGTAATGAACAGTAAACAAATAAGGCTTGCTCTTCAGAAGTGCTGGGCATTCAGAATTCCAGCTGAGCTCAATGGGAGCAGCAGGTGCTCAACACCTCTGAAAAACAGGACCATTAACATATTATCTCAACCCCTCATGAAATGAGAAATACATAAATGTCCATTTCTGTAGTTAATATGGTCCAGATCCACAGTGGCTATCAATCCACACAGCTCCTTGGAAGTCAGTAAAGCTATGGTGATTTACACAAGCTGAGTATTCGGCCTCATTTAAAAAATTAAACTGAACAGCAAAAAGTTTATGTTTAAGATGACAGGGTCCACCATCAGAGCTCTGGTTTTCTGTGTAATGCCTTTCCATTTCCATTAACGAGCTTTGAAAATAATTAGAACTATTAAATAAAATAAATGAAAACTTTTCCTTTTTATACAGCTCATCAAATAGCTCTTCTTTGTTCCAATAAGCACATAGGTCTTTCAATGTCTTACAAACAATGCGTAACTATTACGGTTATCTTTAATGGTCTGACAGCGATGTCCCTTCCTTTTGCTTACAGAAATGTTATTTGGAACTTGGTTTTATGCTATTCAGTTATTTGCCTAATGATAGCTCTCTGGATATGGGCACAGTTCATGCACTGCACAGTGCCTCTCACAGTGGCAGCTTTGGGCAAAGAGAACTGTGTATGTGGCTACATTTAATATAAAACCCACTTTCACATGCAAGTCTGTGTAAACTCAAGTTAACTAGCCACAGAGATGTCAACAGAGGAGATGAAAAACTGTGGTAGCATATTAGCACTCACTCCAGAAGCAGCATTTTGTCTGACACACTTGCTGTATAGCGACCGACAAAACCACATTCATTTATGACACTCAAAGCGTACTGAATGTATCTACCATGTAACATAAGGTTTATGAGTTAAAAGTACAGGTGAAGAATGCTGAAAGATACTATACTGAGTATCAAAAAAAGGTAGACAAGCACAACCTGTACAATCCTTGTGAGTTAAAAGCAGGCATTAGTTAGATGGATTCAGATTTATTTTCCTCCAGACCTGCTATGTGCACAGTTGGGGAATAAATTTATCTGCTAGCCTGCTCAGTTACTTTTTTAACCTCACACAGAAGCAGTGTACAATCCAATTCCCCTTGAAGTCAATGTGTGAAATCCTGACTCCACTGAAAAATTTCCCATTGACGAGTGGGACCAGGATTTTACTCTGTAGGAATCCAAATTAATGGAATCTTTCCACTGACTTCAAGGGGAGTTGGATCAGGCCCTTAGATGCCAAGGGAGAGAGGCCTTACTAATACCTGAAACAGAGAGGCTTTGGTTGCTCACTTGCAGTGTGGACTATACTCTGTAAACAATCTATTAACTATACGCTCCTGGGGTAATGATACTAATTCAGACAACCAGATACTAATTCAAGGCACTCTCATTGTTTGGGAAACACATTCCTTGATAAAGTGTGCCATGAAACTTCACACTCCTCCTTCAAAACGCTTCTGAAGACTCATCTTTTACTGGTGAGCCCTATCCACAAATCCTAGCATATTAACATTATTTTGTGCTAAACACATATGGTTTTTTGTTTTGTGAAATGAATAACCACTCAAAGGTATATACCATGCCTTCCCCCTGTTTTAACTCTTCTCCTCCTACATTTTCCCTCCTCTCTTTCCTTATTCTTATCCTTTGATGTGCTTTGTCTACTTACAACTGCAGTCTCCGCAGGTCAGGGGCTTGTTATTTTAGTCATATACACCTACAATGCTGTACAAATGACAAAAAATAATCTCCTGAACCCTAGCCACTGCACAGCAGAAGTATCACAGACCAAGCTGCCTCAGATCATAATCTATCCAAGGCATTCATTATTACTAATAGCCAGTCATCTGGGCAGGACCTAGATAAGCTTTGTGGAAGGACACATTTTATATATCTAAAAATAAATACATAAATAAGCCTATTTTCAGTTTCTGTGTAATTGAAAAATAATCTATACAGTGAACTGCTTTGCCTATCCACTTTAAAGGCTCCAATTATCAAACTCTTTTTATTGACAGTCATATCTGTGTTTATTTTAATGGACTAAGATATAATGTACGACATTCGATTAAGTGACAATGTTATAAAGCCTGAAAATGGTTCAGTTCCAAAATGCTCTTGAAGAAACATCAGATGGTTTGTCAACCTGTGCAAGGAAAGAATGAGTAAGTGCTAAGAGTGGCTTCACATCCTTGCTATATTATAGAAATCCTATTACAATTACCCTTAACTGTCCTTTGCCTTCCTACAGTATTTTCCTCTCTGTGTCCTCCATATCTCCACTGGTAAATAATGTTCCAGAACGTGTCTATGTACAGAGAAAACATAAAAATCCCCACCCTGACCTAACTTCGTAGCTCTTTTCCAAGCAAACATACATTATCCACATTCATTATCTCCTGTTATATATTTAAATGTGTGGTAGGGCTTCTTTATACTGCACCTATTCTTATTTTTGTGTCAACTGAACTATTGCATTGAGCCAGAGTGGGCCATTAACACAACTCATATATGGAACAGAAAATCTTCAGACAAGGGTCAGGTACCAATTAAGCTTCCAGAAAGCAAATTTCTGAAGGTATAAAAGTTGTTTTTAGTGATGGACTGATTGCATATTCCATAGATGGTTAATAATTATAATAACCATCAATGTATTTAATCACATTTTTAACAGTTCTTTAAAATTCTTCATTGATGCCAAAATTCCTTTTTCCTGACTGCAAGTGGAGAGCACAGCTATTTTTTCCAGATTAATGGTCATTTAACTGTTCATACTTTTGAAAGGCTCACTACAGCAATATTCTCTAATCATCCACGACACTGCCAGTCTTTCCATGTTCAAAGCATATAATTTTGTGGAAACAGGATCAGAGATTAATTGAGTCAATTACCAGCTAGATTTGCAGACACTTCAGAGCACCAAAATTCCTCACTTACTGTATCTATTTGCGTGCAAAATGGCATCTAATTCATCACACTCCTAGCACTGGCAGGCTTCCAGCAAGTTCTTATGCTATCCTAAAGGCCAAATGGAAAGTCATGTGACTTCTGCCAATGAAAATACATTTTTGTTTAATATATTCTTCTGCAATTAACATCTGTTTCTAATATACATATTGTGACAGGGTCAGGCCAGATGGCTACAGGAGAGTTATCCTATTGGGATCCAGGAAGTGGGCGGGTGAAAGCTCGCCCACTGCTAAAGGGCCCCCCCTCAGCCTAAGGGGAGGATCCACAGGACCTGGAAACCAAATGATTCCGGGGGACAACTAATGAAATAACAGGGACAGGAGTGAGGTCAAAGGGTCAAACAAAGGGAAACTGATGGGGACACTGAGCAGAGAACCCTGGACACTGCTCCTCGAAGGCATCAAGTGAGCCAGTGGACGCCAACCAGAGGAACTCTGCCCGGATGTGTGAACGGACGGAGGATCGGAAATAGGCCCCACAGTCACAGGAGGCCCACTCGGCCAACCTTCTCTCCCTGGTTTTATAGATGGCCATTTTAGCCAGGGCCAGAAGGAGGTTGACCAGGAGGTCCCGTGACTTTGTGGGGCCATGGATAGGGAGTGCATAGATAAGGAGGGGAAAAGTGCAGCCAAAAATGTAACAGGATATCGGAGAGGAGCCAGAATAGGGGCTGCAACCTGGTGCACTCCAGATAAACGTGCACCAGGGTCTCCCTCACGCTACAGAAGGGGCAGGTGTCCGGGACGGGGGTGAACCGTGCCAAGTACACACTTGTGCTCATGGCTCCATGAAGGAGCCACCAACTGATATCTCCGGCAGCCCTCGGGACTAAGGTGGAATATAGGCTGGCCCACTGGGACTCCTCACCCTCCAGAGGTGGCAGAAGGTCCCGCGACTTTGTGTCGAGGCGGGACGCGAGGGTGAAGGCATGAAGGGTGTGGAGCACAAGCATGTATAGATGTTTCCTTGGCGCGGTCTGGAAACGAACTGGCTGTAAATTGTGCAGCCGGCTCATGGTGAAGGGGTGGGGGGGAGCCGGTCGGGTACATGGGGAAGGGGCCCAATGAAAAGGTCCGGAGGGCCTGGGGTGGAAGGTGGGCGGGGCATGCCTTCTTGTAGGACTTGGTCGAGGTAGGCCTGAGCAGTGGGCGGTAAAGCAGCCCTCACCTCCTGAAGTAAGTGCCGGTGTTTACAAAGCCTGGAGAGCCCCATGTGCCGAGCGAGCGTCAGGGGATCCAGTCAGTCTCCCCGGTCGTAATCCAGGAGGTCTCCGACTCTGGTGACTTCTGCCAGGACCAACCTCTGGCGCACCGAGGGGGACTCCACCACCTGCACACGGAGCTGGGGGTTGTGCAGAAGGGGCTCCACGAGGAGATCTGCCCCCTCAGTGGCCACCATAGACCTGGTCGCTGAGAACAGTTTCCAGATCTGGAGGTGGTCCTGGTAGAAGACTGGCAGCCCGGAGAGGTCTCGCGGAAGACCCCTCGGATGGAGATAAAGGAGCTGCCGGTCGTATCAGAGCCCTCGGAAGTGGAGCAGGAAGGCGTGCGCCAGTACTCTCCACGCCGGACTACCTGCACTATAAAGGAGCCTCTGCAGGGCCTGAAGGGGGAAGACATGGACCTGAGTGCGTAGGCACTTCAGGCCCCGCCCTCCCTCCTCCAGGGGCAGATGGAGGACCCCTGTAGAGACCCAGTGCACTCCTGGCCAAAAGAACTCCAGAATTGCCGTCCGGGGGTTGGCCAGGAAGCCCGGGGCTGGGATCAGGGTGTTGAGCTGGTACCAGAGCATGGACAGGACTAGTTGATTGAGCACCAGTGCCCTCCCTAGAAGGGAGAGGCACTGGAGTAGTCCTGTCCATTTCTGGAACTGCTCTGTCACCCTGCCCTCTAAACCATGCCAGTACTCTGGTGGAGACGAATGCATGGCAGAAAGATAAATGCCAAGATAGAGCAGCGGACCTGCGCTCCACCAGATGGCCTGAAGCGCAGGTGGAAGGGAGCTCGCCTGCCACCTGTCCCCGACCACCAGGCCAGAGCTCTTGAACCAGTTGACCCGGGCAGAGGAGGCTGCTGAGTAGATGGCCTGGCAAGCCTCCACCCACACCAAGTCGCCCAGGTCCTGGACCACGAGGAGCATGTCATTGGAGTACGCCGAAAGGACCAGCCGCAGCTCCGGTTCTCGCAGCACCAAACCAATCAACCTCCAGTGGAGGAGCCAGAGGAAGGGCTTGATCGCCAGAGCGTACAGCTGGCCCGAGAGGGGGCACCCCTGCCGTACTCCTCACCTGAAGCTGACCGGTTCGGTCAGGGTCCAGTTGAGCCCGACCAGACACTCTGCGGAGGCGTACAGCACCTGGAAAAAGCCCACAAACTGGGGTCCGAAGCCGATCGCTGTCAGAGTGCCCAGGAGATCAACAGGGTGGACCATGGGTAACGCCTTCTCCTGATTCAGGGACAGGAGGGCGAACGATAGACCACTCCTACACCCAAGCTCCAGGAGATCCCAGACCAGATACAGGTTATCAAAGATGGTACAGCCCAGGACGGCATAGGTCTGGTCTGGGTGGACCACATCCGCCAGCACGGATCCCAGCCGCAGCGAGATGGCCTTTGCTACGACTTTGTAGTCCGTGCTGAGGAGCGAGATGGGATGCCAATTCCGTAAGTCGTGGAGGTCCCCCTTCTTCGGCAACAAGGCGAGCACGGCTCACCTGCATGAGAGGGAGGACCCCGCTCTCCAAAGACTCGGCCCAGATGGTGATTAGGTCCGGGCTGAGGACATCCCAGAACAAGCGGTAGAACTCCACGGTCAGCCCATCCATGCCTGGAGATTTATTGGTGGAGGGCTTCCGAGAACTCAGCCAGAGCGAGAGGCAGCTCTAGGCGGTCTCGGTCACCCGCGCTGACCATTGGGAGTCCATCCCAGAGCACTCTGCAAATGTTAGGATCGGTCGTATCCGGGGAGAAAAGGCCTGTGTAGAAGGCCCCGACCCTCCCGCACATCTCCACCGGATCTGTGAGGGGTATGCTGTCCTCTGCCAGAAGGCAGGTGACGTGCTTCTTGGCCCCCCTCCTTTTCTCCAGGGTGTAGAAGAAGCGGGAGCCACGATCCATCTCCCGAAGGAGGCGGATGCGAGATCGAACAAAGGCACCCCTGGCCCGATGGTCTTTAAGGGCCCAGAGCTCTTCCCGGCATGCTCCGCAGAGGGATGGATCCTTGGGGCTGGTGGCCAGACACCTCTCCAGCTCTAAGACCTCCCATTCCAACTGTCCTATCCCTGCATCCCTCCGTTGGCTGGCGCCCCGAGTGTAGTCACGGCAGAAGAGCTGGGCACACACCTTCCCAATGTCCCACCACCGCCGCGCCAAGGGAAAGGCGCGCCTCTGCCCTCGCCAGGCCAGCCAGAACTCCTGGAAGGATGCCACAAAACCCACATCCTCCAATAAGCTGTTATTAAAATGCCAATAGGCCGGCCCTGGCCTCTCTGCGCAGAGAGAGACCGTCACGGTGGCTAGATGGTGATCCGAAAACGCGGCTGGCTGGATGCTGGAGTGGGCCCATGAAAAGTGGAAGCGTGACAGGTAGATGCGGTCCAACTGGGAGTGGCACAACTGATGAGCCTGCACCCGGACAAAGGTGAATGTTGAGACATTGTCTGGGTGGTGGTCATGACAGACGTCCACCAGGGAGTGATGGTTGACAATCTTCCAGAGGACGTCCACAGCGGCTGGGCACTGCTCAGTCCTCGAGTGGTCCTGCTTCTCGAGGGTGGTGTTAAAGTCCTCGCCCAGGACCAGGCACTTGCGAGGATCCAAGGAGCCGAGGAAGGCGGATGCCTGCTGATAGAAACGCAGCCGCTCAGGGCCTGATGTCAGGGCAGAAACATTGACGAGGTTGACCATGAGCCCCTCCATGCGGACCCGGAGATGCAGCAGGTGGCCTGGCACAGCCTCGGCGACCCCCGGCACCTCGTGCTGCAGGTCAGGGGAGAACAGGGTAGCCACTCCAGCTGTATGAACTGTGAGATGGCTAAAGTAGACCCTGTCCCCACACTCCAGCTGCCAGCTATCTTCGGCGGCTGGATCCGTGTGGGTCTCCTGCAGGAAAACTACAGAATACCCCCCTTCCCGAAGGAAGGGGCGCACCTGGCACCTGCGGAGACCCATCCTACAGCCCTGGGTGTTCAACATTGCAAAGATGATGGGTTACATGGAGAGGGCTGGGGCGGGATTCTTGCCGGCAGGGACGCTCACGGCTCCCATTGGGCCGCGCAGCAAACCATGACCTACCCCGTAGGTAAGCAAGGAGTCATGGAAGCCACGGACCCGCTGGTAGGCTGCGGCGGTCTGCTTCCCAGTCCTTTTACCCTCCCCCATGAGGGCCTTCACGGCCCAGAGGATTTGATGAAAATCCCCCCATCGCTGGAAAGAAAGGTGCACCTTGTTGCGGGAGCCACGGACATCTTTGAGAAACTCCCGCAGCTCTTCTCACAGTGTATGGGGGGGTGGGGTCACTGGCCCCCAGCTGTTCTCTGGCGGGACCCCTGGCACAGCCCCGTGGCCCACTGAGAGGGCAGGCAAGGGGCGGACCCCCGACGTGGTGCCCGATGTGCCAGTGCCACATGGCCCGCCTCAGACCCCGGTTCAATGGGGGACAGCAGAGGGAAGATAGCAGCCCCTGGTGGGTCGGGACAGGGAAACATGAAGGCAGCTCCCTGGGGATCATCCTCTGGAAAAGGAAAGGAGATGGCCGCAAGGACAGCAATAGCATCGTGGGAGGTGGAGAGGATAGGGACGGAGTCAGCATCAGGGGCAGGGCAGGGGTCAGGAATAGGGGCAGGGAGAGGGGCAGAGACGGGATCCTGGGCCCCAGTAGCTGGGTCGCTGGGAGGTGGCCCCTCTTGGTCTGGCTCAGGGATCTGGGGGGGTGGGAAGGGGACTCTCAGTGATGTCGGGCTCAGGCTCTATGGCGGGTGTGGCATCCACAGCATCAGGAGGTGGACAGTCTTCAGTGGGGCCCCCGCTTGGGAAGAAAGTCGCTTTAGATGGTAGCAGAGGTGGTGGTCGGGAGAGATGACGTGGTGGCACGTGGGGGAGCCGCCGCCACGTGGGCATATGCCCTGGGGTCTGGGAGAGGGGCGCCCGCAGAACTGGTGGAAGGAGCAGTGGGGAGGGACGCTGCAGCTGGTGGTGGGGCCGCAGCACTGGGGGCAGCCCCTGCCTTGGAGAGCCTAGTCTTTTTGGTGGGGCCCTTCCTCTTCTTTCTGCCCTGGCCTTTCCCGCCGGCTGGGGAGGCTCCCCCAGAATCGGAGGAGGCGAGGGACGTGGCAGCAGCGGAGGTCACCCCATTGCCCACCGCTGCCCGCACCCCAGGGGGGTGATAGCAGGTGGTTCAGTAGCGGCGGCTGAGGTCGAGGCTAGGGGGAGCGATGGGGTGGCAGGTGGGGGAGAGGCATCAGGGTCTGCCCGTGGAGTCCCACCTGCTGTGTCCTCTGCCATAATGAGTGGGGAGGGAGGGGGAAACACCAGAGAGAGGAGGGGAAAGGGGAAGCAGGTCGACCACTCCTCCCCGCTAGGCTGCAGGCAGGGGAGGAGGGTGCCAAAAGGGGAGGGCTGGATTCAGGGGCTATTAAGGACTTGCGAGGGGGTGGGGAAGAAACTCAGGATGGGATTCTGGCTCCTCTAGCTGCACTAGGGGAGTGGGGGATATAACAGCATGGGGGGGCAGTGAAACAGGGACAAACTCAAACAGGGGAGGGGTACAAGTGCACGGGAGGGGGCATGGGTGCACGAGGGGAGGGGCTAATCAGGGCAAGGTGGAGGAGGGTGCAGGGGGAGGGGAACAACCAGGCTGGGAGTAGGGCAGAGGAACCAAGGGGCTAGCTTCAGGGCTGGGGCGGGACAAACAAACAAAAACTGAAGAGGGAAAAGGACAAGGCAGGCAAACAAACTGGAGCTAACAAGGGGTTGGGGCAAAAAGGGGGGCGGAAAAAGCAAGGGCTGCAAGGGGAGAGGGGGAGACTGCTGTAGCAGTGGGGGGGAACAGTACAAAGGGGGGCACGTGTGCCCACGTGCACTTGCGAAAAAGGAGTCAATTTGGGCTGGCTGCTGCTTCAGGCCCAAATGGTGGTAACAGGGCGTGGCCATCCAGGCGAGCCACTAAGTCCTCGAGGCAGGAGCTGAGGCAGATGGTAAGCAGCCAGTGGTCCTTTTCGTCCTCCTCCTTGAGGCTCCAGCAGCTCCTGGGCAGTAAACACCGCAGCAGCAGCTCCAGTGACTCCAGGTGGCAGTCTGGCAGCCAGGCAGGCAGGACCCCACAGGTGGTGGTGGTGTCCACGGCAGCAGCTAGGGCTGAAACAAGGGTCCCTCACTCCCCTCCTCTGGGGAGCAGGCCAGCAGTCCCCCCACCAAGGGGCTGCAGCAGGAGCAGCAGCAATGAAGGGTTGGGGAGGGTCCATCAGCCAGCCAGCAACCAGTTAGCAGAGAAGGCGGGTGGGGGTGGTGTCTGGCCCAGCCAGGGGAGTAGCTGGAGCAGCAGCAAGGGCTTAGGGCCTAGCAGGAGCAGCAGCCCCCTACTTCCTTCCTCCCCCCAGGCCAGAAGGCTATAGGAGAGCGAATGAAGGGAGAGATACTGATCCCAGGTTAAGCAGCTCCCTTTTCCCTGGGTAAGGTAACAGGGGCAGTTCCAGAACAATCAGGAAGTTGTTTGATTCGCACAAGTGCCTGGTCCTGGGAGGGGACTTTAACACCACCCTCGAGGAACAGGACCGCTCAGGCGCCGGGCCGAGCCCGGCTGCCGCGAATATTCTCCGGGGAATAGTTGAATATCACTCCCTAGTGGACGTCTGGCGTGACCATCACCCAGATGACACCTCCACGTTCACTTTTGTCCGGGTGGAGGCCCATCGGTCACACCACTCTCGGTTGGACCGTATTTATTTATCCCGTTTCCATCTTTCACAGGCCCACTCCTCCACCATTCGGCCGGCCCCTTTTTCCGACCATCATTTAGTTACTATAACGGTCTCCCTCCGTGCAGAGAGACCGGGGCCGGCCTATTGGCACTTTAATAATAGCCTGTTGGAGGACGAGAGCTTCGTGACGTCCTTCCGGGAGTTTTGGCTCGCCTGGCGAGAGCAGTGGCGTGCCTTTCCCTCGGTGCGGCGATGGTGGGATCTAGGGAAGGTCCGCGCCAAGCTCTTCTGCCGTGACTACACTCGGGGCACCAGCCGACGGAGAAATGCGGCGATAGAGCAGTTGGAACGGGAGGTCTTGGAGCTGGAGAGGCGCCTGGCTGCCGACCCCGAGGACCCGTCCCTCTGCGGAGCGTGCCGGGAGAAGCGGGAGGAGCTTCGGGCCCTCGAGGACCACCGGGCCCGAGGTGCCTTCATCCGGTCCCGCATCCGCCTCCTTCGGGAGATGGACCACGGCTCCCGCTTCTTCTATGCCCTGGAGAAAACGAGGGGGGCCAAGAAGCACGTCACCTGCCTTCTAGCGGAAGACGGCACCCCCCTCACGGATCCGGAGGAGATGTGTGGGAGGGCCCGCGACTTCTACACAAGCCTTTTCTCCCCGGATCCGACCGATCCTGGCGCTTGCGGGGTGCTCTGGAAGGACCTCCCCACGGTCAGCGTGGGTGACCGAGAGCGGCTAGAGCTGCCTCTCACCCTGGCCGAGTGCTCGGAAGCCCTCCGCCGCATGCCCACCAATAAATCTCCAGGCATGGACGGGCTGACCGTGGAGTTTTACCGCGCGTTCTGGGACATCCTCGGCCCAGACCTAATCACTGTCTGGGCTGAGTCCTTGCAGGGCGGGATCCTCCCTCTGTCGTGCAGGCGAGCGGTGCTCGCCTTGCTGCCGAAGAAGGGGGACCTCTGCGATTTACGAAACTGGCGTCCCGTCTCACTCCTTAGCACGGATTACAAAATCGTAGCGAAAGCAATTTCGCTGCGGCTAGGGTCCGTGATGACGGACGTGATCCACCCAGACCAGACCTATACTGTCCCAGGTCGCAGCATTTTTGACAACCTATTTCTAGTCCGAGACCTTTTGGAACTCGGGCGGAGAGATGGTCTGTCGTTCGCCCTCCTGTCCCTTGATCAGGAGAAGGCGTTCGATAGAGTAGACCATGGGTACCTCCTGAGCACTCTGCAGGCGTTTGGATTCGGACCTCAGTTTGTGAGTTTTCTCCGGGTGCTGTATGCCTCCGTGGAGTGTTTGGTTAGGCTCAACTGGACCCTGACCGAACCGGTCAGCTTCGGGCGAGGAGTGCGACAAGGGTGCCCCCTTTCGGGCCAGCTGTACGCTCTTGCGATCGAGCCTTTCCTCTGTCTCCTCCGCAGGAGGTTGACGGGGTTGGTGCTGCGGGAGCCGGAGCTGCGGCTGGTCCTGTCGGCGTACGCCGATGACGTACTTCTCGTGGTCCAGGACCCGGGCGACTTGGCGCGAGTGGAGGCATGCCAGGCCATCTATTCGGCAGCCTCCTCCGCCCGAGTCAACTGGGTCAAGAGCTCTGGCTTGGCGGTGGGGGACTGGCCGCAGGTAAGCTCCCTCCCACCCGCGCTTCAGACCATCCGGTGGAGCGCGGGTCCTCTGCTCTATCTCGGCGTTTACCTTTCCGCCACGCACCCTTCCCTGCCGGAGAACTGGCAAAATTTGGAGGGCGGGGTGATAGAGCGGATCCGGAAATGGACAGGGCTACTCCGATGTCTCTCCCTCCGAGGGAGAGCACTGGTGCTTAACCAACTAGTCCTGTCCACGCTCTGGTACCGGCTCAACACCCTGGCCCCGGCCCCGGGTTTCCTGACCCACCTCCGGAGATTGATTCTAGAGTTCTTTTGGTCGGGAATACACTGGGCCCCTGTTGGAGTTCTTCATTTACCCCTGAAGGAAGGAGGACAGGGCCTGAAGTGTCTGAACACTCAGGTCCGCGTTTTCCGCCTCCAGGCCCTGCAGAGGCTCCTTTACAGTGCAGGTAGTTCGACGTGGAGCATACTGGCGCACGCCTTCCTGCGCCGCTTCCAAGGGCTCCGATACGACCGGCAGCTGTTTTACCTTTGTCCGAGAGGTTTTCCGCGAGACCTCTCCGGACTGCCGGTCTTCTACCAGGACCTCCTCCGGACCTGGAAACTGTTTCTAACGACCAGGTCCATGGCAGCCACCGCGGGAGCAGATCTCCTCACGGAGCCCCTGCTACACAACCCCCAACTCCGTGTGCAGGTGGCGGAGTCCCGCTCGGTGCGCCAGAGGTTGGTCTTGGCGGAAGTCACAAAGGTCGGAGACCTCCTGGACTACGACCGGAGGGACTGGCTGGATCCCCTGACGCTCGCTCGGCGCATGGGGCTCTCCAGCCCTCGTACTCCCCGGCGCGTACTTCAGGAGGTGAAGGCCGCCTTGACCCCCGCTGCTCGGGCTTATGTCAACCGAGCCTTGCGCGAGGGCGCACCACGCCCATCCTCTACCCCGGGCCCGCCGGACCTTTCCATTGGGCCCCTACCCTGCCGATCCCGACAAACCCCTCACCCTTTCACTGCGTGCCGGCTGCATGAACTGCAGCCGGTCAGTTTTCAACTTGCACCACGGAAATATTTGTATACACTCACGCTTCACACCCTTCACGCCCACACCCTGGTGTCCCGCCCCGACACAAAGTGGCGGGACCTCCTGCCACCTTTGGAGGGTGAGCAACCTCGGTGGGCCAGCCTGTATTCCACCTTGGTCCCGAGGCCCGTCGGAGACATCAGTTGGCGGCTCCTTCACGGAGCTGTGAGCACGGGCGTGTTTTTGACACGGTTTACTTCCATCCCGGATACTTGCCCTTTTTGTAATGTGAGGGAAACCCTGGCGCACGTCTATTTAGAGTGTGCCAGATTGCAGCCCCTTTTTCGGCTCCTCACAAATATTCTATTGCGCTTCTGGCTTCATTTTTCCCCCCACCTCTTTATCTATACACTCCCCATCCATGGCCCCACAAAGTCGCGGGATCTCCTGGTTAACCTCCTCCTAGCTTTGGCAAAAACAGCCATTTATAAAACCAGAGAGAGGAGGTTGGCCCATGAAACGTCCTGCGATTGTAGGGCCTTTTTCCTATCCTCAGTACATTCACGTATCCGGGTGGAGTTCCTCTGGGCGGCGTCCACCGACTCCCTTGACACCTTTGAAGAGCGGTGGGCGCTGTCCAGGGTTCTCTGCTCGGTGACCCCATCCGGTTCCCTCCGTCTAACCCTTTGCTAGGAGGGCCCTATAATACGTGGGTGTCTACCCCCCACCCCCAAACTACCCACCCCGCAGCCGTGCCCATCTTGCCGGGCACTCTCAGGGGGGGGATAATCGGTGACACTGGGCGCGGCACTAGGTAACTCGAGGGGGTGGAAGACCACGAGTGTCGAGGAAGCCCCCCCGTTCTAGGCCACCAGGTAACTCAGGAGGGTGGAAGACCACGAGTGTCGAGGAAACCCCCCCGCTCTGGGCCCAGGCTAGCCTGAACACTTCTCCCTCCTGAAAGCTGCTGTGTTATACCTTCTGTTTGCGTTGTTTTGTTGCATACTTTGATTTGGTTCTTTGGTAATTCTTGTAATTGTCACAATAAAATTTTTTTGTTTCAATTAAAAAAAAAACAAAACACTTCTCCCTCCTGAAAGCTGCTGTGTTATACCTTCTGTTTGCGTTGTTTTGTTGCATACTTTGATTTGGTTCTTTGGTAATTCTTGTAATTGTCACAATAAAATTTTTTTTCTGTTTCAAAAAAAAAAAAAAAGTTGTTGGAATCAATTAAAGCAGGCTAATTAGGACACCTGGAGCCAATTTAGAAGCTACCAGAATCAATTAGGACAGGCGGGCTAATCAGGGCACCTGGTTTTAAAAAGGACCTCACCTCAGTTAGTGAGGTGTGTGCAAGGAGTTGAGAGGGTGTGCTGCTGGAGGACTACAAATGCTATCTGGCATCAGGAGGAAGGTCCTGTAGTGAGGATACAGAAGGTGTAAGGAGGAGGCTATGGGGAAGTAGCCCAGGGAGTTGTAGCGGTTACACAGTGTTACATGAAACACTGTAGACAGCTTTCAGAGCAGTAGCTGTGTTAGTCTGTATCTGTGAAAAGAAAAGGAGTACTTGTGGCACCCTAGAGACTAACAAATTTATTTGAGCCCAGCTGTGATCCACAGGGCCCTGGGCTGGAACCCGGAATGGAGGGCGATCCTGGGTTCTCCCAACTCCCTACTGGATACAAGAGGTGTTGACCTGGACTGTGGGTCCCCCAACCCACTAGGTGGACCAGCAGAGACTGTGGGGATTGTTCTCCTTCCCTTTCCCCATGCTGGCTAGTGATGAGGTTTAGCTGAGTGACCGGCAGGTTTGAGCCACTAGCAAAAGTGGCCAAACTGAGGGCTGCTGTGAATCTCTGAGGCGAGCAAATCTGCCAATAAGTGCAGGACCCACCAAGGCAGAGGAGGAACTTTGTCACAATATATGTAGCCATTACTGCTCTCAGTAAAATTAGTGGTTAATCAGCCCATTGTATTAATTTTGGAGTTGACAGTGGACCAGCTTTTGCATTGACTGGAATCTGCTGCAGTCCTATTGGTTTCTGTGGAGTTCCAGATGATATAAATGAGGGCAGAATTTGATTCCATGACTTTTACAGAGGCATATGTTCCTATTCCAAAAAGAGAATGAATGGACCAAATTCATTGCCGAGATTAATTTAGTCCAATTTGTTTGTAGTAGGTCTTTGGCTTGGCAAATATTATCATTGATATGGTGTTTTGTTAGGATTGTATTGCCAAAGAGATATGCTGTTCAGTTGCAGAGTCTGCTCTAAAAGGGAGTCTAGAGGGCAAATGGCCAAAACTCTAGACTTTGGGCACTTGCAGTATTTTCTGAGTGCATGTAGGAAATGGTGATCAGATACTAATGAACCATAAATGGTAATGAGCAAAAGCTGGCCATCCAAGTGGTTAGAAGCTCAATGCAGTGTGCACACAAATGAAGGCTGGGCTGAGGCCCCGTTTTGGCCCACTGTCTGAAATGGATAAACTTTATTATGGTAATTGCATACAAAGGTTTACTCTGATCCTTCAAGGGTCTTTTTTTTAAATAGCCCCCCAAATAGACAAGCCAGAAATCCCACTAAGCTATATAGTAATTAATACAAAAAGGAACCTATTCAGGATAGGAAATGTTCAAACATCTGTTTACTAAGGAATGAGAGAACCAAACTTAGGGCCTGATGCAAAGCACATTAAAGTCAATGAGAATCTTTTTATTGATTTTAATGGGTTTTGGATTAGACCCTTAGTGTCCAGCAATTCTGTGTAGAAGATTTTTGCAGTTCAGCTGGCTGGTGCCCAAATGCATTTCAGTGTTTTAATCTGTTAGTTTAATGAGGGTCCTTAGTAGTCTGATGATCCACCTCTCAGTCTCCCTTTGGCAGGTATTACTGTGCACCGGAGAGAGAACAGAACTAATGGTTTGAAAGAGAGAAAATACAAATAAAGCAAGATTATGCAAGCTACTTCATTAATGAGTTCCCTCTTCACCTCCAAAATGCAATTCAAGGCTCTGGGTTGGCTACAAACAAGTTAATCACTCTTGAATATTATTCAGTGAAGGTGGTAGGAAATGTGCTATTGTAAGAAAGCACAGCTTACCTTTGCTTAGTGGTCTAACAGATTCTCAGCTACTTTGCATAATCAGATTTGCTGCTTTAGCTAAATCATGTTAGCTTTAATAGTATATGAAACCCTGTTTCTAGCCTTAGCAGTTTTCTGGTTCCATAATTAGTTATTCCATTCAGCGTGAACTATTGTCCACCAGGAAGGCTTCTTATTTGCTAGAAAATGTTACAGATTACTTAGCACTTTTAGTTCAGAACTGAGGTATGAAAGCATGGACTGTCCCCCTTTCTTTGAGAGAGGCATTGGCACCATCCCCTCTTTCACATCCAGTGTTGTCCCTGTTTCCTTCACCTCATTCTCATTACAACACAGAGAGCATGTCTGCCATCCTCCAAAGGTGATGGCAGTGCTGTTGTATGGGGGACACCATGGAGCAGATGGAAAATACTTTGAGTTGCATGACCAAACCTTGGTCTGGTACAGAAAATTTGGCAAAAAGAAAAGGAGTACTGGTGGCACCTTAGAGACTAACAAATTTATTTGAGCATAAGCTTTCGTGAGATACAGCTCTCTCACGAAAGCTTATGCTCAAATAAATTTGTTAGTCTCTAAGGTGCCACCAGTACTCCTTTTCTTTTTGCAAATACAGACTAACATGGCTGCTACTCTACAACAAAGCAAATTTGGGGTTATTCAGTTATCCACAGCTGCACCAAATCTGCAGTTTTACACGGCAGTGAGTTGAGTAGTCACTCGCCAATCATGGGTGCCAGCCATTAAATCGAATACATTTAAAAATCCTAGATCGCAACAGGAGATCTCTTTCAAAATATGTATGAACTAGCTGAAGTATTGATATCATTTGAAGTACATCAGAGCAATTTTCTCCAGTAATAAGTCACATCTTGAAGGAGGCACTCCTCCTACTGTTTGTAAACGCAAGGGACCACGACAGATTTATCAATACACAAACAAGATTAAAAGTTAGCTTCTTTAGCAAAGGCTCACTAATAATGTACATAAGATTCAGGGTTCTGAAGAGTGAGGTAATTAACTTCTATTTTGAGGGTAACAATAGAAATGCAATAGCAAGTCATAAATATGAAGAGTATACACGTTCAATAGAGAAAATCAAACGTGTGGGTGAAAGTTCACTGTGTAACCACAGTCTAGGTGTCTCATAAGGTTACTAAACCTACCCTCCTAGCAGTCCCTTCAAACTACTAACACTATCTACTGTTGTTTCAAACTCCATGAGTCTCAGCGGTTTATTGCTGTGCTTGAAACTTCTGGGGCCTTTTAGCTCCCTGTTAGATCTTTCACTGTTATGCCTCATCGTTAAAAAGGCCCCAATTCAGTAACATTAGACCTATGCTTAAACCTCACTGAAGTCAGTTGGCTAAAAGCATTTGTCTAAAGTTAAACACATGCTTAAATGCTTTGCCTCGTAGGGGTAGACTGCTGAATTGGGGCCTACAGAACGCCACAGTGAATGCAACAAACCACCAGTACAGCACATTCATAAAGTTAGATGGATTTATTCCTCCCACGTAGATCTGCATGAAACTGTAACATTTTAATTCTTACTGTTTCAGCCTCTTATTCATATTAGAAAACAGTGATTTAACAAATTTCTAGCTAACAGGCTCATAACACATAGTCTAAATTAAGAACTTTAAGTCAGATGTTCATCTTTATTTTAAAGTGTGTAGCTTTCTTTGGTTCACTTTTTATTTAATGTTAACCAAACAAATGAAATAAACAAAATCTAAACATCTCCACTAGATGTTTAGCTTTAAAAAAAAAAATTCACTTATACCATTGATCCACAAAAGCTTATTGGTTTTGTTTTAGTAAATTTTATATTACATTTCATTTTAAATCCATATATTACCAAACTATGCATGGAATAAGACTGGAAGAAGGGGAGGTCACAGAGACTTTCACTTCCAAAGGGCTTGTCCATAGGAGCGGCTGATGATGGGAAGCTGGGCTGTAAATCTACCTTGTTCTCACCTGCCGTGCATTAACTGTCTCCGGATTGACCCCGCTGCTGCACACAAATTCCCTACTATGTTTTGATCTACTCCCATTTCAAAAGCGGGGGGTAGAAAAACATGCACTAGGGAACTTTCGGTGTGCAGCCAGCAGGGGCCACACAGACAATTAATGTGCGGCAGGCTACTGTGGGATAGAGTTACAGCCCAGCATGTAAATCTGGGCAGTAACTGTTCGTATAGGCAAGCCCTAAGTTACTGTTTCAAATCCAGGCCAATTTAGAGTCAAAAAGTCAATGACAACTGCAGTTCTTGGCAGACAACTGTTTACAACACAAAAACTAATCATGATTTTCACTAACTGGCCTCTTCCTTGGCATTCTCAGCAGGGGGTGAATAAGCATGGAGAATGAGCTACCCTTTCACCACTAGAGACAGTACCACCAGAGCAAGGTGGAAGCACATATAGGAAGAGAGATTAAATTTTAATCTCATGTATGTAGTTTAGAATCATACCACAAGGTTGTAGGGCTAATATATTTAGTATGTAGAATTTAAAATTGGTCATATCTGTGAAACTGAGCAGGGCTGGGCTAGGTCAATATTTGGCTGGCAGACCTCCACGGAGACCACCATGCATAAAGTGGTCTCTTACAATACTGAGCCAATGACTCAGCATGGAGATATGGGTCATTGTGTGTTGAAGGTCTTTCACATAGGAGAGAAAACCGAGGTTCTGACCAGTTGTGGTGATTAAAGATCCAGTGACAGTTTTTGCAAAAATGAGTGTTTTAATCTTAGTGTTTTTGTCAAATTTCAGCATGGATATTTATATTGTATACAAAAATCAGCTCTACAATAATCATCTGGATATGATAGTTGTCTTTAGTTCCTGTCCTAACCTGTTGGGTAGTGGTGGTGTTGTTTGGTAGAGACCTTTCATTTTCCACTTTTCAGTAGCAGGAAACCCAGTCTCTACACAGTGGTGGATTAATGCCTGTGCCCCTGGGTCCTGGCCAATTTGGGGGCCTCCGGCTCTGGCCGCGGGGCTTCAGGCTTTGGCCCTGAGATCTGGTCATAGGGATTCAGGCTCTGTTCCCCAGCAGTGCAGTGATGTGCTCTGGCCCTGGGCTCACCCCCATTGCCCTTGGTAACCACTGCCTCCTCCGGCCCTGCGCTTCATCCACATAATGGCAGGTTCTGTCCCCTGGCTGCAGGGCCCCAGGCTCATCACCCCTCTTCTATCGCCTCTGCCCCTGCTGCCTTCTCCAGGGCCAACCTCAAGCTCACGACCCCCACATCACTCCTGGCTCCCCGCTACCTCCTCCAGTCCCTCTTCCCCCACCCTCCTTGCCCCTGCTGCCTTTTCTGGCCCTGGGTTTTGGCTGCATGGCAGCAGGCTCCATCCCCCAGCTGCAGAGCTTCAGGCTTGGGCCCTGAGATCTGGCCATGGGACTCTGGGCTCTAGGGCTACAGCCCCTGGTTACGCAGCAGCAGGTGCCGGCCCTGGGCTCACTCCCCCATATCCCCTGGCCCTTGCTGCTGCCCCCAACCCCCTATCCAGTCTGCCCATCACCCCTGGCCCCCACTGCCTCCATAACCAACTCCCCATCCAGGGCTTAATTTATCAGGCTTGCCAGGGCTCAGTAAGTCTGTTGTGAAAAGTGACATTTGCATGCTAGTTAATGTCACTTTTCACAGCAGATTGCTTAGCTAGCTGGGAGACTGTGAAAAGTGATATTAACATACAAGTATCACTTTTCACAGTAGCAGACTTACTAGCTAGCAAGCCTCCAAAAAAAAAACAAAAAACGAAAAAAACAAAAAAGCAAAAGAAACAACAAAGAAAAAAATGTGCAAAGCACCTTATTTGTGTTCCTATTCTGTATAGGTTCAGTAAAGAATAGAGACAACTGTATATTATGTTTGTTATTGAGTCTGCAAAAAACCCTCTACATAAATAAATTACAATGATTTGGACATGTGTATGTGCATAAGTTTGCTTTTTTCCTAAAGTTAATTAAGTATTAGAATGGCCACCAATAAGAGTCGCCACTGCTGGTGGCCACTGCTGGTAAGGGGCTTCCCCTCAGTAATGGTCAGGGTTAAGAAAATTGGGGGAGGAGAATGAACCACATGCTGACCTGTGAACGAGTGATTCTTGTAACAGCAGCGTTGTCCAGATTAGCAGTGAACACCTTTGTGTAATGGTATGGATAATATCTAGCCATATACAGTTTCTATGTGGAAAAATTGAGCAGTTAATTTAGGTATAACAAACTGGGATATGATTTGCTTCATTATTAATGCAGTGTATAAACGTTAAAGGAAGTCTTTGTATAAATGCATTTCGATACATTCATGTTTTTAATGGTCTGGGGTGGGGGGCACAAATATTCTTTGTGCCCAGGGCCCCAATAAACCTTAATCTGCCTCTGTCCCTACAGTATAATTTGTAAAGCAAAATATATCCATTTTTCAAGTTTGTATAAAGAATTGTGGGACTCTTCAGAATGAAAAGTGGCTATGTACATTTAATTGATTCTTAATAGTAATAATGAAAATGCCACTCTTCCCTTTTCACAGCATTTCCACCATCCCTTTGCCTGCACTGATTGTGGATCTGTTTAGTATAAAGGCTCCCTTGACTTTCAGGAAGTAACAGGACAGCCTGAGATATATGATTAAGATTTGGCTTTAATGGGTGGCTTGAAACACTGTGAGCACACAGTAGTGGTAAGAAATACTATCGGTGTTCTCCTCAAAATAGATTAATATGGTTGATACTACCAATAGCATTCAAAAGCTTCCATTGCAACCCCCGCAAAACACTATCACCAACACGAAACCTTCAGAGAATAAACTTTATCATTGGGAGCCTTATTGGTGTTAGCACGTCTTACTGTTGTTCTTCCCCTCTAGATGGCTAATTCTATTATACATTCCCTTTTCTCCTGGTTTATCTTTTTTTCTCCACCTAAGATTTTCTTTCTTTCTTCACGTGTTCCTCCCAGCAAAATAAAAATGTCAAGAAGTTTTTCCAAAGATTTGTTGTGAAACAAAGTACCGAGATGTTCTGCAGCGGTAAGAGATTAAATTATGTTCTTCAAGCTAATGCAGGAAAGCACTTTAAGCACGTGCTTGAGTATATCCCTATTCAGGAAAGTATTTACAGACCTGGTTATCTTGACGCATATGCTTAAGCCCCCTTCCTGAGTAGTGATGCTTTCCTGAATCAGAATATCCTGTTCTCAATGAGGCTGTCATAGGTTTCAACATCTGTAATTATGCTCCTTCAATATTGTATATCAAGGCAAAGTCTCAACTAGCAAAATAAATACCCATGTGCAGATTTGACATCTGTGATTTCGTTCAGATGTGTTAGCTTTTCTTTAGTCTAACAGTGGTTACCGCCTCTGTGATATGAGTGACGTACAGAAGAAATGCAAATTGTCTGTGATAGCTCCTTACAGAAAGTCCTTCTGTTTACCAATTGGTAAAATTATTCTGGATGGTTTGTGACATCTTGGGTTATTAATTAGTTGGCTAAATTTAAAATCAGACGTTCAAATTCACCCATCTTAAAATGTACAATAATAAACGCACAGTTATATAAATAGAGCTAATTAGCATATTCTGGCATAGACAGACATTCTCCAAAGAGTGACATGTTTAGATACAAATGATCATACTGGAATAAAATAGCAATAATGGTGGTGGGCTTATTTCTTGAGTCCTAATTATGTGGGCTCCAAAAAGGTGTGAACTGTGTTCTCTGAAAGGACAATTACTGTAGTGAGAGGGCATCACTTTCTGCATTACAAATGACTTAGTCCCCAGAGCAATAACTGAACTGAAGTAAATGCAACAATGCTCTTCCACAGGGATAAGCATGTGGTCTAGAACTGTTAATCTCCTAAGTACTGGGAAAACTCATTGTACCTTTCTGAAAATAAACGTTAACAAATATTTCAGATTTTTGGGGTTAAAAAAATTACCTATTAGTTATTGCAGTTTTCCCATGTAATTCTTTACAATGTTAGTCATTCAATTCCCTTCAATTTTCTAAAAATCTTGCTGTCCATTTTCTACCTCAAGAGATATTAACTCATAATCTTTAAAGCCCTTTTATAAAAAATGAATGTTTGACTTCATCTTTAGATGAGAACATGTGATAAAACCAGAGTGCTGGACTCAGATAGTCGTTCTTAATAAAACAGAGTGTAATGCAGCAATAAGAAGTGATCTAATGTAGATTGCTATATTATGGCCTAATGCCTGCAAGTAAAGAATATGATTACAGAAAGCTTCAAGGCTCCCAAAATGCTGAGATGGAATTGTTCTTCACATAATGACTCTGTACACAGGGAAATTTGGCAGATCTTTTCCAAGCTCTCTCTTTGGAGTCAGATTGTGAAGGATTGGCAAGTTGATAACACAGCCACCCTTTCTGTTCTTTCTAAAATGAAGCTTAGCCAGGCAGACAGACATTCTTATGAGAGGTATTAGTAAACTAAAATCTAGAGAGACTTAAACATTTACCATTTGGCCCCAGATTGCTTCACTCTTGATTACAGGCATAATAGTACATTTTATTTATAAAGCCCCCCCCTCCCTCCCCCCAACTCACGCATCTTACGAGGGTACTTGAGGGGCTGAAAACACCATTATAGAAATAGCCTGAATATCTTGATACCAAGGAGTAAAGAATAGCCAAAGAGCCTCTAAAGGGCGAGATCATTTATATCTCACTAATATGTCTGAATTCTTTACAGAGATGGCAGGGCAGGAAGCAGAATTCAATGGCACAGAAAGAGACATTAGCTAATGGTCTGAGCATAGCATGTCTATCAAGCTATATCTAGGTTCTTTCAGAGCACCTGTCACCAAAGTATCTAAGTACTCCCAGATACTAATCCCAGCCCTGTCACTAACTCTCTCTGTGGTCTAAGTAAGTCACTTTCTCTCTTTCAGTTTCCTCCCCTGTAAAACAGGGAATAAAACATTTTCTTATCTACCTCACAGGGATGCTGAGAGGATTAACTGAACACTATTTGTAAACCTCTTAGAACATGGAGAGCACAATGGGTCCAGTCTGCCAGCCTGACCCACACTGAGGTACTACCCTGCTCTGCAAACAGTCCCATTTTGGTATCCACTGCAGAGTGTGAATAAGGGTGGCAGAACCAGGACTTATGTAAGGGCTATGCATTATTATCATTTGCCGAGATGCTAGATTTCCACATGGGAGGTTAATATTTAACAACAAGGACAGTGAAACAGTGGGAGAAACTGGCACTCTGAATACAAGGTTAACCACAGAATGGTAATGAAGTAAACAATGAGTTAGAAGTAATGCATTTGCGGGGTTAGTGGAGTGAGGACCTGAACAGCAGGGTTGAATGTCCAGTTTTGTTGTGGCAGAACCCAATGGGGATCATTAGACCACAGGATAGTTTCTATCCATAGAAGGCTAATGTCCTCAAAGAGGTCTCTCTCATGGAGTGTTTTAAAACAAACAAAATGGCTCCTACCTGGGGTTTCTTTCTCCCAGGTGTACTACCTGGGGATCCATTTTCATCCCAGAGACTGGCAGCAATACAACTGAGTGAATGGTGGGAGAGAGGAAAGTTCTCCCTAGCTTTGGGAGAGATTGCCATTGCCTCCAATTCCCTTCAGAGTCTCCCATCCTATGAGGGAAGGAAGTGGTTTATATCCTCCCTTCCTTCCAAACATATCTCAGCGAGGAGGCTAGCAAATCCCAGGATTCTTCCTGACTCTCTGAACGAGAGAGGGGGAAACCATGCCTCAAAGCCATACTTCAAAACTCCAGTCCTAGGCTCTGAACAGACTTATCAGTCCAGGTTTCTTCTCAAGCTGCAAAATGCAGCTCCAGGAGTACTTCCTCTCTGTCAGTAGTTGTTTCCTTTGTCCCCTGGCTCTGTGTTTGGAAAAAACAACTCTACAATGGAATAGCACCCTCCTTTGTCTTATGGACAGTATATCTCATTACATCATTAGCTGAATATAGTGTCTGGCAAATGCAATTTAACACAAATCAGTCTGGACAATGAAAAGCAGGAGCTATAAAAACATTCTTACATTTAGCAGATATTATGACAAGAAAATATGGTATGAAAGTTCATGTAAAAAAAAATCCCTTAACACTAATGTGCTGTTCCAGTGAAAGTGACAAACAAGATGTTAAAGAACAGATTCCTGTGGCAACAGAGAGCCATTGTAGTACTAGTTACCCATCCAAAAACAAACCATAATCAATTTTAAGGGGGTAAATTGCAGTGCAACCAGAATGGTAACTTGCATTAAATATTGAAGTTTCAGTTGACAGATTGAGGAAGATGGTTTATATTCACTGAAAGAGATGCTTTTATAGTGATCTAATTTAAATTCCTAACAGTATAGAGAGGATTGATAGAACTAATCCAAACTTTTCAAAAAATCAAGGAACATGAAAATGTTAGGACACATAATTTATAAAACTATGAATAAGAAGACAGCTTTTTGCCTAGGGTAATAAGTATAAGATATTCTTAATGAGTCTTTAAAACAAGACTGAAGAAAGAACCAGATTAATTTCAAACAAAAAGGACTGAGGGGTATGATGGACATATAATAGAATTTTTTTTTAAAAAAGTGGGACTCCACAACTTCTCTTGGAAGCCTATTCCAGAGTGTAACTACCCTGATAGAAAGCTTTTCCTAACATCTAACCTAAATCTGCATTGCTGCAGATTAAGCCCATTACACTGTGTCCTATCTGCAGTGCACATGAAGAACAGTTGATCACCATCTTAGTTATAACATGCCTTAACATATTTGAAGGCAAGCAGGTCCTCACGCAGTCTTTTCTCAAGACTAAATGTAACTCTCACCCCTTCTGGGTGTGGTGTTCTGTGCCATCTAGTGGCACCAAGCCCACTTAAAGAGAGAGATAAAATGAGTCTACTCTACAGCCTTAGGTAACCGCCAGTGTGCTTAGCTCATGCTGTAGTGTTTCATGCACTAAGCTCCAGCGGTCGCTGGTTCAATCCTGCCCGTCAACGACCAGGGATCTGTTGGCATTACATAAACATGCCCTGTTTTTTTAACCTTTTGTCATAGGTTTGGTTTTCTAAACCATTTATCACTTTTGGTGCTTTCCTCTAGACTCTCTTGAATTTATCCACATCTTTCTTAAAGCGTGGCACCCAATTGGACACACTATTCCAGCTGGGGTCTCACTGGGGCCAAGTAAAGTGGGACAGTTACCTTCTGTGTCTTATACAACACTCCTGTTAGTATACCACCAGAATATGATCCTTTTTCATAAGTGCATTACATTGTTGACTCATTTTCAATTTATGATCCGTTATTACCCTGAGATACTTTTAAGCAGTATTACCACTTAGCCAATTATTCCCCATTTTGTAGTACTTTGCACTAGTCTTCAGACAAATTTCATCTTGTTGAAATCAGAACAATTCTCTAATTTGTCAAGGTCATTTTGAATTCTATTCCTTGTCCTCCAAAATGCTTCTAACCCCTCCCAGCTCAGTGTCATCTACACATTTTGTAAGCATATTCTCTACTCCAGTAATGAAAATATTGGATAGTTCCAGACTCGGAACTGACCCCTACGGGATCCCATTAGATATACCTTCCCAGTTTGATAGTAACCCCTTTATAACTACTATTTGAGAATGGCCTTTCAACCAGTTATGCACCCACCTTACAGTAATTTCATCTAGACCACTTTTCTCAAATTTGCTTATAGAAATGTCACATGGGACTGTTTCAAAAGACTTACTTAAATCAAGATATATCACATTTATATGCACAAGTATTTGATTTGCATGTGAAAACAGGCCTTTTGGGAGTGTCAACCAACCAAAAGATTTTGAAAATTTGGCCCTTTCATGATTAACTGAAAGAGCTGAAAGAAACTGCAGCAGACAGTAGAATGAAAAGCTAATCCAAACGCAGACATTTCATTCCTTTCTAAAAAAAAAAAAAAACAATGGCAAAAATCTCTTTGGGTTTACAAAACATTTGAGTGTGAAGCCTTTTTCCTTGGTCAGAAGGACACTGTGATGACAATGGCAATGAGGGTGGTCAGATTTTTGCCTCCAATTTCTCACTGCAAGCCTTTGATATCTGAATGGTCTAATTATGCCCTCAGATGATTTCAGTAGAAGTCATCTATGTGTCCAAGGGTAGAACTTGGTTCTAAAAACAAAAGAAAGATGTGCAAAGAGGGCTTATTCCCTTCTGCTTCCATTCCACCTGCCCCCCACTTACAAAGCCGGATCCTCCAATTAAGCTTATATGTGGGGGGAAGGGAAGTTCCTCCCTTCCTATTGTATTTTAAAAGTTCAGATTTAACTCATAGTTAGGTTAAATATTGAGATGCCCCAAGGTATCCGTATTAAGATAGCGGGGAGCCTACAGGCAGCATGGTTATTTCATGACTTTCCCTAACATTCATGCTGAAGGAAGAAACCTCATTCTCCACCATCTCTCCTCGAAGTATATATTCCCTTTGGTGCCACCAGCTTTGCCTTTGCATTGTTAGAACTTGCATCATTGTTGCTTCTTTTCAAACATAAAAATGTAAATAAATTTGCTTTTGCACTGATTAGGATTTGCCTTCTCATTTGCAGCATCTAACAGAGCTGCCTGCAGATTGGGAGGAACAAGGGGAACTGCATGTGAGACAAGTTCACAACAATGGATGGCAAATCACCCTTGACCCCATGTCAGACTTCTGTTTTGCAGTAAGAGTTACCAAGAATATTTCCAGGCATGTTTCCCAGAGTTTGGTAGTTTCCCTCCCTTCCACCCACCCACCCGTTGGTTAGAAAAAATGGCTTATGGTCATCTCTTAATGCATTATCCACCTTCCATGTGAAAGGGGAAGATGCTATGCACACTGAGCTATCCTATATTATTCCTGACATTTTATTATTACACCTCAGGCATACTGTTAGCCAGAGTGGTAAACTCCTGCATACCAGCCCAGCAAAGCTCACAAGCCCAGTGAGGGTCAGTCCACACAAAAGTTGAATGAGCCCAGCAGCTTCATGGTGAAGAATGAAGGAGCACAGATCAACAAAAGAAGAAAGGGAGAAACCACATAGCGCTGGAAAGCAAATCAACTGGTTCTTCAAGCTGCTTTCCTGCAGTAAGGGCCAGTTTGTGACTGACACTGCATGGACATCCAAGGTAGATGAGGAGATGAGAGGGCACAATAATGCTACCCCACTCTTTTCTGTGCACCTACAAAGAGGTCAGCCTCAGTCACGATGGAGAGTGCACACACACACACACACACACACACACCTTGCACTAGGTTGGTGCTGCTAGCAGTGCCAGCCTACTCCACAGGTGGCAGGGAAGGGCTTCCTTTCCACACCAGCCAGAATTCTTCTCTCTTCTAAAATTACTCCCAGGGCTCTGGGAAGTGCATGCTGGAGAGGGAGCCTTGACATCCCAAGAGTGCAATGTGTGCACCCTCAGAGCTATTGGGGGAATTCTGGGGAAGTCAGGCAGAATTCCTCCAGAGATTCAAGCTTCTGTATGGCCCTTCTTCCCCTCCCATAATATGGCCAGTGGCTGAGTGCCACAAATCTGTCTCTAAGTTAGCATTCAGAAGAAAGTCATGACAGCAAACCAGTCACATTTGGAACATGATTTGTTATGGGGAACCTCAGGTTAGCCTAAGGTTAGAGCAGTGGTGACATTTTAGAAAGCACTTTCACTCTTTTGTGCATACAATGCCCAAGGTGCAAACACAAGTGGGGAATTTGTGTTCATGCAAATCAACTTGTTCACGTGCATTAAGGCCTAATTCTCCTCTGTGCTATACCAGTTTTACCCATAGACTGCAATGAAGCTGCACTAGGGTAACATGGCAGAGAATTAAGCCCTGGGTGATTTGCACACAAAACCGGCAAGGTAAAATGCAAGGTTGCATGCACATTTTTTGTAAGTGCACTTTTAAAAATTTGGGCCTTTGCCACTTAAAGAACAGACATGATCTTGCCTCCAGCATATAGTCGCACAATATTACTGGTGCACTGGCAAACACATGTGCAGAAGCTATGGGCCTTCTGGAGTTCGTGAGCACACTCAGCTTCCATTCATGTCACTGGATATTGAGGGTACTCATTACTTTATGGGAAGTGTTCAGTACCTCATAGGACTGGGCTTTACTTTGGCACTGTGCACCTGCATTTCTGAGGACCAGACAAACTGACACCGAAGAAGTGCCCAAAAGGTACCTGGCAGCTTATAGGATCAGTGCCTAATATAGGAAGTGAGGAAAATAGACTGAGCACCAAAGCTCCATGAACAATGGGTGAACCTCTGAGGTTTGGACCAGTCACAGGCTTGGGAGCTTATGTAACCCTTTTTCAAACCAGGTGGACCTGCTAAATTGTGCAGGATCTTGAGTGAGAACAAGCTTTCTTGCAAGAATCCTGGCCCTTCTTTCTTCTGGTTGGGATGGCAGTAATGCAAGAACAGCCTCGCTCACGGTGTTTTAGGATTCCATCCCTACCTACTGCTAGAAAGTACAGAAATACATGAGTGAAAACATAATTTTCAAAAAGTTAAGTGAACTTTTGTTGAACCTAAAAAACAAAGGTTGGGCTGGCTTAGGGTCCAGTTGTGGACATTCATCTCAGTTCCTGCTTTAACTCTAATTTTCAGCTCCATGCTTTTAAAAAATGTCAGCGGAATTGAGAGGGAGGTAATGAGTGTAAAGACTAAGCCACAAATGCCACTTTTAAGTGTTCTGGTTTCTTTCTCAAAAGCAACAGAATGCCTGGAAGAGGAAGGCATGATTTAGGCAATACAATGGTCATTGCTGAATATAATTACCTATGACTATTAGATACATCTTTTCTCCCAGGGTATATTCAGCATATAAATACTTTCTGGTGTACTTCTTATGACCTGGTTCTTTGGATTCAATGATTCTGAGCCACATTCAGCAAAGCAGGTCCAGGGAACTGCCAAGTACTCCCTATGGGACAGCTAAACTCATTTCAGAGGAGGATTTAGCCTACTTTTTCTCCCTCCACTGTGGTTCTGTAGCGGAAAGAGGCCAGTGCTCCCTAGAAATTTCACTGGCAGGGGCTTCAGAGAACGGCTGCAGCAGTGAACTGTCTAGCCTCATTGACCATTTACTACTGCTCTCATCACCAGTGTAAAATGCCTGTGAAGTCAGCCTGTTACAGCAAAGCCCTAGCTGGGATGATTTAATTGGGGATCGGTCCTGCTTTGAGCAGGGGGTTGGACTAGATGACCTCCTGAGGTCCCTTCCAACCCTGATATTCTATGATTCTATGAAGTGTACACTAATTAAGAATTCATTTTAGAATTGAGCGAGTTCAGAATTCATTTTAAAAGGAGCTGAGGGTCAGAGCAAAGTGCTACTATATTACAAACAGCACAGGTTACATGGATTAAAAGATGTTTAACTGATACATTTTGAGACCTAATTGTGAAAAAGATTTGGGGATCATGGTGGATAGTCAGGTGAACACAAGCTCCCAGTGTGCCACTGTGGCCAAAAGGGCTAATGCAATTCTTGGGTGCAGCTGAATCTTGAGTAGGAGTAGAAAGGTTATTTTAAACTCTGTATTTGGCACTGGTGCGACTGCTGCTGGAATAGTGTGTCCTGTTCTGGTGGCCACAATTCAAGAAGGATGTTGATAAACTGGAGAGCGTCAAAGAAGAACAACAAGAATGATTAAAGGATTAGAAAACATGCCTTACAGTGATAAGCTAAATAGATTGACCTCCTTGAGTCTAACAAAGAGAAGATTAAGGAGCGACTGGGTTACAGTCTATAAGTACCTATATGGGGAACAAATATTTGATCATGGACTCTTCAGTCTAGCAGAGAGCATGATCCAATGGCTGGAAGCTGAAGCTAGACACATTCAGACTGGAAATAAGGGATATATTTTTAATTAGCCATTGGAACAATTTGCCAAGGGTCATAGTAGATTCTCCATCATTGGCAATTTTTAAATCAAGACTGGATGTTTTTCTAAAAGATCTGCTCTGGGAATTAGTTTGGGGAATTTCTATGGCCTGTTATACAGGAGGTTAGACTTCATGATCACAACGATCCCTTCTGGCCTTACAATCTATGAATTAGAATAAAAAATCTTCTTCAGAGGGAACACTAGTAAAAGGGATACATTTCCTTCTAGCATTTTTCAGTTACTCAGTATCAAGACACTTCTAGAAATATGTGATCCATTCTAGGCTCAAACTTATATTTGTTGTCACTTGTTATTTACAGAGAATTATCATGGCTTGGCATTAGTTCTATAGTCATCATCATGTTCCTATTATGCCTCTGACGTTTAGGGCAGTGAAGACGCTCCTCCACTCCTGTCTGTTTCTGGCAAATCTTTCAATGGTTCCCCAGTTGTGCCCCAGGCTTTTCAACTTGGCTTCCACAGCTCTTTGCCATGTTGTTTTCAGGCGGTCTCATTTTTGCTTGCCTTCAGCTGTCCATCTGATTGCTACTCTGGTGATAGAATCAGTTTTCATCCGAAGCACATGACCGATCCATCTCCAACACCTCCTGGCAATGATGGTGCTCAGATCCTCTTGGCTGCACTGTGTCAATATATCTTGGTTTGAGATTCTGGGCCAAAAGATACGGAGCATTTTTCTGAGGAAGGTTTTATGGAATGAAAACAGTTTGGACATGTCATATTTTCTCATTCCCCAGCATTCTGCACTATAAAGTAGTATTGAAAGTACACAGCTCTGATAAATCTTGAGTTTGGTTTGGGTGTTGTATTTTGATTTCCAGACTGTATTGAAGCTCCCGAAGGTGTTTCTGGCTTTATTGATTTTGTTCCGGATGTCCTGGCTTGTTCCACCGTCCTGGCTGATGGTGCTGCCCAAGTTTGTGAATATTTCTACATTGGTGAGAACATAATCCTCTATCTGTACTGGTGATGGTGAGGCAATATTAAAGGTCATGATATCTGTCTTATTGGGGCTGATTTTCAGTCCAATTTGCTGGCTGAATGCGTTGAGTCGAGTTTGGTCTGGTTTAAGCGCTCCATGTGCTGGGTGTAATCCACTCCTTTCTTCTCTTCTGCCTGTAGCGTAGACAGGCTTCACTGCTCTGTTTATAAATTCTATAGTAAATACATTTATAGTATCCTTCCCAATTTTTAATGTAATAAATCTTTAAGTTCCTCTTAAAAAATAGATTCATAAAAAGGGCAGACAGATGGAAGTCCATGTACTGTTTTGTAATATGTCCAGCATTACTTAAACTAGATAAAAACTGAAACCCTGAAGCCTTAAATCTGCCCTTTCTCTCACAAAATCCTGTGAGATTAGGAGAGCTCCACTAATCAAACACCAACATTTAAAAACCAGCACCCAGTGCAAAACATGCCGCTAGGACCATGGGATAGATGAATTAATTACCAATAAGTCTGCAAGAGTAAACTTTAACTCTTTCACACTGACTAAAATGAATTCTGAAATCCCAAATTCCAGGTATTTTTCTGCACATCTGTTACTATTCCACAAGTGCCTATTATATTAGTTATATGCAGTGTTGTTATAGCTGTGTCAGTCCCAGGACATCAGAGAGACAAGGAGATGAGGTAATACTTTTATTTGACCAACTTCTGTTGGTGAGAGAGACAAGCTTTCAAGTTTATACAGAGCTCACCCGCCTTTCTCCACTGTATTAATGAACATGAAGGAATGAGGTAGAAGATTCCATCCCACTCTCACATAGTCCATTTGATCTTTCTGTGTCCAAGGGATTTACTTTCCAATGAGAGAACACATCCCAGAAACAAGCATTCGTTTGAGGTTTTTTTAAACATCTTTCTTATATTATGGGCCAGGTTGTGACCAGCTGCATAAAGAGGTAGAGGATGGAACAAGGAATCTCCCACCCCCACCACCATAGTACCTTCATGCACGAGGCAGGCACATCTGCAGCACTGTTATTGTAGCGTGTACTGCGGGCTGCAGCCCTACAGCACCTCATGCCATGCAAGTCACCTCAAAGGGAGTGTGGAAGAGGCATGGCCCCGTTACCTGCCACAGTGGCTATTAGAGCTGATTGGCTACAGCAGCCAGCACATACAATCTTGTGGGTGTGCTTCCCCTGCATGATGGAAGCATTGTGTATTGCTGAGGTAAAGTGCCTCACTTTTCTCCGATGAGGCAGAGCAAGTAGCACTTCCATAGTCTTGCCCTGCATATAGTTCTGCGTAAGAGGGGAAGGTCAGTCTTTTGGGAGTGCTGGATTCTACTGCTCACTCTGCCACATACACTCTTTTGTGTATGATCATGTGCAAGTCATTGAGGGTAGAATTTTCAAAGGTGGCTAAGGGCCAGAGTTTCAAAGGTACTTAGGCACCCAAAGATGCAGCTAGATGGCCACTGGGATTTTCACAAGCACCTACATGAGTTAAATGCTTAGCTCCGATTGATTTCAATAGGCATTAAGTGCCTAACCTGCTTAGGCATTTTTGTAAATACTACTAGGCACGTAGCTGCACCTTTAGGCAACTAAATACCTTTGCAATTCTGGTCCTAAGCATCTTAAGAACCTAAGTGCCATTGACTTTGGAGCTTGAATCCCATAGACTTTCAATTAGACTTAGGTTCCTAAGTCACTTAGGTGCTTCTGAAAATTTTACCCTTAACGTCTGTCACAGCTTCTCCAGCTGTAAAATGGGGATGTACTGACAGAAGTGTTTTAAGACTTAATTCGTTCATGTTTTAAATTCAGTTGAAATCCTGGGACTGAAGGTACTATTAAAAATGCATAGTGTAGTGGTCACCCTTAAAAACTTGCCAATTTTGCCCTACATAGATAGTAAGATTCTTTTTTAATTCCTTTAGGGAATAATGCATATACTGAGCCAATCTTGTCTTTCTATCTGAGGCAAAATTTGAAAGTGTTTAAAATGAGCGCAATATTACTACACTGAGTTTTGTGTGTTTTACAATCATCAGCTACATGGAGAGTAGAACTAGAAGGAATTATATTAGTTACTTGAGAAGGAATACGATAATAATTAATAATGATTCCTCTCCTGTGAGCCTGCACTGCATTGATGTAATTAAAGTTTCCATCCTTGAATCCTGCCAGCCAGATATTGGCTGGCTGACTGGCTGGAATTTGGGAAACTGTTTGGAATACTTATACCTATCATAATGGACACATCCCTGCCTACAATGAAGTCAATTACAGCTGTCATAGGCTTCAGTGAGAGCAAGATCCAGGAGGCTGAATAAAAGGGCTTGAGCAAAGACTCTAGTCACATCACACTAATTAACTCAATTTGGATTTCACCATGGCAACATAAAGTCACATTCAAAGCCTTACACAAGTCACTATGAAAAAGAAGTGGATCAGAGACAGTCGCCTACTGGACATTCATTTACTTTTTATTTAAGCATGGACTCGGTCTGGATATAAATGTCAGAAGAAGTGATCAAAAATGGAAAATCTAGAGGACAAAAGCAAAATGAATATCTGACATTTAAAAACAACTCTCAACTCAGCAACTCTCAACAAGTTTCAAGACTGGTAATCAACTGTATGCAACCACCGTAAGGCAAAAAGTATGTTTTTGTGTGTGTGAGTTATCACTGAGTTAGACTGGAGAAATACTCTCTTACACTGCCATTAATATCATGAAAAATTAAATTTCAGTGCAATGCCAAAGGGTATTGCATGGACAGATGCAATACTGAGAGGAGAATGAGTTTGGAAGCCTATTCTGTCAGGATTGCGTTTTCTTCTATCTTTTGTAAAGACTGGAAAATACAAAAAGTAAAACTCCTGCAGCCTGTAAATGTAAATGGTAACCTGTGAGGAAATGCAAAACAAGAGTGCTTGGTACATGGGAGGCTGGATGTATCTGATGTGCAATAACTGCTCAGATAAGGAAGCATGGAGGCAGGCTAGAAGGGGATTAGAAATTAGAAGACCTGTGCACTATTCCCAACTCTGCCACTGATTAAATGTATGAACTTGGGCAAATCACTTAACTTCTCCGTACTTAAGTCCCCTTCTGGAAAAGGGAATACTGGTAATTATACTTTGCTTTCTTTGTCAAGAACTTTTAAATCCTTGAATATTCTTGATGCTCAGAATTTTCAATTTGGGCACATAAAGTTAGTGCCTTAATCCATATTTAGACACCTAAACAAGGGAGCTGATTCAAGTTAAGAGTCCTCATCACCCCTGAAATTCAGGTGCAGGGGGATTTGTGTTCAGCATGCAAAAATGGAGGCATGCCAGATTAGTGAACACTTAATCTGGTACACATGTTACGAGGTCACAGAGGAAGTCTGTAACAGAGCTGGTTGTGAATCCAGTTTTCCAAAGTCCTGTCTCTTCTCTAATTTTCTGCTATACCAAGGACTTAACGACCAACACATCACTGATACCTAATAAGAACAATATGGGACAAATGTGTGGGTAGGTTGACTTTTGGGCCTAATAATCTTGAAAATATCCCTTCAAGTGGCAATGTTGCCAACTCTTATGATATTTGGTGTCTTTCTTAAAGCTCCAGCTCCTGGAGCCTTGTCAATATATATGAATCCCAGCATTCATTTAAAAAATAAAGTATGTTTCTAGCCTTTATGGTTGTGGAGAAAAGCTTGAAACAAACTGAATGGACCCTAAAGTTTCACAACCAGAATGTAAATAAAACGAATCCAAAGTGTATTAAAAAACAATCTCATGATTGAAGCCAAACTCATGATTTTGTAATTCTTGGAGATGGCTATACTGGAGTGGGTAAAGTAAACGAATCAGATTTAGACAACGAGGGGCTGAAGTGTTTAGTAATCTCTTCTCCAGTTTCAGAGGACCGAACAGTGTTTGGATGCAATTCTTCCGCTGCCGGCTACTTGGGAAACTAGTATTTTTTGAAGATTTTGGAATGACTGCTTCAGAACCTTTACAATATGTTTCATTTGCATAAATTAGTCAAAACATATTTTGTTTTGTTCACTATGCTCTGAACTTTCACAGTTACATGATTATCTGCTCAGATGGTCTCGCAATCTTATTTTGACTGAAAGGAAAATAGTAAACATTGATAAAATAAACCCAGACTGGTAGCTTGGCAACTATGCCATTTGTTAGTGCGAAAGAGACCCGGCTTCAGGACCTCTTTTTATACAGGAAGACTTTATAAAGCCTTTACTGACATGGTGAGAGACAGTTACCCAAAACTTTAAAGAGGCAGTCAGACCACACTCTTCAGCACCCCGTTGGTAGAATGTGGGGATAGGTTTTACTTAGAGCAGGCCAAAAAACACCTGAATTTCTGTCCTGTGGGATTTTTTGAGATTTTGAAATTTCACTTAGTCCCAAATTGACATGAAAAGTTGAAATCTCTGAATTTTTTGTGAGAAAAATATTCCAAAATATTTTTGACCTTATCAAAAAGTTTTATTCCAATAAGGTCAAAATGTTTTGTTTTGACTTTATCATTTTGACTACTATACTCTATTCAAAATTACAGTCAAAACAAAACAATATAATCAAAGATGGACTGTTCTGACCTTGTGAAAACAAAATGTTTTGATATTTTCCCATGAAAAAGTTTGATGAAATCAATACATCCCCATGAAGTTTTGAATTTGTCCAGTCAGCATTTTCCAAACACAGAATTGTTCTGTTGGAAAATTTTCAACTATTCATAAGCACCTTCTTGCTTCCTACAAGTCAATATTAATACCAACAACATGTTATTTAGAAGATGAAGGTTTTTCTATCCAGGTCTTTTGTATTAAGATTGGGTTACACTGGACGTATCGAAACATATATGGCCTGTCAACTGCCTTGCATCTTATGTAGTCATTTACCTCTCCGCAAAGTGAAAGCAAACTGGGTGTAAAATACCTTCATTCTCATTTAGCAGCATCTTCCATGCATTCAGTAACATCTTACATGCTTTCTGCAAGGCAGTGGAGAACCAGGACTATGAATTCTCCATGTGATCCCCTGGACATCTGGTCTTGGGGCTTACAATGTCCTTGATGGCCTTCTTGCCAGATATATCATTCACACACAAAAAGTGTGCTAAAGCTGCAGCATATGGGCAGGCTGAGGCTGAATGTGGAGGTGGATGCAAACATCACACTTTTCCTTGCAGATATATATCCTGGTACAGCTTCTTCCATATTAATTGCAGCTTACATAAGTTGTATTTACCAGAGACCTGTTAACCTCTAGTACTTTGGAAGCAAATTGTTTTCTTTGATCAGCTTGGAGCCTGTGCACCCTGGAACCATAAACTTTCACAGTGATTACTCTTTTGCGTGCACACCAAATGGTGCTTGTAACAAAGTGCTATGTTTTCATTTGGACAGGCTTCTCAGGCTTCTTAAGATTAGAAAGTATCTGAACTGTTATTACTGACTGGTTCCATAATAAAGCCCTGAATATTTTTTCCAGTCTGTAGGCTCCTTGAGAACTCTGGATTCTGCACATCGTGTAACAGTAGCCATTAGAGTCAGTGGATAGTGACTTTTGTCATGTGACAGGGATATTAACCTATTATAACTATGGATCTAGTTTGACTTCTATATTTGGGGTGGGGGGCAGCTCCAGTCAGGCCAATGGAACCATGCCTGGGGGCGGGGGGAAAGCAAATTCTGCACCTTCCCAAGGCTTGCAATTTGGGGGAGCAAAGCCTGCCCCAAATTACACCCATGATCATAGAATCATAGAATATCAGGGTTGGAAGGGACCTCAGGAGGTCATCTAGTCCAACCCCCTGCTCAAAGCAGGACCGATCCCCAGTTAAATCATCCCAGCCAGGGCTTTGTCAAGCCTGACCTTAAAAACTTCTAAGGAAGGAGATTCCACCACCTCCCTAGGTAACGCATTCCAGTGTTTCACCACCCTCCTAGTGAAAAAGTTTTTCCTAATATCCAACCTAAATCTCCCCCACTGCAACTTGAGACTATTACTCCTTGTCCTGTCATCTGCTACCACTGAGAACAGCTGAGCTCCATCCTCTTTGGAACCCCCTTTCAGGTAGTTGAAAGCAGCTATCAAATCCCCCCTCATTCTTCTCTTCTGCAGACTAAACATCCCCAGTTCCCTCAGCCTCTCCTCACAAGTCATGTGTTCCAGTCCCCTAATCATTTTTGTTGCCCTCCGCTGGACTCTTTCCAATTTTTTCACAAAAAAATTTCCATGATTTGTAAGACTGACTTATGTCTGAAGACTGAGGCCAGGAAATAAAGTTCAGTCTCCCATCAGCACTCATGTGCCTCATACCTTTATTAAGCGGTCCCAAGAGGAGACAAAATCTTACGCAAAAATGGAAGAAATTAAATTACCTGAAACCTTCCCTCTGTAAGGGTACCTGGCAGAGAATCGGAAAAGGTGGTTGTTCACTTCCAAAAATTTCCCTGGGTGCTTATTTTACAGGGGAGGCACAAAACAAACCCGTGTGACAGCACCGCGACTGGTACGTCCCTATCAAGCCAGACACTATTCAATGAAGTTTGAAACAGTGGAATGGGAAGTCTTGTGTGCCTGGGTTGAAAGGAAGTCTGCAAATGCAGATCAACCAGATGAATAACTTGTCTATTGAAAGGATGCACAAGGTATTCTAAAGAATTTGATGAAAAGGTTGATGTCATTCATTAAGCACATATATAGATAGAGACCCTAGTGTGCTGCACAAAAAAAAAAAAGAAAAAGAAAAAATGAATTTCATGATGTGGTAAATTCCCAATACATTATTTGTTTTCAGCAGGCTAACCCAAGTTTTAATTACATACAGAAGGGTTACAATTGAAAGCCTCATAGGGCTCAATTTGCTCCCATTTAAGACAAACCAAGAATTCCGTTAACTTCAGTGGGAGCAATATTAGGTCCTAGTACAGTAATCTACAGTTTTTAATGTGGACTTCTTTTAAGCATCTGAATTTTTTCCCCACCTCACTGACCCTCCATCTTTCTCAAATCCCAGTTTAAGACACATTTTCCTTAGTTGTAGTAAAAGCTTTTTGACAAACACACACAGAATATTTTCTAGGGTGTTTATGTGGAACAACACCAGGATTATTGTAATTACCCTAAATCAAACCTTTCTATTAAAGTATTAAAGATAACTGAACAAGAAGTATTCTGAGTTCAGCAGAGCCTTAACAAATCCACAGTGTTCTATAGCTGTATCTGTTCTCTAGTACTGCAAATTGTAACTGCCTGCCCATGTTTATGACTCAAGGTAAAATAATTTGGGTGGACCCAGGAGGCTAAGGAAGTCTTTCACCCTCCTAGTTCAATCTGAAAGCTGACTTTGTTGGGGCATAGTTTTTGGAATGGCGAGTTGTTGACGGTTGGTCCCTAATGCGGTATGTCTGTATTGAAAGTCCATCTCCTAATGCACCAGCATTGCTGGAGGAGTGCTGGCTGCACCTTTTCCTAGGTGTAGCAAGTCTCACCTCATGCAATGCTCTCACAGACGCATTATTTCTTACAAAAAGCATAATGCCTCCAGGAATCTCTGTTTGGCCAGTGCATCTCCTCCTCCCCTGCTTTACCCTCAGGAACAGGAGAAATTAACTTCAAAATAAAAAAGTCTGAATTTTATACTGCAGAATGCTCTAGACGAAACCTGAATATCCTCAAGATGTTTCAGAACCCTAGGTAGCCTCCTGGCCCTCAGCTCATAAGTCTTCCTTAAATGAAAAGCCCTTTCTAGGTATGCTCCTGGCAATTCAATAACGAAATGGACAAATCTCTGGCAGGGTTAGTCCAGTCCCTACAGATTTTCAAACATATGTCTAACAAAGTTTAAATAAAATCACTTAGTTCAGCCCAGAGCCCTAAGTTCCTGTTATAATAAAGCTCACTTCCTTGCAACTCTTCAATAACATTGAGAAAGTTGCTGCCTGAGGGCATCTCTACAGAACAAAATTATGTTAACCTAACTTACATTGGCATACAGCCACTACAGTTATTAAATCACTTGTATGTGCACACTTGGCTTCTTGTGTTGGCAGTGTGTGACCTCATCAGGAGCACTTGTATCACTTGTATTGTCAGTGTGGAACATTGTGGGATGGCTCCTGAAAGCCAGTAACAATCAATGTAAGCAATGTTGACCTAATTACATTGACTGGGATGCTACTATATCAGCATAGAGTGTCGGTGGGAGCCAAATTTAAATGAAGACGCTTCCATGGCTAGGTTGACGGAAGACAGCTTACGTCGACCTAACTATGTAGTGTACACCAGGCCTGAGTTTAGAGAGGGAATGAGAAGCACACACAGAGAAACACACCATGTTCATGAACTGAGGTAGTAAATGGACACATGGAGGCTCTCTAGACCCACAGGTTGGGTATCAATCATAACTTATTATTATTATTATTTGTACTGTGATAGTGTCCAAAGACCGCTTATAGGGTTGCCACCCCTCCAGGATTGGCCTGGAGTCTCCCAGAATCAATCTCCTGGTGACTATTGAAAGCAATCCAGGAGATTTTAATAGGATATTTTAAGAAAATGCCATTGTTATGTTGGAAAAAAAAATCTCCCAGAATAGCTTCAATCAGAGTTGGCAACCCTAGCCGCTCAAAGACCAGGGCCCCATGGTAGACATTGTGAACACAATATGAGAGACACTCCCTACCGCAAGTAGTTTGTAATCTAAGGGCCCAAATTCAAGGAGATGCTTAAGCACATGCTTAACTTTAAGTTGAAATGAATGGGACTACTCATCTGCATAAAGTTAGGCATGTGTTTGAATAAATTTGGGGCCTAAGTAATCACTGAGTTGGAGGTGGGTAGGAATACCCAATCTCCCTCATACGCTGCAAGGGAGAGATTCTAGTGTTAGAGCTGTTTCCTAAATGCCATGCCTTGGCAGATGACGTTATGTATGGAACTTCACTAGCTTACTCCAGGTTGTAGCCAGTGAGAGATATCTCTCCTTGATGAATAAACCAAATTCTTCAGCATTATCTTTTAATATTATGCAACAGCCACATTCTATAATTTGAGAACTCAAATTTAACAATTTCCTGATGCTTTGACAGTGGAGAGCATGCTGTCTTTCCCTGAATGGTGTGCTGAATGGATTATGCCTTTCTTCTGAGGGCAGTCTGAATCACTGGTTTAATGTATGCAGCTTATTTCACATAAAATATTTCTATAGTTTACAACCTGGCTGCTTAGTTGCATGAGCAGCATTTTGTTTGCTTCTAATTAGGAGTTACACAATAGGTTTATGATGTGCCATGGTGTCACATGGTCTGGGTCATTAGTTACACTTTCCTCCTTGTAAGATGGCAGTGCTGGCAATGAGAAGGGACATCATCTTTCCAAATCTATACATCATTTCAAACTGCTGAACCACAGAGCTTTCCAGTACAGTGAGGAGCAAGCATCCCATAACACAGCATGTAACAAACAACTTACCCATCCATTTTTTTTTCCAAACTTTAAAACAATTTCTTGTTCAAAAGATCTGACCTATCCGAAACCACACGGCTTGTGCTCTACTGAACGGCTTAAAAGCCCTGTCAGTCAAAAATTATTTATCGCTTTCGAGGACACACATGTTCTGAAAAGCTACCCATGCTGCGCTGTGCAGTGGTGTGATCTAATCAGAGGCAAAGAGGGCTGATGGAGCCTCCAGTCTCCCTGAACTGCAACTCTCTAGCCTAGGCAACAGCAGGCTGTGCATGTGTCTGTAGTTCTGTTAGCTCCCCGGTGCTGATCCATAACAAGGGAGAGGAATACAGCTGCTTAATAAAAGAAACAAAGTCTCACATAAGGGTTGGCAGGACCTTGACTTTCCCATTTTGATTGCAGTTTGGGACCCCCTCAGCCACGTAGTTTGATGGTTGGGTGGGAGGTGAGCGGAAGAGGTTGATGGCCCAGGAGATGCTTTTCCCAGCCTGCTCCCCAACACAGCCCACACTTAACTCATTCCTGGAGTCTGTTTTCAGAAACACAGAAATTAACAGTACAACAAAGTTCAGCTCAAACCTCCTTCCTAGCCTTCATTGCTCTTAGGTTTCTTATCTCAGGACTGCTCAGCTCACACCACTCTTTTCCCTAGAAAGCCATTTGTATTTCCCTTATACCAATGTGGTGGAGAATGAACAACATGCCTCAGTGAGTCAGCAGCAACCACTCAACCTTGCTGGGAAACTATTAACACCTGTCAACAGAGGGGCTGTAATTCAAGGGTGATTTGATGGAGGTTACTGCCAACTTGTCACAAAGTTTAGAAAGAGGGATGTCAGCCTTAGAACACATAACCCTTTACAATGTCTTCCAGGTAGAGAAGAACCTATCCAATTCTCCCCCTTACTCTCCTTTCAAAAAATTGACCCATTCACACAAGATGTAGTGATAGAAGCAATGATGGCAAACAGGACCACCCCTGTCACTCTGACCACTGCCCTTTCTGGATGGTAAACAAGTAGAAAACATGCGGGACCCCCACTGATGGACTGTCAGTACCTCCTCTGATGAGGAGAGTCTACCCTATAACCTTAAGGAATGCAATAGTCCAAATAATACTAGAGAAACCATCACTGAAAGATAGTGGCACAGCAAACTACTGCTTGGTGTCTAACTTTTCTTTTTAAGCAAGCTAATGGGGAAGCTCACAAAAGAGTCTCCAAGGACACCCATCTGCTCCCAGTATCCTAGAATCTACTCACTGAGTCTTCAGCTCACCAGAGCCACCAGCGGGCAGCAGAGTACGCTCAACTAGTTTTCAATAGTCCAACCAGTGTATGACTCAGGTCAGCCCATCGGACCTTACACTCGCACAGAGTAAATCAAAAAGGTCTCTCAATGACAAATGCAAAGTGTGGTCAGCCAGAACTGGCTTATAGTAGAGATAAGATCCTTCCTCCCTCCCCTTCACCAAGAACTTCCATTTGATAGGAGCAGCCAGCTCCTTTTTTATGTTGCCTGCTAAGCCCTGATGTGCTGCTGTCTGCTCCCAGCCCTTCTAACTGCTGGAGTACCCAGACTCCCCGTTTCCATCAGCGACACACCTAGGGAAGGCTCTCTAGGCAACCCTGAAGGTCCAAAATTTGCAGCCACTCTTTTCTTAAAGGCGTGCACCAAGGCAGCAGGATCTTCAGCAGGGGGGAGTGAATGCCTGGGACACCCTTCACAAGGACATAAGGCACGTATGTAACAAGTACAGAGATAGAACTTGTTGCTGTGTTGGATGATTTCCTCCTGCCCACAATTAAAGGAAGGAATCTATAATTATCCTGTTGGATCTCTCTATGACATTTAAGATCATTGATCACCAAATACTTCTGAGGCTACAGGCATGAATGGAAGTGTCCTGAAGTGGCTCAGGTCCTTCTCAAACCAACTGTAGGATGATCATTACAGGCAGTTGTTCCTTTGCCTCTAAGGTGCTCCCCTTGTGGAGTCCGAGACCTGTTAGGATGTTGGGGGATGATATTTATTTTATTACAGTATACTGAAAACTGCCTCACTGTTAATAACCATGTCTCCTGGTGATGAACAGTGTTGTTTTTCTGTGTTGTGCGCTTTTAATGTTATTAGAAATCTAACGTTGCCTGACAAAGTCAGTTTAGGAAATTTTATTAGCACCCTTCCCAGCTTCTTAAGGCTGTGACTTCTCCAGCTTCTCTCTATCACCTGCAATCAATTACTGGTGTCAGGGAGGTGCTGTCATCCTGGCTGATGAACAGAGCTTGGAGGATACTGAAAAAAAAAGTCTGCCATGACTATTCACTCTGATTTTTAGATTACTTTGCTTTAGCAGTACCTGTGCCCCTTTTGTGCTGCTTTCTCTGAACTTCCAAGTGTTTGAGATTTTTTTGGCATCAGTGTTTGTGGAAACTGAATGCTAAATTTGTACGTACTAGTATTTGCACTGCTAATGCTTCCATGCTTGTTTAATGAGGCAACAGAAACTTCTGACCCATTATGACTAACCAAAACAGCTCCAATTTTGAATAGTGAATACTCACAGCTAACGGTTCACGATCAATCAGCAGAACTGACTGTGAACTAGAAATACTAGCTGAATAAATGTTAACAGATAAATTCATGGAAATTATGATCTACTTGCGTGGATATTCCAACAGCAGAACAAAAGGCTAAATTAGTCGGATTAATTATTCATTGCAAATTTATTTATTTAACCAGCTCTATTGATGAACAACTTCCCTTCTCCTTTTGAGTGCTGCCTGACAAGTAAAAGGAGCATTATCTATTTCTGCCCATATTTAAAATTATGTCATGTACTGATGTAAACGAGATGGCAGCCTCTCATTTGTCTTGCTGAGCAGCATGATGGGGAAGCAATAATTAGTGTCAAGAATACATTTATTATTCTTCTCATGGTACATACTGTTGCATCCTTGTGTCACTGCTAGGGTCATCCCTGTACCTATATATTATATATATATATACACACACACAAGACTCAGTGGTCAATGGCGGATTATGTTTTTTGCTATGTATAGACAGAGCTGTGTGAACCTATTAACAATCCCCTAAATCATCCAGATTCATACTTAAATTTTTATCTTAAAGTAACACTTAATTGAACTTTTACAACTAGAGCATAAGGGAATCAAAAAAAATCACTATTCACTACTTCATCAGCAAAACTTGATTTTCCTATTATCGACTTTTCCATCCTCAAAGACTTAATCTGTTAATTATTCTTATTTTCACAAATTCTGCACCACAGATCATGGAGAAGGGGCATTTTAATTATCAGCAAAACTCAACCCAAATCTGTCTTTAATCTATGTAATAAAGCTTTGTATATACACATTTGATACTTAGTACAAGTCCACATTGCAGTGATTCTGGAGAAGTCGAACTACAGTACAACAATACCAAGTACTTCAGTAGTACAAATAAAATAGTCTAAGCAATTACATTCAAAACCACTATTCTTTTACTTCTAGGGACAGATGGGCCCAAAGCAAAAACCAGGTCCAAACAAAGATCCCATTTTGGAGTGATCAAAATACGAACCCAGATCTATCTTTATAATGAAATCGACCAAATGCCTGAATCTGAACATCTGCAGACTGTGAACTACCAAAAATCCTGATCTGGCTCTGAACTTTGAGGCTTGAGCCCATTTCTATCAATACACCAGAAGACTTTCCCCTCCCCAGTAAATAAACCGGTAGTTTCCATTTCCTTTGAATTTATTTATTGAGAGATTAGAAGCAATGTCCCCAAATACATTTCTGTATCTTCTGCTGAATCCCCCCACAGATGTTACAGCAAGTAGTTCAAATGGCACTTATATTAGCTCAACATTTTTGTATCATAATCATTATCCCTGCCATAAGAGATAGTGTTTTATATCCTTATGAATCATACAATGTGAAATTTCCAGGACATAATAATGTCACATCTGTCATGATCCCAATAAAAATCCGGTCTAAGAATTTAGCTTGTGGCATTTTGACTGAGTTAGATGGGTAAAACATGAATGTTATGATTTGATAACAAACCGTGTTTTTCCTCTTTTCTTTGCCACTGATGCACTGACATGCACGACAGAATAGAAAGCACTCTTCAGGGTACCTTTAAAATGGGCTTTGGCAGATACATACATTTGAATGAAGATCGACTAAGGATTTTACACATCCATAAGAATTCTGGCTTCCAATGAAAATCACTCTTTTAGGAAATGAAGTCTAATATCCCTCTGGGGATGGGTCAGGAAGCTCTGTCTGTAGGAGTATATTGTGGGAGAGGATTGCTTAATAGAGCATGTCTTGGAGACATATGAGGAGGGCTGGGAGAGAAGGAGGGGACAAAGGACAAATTAATTTAGAAACAAAGCTGAATGTAAAGATTTTCAGCTTGAAGTTGGATTGAAGTAAAGATCTGTCCATGAAATGAGATGTTACCACATTTCCTCAACTAAATCATTGATTTCTCCTATGTCAATCCCCATCAAAATTTTCTGAGTAGATGTGGGAATCTAAAACGCCTTCTCAATGTTCAAAATGGGCACTACTTCTCAGAGTGTCTAACCATAAAGGAACATAGATTCCGTGTCCCATTAAAAATATACTTGCACCTATACTTTGCACTCTGATAAATCTCTGGGAGTTAGCTCCATTCTCCAACTTTTCAGCCTATGCTAGTTATAAAATTCCTATCAATGCCATCTTTACTACTTCTCTTTGTATCAAAATGAATTGGTTGTTTTTCCCTCTTCCCTTGTTAAAATTAACTATTCTAATATTACTATAATGAATAAACTAATGTGTCTGTATACCACTGTCTTCTACTGGAGAAGATCAGAACTGCTCAGCTGTTTCATTAGACCTATAGTGCTAAACAATGGAGAAGATCTGTGCTGCTGAAAGTGGAGGGTCAAGTTCTGTCTCCATTGTTGCTGTGAAGTTTGAGCATCCACAGTAAGCACTATAGTGAAATCTGTAATGTCATGAGTGGCTATGGATACATTATTGTTCTATGAAAGTCTTAAGAGGTAGAAGTCTTCAGAGGTAGACACTGCCTCTCCAAATATCATGACAAGCAGCTTGGGAATGACTAAAACCCTGCAATAAGTCTGTAACACACCCAACCAGAAAAAACACCCCTTATTCTTACTGCAGCACCACATTTATGGAAATTAATATGATTTTTGCCTGAGTAAGGAGCATTATCAAGGCTTAAGAGGTTTCTCTCTCTGTTCCCCCATAGGCCAACATCCTACCTTCAGCCTGCAGTCCAAGTACCAGGTGGATGCAGGGCAGATATGCTGTCTGCTTGGGAGGGAGGACTCTCCTTGTCTCCTACCTGGCCACAGACTGAATACAGGGACACTATGCAAAAAGATAATTTCACTGGCTGCAATAACCCTCCACATGCTTTATACATCCCCACTGAAGAGGGGACAAAACAAAAGATCTACACAGTGGTATATCATCTGGTCTCTTCCTCAGACTGTTCCTGCCTCTTCCCCCTCCAAATGTGCCCTCCCACTCCCCCAGTGCTGCCCCATGCATCATCTGTACCACAGACCCTCAGTGAGTATCCCAAACAAAGATTACAAAATTACTGCATTGCAAAAGAAAATCTGGGAAAGCAGAGTGCAGTTCAGCAGTGCCCCAGTGCGCCACATGAGTCTTCCAGAGTCCATACTTGGTTTGAAAGAGTTTTTTGTGCTTTAATCACAGGCTTACAATTTGCTGCCCATGGAAGATAACTTGGGCTTTTCATAGTTTCATCAACTCCTTGTTTTAAACTCTTTGGTTTTGGGAATAGTAACGTTCTTGCATCTCCTATTCTGTCCAAATTTTAGTTTCAATTAACAAACTCTGGAAGTAAGAAGTAATATCTGAGGAGCAGAGTTGTTCCTGAGAAGAGCGGAATTGCTAGCCATTAACCCGACGTGGTCCTCTGTCTCCAGTAAACGTTTTGTGGCTTGCTCAGTATTGTCTGGGTATACTGCAAGAAGGACAGGAGACTTGTTATGGGTTTTAATCAGACTGCAACTTTATGTAACCAAGGTAATCTCCTTGGGAGTTACATTTATTATATAGATCAGTGGTCTCCAAACTGGGGTGCGTGCACCCCAGGGCGTGTGCGAGATGATCCCAGGGGGTGCGTGGCCGGACGGCACTCCGCCGGTTTTTTTCTTCGGCGGCAGCTCTGCACGTCCACGGCTGGTGTTCCCCTCCAGCGGCGCGTCTGCGGCAGGATTTCCGGTCTTCACCCTGGGGGTGCGCGAGCCAAAAAGTTTGGAGACCACTGATATAGATGTCTGGGACTACCCAGCAGGTAAACTGTACAGTGCAAGCAAATCCATGCTTATTCAAATCAATTCTCTGGGGCTTCCACCAGCCCCCCTTTGTTTCCATCTAGGTCCCCCAGCCAACCCATGGCTTGGACCTTACCATCCACCACCCTTGTAAAAGGGTTAAGGAGGGCTATAAGAACTGGGCGGGGGTTGGGTGGGGGCATAGGACTTTGGCTCCCTGCCATACCAATCATAGCAGTCCCCAACCCTCTCCCCCGTTCTGTTCCATTGTCCAGTACCTCCTTTTAAATTCTTTACCAGGCCATTTATCTGGTCACTGGCTGCCCTCCCTATGGAGAACCTGCACTGGACATCTGCCCAACCTTACAAAATAAGTTGTGACATATGGCCTACCACCTTTTCTTCTCACCAGAAAAGGTCCTCCCTTACACCCGCTCTGGGGAAGGTGAAAAAACCTCACTCCACCAAAGCCAATTGTGGTGGTGCGGGAAAAATTCCTTCTCAGCCCCCTTTTAAAAGGGACGTCTAGTGTAATGCCCACAGCAGGTCCTAACCCAGTCTGCCATTCGCCTCCACTAGGTGAGGGAGGGTGGGTGCTGGCTTTCTTGCTTTGTGGAACAAAGAGACTTGCCCCATCCAGGTTTAATACCTTTATTCACACTCCTGGGGGTGCGGGAGTGGGGGAGAGTCATTGCTGCAAAGCTGACCACTGAACACCTTTTTTTACAGCAGTTTCTGACCTCCTTCCTCCCTCCCCCACAAAGCAGAGCTGCCCTTCCTGTGTAAGTCCCAGACAAACTCTGCCCTGCTTTAGTTGTGGTGCAGTCATTGCTATTATAAGTTGCATACAAAGAAAAAATTCATCGATTTTGATAAATTTTCTTATTTTTGGGGGGAGGGAATTACTTTGGGACATTACGTGTGTGACATCAATAATGACTAAACATCACACAATCTTTCAACATCTTTTAAGAGTTGCACATTTTAGAAGTATTTGCATAAAGATGGCACCTGCTACCATATCTTTGTACTTGGACTGTTCTTTACCAGTTGGTGGCCCCACAATCGTTATGTCTACAGTGCCATTGGTGTGCATAGTGTTTTACAGACATTAAAAACAGGCCTTTGCCCAAAACAACTTACAATAGAAGGCCTTGATTGGGCAAACACTCATGCAATTTAGAAATGTTGCTCACATAAGTAATTCCATTTAAACTACAGAGAGGTGCTGGCTTCAATGGCAATGGAGCCCACCTCTCAGGAGGTGTTCTGCTTCTCGCAGAATAAGATCTTAATATCCGATAAAGGAATGAAGGAAGGAATACAAGATAAAAAAACAGAGAGAAAGCCTAATCCTACTGCAGTCAACGGGAGCTTTGCCTTTGTCTTTGCCATTAGGACCAGAACTTCACTCAAAATTACTAAGCAGGTATATTTGGCATTGCTCTAATTAGTTCCAAGGTTTTTTTTTTTTGTTTACTATGTATTATTCGTATTGTTAGTGATAGTGGTATAACACTAACTAAATTAAGACTATGGAGAGAGTAAAAAGAACAGGTATGGGCAGTTATTAATGGAATGTAATCCTTTTGCCCAAGGATCTATTATTTGTTTAGGTCAACTCTCCCAGCTGAACAGTGACATGTATAGTTGACTTAGCAACACTGCAAATAGAAGATGTCCCACTGTGGTCCAAAGTACGGTACACTGTGTAGACAATTAGTTTCATAGCTAAGTCCAGTCAGTGCAGGCTTTTTGAGATGTTACAGTCAATGTCCTGAGATGTGCACATTAAGTACAGTACGGTTTGCCATTCTGCACTCACTTGTGGTAAATCTGACCAGGGTGCTTACTGGTACTCCATAAGAGAAGAAGTTTGAAGACGTTCAGAAAATGGTTGTAATTACTTCACATAAAAGAGAAAATTTACATCAGAGAGTTTAAAAGTGACATTTATGTAATCATGTGAAATAAAAGGAGACTGTCAGGGTATTTAATATTTTGTTTGTCACTTTGAGCATAATGTGCCACATTCTAATCTGATTTATACAAGGTTAAATCTGGAGTACAGCTATGTAAATGAAATCAAAATATGACCTATTGGTTAGTTATTGTAGGGCTGCTTATAATTGCTGAAACTGTACTTTGTTAGGGGAAATAAAGAGAACAACTACATGGATTTTGGCAAAAGATAAATAGAAATGTTCAGCATTTAAGTCATATTTTGAATTTACACAATTTGATATTTCCCTTTAATTAGTAATTGCTTAACTATGTTATGCTGTATTTATTATATGAGATTGGCTTCAGAGCATGGGGTTTGATCCTGCTTCCTCTAATGTCAATGGAATTTTACGATTGACTTCAGTTGAAATTAGGATTGGACCTTGCATCCTGTAAAAGAATATCTCTGGTGAAAAAACCCCTACATTATGTATATCAGTGGTTCTCAACCAGGGGTATGTACACCTGGGAGTCCGCAGAAGTCTTCCAGCGAGTACATCAAATTATACAAACAGGCGAAGTTAGATTAGTTTTATTCTTTTTATGTTCATTGTTCAACCCTATTACTGATTTTCCATACTCATTTCACAAAATTATTTTGCTGAGTCACAAAAGTATAGTCTAGTAGGCTGCAGTTTATTTACTGTATGCAGCAGATCAAAGTTTAGTACTTTTCTGATTAATACTGTAGGAGTTTAGTGTGGTATTATGGGTTTACAATTTCCAGTAACGTGAAGTAAATCAGATCAAACATATTAATCCTAACTATACTTACCAATAAATTATCTGCAAATTTAAAAATTTCTCTGTGCTGCTGGGTGATGTGAAAACCATTACCTTCCTTTTAACAGCACTGGAATCAAACTGCTTGTTCATTTTATATGGACATTGTAAGTTATATGAGTTAGGAGATAAAACCTTCACATTGATTTTCTACACCTTTAAAAGGCACCCAAATCACTTGCTGTACAATCAGCATTTGCCACGTACCTCCTCTAAGCTAAAGACATATTTGTCTTTATAGCCTTTCCCCATTCAGACAGAGAGCAAAGCCATTTGGCTCAACTCCTGTATGTTTAAGAAAACAACATAAGAAGCTGTAACCTATCTGTGATTAGAACTCTAAAATGAATAAATCTAACACAGATGTGACATGTACACAAACCCAAGGTGCCAAGTTGCCAAATAGTGGTTTTGTAAAGAAAGACTCAACAAGCATTTTCTGAAGTCATCTTCTTTTAGAGGGAAATGAGATACCAGGAAGAGTGTGGCTGGAGTGAATGCTTAATGGATATATACATTAACTGTATCTTTAAAATGTTATCCATGGTGCTCTATCAGTTCATAAAAGGAACTGTACTATAAATGAAAACAGATCCTTCTCAGCCCTTACTCTTCTGCCTACATTCACTAGAGTATACAATTCACTTATGTATCTTTGTGTTCTTCCTGAAGCAGAAGTTTATTTTCCTTACCACTCCTTTGAATGACAATAATCATTAGCATTTTTACACATGTATCTTTGCCAAAATACTGCTGACTTTTATAAAGCATAATAACTTATTGGATAGTTCCCAGTGTCTCCTGATGTGCAATCCAAAGGCACGCTCATGAATATTATTTTTCTCCCTGATAAAGCAGAATACTGTGATCAATACTAGAGATAAAAATGCCATCCAGTTTGATTCATCAAGTGGAATAAAGACCTCTTGCTGAGAAAGCCATTTGAATGTGGGTTAACTGTGACCTGTGCTCCTCTACAGTCCTTGGAACATCTGGCCATATGGGCAGTAAGCAGATTAATCCAGTGCTTTGTACTCTCCTCCTTTAAACAGCTTAAAGGTTGCTGTTTAAATAGCACGGCATGCAACTCTTTTAAAAAAAAACAAAACAGCAAATATCCAAAATAACTGATACCAAATGAACAACCCATTCCAAGGGATATTTTTGGAGCATCTGGGGAGACTAAGTTTATGAAAATTACTATGTTTGGAGGATGGGGTGAAGTTTTACTTTATATATCTAAATGTAATCTTTCCCAAAGTTGTCAAATCCTATCTAGTGTACATGATTGAATTAGACATACAACTTCCACTATTCCTGTTTCCTAGAAATGTAACTTATACAACTATAAGCTGGTTAACCAGTGGAGCAGTGGTAAAGGTGGTGGGGTGTGCTCAGGTACGAACACTTAGTATGGAGAGAGGCATCATGTCTGTATGAGGGCTGCTGGTAGGAATGTGGTGAACAGTGACTTCAGCACTGCCTGACCAGCGGATACCTTCTAATGTGCAGAGCCTTAAACATACCTCTTCTGGGATGGTGGCCTTTGGCACTGACTGCACCTCCTAGCACCCCCCCAATGCTTGCAGCCAAGACATGGCTGACTCTTGTACAGGATCACTGTGCAGAAGAATGGGGTTTCAGGAACTCTCTCTACTCTATAACTCATTGTCATAAATATAAAGGGAAGGGTAACCACCTTTCTGTTTACAGTGCTATAAAATCCCTCCTGGCCAGAGGCAAAATCCTTTCACCTGTAAAGGGTTAAGAAGCTAAGGTAACCTTGCTGGCACCTGACCCAAAATGACCAAATGATGGGACAAGATACTTTCAAATCTGGAGGCGGGGGGGGGTGGGGAAGGCTTTCATCTGTCTGTCTGTGTGATACCTTTGCTGGGAACAGATCAAGGATGCAAGCCCCCCAACTCCTATAAAGTTAGTAAGTAATCTAGCTAGAAAATGTGTTAGGTTTTTTTTGTTTTGGCTTGTAAATTTGCTGTACTGGAGGGAATGTGTATTCCTGTTTTTGTGTCTTTTTGTAACTTAAGATTTTGCCTAGAGGGATTCTCTCTGTTTTGAATCTGACTGCCTGTAAGATTATCTTCCATTCTGATCTTACAGAGTTGTTCTCTTATCTTTTTTTTGTTCTTCTAATAAAGTTCTGATTTTTAAGAATCTGATTGGGTTTTTTGGGTCTTAAAAATCCAAGGCTGGTTTGTGCTCATCTTGTTTATTCTCAAGCCTTCCCAGGAAAGGGGGTGTAAGGGCTTGGGGGGATATTTTGGGGAAATAGGAACTCCAAGTGGTCCTTTCCCTGTTCTTTGTCTAAAACACTTGGTGGTGGCAGCATTTTACCTTATCCAAGGGCAAGGACTTTGTGCCTTGGGGAAGTTTTAACCTAAGCTGGTAGAAATAAGATGTTAGAAAGGGGTCTTTCATGAGGGTCCCCACATCTGTACCCTAGAGTTCAGAGTGGGGAAGGAACCTTTACACTCATCTATTCAGGGCCAACCATAATTGGCTGTCTAGATCCTATTGTAATTTTAGAGGTGGAGTGGATTGACAGATGTTGTGGTGAACTCTTCACCACTGTTTTAGTACGGTTTGATAAATATTAGAGGTGCTCACAAAATGGTATTTTCAATAAACATTGTTTTTGAAAGAAATGAAAAATATTTTTTTCAATGAAAAACCCAAACCCCAAAATGGAAGAAATGTTTATTATTTTAGAAGATAGAAAATGTTTCCATTTTTCACTGAAAAAAAAGTTGCTGATCTTGTGCTCGTCAATTAGTTCATGTTTCCTTCTGTCACATTCCTGTCAATTTTCCCCCATGACCACGTTACCCATTAACTACAATGAAAATGACTTTATTGTTATGTTGGTCTAGTTATAAAACCAGTGTAATTAACGGAGTCTTTCCCTTCTGGATCTGCATACCAGATCAGGCAGTTGGTCCGCCTGGTTCACACTCCTTCCAGCAGTGGCTTATACTCTGTACTTCAGAGAAGGATATAATAAAGATCCACAAAACACCTAGCTGATTATGTTGGGGTGGGGTGGGAGGTTCTTCTTGACCCCTGCTGGTGATCACTTGTGCCCTGGAGGATGAAAAAAATCTTATTGCCATTTGCATAGCTAGAGATGTTAGTGGTGGTCATAAAAGATGAGGTTTTAGTTTTTGACAAGAAAGGAAAATAGAAAGGATAGCTTTAAGTACAGAGGCGCTTGAGCTGCACTGGGAGCTTTGCTTGATTAAAGATGGCAGAATTTGGCCTCTCCCCATTCCTCTGAATTACAGGTATTTCTACCACCTCGTGACTTCTCGACCTGCCTCCTTTCAGTTATTAAATTGTGGGTATTTGAGAGTCTCTCTCTTCTACTTTTAGTAGAACATCCTGGGAGAAATGAAGATGTTGTCAGATAACCATGGTGACATGCTTTGTAAGAGTACTGGAAAACAGCTTCAGGGAGCTAAAGGGTCATTATCATGCAGAGCAATGCTGCATCTATTTCTCTGCATTCCCAATTAATGGGGAAATTATTAGCAGTCAGCACTAAATTAAGAAAAGGAATGATACTTTGATTTAGTTATTGAACTGGTTCCATTAAAAAAGACTCTGTCACTGAGGTGAAAATCCCTTTTCCTCATTCTGCTGTGCATTCCCTAATAAGGGACCTGAATGAGAGAACAGTGTACCAAAGTACTCATCTAAAGCTGATTCAAAGAGCATTACTACAGGTAAGGTACTGTTTCAGGGACTAGTTCTCATCTCTGGCTGGTACAGTACATATTGTCTGCTTATAAAGAACTGTGTGCGCCAATGTGCCACCTTCATACTCAAAACTGGCACAAAACATTTTATCTGGCTGAAATTCAGTAGCTAAAGGCTATGTACCTCAAACTGCCACCAAGGCAGTGAGCGTGTGAGATCCATTCTGTATCAGGATCCTTTGTTAGATAGTTTAGAGTGAAAAGCATGAAAATGCTACAGAAGTGAGCATGCAATTTTTTTAAAATGAAGCATATACAGTATTTAATTTACACACAAAAATCTCTATTTTCTTATTACTGTTTCTTATTACTTATTTCTCTCATATGGCACCCATGACAAGAGCACCTACAGCTCTGAACAATAGTGCACAAATCTTAAAGACAAAAGAATGCATTCTACCCTTTCAACTACTACTCCTGGTCTTTTCATACCTGACACAGCAAGAGCATCCTCTCAACTCAGTAACATGATGGACTAACTGAGGGCACTATGTAAGATATGGAGGGTTAATAGCAGCTATTTTGTCTAAGAGCAGAAATCTTTTTGAAACGTTGAGGTATTAAAATAAATTACAGTGCTGCCATAGGCAGTCTCTTTTGTGTGGCAAGAGAAAATTATGCCCAGTGATGCAAGCAGAGAAAGGGTATTCTCTCGGACGATTGACACCTGGGGTGCATCACATGTCCATAAAATCAAAGAGTCTTACTAGGGGTTACAGTGGACGAGAACCTGTATATGAGTCAACAGTGTGCCCTTGTTTCCAAGAAGGCTAATGGCATTTTGGGCTGTATAAGTAGGGGCATTGCCAGCAGATCGAGGGACGTGATCATTCCCTTTGTCATAAATGTAAAGGGAAGGGTAACCACCTTTCTGTATACAGAACTATAAAATTCCTCCTGGACAGAGGCAAAACCCTTTCACCTGTAAAGGGTTAAGAAGCTAAGATAACCTCGCTGGCACCTGATCAAAATGACCAATGAGGAGGCAAGATACTTTCAAAGCTGGAGGGGGGGGGGCGGGGACAAAGGGTCTGTCTGTCTGTGTGATGCTTTTACCGGGAACAGAACAGGAAGGGAGTATTAGAACTTGTTAGTAAGTAATCTAGCTAGAAATGCATTAGATTTCCTTTTGTTTAAATGGCTGGTAAATAAGCTGTACTGAATGGAATGTATATTCCTGTTTTTGTGTCTTTTTGTAACTTAAGGTTTTGCCTAGAGGGATTCTCTGTGTTTTGAATCTGATTAGCCTGTAAGGTATTCACCATCCTGATTTTACAGAGGTGATTCTTTTATTTTTTCTTCTATTAAAATTCTTCTTGTAAGAAACTGAATGTTTTTTCATTGTTCTTAAGATCGAAGGGTTTGGGTCTGTATTCACCTATGCAAACTGGTGAGGATTTTTATCAAGCCTTCCCCAGGAAAGAGGGTGTGGGGCTTGGGGGGAAGACGTCTCCAAGTGGGCTCTTTCCCTGTTCTTTGTTTAACACGCTTGGTGGTGGCAGCATAGGGTTCAAGGACAAGATAAAGTTTGTACCTTGAGGAAGTTTTTAACCTAAGCTGGTAAGAATAAGTTTAGGGGGGTCTTTCATGCAGGTCCCCACATCTGTACCCTAAGTTCAGAGTGGGGAAGGAACCTTGACACCCCTCTATTCAACACTGGTGAGGCCTCATCTGGAGTACTGTGTCCAGTTTTGGGCCCCACACTACAAGAAGGATGTGGAAAAATTAGAAAGAGTCCAGCGGAGGGCAACAAAAATGATTAGGGGACTGGAACACATGAGTTATGAGGAGAGGCTGAGAGAACTGGGGATGTTTAGTCTACGGAAGAGAAGAATGAGGGGGGATTTGATAGCTGCTTTCAACTACCTGAAAGGGGGTTCCAAAGAGGATGGATCTAGACTGTTCTCAGTGGTAGCAGATGACAGAACAAGGAGTAATGGTCTCAAGTTGCAGTGGGGGAGGTTTAGGTTGGATGTTAGGAAAAACTTTTTCAGTAGGAGGGTGGTGAAACACTGGAATGCGTTACCTAGGGAGGTGGTAGAATCTCCTTCCTTAGAAGTTTTTAGGATCAGGCTTGACAAAGCCCTGGCTGGGATGATTTAATTGGGGATCGGTCCTGCTTTGAGCAGGGGGTTGGACTAGATGACCTCCTGAGGTCCCTTCCAACCCTGATATTCTATGATTCTATGAAAGGACAGAGTGTCTGATCCTCAGCTAATGTAAAACTGGCAAAGGTCTACTGAAGTCAATGGAGTCATGATGATTTACAGCTGCTAATTCTCCGGCCCATAGTCTTTTGGAAATTAAGGTCAAAATCCCAGAAGTTTTCCTGTAGTCCGAGTGGCCAGCACTAAATAGATCTTTGGGATCATCATGTGGTTGAGGGGCAGAAATTCTCCCCTAGGCCCTGGAGTGGCAGTTATTACAGCCATGAGGTTGTTGTGGGACAAATTCTCTGCGCCCATAACTCCACAGAACTGGACAGACTTAAACCAGCATTGATATTAGCCCAATTGCTAAAGCTCTGTGGCTCAATTGTTCCCTCAGAAAGGGGGTTGGCGGAATGACTGGCAGATCAATATAGAAACAGATAGAATGTCCCTTTTCCCACAACAAACGTGACTGCAAAGGAGGCCACCACTGCATTCAAAAATTATGGACCATCTGTGCAACCAATTCACCTGGTAGCTGGCACAATGGAACCGCACCAGTTCTACTGCATCCGGGGACCTCTAAACCTGTGTGTGTTTAGCAGAGGAGGCGGATGGCACACTCATGATTATCCTTTAAGAGAAGCAGTGATGGACTATAGTTAGTCAGGGCTATTTCTTTTTGGAATTCAGTAGTTTTGTATGAGCTGCAGTTGAATTAAGAATGCTTCTGCTGTTATTTAAGATTCATCTTTACTAATAGTCATATCCTGCAATAATTATAGATCAGTCTTGTGTCTATGCCTATTTATACCTCACAAAAACCAGGGAAACAAAAGTTAACTCATTCCTTGGGCCTGATTCTTCTCCAGACACCGAATAACGTCTCAACTGGGTTACACTGTTCCCCCCCCCTGCCCCACTACTGTAAGTGAGAGGCAAATCAGACCACCCGAGCACAAAGCTTCCTAGCCGATCAGAAATCATGACATTTACATTCCTCTGAACCCCATTTCTTTTTCTGGTTATAACCACCATCCACCTCTTTTCACTGGATTCACTGACTACTCACCAGGACATAGCAATGAAACCCACTTGGGTTAAAAACTCAGTTATTTCCCCATCTTTCTTCTCATTGTTGTCATTAATATAATCAGGATCAAATTTTGCCCTTGAGATATATGGACAGTTCCCACTAATTAGAATGGTGTCCAAAGAGAAAAATAAAGAAAGAAAAGGACCTTCAAGAGGGAAAGAGACCTGCCACAGCAAATATTTAACTAGAATGTCTATCCTTCTTGTGGTTCAGTGGGTCCTATGACTTACTGCACCATATAATTGCAGTTATACATAAACAACTAAATCCTATGCTCAAATGTGCAATGGTTAACTTTACAAGATACTGTACTGCTATTCAGAGAGTCAAGTTTTGACAAAAGTCACCACACAGAATGGGAGCCGAGATGCGGCCTTCTCCCACTATAGGCAAAATAACTGTGGTTTCTCAGATACCACTATGTGGTACTGCTGGCCAATGCTGACTAACAGTAGTCACTGTTAATGCAGGCTGATATTTAAAAGAGCAGTATCAAAGCACAAAACGTTCCCAGCTCTTCTTGAGTACACCAACTGCTGGAGATGAAATAGATGTCAATAAGTTAACTATACATATGCTACTCTGAATAGCCTGAGAACGTTTATCAGAAATTACTCATGTTACCTTGGTTAACAAAACTTCATTTAAAGATACACCGCATGTCATGAGGTTTAGCAACCTCATATTATGAAGGCCAGGGCTAAAATTTTCATTTGCTGTTATGGTAGGAGCGTATGCCACACAAGATACAAGTATTTTTCATCTACTGCATGATAAAATTTTGAATACTTGGAGGAAGATAAATCCGCCTTCTATGGGAAATCAGAGCTCTCAAGAAACATTGGACTGGTAATGCATCTTCTTTATTTGTGTTTACAGGAGCTGGTAAGCCTGCTGTTCTTGAGAGAAGGGAATCAAGATTTCCAGGGTGAGCATGAAGGGAAAGGGAAATGCTTTCACCTGAAAGGTAAAACCAACAGAATCTGCGGATAAGACCCATGCAAACCGAAGATGAGAGTTAAAGTGAATTCGGGCTATTCAAAACTGTGTTAAAAAGGCACCAATAGTATTTTCTACTGTAATATGATTTTTTCTTCATGATGTTTTACACAATTTAGATAACAAGTCTTACAATAGCCTAGATTTAGAAGTAGGCCCATTTCATAGACAGAGAAACTAAACCTGAGGGATTAAGGAACTTGTCCCAACGTCCCAAAAGAGCCAGAGCTAATATCCAGAATTAATGAAGTTCCTGACTCTTGATTTTGTATTCAGATCACTAGTTCATAGCTCTGTCAGAGACCAATTCCACTGTGCTCATTAAGACTTTTTCAGCTGATACTTAGTAAATTGGTTTTGCTTTACAATTTGTATCTATAGTAAATTGGATTGGTTTAATGGTTGAGGCTTTGCATTACAGCATTTAAGAAAAAAAATCATACTGGTGTTTAATTAGATTTTGGGTAAACATAAGTTATTTTCTCTCCGAATGGACAGATCACTCTATTGTATCTAACACTAAAAACAGCTATCAGTGAGTTAAGCAAGAAAGCAAAGAAGATTTTTTTTTAAATGAGTCCCCAAAATGTCTCAGTCAGAATACCAGAATATTGCAAAACAGGTTGCAAATAAGATTTTTACAAATGGGTTTTTTTGTTTGTTTGCAAATTACTTAGGTCTTGTCTTTTGCAAATTTTATTTTTACAGCCTCAACTTTCCCCCTAGTGAAAATTCAAAGCAAGTCTTTTATTAAGATATAAGGAAGTCAAATAAATCAAGGCTTATATGAGGTGGTATCTTCTGATTATCCTGTCATTTGTAGAAGACCTTTAATCCTCAACTGTTGGGGCACATTCTATATATAAAAATACGTGGACGAAAAGAAATTGATCCTGAGCAACAAAAAACAAACCATTTAGCTGGTCAACATCTCTCAGAAGTAGGCCCACAGAGAGCAAAGAGTGAAAGTCTTCCTCACAGAGCCAATGACCTTGATGCTAGCTTTGTAATAGTTCAATTTAACTACGCTTGTAAAGGAGAGAGCAAAAAGCCTGACATAAAAGTGTAGCTCTGTGTGTTAAGCAGTTAGGAACTGTCGTAGCCTTATGCATTGTTCTTAATTAAAATTAGTGTGCAACTTGTGAGACATATCTTGGATACTGAGAGATAGTAGAACAATATATTGTTCATTGGAATATACTTTTTACTGTTTGGTTTCTACCAAAGAAGTGATGTAACTCTTTGATGAGAGGGAAGAATACAGCAGACCACTAAGCGACATGTACTTGTGCCTCTTGTTTAATTGGCAGCAGTCGGTCTCAAAAGTTGATAGTGTAAGCACCAAAGCAGTTCAGTTACTATTAGGGCTGTCGATTAATTGCAGTTAACTCACACGATTAACGAAAAAAAAAAAGAATTGCCATAAAAAAAAAGAATCACGATTAATTGCATTTTTAATCACACTGTTAAACAACAGAATACCAATGGAAATTTATTAAATATTTTTGGATGATTTTCTAAATTTTCAAATATATTGATTTCAGTTACAACACGGAATACAAAGTGTACAGTGCTCACGTTATTATTTTTGTTTACAAATATTTGCACTGTAAAAATGATAAGTATTTTTCAGTTTACCTCATACAATACAATACCATAATGCAATCTCTTTATCGGGAAAGTGCAACTTACAAATGTAGACTTTTTTGGTTACATAACCGCACTCAAAAACAAAACAATGTAAAACTTTAGAGCCTACAAGTCCACTCAGTACTACTTCTTGTTCAGCCAATCATTAAGACAAACAAGTTTGTTTACATTTACGGGAGATAATGCTGCCTGCTTCTTATTTACAACGTCACCTGAAAGTGAGAACAGGCATTCACATGGCAGTTTTGAAGCTGGAATTGCAAAGTATTTATGTGCCAAATATGCTAAACATTCATCTGCCCCTTCGGCCACTATTCCAGAGGACATGCTTCCATGATGATGACACTCGTTAAAAAAATAATGCATTAATTAAATTTGTGACTGAACTCCTTGGGGGAGAATTGTATGTCTCCTGCTGTGTTTTACCCACATTCTGCCATACATTTCATGTTAGAGTGGTCTCAGATGATGACCCAGCACATGTTGTTCATTTTAAGAACACTTTCACTGCAGGGTTGACAAAACGCAAAGAAGGTAGCAATGTGAGATTTCTAAAGATCGCTACAGCACTTGATGCAAGGTTTAAGAATCTGAAGTGCCTTCCAAAATCTGAGAGGAATGAGGTGTGGAGCATGCTTTCAGAAGTCTTAAAAAAGCAACACTCTGCTGTGGAAACTACCGGCATTTGACTCAGATGATGAAAATGAACATGCATCGGTCTGCACGGCTTTGGATCATTATCGAGCAGAACCCCTCATTAGCATGGATGCACGTCATCTGGAATGGTGGTTGAAGCATGAAGGGACATATGACTCTTTAACGCATCTGGCATGTAAATATCTTGCAACACCGGCTATAACAGTGCCATGTGAACACCTGTTCTCACTTTCAGGTGACATTGTAAACAAGAAGTGGGCAGCATTATCTCCTGCAAACAAACAAACTTGTTTGTTTGAGTGAGTGACTAAATAAGAAGTAAGACTGAGTGGACTTGTAGGCTCTAAAGTTTTACATTGTTTTGTTTTTGAATTTTTGAATGCAGTTATTTTTTGTACATAATTCTACATTTGTAAGTTCAACTATCATGATAAAGAGATTACAGTACTTGTATGAGGTGAATTGGAACATAGTATTTCTTTTGTTTTTTATAGCACAAATATTTTAATAAAAAATATAAAGTGAGCACTATACACTTTGTGTTCTGTGTAATCAATATATTTGAAATCAGTATATTCAAAAATGTAGAAAACATCCACAAATATTTAAAGAAATGGTATTCTATTATTGTTTAACAGTGCGATTAATCGTGATTAATTGTTTTAATCGCTTGACAGCCCTAGTTACTGTCCTGTCATGCTGCAGCATCAAGTGGCTAAAAACCTCAAATTCTTGAGCAAAAATCCTTGCAATAGATATTGAACTATCTGTGCTCTATGTAGGGCCAGTGGATGAAGCTGGTGCACTGCTATCACTTGAGGCCTGCTGCATGTTAGTCTTCATATTCCTCTCTCTCAAAACACTCTCTTCAGCCTCTTTGACTCCGTGGTGCAGTGCTGCTCTCCAGTGTGGGCTGTTGATAGCAGCATATTCCCAACTTGCAATGTTGATGCTGAAAGCTTTATAGTCCCTCTTGCAAATGTCCTTGAACCTGAGCCTAGGTCAGCCCAGTGCCTGCTGAAGGTGGTCCAAGGCTCACCACCATACAGCAGTATGCTCAGAATGCATGTCTAGTAGGCTCATACCTTGGGTGTTCAATGTTAGTTTCCTGTTATCCCACACAATCTTGGTAAGTTGCCTGAATGTGGCAGTTGACTTTCCAATGAGAGAATTACGCCTGTCATCTAGAGATAAGTTTTCTGATACAGTTGATCTTAGATAGAAGAACTTGTGCACAACTTCTAGAGTGGTGTTAGCTACTGAAGCTTTTGGTGTAGTCAACATACCTTGTGCCATAATTGTCTCCTTTAGGCTGATGGTTTGTCCTAATGCATCACAATCTAGCCCAAAGCTATTGCAAAGTTTCTGAATCTCCTCTTCACTATGTGTAATGAGCACTGCGTCGGCGGCGGAAAGAAGTTGTTTGGCTTTGCTTTTTGCTCTTAGATGTGCAACGCTGAAGAATTTCCTATCTGGTCTTTTATGGAGATGTACACCCTCAGTGCCAGATGAGAAAGCATCAGAGAGAAGAATATACCAAAGAGTGCTGTTGCCACAACACACCCATGTTTGACATCAGATTTATCACCATCATACTGGACTGTAGCCTTCACCCCATCATGGAAGGCCTAAATCACACTGATAAGAAGTGGGGGGCAACCAATTCTCTCTAACTACTGGAAAAAACCCTTTCTTCTGACCAGGTCAAAAGACCTTGTAAGATCTAGAAAGGCCATGCAGAGAAGTCTTTCTTGTTCTTGACATTTTTCTTGTAGTTGCCTTAGTATGAAGACTGTGTTGATAACTGATCTACTGGCACGAAACCTGCACTGATTCTCTGGATACACATGTTTAGCAAGAACTTTCTGTCTTTTGAGAACGACCCATGGGAATTCCTTGCCAGCAACACTAAGTAGAGAGATTCCTTTGTAATTGTTGCAATCATTCCAATCTCCTTTGTTTTTATACAGCTTTATGATGTTGGCTATTGCCTGACACATTCCCAACAGTGGATTTGGTTCAGTGGGTTTTCTGCCATAACCTTTGTTCAACCAAGAACTAGCTACAAGGCAGCAGTGCCAGGAGTTACTCCTTTGTGGATATTATTTTCCATTCCAGCAAAAACCCCACCACTCAGTGAGTAGTTGCCTTAATGTGATCTGAGTGGTGGGGTTCCTGGTTTAGATGCCGAGCACCCAATCTGCAGCAGATTGTATTGTGTTACATGGTACCAGTAGCAGGCCTCACACGCTTGACCTGACCCAGGCCTTTTGTTTATAGAACAGATTATAATATAAAAATTAAGCATTATTTTGAAAAAATCTATAACCTATTAAATTGATATTTGCAAAACTAATTACAAATCCATGATATTAGCATAAAGTGAATGATTATACTGCTTGCTGTCTTACTACATTTTAAAGGGCTAACAGCTGTCCTGTTATAAGTTATTTTGTTCTTACATACAAATTTCTGGACTATTTGGTCCGTTACAGCCAGCAACTGAACTGTGAGTGGGTGTGGAACCACTTTGACCTACATCAATCCCCAGCGGTATCCTGGCTGAATCAACCAAAATGCCTCTGGGAGTGTTAGGAAAACAAGTCAGAGAAGGAGCCAAGAAGCCCTTTAAAATACAGCAATCCATGTGTCCCCTTAATCAACCCTGCTCTATAGCCTAATATGGCTGGAGTGGGGAACGTTATCATCTTGGGAATATGGACACCACAAGAGAGCTTCAGTCCTTCCAAGCCAAAAGCACTGGGACTAGGACTGTGAATCCCCTTTGCAGAAGAAATGCCCAGTGGGGGAAAGGGTCTGTGTAAATGTAGCTGGAATCTATTGTTCTGGCAGGAAATGGATAAACCTTTGTACTAGTAAATCATGTTTCTATAAAGAGTAATGTCCACATAATTTTATAAACACAACAAGAGAATTGGAAAGAGGCTGAGGGTAAAATACAAATGGTCAAATGTTCTGTAAATAAAAAGAACTAAGCTAGTATCACACTAGTGATAGTGAGCAGCAGTGTATTAGCCAGCAGTGTAGCCAGCAGTGTAGTGAGAACCTCTTCTCACTGTCTCCTCCTCCTCCTCCTTTCGCATACTGTTGGGCACACCTACTTGCTGCATCTTAAAGTGAGTCTGTAAACTCTGTGGGGCAGGGACTATGTATTGTGTGTTTGCATGGCACATAGCACAGTGGGCCACTGATCAGGATGGGGGCCTTTGAGCAATATTGTAACACAAATAATAATAAAGTAAATTTTATAAAAATGCATCCATCTGCTGCTTTGGGTGTCGGTAAAATTTTGTAAACAATTACAACCAATGTTTCAAGAGAAATGAAATGGAGTGGGAGGAGATTCGGGTGCACTCTAACAGACCTCTCTAACCTCTGCACCCACCCCATATTTTGACTGGTATGTCCCTTTCCATACTCTTACAACAAGAAGGGTCTCTAATAAACTCCATCAGAAAAAAAATATCCCATATACTACTGTCCACCATATAAGCAGATTTTAAAAAAGTGAGGTTTTAAGACAGGCAAAGATATCTGCGTTACTTAAGCTCTACCAAAAAGAAAAGGAGGACTTGTGGCACCTTAGAGACTAACACATTTATTTGAGTGTAAGCTTTCGTGAGCTACAGCTCACTTCATCGGATGTTCCGATGAAGTGAGCTGTAGCTCACGAAAGCTTACGCTCAAATAAATGTGTTAGTCTCTAAGGTGCCACAAGTCCTCCTTTTCTTTTTGCGGATACAGACTAACACAGCTGCTACTCTGAAACCTGTCATTAAGCTCTATCAGAAAACTTTCCAAATTTCTTGGAAACATAAGTACAAAACAGCAGATTTGTTATTCATGACATGAATCTCCATAAAACCCTGGTCTCGTAAAATGAAATGTCAGGGAAAATCTGATGAAATGGCACGATCCTCCCTTAGGGAAAACCTATGTCAGTTAGAAGGAATTGTGTGACAGTGTGCATTTCCTGCACACTGTCATTGTACGTCTCATTTCAATAGCCTTCTTTATGATAGGCTGGAAAGTATGCAAAAAAAATAGTTGGTGGTGGGGAAACCATTTTCCTTTCCAATAGATTTATTTATTGCATTTATTCCTTTAGATGCATTTTGATCCTTTGCTCTGGTTTCAAGGCAGAGATCTAGACAAACTGATGAAACTTACATGATTTTTTTTTGGTCCAGACAAAGGGTAAAATTCACCTCTGGTGTAAGTGGGTCCAACGCCATTGACTTTGAGAACTGAATTTGGCCCTTTGGGACCTAATTTGTCCCTGGGCTGGTGCAGCGTCTCTGTCCCCCCAATCTTGAGGACTGTCTTAGCATCTGGGGAATAGCTAAAGCATAGGACTGCCTGCCCCAGCCACACCTCTGAACCCAGAATGCTCCTATTCCAAGGGCCTTAAGACAGGCTTGGGGAGGTACAGAGTCAGCTCTGCCAGCTCTCAGTCACTATCTAGCTTACTGTGATGGGGATTTTCCGTAGGGAAAAAGCAGCTAAAGAATGAGTATTGACTGGGGTTAGAACTGGTTGAAACCCCCACAGTTTTTAGGGGTTTTTTGTTATTTGTGAAAATTGAATTTTCACTGAAGATATTTGTTAAAAAAGTTCAATTCAGAAAATTCTGACCCTCTCTAATTGGGCTTTTTAACTGAGTCCACTCATTGCTAGAGCACCTGCTCCGAGCTAGGCCAGGTATAGCAGCTCTCTCGCTTTGGAGTGCCCCCTTGCAGACAGTTGCTCCAGGATTGCAAGGGCATCTCTTCCAGTGACTTGGCCCTCTGGCCAAGGTCACCATCTTAAGTCTGCCCCTTCCAGAGTCACAACTGTCCAAACTAAAAACCCCAAAATATCTTTAACACAAACAAAATCCTTCCGCCCTCTCTAGGGCTATTCCTCAATCTATCCCCAGGGCTTAGTTGCAGCCCCCGAATGGACTTAAAAAACCCTTCCAATGGGCTTGTATACACCCTTCTAGGGGCCACTAGGGGAACCCATTCCCACCCTCTATTCTAGATTCTGGCTCAGGGCCATGTACCGAGCGGCTAGGTCTACTCTTACCCCGTGCTATGGTTTTCCCTGGGCCACATCCTACTACACATTTTCTACCCCCACCGCCGCTCACTCCATCCCCTCCTCGCCCCCCCGTCACTCACTCTCCCCACCCTCACTCCCTTGCTCATTTTCACTGGGCTGGCTAAAGGGGTGCGGGAGACGTTGAAGGCTCCAACTGGGGGTGTGGGCTCCGGGGTGGGCCCAGAAATTAGGAGTTCAGGGTGCAGGAGGGAGCTCCACGCTGAGGCAGTGAATTGGGATGCAAGAGGGGGTGAGGGCTCCGGCTGGGGGTGCGGGCTCTTGTGTAGAGCCAGGGATGAGGAGCTTGGGGTACAGAAGGGGGCTCTGGACTGGGGCAGTGGGGGGGCGCTGCATGGGATCCCAGGAAGCAGCCGGCATGTCCCCCCTCCACTTCCTAGGCATAGGGCAAGGGTGGGAAACCTAGGGCCCACGGGCCACATCCGGCCCCGTGGTTAATTTCTTCTGGCCTGGGGGCCCTAGGTTCCCCACCTCTGCCCTACGTTTAGGAGTTGGAGAAGGGTCATGCCGGCTGCTTCCCAGGAGCCGTGTAGAGTGGAGGCTAGCAGGAGCCTGCCAGCCCTGCTGTGCCACCAACCGGACAGCGAATGGTGTGGTCAACAGTGCTGACTGGAGCCACCAGGATTCCTTTTTGACCAGGTGTTCTGGTCGAAAACCGTACACCAGGTCACCTTACATCCTACCCACTCTATCAAGTTCTCCTGTGGGTCTCCAAATCTCTTCCCTGCTTAAACAGGGTTTCTCCCAGGCCTCCCTGCTTGAAGAGCTTTCTTTACTGCTCTGAGGTGCCTGCCTGGCTTTCCCACCAGTTCTTTCCCCAGCTTTACCGCCACTTAAGCCTGCCTTTCCCTCTCTACTGCAGCCACCTTCTGCTCTTTATGGGGAAATTGCCTGATTTCCCCCAGGTGGGGCTCATTCTGTAATCAGGTTGGCTTAGCACTGGGCATTCCAGGCAATAGGGCAAGCCACCCTGCTAGAGGCCCTGTCCATGTATCATGTTTTCTGATACTCTTTCATGTCACATTAATTTCAATGCTACATTAGAGTTCTTATGAATCTAAGATGTGTCACCCTACCTGCAGGGCAGGGGTTCTCAAATCTTTGCCTTCTCAGGTCCCCCCAGCACGATATAAAAACTCCATGGCCCACCTGTGCCACAACAACTGGTTTTCTGCACATAAAAGTCAGGGCTGGCATTAGGGGGTAGCAAAAAGGGCAATTGCCTGGGGCCCCATGCCACAGGGCCCCAGCGAATCTAAGTTGCTTTGGCTTCAGCCCCAGGTGGTGGGGCTCAGGGCCCTGGGCTTCAGCCCCATGCAATGGAGCTTCGGCCTTCTGCCCTGGGTCCCAGCAAGTCTAATGCTGGCCCTGCTTGGAGGGCCCCCTGAAACCTGCTTGTGGCCCCCCCCAGGGGGCCCCAGACTCCTGGTTGAGAACCATTGCTGTAGAGCACAGAACTATCACAAAAAAAAAAAACCCCACATGAAAATTTCATCAACTTTTTTCCTGTGTTGTTTTGTCAAAATATGAGAATCTGAAAAATGTTGCCCAGATGTAATAGATAGTCATAGCAAGTGTCTGACAATAATGTCCTACATGTGCTAGAACAGCCTTTCAGTAAAGGTAAGACAACGGGAGATGGGTGCTGGCAGCCCCAGACAGTTGCTGGGTTGTGAAGAGGTGCCTCCCAAGATTTATAATGGTTTCTTTTAATTTTTATTTTTTAAACTAAACAAATAGAAATTTGTAAAACAAAAGAGCAAAAAGCTTCTCTACTTACAGCCAAGTGAATGAACAAATGTCCTATTCATGTTCAGTTGGAGTTAGGCCATAATGACCTCAGTATTGGGAGAGGTAAGTGTGGCTTAAAGCTGCCTTTAGACCCTCACCAGTACTGAGTAGGGTTGTAGGACAGCTGAGGATCTGGCCACTGGTTTACAAGAACCTTGGTAACTCCTCAGGCTAATTGGCATCACTACTCTTTTCACTTTGACGTAATGAGACAGTTGCTGTGTTTTGAAGGATGAGATGACTGAGAACATATTTGAGGATGAACAGCACTAACAGATATTTTGGCTTTTGCTGCATGTCTATGGCACAGCTGTGAATCTTCAATAAATATGTTCTTATTCATCTAAGTGAGAATCATTGATACTGTGTTTAGTCAACACACAGTAATGGTTTAATTAGATCCATATCTGGAACCACTAATTTATAACAGCATCGATATTTAGAAACAATATGCAGGATTATATGAATATTTCATTTAGTTAGTTGGTAAAATGCTGTAGTTCACTGCATGTTTTACACTGCATGTGTTACATTGCCTGGGAGTATGTTGCACTGCAAAGGGTGCATGACATCTGCTGTGATTCACAGCTGTCAATCAGCCTGGACGTCTGTTCTAATTTTATTCATTGGTTTCATTGCACATTCAGGCCCAGACTGCCTTGTCTGGCCATGCTGTGCTTAGAATAAGGGATGCCAAGGTGGCTTTAGGCTACTTATAAATTTCTCACATTCTGAAAGCAGTTTGGGCTGTAAGTTAGAGCAGCCCAATGAAGAACTGGCTTCCGATGGCATAAGACAGACTCTTGTGAGTCAGGTGCCAAGCATTATAGCAGTGCTTTTTGACAATTTCTTCCACTGAATTAAATAGTGTTCTCTTGTTCAACTCCCTTCAGATTTCACTGATGTAATTTTTAAGTAACTTTCTCCAAACACATTGAGCCAAACATATCCATGTGTAGAGAGGGACAGCACAAGGCCCAAGCACTAGTTAGGTCCTACTTAAGGTCCGTTTGGGGCTTAAGTGGTGCTCAGTCCTCACACTGGCCTGCTGAACAGCAATGAGTTAGTCTTTATAAATATTCCTTAATTTGTTGAAGTTCTAACCAATTTTCAATTTCTTTTATTATCTTCTTGCAGTTCTGTTTATAAGGGAGCTTAAGTAATAGAATGAAGTGCTGGTTTACCAAACACCTGTCTTTCCAGTCGATTTGTGCAATAAATAGAATAAAATAAATATGGGGCTTATACAGTAGGCTACATTTTTCTATCCACAGATAGATAAGGAACGGAGAGTAAAACAGAGAAGGACAAGAGTTTTCTCCTCCCTCACTTTAGTGTTTCAAGTAGATTAATATGCAGTGTCCACCCATACATAAATGCCACTTGTGGCTGTTTAATAGGGAACACTGGAGATCACAAGGCAACAGGCAAGCATAATCCTTACACTTTCAGTAAAACTGTTTGCTTAAGCTCTGGTGAACTCGAGTTTTAATGAGAACTCTTGTCACAGATGTTGAATGCTGTGGATGAAACTTAACATAGACAAGCTTTAAAGGTCTAAAAAACCTAAGCCCTCTGTTTTGAGACAGATTTGGTCGTGAGCTTAAAGTAACCATCAAGCTTTTGCAAGATCTTATGGAACCTACCACATCCACAGAACTAGATGAGTATCCAAAACCATATCTAATGGCAATCCCTTGGGCTGCCTACTTTATTCCATTCAGTCATGCTTTTTCCAGTCAGTGGATCTGAAAAATTAGAGGAAAAAACTGACAGTGCTCTGTTCAATTGTGAGGAAGCAGCTTTGCCAGTTCTTTGCCACCAGGAAAGCCCGTTACCAAGGGGTATCTTCAAGAAGGTGTTCTGCTCCCTTCTGTGCTACAAAGGAGCCACAGCAGGGGAGAGAACTGAGGCTCCTATAACTACAGACTAAATTCTAAGTCTTTAGCCTTATAAAAGAGCTGCTTCTCTAACTGCTTCTGCTGTATTTGATTTGAGCTGCTAATACTCTTCTCTTTCAATTAGAAAAATTAACAACATTATTATTGTTAGGAAGCAAGAGTTAATTTTTACATTGATCAGATACATGCTTTCATCCTGTCGATTATGTCACATTTACTCTTGTTATTTTTACACTTATTAATCTGGCATATTTTCCTTCAGATATCTGTAACTTCATGTTCTGACTACTGCCAAGTTATTTCAGAGCAGTGGTTTTCAACCTGTGGTCTGTAGACCCCGGTGGGGTCCGCAGACTATGTCTAAAATTTCCAAAGGGGTTCTCCCCTCCATTCAAAATGTGTAGGGGTCCACAAATGAAAAAAGGTTGAAAACACTGTTTAGAGAAATTTACAAAGACAGCCCATAACATCTTCAGATGTTAAACCAGTTATTTTAATAGCAAATAAAAATAAAAAAGTATCTTGAAAATTGTATTCTGGAAGGGCTAAGGGATATGGACATGATGAGAATCTGACAGCAAGCTCAGCAATATATAACACAAACATATATTTTCCATTTAGCTCTTAAAGGTGGTGGTCACATGGGTCATACATGGCAAATTGTCAGGAAAATTGAATTTGATTTTGAATCAGTATGAAATAAGGTTTCCAGAGTCTCAGTTTTGCAAGCCAGGATGGACCTTCAATCCTGGGAGTGTAATTCCTCCCTGAAAATGTTTCATTTCTGTAACAGAGGGCCCGATTCCTTATTCACTCTACACCATTTTGACACATCTAATTCAAGTGACTTCAATGGCGTTACCCTTGATTTAAATGACAGGAGAATCAGCCCCTGAATTTTGATCCCTGGCTGGTGTCTCTTAAACAGAATATAATCACTAGGATAGCAAGAGATAGGAAAACTAGAGAATAGAAGTGGCTGCCCTACCATAATCTGGATGACTGCCATCTCTGAATTGGTGAAGTTGTAGGGGAGAAATGATTATTTAGACAAAGCTCTTACTCTGTGAGGCCTTGATGTGTCTGAGTCTATTTTGCTCAGTGTTTCAGATTAGTCTCTAAAGGCAGCTGACTACCCTGTACATGAATATCCTATGCCAGCTGCTCAACTACCCTTCCCCGATGGAAATGTGTGAGGTAATGGCCAGAAACAACTAGTAAGGAAGCTGGTAGAGAATTGGGTTGGATTAATTCCAGAGGCATTCATATGTAGAGAAAAGCTTTAAAAATGCCTTCACACAGAGATGACCACTCTCTGTATGAATGACAATTGCACAGCCACTAGTCCTGTATACATCCTCCCTTATGAAACAGCGGCTTCAATGTCATTTTAGAGGATGTTAGCCGGATCCCTCCATATCTTCCTTTCCAGGAAACACACATGGAAATTAAAAGGCTTGAGCACTATTTCTGGACAGACGAAACTTATGTTGCGATATAATGATCAAATCAGATGGTTTCTAGCTATAGATGCTCTTCACTACCGAGAGTAATTTTGGTGAGTGCTACTAAATAATATATATCTGCTTGCTGGTTGGTGGTAGAGTGATGAGTTTGCTACTTAAAGCAAGAAGATGTGTTGTACATCCATGCCATACCAAAATTAGGTCCCATTCCTTTTCTTTAAGTAAGAAGAAATAAGGCCAATGGTCTGGATGCAATATGATGCCTGTTTAAAAGGACAGATTCCTTTTAATGTTTTCCATACTCACAGAGCAACCATACATTTTAGATTCAGAGAACAAACCAACATGAAAAAACAAAAATAAAGTCTCCATGAAAGAAGCACATTATGTTTGTCTCCATATAACAGTCCTCAACAAACTGAACACAACGTGGTTGCAAATTTAGTATCTATATTTAAGAAAAAAAGTGATCCATGAAACTACAGGCCTGTTAGTTTGACCTAAATTGTATGCAAAGTTTTAGAACAAAATTTGAAAGAGTAACTAAGGACAGAGGTAAACAGTCATTGGGATAAACTACTACACAGATGTACAAAAGGTAGATCATGCCACACCAATCAGTTGATCAATTTCAATAAAGCATTTGATACAATTCCACATGGGAAATTATAAACTAAACTGGCGAAGATGGGGATTAACATGAGAATTGAAAGGTGAGTAAGGAACTGGTTAAAGGGACACTACAGTGGTTCATGCTGAAAGGTGAACTGTTAGGCTGGAGGTAGGTTACTAGTGGAGTTCCTCAAGGATCAGTCTTGGTATCAATCTTATTTATTGGCCTTTGCACAAAAAGTTGGAGTGTGCCATTAAAATTTGTGGATGACACAAAGTTGGGTGGTATGGACCAGTATGGAGGAGGACTGTAATATCATACAAGGAGATTTGGATGACCTTGAAAATGTGAGTAATAGAAAAGGGATGAAATTTAATCATGCAAAGTGCAAGATCATGCACCTAGGGACTAACAACAATAATTTTTGCTATAAGCAGGGGGACTTTCCAGTTGGAAGTGACAGTGGAGGAGAAAGACCTGAATATATCAGTTGATCACAGGATGACTATGAGCCGTCAGTGTGATGTGACTGTGAAAAAGGCTAATGCAATCTTAGGATGAATCAGGGGAGGTATTTCCAGTAGAGATGGGGAGGTGTTAGTACCACTGTCCAAGGCACTAGTGAGAGCTCATCTGGAATACTGTGTGCAATTCTGGTCTCCCATGTTTAAGAAAGATGAATTCAAACTGGAACAGGTGCAGAGAAGGGCTACTAGGATGACCAGGGCAATGGAGAACCTGACTTATGAGAGAAGACTTAAGGAGCTTGGCTTGTTTAGCCTAACAAAACAATGGCTGAGTGGAGCTATGATTTCTCTCTATAAATACATCAGAGGGATAAACATAAGGGAGGGAGAGGAGTTATTTAGGTTAAGGGCCAATGTTGGCACAAGGGCCAATGTTGGCACAAGAACCAATGGATATAAACTGGCCATCAATAAGTTTAGGCTTGAAATTAAATGGTTTCTAACCACCAGAGCAGTGAAGTTCTGAAACAAGGGGAGTAGTGAGGTCAAAAAACCTAACTTCTTTGAAGATTGACCTTGGTAAGTTTATGGAGGGGATGGTATGATGAGGTCGCCTACAATGTCATAGGACCCAGCCATGTCAGCTATCAGCAGATATCTCCAACAGTTGGAGATGAGAGACTAGTTGGGGCGGGCTCTGAGTTACAACAGAGAATTCTGGCTGGTGGGCCTCACCCATTTACTGAGGGTCTAAAGGATCACCATATTTGGAGTTGGGAAGGAATTTTCCTTCCCGTGTCAGATTGGCAGAGACCCTGGGGTTTTCGCCTTCCTCTGCAGCATGGGTCACGAGCCATTGACTGATTTGAACTAGAGTAAAATGATTCTCTGAAATGTGAAGTCTTTAAATCAAGATTTGAGGACTTTAATAATTCAGCCAGAGGTTATGGGCCTATTACAGGAGTGGGTGGATGATGTCCTGTAGCCTGCGATGTGCAGAGGTCAGACCAGATGATCATGGTGGTCCCTTCTGGCCTTAAAGTCTATGAGTCTTATCCCTCTCTACTGCTGGTCCCAACAGAGGATGACACTGTACTACTGCTGTCAGTTACTCCATTAGCTCAAGTGGCAGATAGCTGTGTGGTATAGCTAAAGGCTGCAACCCTGCTGATGAACCATGTGGGTGTCAATATGATGCCACATGATGGAATATGTTTTTTTCTTTGCTTTTTTAAAAACCTAGCAAATATATAGAGATACAGTCACATGAAAAATATATATAAATATTTTCAAACTAAGGTTGCAAAGTCAAAAGCTAGAAAATGCCAAAATTAAGGTTGCCCATTGCCTGATTTTTCAGAGCAGGTAGCATTATAATAGTACTTAACATATTCAAAGCACAGTCCCGATTGAATTCAGTTGCACCTGTGAATGCTCAGCACTTCCGAAAATCAGACCCCAGGATCCGAAGTCAGGCACCCAGAAAATGAGGAAAGACAGTTAGAAACCACCTCTGAAAAGTTGTGTGTAAGCAACCTGCATAACATCACACAGGAACTCTGTAGGAATGGCAGGGATAGAATTTCATCCTCTAGGACAGAGTTAAACTGTCATCCATGAGACCTTCTTTTCTCTTCCTGTAACCTCTTGCCTCATTCACTACACACTTCTAACTTCTGCAACATGTAAAGCAGCGGTCTATAGACAAGAATTTCCTTCATCACACATTTCTGAACCATCTCCTGAGCATCTCCATTCTGTGCACTGAATGAAGCAGGGGTCCTATGAAAAAAGAGTATGTGATTATGTAATGAAAGTATATCATAATGCAAATGCACAAGGAGGCTGAGTTAAGGTCGTGTAACTAAATCGGGAGAGTGTGTTATAGGTTCTACACTGTGCCAGTCTGCACAGGATGATAAGAGTTGTTACCATCCGCAGCTACAAAGACATGATTCCCTTCAACTCACCCTATAGCAGCTTTGGAGAGGCCTGGTTCAATCCCTGGAATATTAACCAAGGTGCCAGGCCATCACAGTTACACAGGCAACCTTTTCTGGATTTTCTGCTTTTTGAGAGATTGACTTTGCAACCTTAATTATGTTATTTTAACATAGTCTCTCTGTGTGTGATTTTATCTATATTTGCTTGGTATTGCTATGCTGTCAGCATACATCCTCACCCAATAGGCACCTCCTTGTCTCTCATCACTGCATTGCATGGCGTCCTCAACTCTACCACCCCCTGCTGGACTCTCTCTCAGACCTGCAATGCCCGTGCTCTGCCTGCATCATCTCCCAATTCTCTCTAAGGGTATTCTGTGGCTTAACCCTCCAATTGAGCCACATAAAAGTCTAAACCCCTTACGAGGTAGCACAAACAAGACTTCAAATTAATTGACCTTCCACCCCTCTCAGGCTTCGCTATAGTTCCCTTGTTGTATCCTGCCTCGTAAACCCTAGACCAGGGCTTCTCTCCATCACAGAGACCTGTCTCCTCTGTAGTCTCTCCCTCCAACTGAACTCCCTCAGTCTACCTATATTTAGCTCTACCTGCTCTGCTCAGGAGGTATTTATGCCCCCCCCACCTTGCCCCCCCACCAAGTGAAGACTATGACTAACTGGGGTCCTTTCCTTGTCTTGAAGGTAATGGAGGTTGAGCCCCATCACATATGCCCAATTAGTTAGCTGACACTAGTTAACTTAAATGACTAGAGCACAAATGAAGCATTAATTTAGTATTCGTTGACTGACGAAGTGTGTCATTCTACACTGTTTTAGAGTTATGTAAATGATAAATTTGAAGCAGGTGTTTGTAGTCATTTACTTGTTAATTATAAGCAAGGGCCCATGAACATAAAGTTCTATGCTGCAAAAATAAATATTTGCCAAAAAAATGGACAACATCCCCTTGCAATCCAAATGCTTAGTACGAGGTGGAGTTAAATAATTATCATGGGAAATCAAAGGCACTGTGTTCATAAATATGAAGCATAGTCAGAGGGTTTTATTAAAAGAAGACTAGTATGCTCAAATTATTACCTACCTTTGCAGTGGTCCCACTGAGATGTTGTACTTTCAGAACTATATTTTTCACTACTGATTCTTATCACCACTTAAAATGTTCTTTAAAATATAGAAGTGGTTACTGATGTGACAGTCACAGTTCACGTGTAGTTTTTTTTAATAAAAGTCTTAAAATATGTTGTGTATGTTTCTTAGAAAACTGTTTTGATGATCAGTTAAAATAAATATGCAACATGATTTCGGCAGATAACATCTATCTCTTGAGACCACTCAAGGTAAGCCAGTCTTTATGTATAAGCCGCAAATGTAAGACTTTATAGGGTTCTCTTATAACTCTGATGTAAGTTACCCCTTCTTAGCTCCTCCATACATAATTTTCCCTTTTAATAATTCTAGATATAAATTAACACTTGTTTATAGCACTCAAAGAAGATGCCTTCCAAAAATCATGTTGATACGAGATTAGAAGTTATTAGTAAACGCTGAAACACTTTAGTGTCAAATAATTTGGTTTTGAGCAAAATATTCTGGACACAATAAAACTTGTAACGTACACTATTGGTAAAGGACCTGATCTTCCCACCTACTTCACAGCTCACAGTGGTGGGAATGATCTAATTTATGTGACTCCTTTCCAAAGTAGTAATAATCTGCACTGAACAAGTGCTGCTGCTCTGTGATGTGGTTCACTTACTGTGACACAATACAATCAATTCCTAGGGTGATCTCCCACTATATGCAAGTGACACACAGCCTGATGCCTGGGCATGTCTCGCTCCATTAGTTCAGAGAGCTAAGGGTTTGACTACTCTGAAGTCTATGGCTATACGGTGATTTACACCAGCTGCGGATCCGTACCTATAACTTCTGTTTTTGTAAATAAAATCTTTTGAACTGAACAACTTAAAATGAATCCAGACTGTAATATAAAATTAGTTTTACCTTCCGAATGACTTGGATCAGCAGAAATCTATTGCTACACAGGATATTTCCTGGTAGCAACATGTTTCCCATTTCCCACAAAACACTAGTAAAAATATGCCATGAGCCAGATCCTACACTCCTTACTAAGGGAAAATTTGCCACTGGAATTAATGGAATAAGGACGAGAGTAGGACTGAGCCCAATGGAAGCACAATCTTATATTGTCGCTTTGTTCTTATGTTATCGGCTTTCTTTCAGAGAATTCCATATTGTTTTATTTAAATGTACTGGTAGCTTGATAGAACTATCAAGCTGGTGACTAAAGCTAGCTAGACAAGATATTTTTACTCTGTGAAACCAATATGCTCTGGAAGTAAGTCAGTGCTAAGCCTTATACAGTATGCCAAGGAGGATACTAGAATATTAGTGAGGATACACGAATATTATTCCTTTTCTGCAGCAGCATTTTATTTAAAAAAATAAATAAATAAAAATCAATGCAACAGCTTTCATAGCTAATGGATTTTGCTGATAAGCATCCTGCTGCTGCAGTAAAAATCTGTACTTAAATCAAGTCGCTTCAAATTGGGCTGACTAAAGCAGGCAAGATGTATGCTTGTCAAAGCCAACTCCTATTCCAATTGAATTATAGTATTCTGGTGCTGACAGCTGAAGGCTAGAGTTCTGGTTTATCCATTTTCCTTTGATGATAAACACCTTCTCATTTCCCTGAAGGTTCAAGTGAGCACTCAGAAAAACTGAAGGGCCTTGACAATATGCTGCTTACTCTTACATGGTCACTGTCATAAATATAAAGGGAAGGGTAACCACCTTTCTGTTTACAGTGCTATAAAATCCCTCCCGGCCAGAGGCAACATCCTGTTACCTGTAAAGGGTTAAGAAGCTCAGCTAACCTGGCTGGCACCTGACCCAAAATGACCAATGAGCGGACAAGATACTTTCAAATCTGGAGGGGGGGGAAAGGCTTTTGTCTGTCTATGTGATACCATTGCCAGGAACAGATCAAGGATGCAAGCCCTCCAACTCCTGTAAAGTTAGTAAGTAATCTAGCTAGAAAATGCGTTAGGTTTTCTTTGTTTTGGCTTGTAAATTCGCTATGCTGGAGGAAATGTGTATTCCTGTTTTTGTGTCTTTTTGTAACTTAAGGTTTTGCCTAGAGGGATTCTCTCTGTTTTCAATCTGACTGCCTGTAAGATTATCTTCCATTCTGATCTTACAGAGTTGTTCTCTTATCTTTTTTTGTTCTTCTAATAAAGTTCTGTTTTTTTAATGACAGGTTTCAGAGTAGCAGCCGTGTTAGGCTGTATTCGCAAAAAGAAAAGTAGTACTTCTGGCACCTTAGAGACTAACAAATTTATTTGAGCATAAGCTTTTGTGAGCTACAGCTCACTTCATCTGAATGCATCCGATGAAGTGAGATGTAGCTCATAAAAGCTTATGCTCAAATAAATTTGTTAGTCTCTAAGGTGCCACAAGTACTCCTTTTCTGTTTTTTTAAGAATGTGATTGGGTTTTTTGGGTCTTAAAAATCCAAGGCTGGTTTGTGCTCATCTTGTTTATTCTCAAGCCTCCCCAGGAAAGGGGGTGTAAGAGCTTGGGGGGATATTTTGGGGAAATAGGAACTCCAAGTGGTCCTTTCCCTGTTCTTTGTAAAAATCACTTGGTGGTGGCAGCATACTGTTCAAAGACAAGGCGAAATTTGTGCTTTGGGAAAGTTTTTAACCTAAGCTGGTAAAAATAAGCTTAGGGGTTTTTTTCATGCAGGTCCCCACATCTGTACCCTAGAGTTCAGAATGGGGAGGGAACCCTGACAATCACTAATTGTGCAAGAGGGCTTAAGATTGCATTTTCAACCTGAATTTCCAGACCTGCCTGTGCTTTGTTAAGGATGGAGAAAAGTGGGTGGTTTCCTCCACGCAATAACTGTCATATTTACAGTGCTGGGCAACTCCATTCTGTGGGTCTGATCCTTAAGTCTCTGCAAAGGCATGGAAATAACTTCAGTGAGAGTTTTGCAGGTGTAACAACTTCAGGGCTTGGCTACACTTGTGAGTTACAGCGCATTAAAGGAGCTCTGGGCGCACTAGCTCACTACCCATCCACACTGGCAAGACACGTAGAGCGCTCTGACTCCGCGGCTACAGCGCTGCTGGTACTCCACCTCGGCGAGTGGAATAACATTTTGTGCGCCCCCACTGGAGCGCTGCCAGTGTGGACGCCCTGGTCTGTTAGTGCGCTCTAATCAGCCTCCAGAAGTGTCCCACAATGCCTGTTCTAGCCACTCTGGTCATCAGTTGAACTCTACTGCCCTGCCCTCAGGTGACCAACCGTCAGACCTGCCCTTTAAATTCTCTGGGAATTTTGAAAATCCCCTTCCTGTTTGTTCAGCCAGGCGTGGAGTGCTCTCAGCGAATCTTTCCAGGTGACCATGCCTCCATGCGCCAGGCGAGCCCCAGTATGGAGCAATGGCAAGGTGCTGGACCTCATCAGTGTTTGGGGGGAAGGAAGCTGTCCAGTCCCAGCTGCACTCCAGCTGTAGAAATTACGATACCTTCGGGCAGATATCAAGGGACATGATGGAAAGGGGCCATGACCGGGATGCACTGCAGTGCAGGGTTAGAATGCCTACCGCAAAGCCTGCGAGGCAAACAGCTGCTCCGGTGCTGCCCCTGCGACCTGCTGTTTCTAAGAAGAGCTGGATGCAATACTTGGGGGTGATCCCACCTCCACTCCGAGTACCACCATGGACACTTCAGAGCCCAGTTCAACAAGGCAGGAGGAAGAGGAGGAGGAGCAAAGCAGGAGCGAGGGTGCTGAGGCAGAGGAAGACACCCCGGAATCCCTAGATGCATGCAGCCAGGAGCTGTTCCCAAGCCAGTTGGAAGGGAGCCAGTCGTGGCGGCCGGTGCTTGGGGAAGGACAAACACCAGAGGAGGTTCCCGGTAAGTGGCTTTTATTTTGGAAAGGAAGTTATTCAGTGCGGGCTCTTGGGGCGAGGAGGGTTAGGGCTGCATGCATGCCTAGATGCAGAATAGGGCGTTGATATGCTCTCTCACATCATGGTAATCGGCCTCAGTGATCTCTTCAGAGGTCTCATCCAGAACTTGGGCAATGTGCTTGCGCAGGTTTCTTGGGAGAGCCACTGTGGTTCTTGTCCCAGTAAGGCTAACTTGTCCACGCCACTGTGCCGTGAGGGGCGGGGGGACCATTGCTGCACACAGGCAAGCTGCATATGGGCCAGGGCGGAAGCCGCATTGCAGTAGAAGACCCTCCCTTGCTTCCCAGGTCACCCTCAGCAGCGAAGTATAGGGGCCCCCTGCCACTGTTGGCTCTCCCCAAGGCACAGAAACCCAGAGGACAGCACAGCTTTGAAATAATCAGTCACGCTCGACCCTTTGCTTACTCACCATTTTGGGGCTCCCATGGGTTATGTGTGCTTGCTTTGGGATGGGCAAAATTATGCTATTGTGTAGACTGTGCTTGCCCTTAAGTATGGGGGAATCATTGGTCTGTCTGGTGTGAACAATGCTGCCTCTGTTAAGTGTTGCATTTTGCCTTTACAGATGCAATCTTGAGATCTCAGCCATCCGTGTTTTCACCAGCTGAAAGACTCCAAAAATCAGAAAGAGGCCACGTAGAAGCAAGGAAGACACGTTGCATGAAGTAATGCAGCATTCAAGTAACGAAAATCAAAAAGTGCAGGAGTGGTAGCACAGTGAAAGGAGGATCCGCCAGCAGAATGAGGAGCGCTGGCACAAAAGCGCGGTGCTCCAGCAGCAAAGCACGGATCGGCTGATAAGCATAATGGAGCGCCAAGCGGACTCTATCCAGTAGCCATGCAGGAGGAGCACTACCGGGCCTGCCCACCCCTGCAGCCCTTGACCCAAAACTCTTTCCCTTGTGCCCCCATGTCACCTCCAACCCACTTTCCCCAACATTTGGGTTCTTACCACCACCAGCGGCCTCCAACACCTGTAGCTTCACCACCCAGCCCTGAAAACTACGACCCTTACCCTCTGCACTCAACCCCCATCACCATGCAGTATAGCCATCCTGAAGTGCAGCACTCATTGCACAGCCTTCCAGACAGGAAGGCTGAGTATGATAACTGGACATACGCAAATCTGTGATTGTACCATTCCCCACCCCACCTCCTTGCCCTTTCTGTTTCCCAAGCAGTTGTGTCTCTTTTCAATAAATGGATTTTTTGGCTTTGAAAACATTCTTTATTATTGCATAAAGTAAAAGATACCTTAGCCCAGGAAGAAACAGGCACTGCAAGTCAGTGTAGAAAACACAGATTCCTACTAACATTGGAACCACTGCACTTCACTCCCGTGCAGGGCACCAGACATTACTGGTGGATTTCAGCCTCATATTGCTCCTCCAAGGCACCCCTAATCCTTGCAGCCCCGCGCTGGGCCCCTCTAATAGCCCTGCTCTCTGGCTGTTCAAATTCAGCCTCCAGGTGTTGAACCTCCGAGTTCCATGCCTGAGTGAACTGTTCACCCTTCCCTTCACAAATGTTATGGAGGGAACAGCAAGCGGATATAACCGCAGGGATGCTGTCATCGGCCAGGTCCAGATTCCCATACAGAGAGCGCCAGTGGCCCTTTAAATGGCCAAAAGCACACTCCACAGTCGTTCAGCACCAGCTTAGACTGTTGTTGAACTGCTCCTTGCTGCTGTCAAGGCTCGCTGTGTAGGGTTTCATGAGCCACGGCATTAAAGGGTAAGTGGGGTCTCCAAGGATCACAATGGGCATTTTGACGTCCCCTACGGTGATCTTCTGGTCTGGGAAAAGAGTCCCAGCTTGCAGCTTCCTGAACAGGCCAGTGTTATGAAAGATGTGTGTGTCATGCACCTTTCTGGGCCAGCCTGCGTTAATGTCCATGAAATGCCCACGGTGATCCACAAGCACCTGGAGAACCATAGAGAAACAGCCCTTCAGATTAACGTTCTCGGAGGCTAGGTGGGCTGGTGCCAGAATTGGAATCTGTGTGCCATCTATTGCCCCTCTGCAGTTAGGGAAACCCATTTGTGCAAAGCCATCCACAATGTCATGCACGTTACCCAGCATCACGGTACTTCTGAGCAGGATGCGATTAATACCCCTGCAAACTTGCATCAACACGATTCCAACGGTCGACTTTCCCACTCCAAACTGGTTAGCGACCGATCAGTGGCTGTCTGGAGTTGCCAGCTTTCAGATTGCAATAGCCACCCGCTTCTCCACCGTCAGGGCAGCTCTCAATCTCGTGTCCTTGCGCCGCAGGGTGGGGGCAAGCTCCTCACACAGTCCCATGAAAGTGGCTTTTCTCATCCGAAAGTTCTGCAGCCATTGCTCGTCATCCCAGACTTGCATGACGATGTGATCCCACCACTCAGTGCTTGTTTCCCGAGCCCCAAAGCAGCGTTCCACGGTGGTAATCATGTCCGTGAATGCCACAAGCAAACTTGTGTCATATGCATTACTCGAGTCGATATCGTTGGAGCCCTCACTGTCACTTTGGATCTTAAGGAATAACTCGACTGCCAAACGTGACGTGCTGGCGAGACTCTCAGTGTACTCCTCAGCAGTTCAGGCTCCATTCCCGCAGACCGAAAGGGAAGACAGAGCGCACAGTACAAAAAATGTTGAAAAATGGTGCCAAATGTGGACGGAAGCACAGGGATTGCTGGGATGCGAACCGATGCATCACGGGGCGTTGGGAGGGGACCCAGCATGCCCCACACCTCCCGCCCCCTTCCCACAAGCCACAGCGCCAGAATGGGAAGAGGTGCTCTGTGGGATAGCTGACCATAATGCACCGCTCCCAATGCCGCTGCAAGTGCCGCAAATGTGGCCACGCCAGTGCGCTTGCAGCTGTCAGTGTGGACAGACTGCAGTGCTTTCCCTACTGCGATCTCCAAAGGTGGATTTAACTCAAAGCGCTCTACATCTGCAAGTGTAGCCATGCCCTTCGAAAGGGTGCAAAATAAGAGTAATAGGATGTGTGGATAAGAGCAGATGAAACTGAGCAACAGAATTTGGATCTGGATCCAAGTTTCAAAGCACAAGTAGTTTGGGGCTATTCAAATCTGGGGTTGTCCCACTACAGAGAAAATGGCCATCCATAAAGTTTGCATGTAGGTTCTGATATAAAGCCCCCACCAACTCCTATAAGATTCAGAAGTGTTCAGGCCCATCTCTAGATGAAAGTAAACAACATGAACATTACGTAGCAATGACATCACATTGGCAAGCAATTTCCCAAGCTGGAAGTGGTAAATGGTGCAGAAATGATAAAGAAAAAGCTCCAGATGTACTGCTAACTCCTCTCTGAAGCCTAATAATAAATCATGTTACTTAGAAATGCCTGAGTATTGTTTAATTTATTTCCTTGTGGGTGTGTGTTTGTTTTCTTTTGTTTGCTAGTGCAAACATATTGTAAAATGGGTTATTGATACTGAAATCTGTCACTACAGAGACTAATTCAAATGAGACAAAAATGTTGTTTAAAATGGGAAAAAATCAATAGTGATACATATTGGGTTTGGTGCAGCACAAATTCATCTCAGCTGCAACTCTGCTGAAGTGAAGTGATGTGTAATCTAGTCAATGCAAGACAAAATCATGTAATCAAAATATATATTATAAATCCTTTTATTAAATATAATATATTATGAAAACATGATCATACGTGTTTTCAAGCACTCTCCCTTCATTCTGCCGCAAAGTAGCATTTTCAGCTTGATCACTTTTCTACTGAAGTCAATGAGAGACCTTCCTTGACTTCAATGGGAGCTGGATCTGACTCATAGGGCCAAACTGACATCCTTATTTACAATGAGTAGTACAGTATTTTATAAGTAGCCTTGTAGACTTCAACAAGGACTTCACAAACTGACCCTTAATGAGGTGACCGCTCTGCACAAAAACAAAGTTTGATACATTTGAGACAAGGTACTTTGCATGGAGACCATACAATTCTGTCTCTGTACATAATAAAATGTTAAAGTGTAATAATACATATTACCATACCCATTAATTGTTATATTGCATTTTGCAAATACTATGCTGTTCTATATTGACTATACTAAATCTGATGTGTTTTGAGATATGTAACATAATTTGTTCAAATATAACAGAGCAAGTTTTACACAGGTCTTGAGGATATCTGAAACCATGGTAAAACTATGTATTTTTACAAAACCCTATCAATTTCAATATGTATTTTGGAAGCACGACCACATGTAAACTTTGAGTAACAGATCTGAATATTTAGGTTCTGGAAATTTGGGGGTTCCCTGCCATAATGGAAATTCCAATTAAAAATTTTCAGTTGGTTCTCATTGGCCAGCCAGGCATGGAACAGTATATTGAGTCTGTTTGTTCTGCTGATTCTTGCAGTTATGGCCCCTCCAGTAGAAACCAACAAAGACTAGAAAAAAAAAAATCAACAGACAGCAGCTGAAATGAAAAGTAACTAGTTGAATGATTCTAATAGAGTCCACTGGAATTTCTACTAGAGTCGATCAGGAGGTAGGTCCTTTTATTACTTAGAAATAACAACCTATCTTCCCCCCAAGGAAGCAATTTTGTATGTGTCAAGTTGATTCCTGACAGAAAGTTCAGGAACCAGGGGTCCTTTTATCTTCTTTTTCCCAATGCTAAATTCCTGGGAGGGCTGAATAGAGTGCTAATTTGCTGTCTAGACATTATAGTGAGCAATATAAATGACTAATGAGCCTATATCCAAAATGCAGCGGTATTTGATTGGCCAACTTTTATTACTGAGCTGAGCATATCAAACAGACATAAATTCTGTGGGGCAAACACTGAAAAAACCCAACCCCTCATGTCAGAGCAGAGGTCTAGCCGCACAACACGCTGTTCAGTGTATTGAGGCGTCCTTCAGGGATAAATTCCATTTTTCAAAAGTGCTTTCTTTTATGAGTGGTATAATGAAGGTAGACACAGGATGATCTAGTTGACTGAGTATGGGATTAAGAGCCAGGAACTGTTGTGTGGTACAGGCTACCACTGACTCTCTCTTCCTGCCTCGTCCTCTTTCTTTGTCTCATAACAGTCATGCTGGGTCAGACCAATGGTCCATCTAACCCAGTATCCTGTCTTCTGGCAGTAACCAATGCCAAGTGCTTCAGAGGGAATGAACAGAACAGGGTACCCATTGAGTGATCCTTCTCCCGTCATCCACTCCCAGCTGCTGGCATTCAGAGGTTAGGGACACCAGAACATGGGGTTGCATCTCTGACCATGATGGCTAATTGCCATTGATGCACCTATCCTCCATGAACGTAGCTAATTCTTTTTTGAACCCCTTTATAGTTCTGGCATCCACAACATCCTCTTGCAATGATTTACACACTGATTGACTGTGCATTCTGTGAAGAATTACTTCCTTTTGTTTAAAACCTGCTGCCTATTGGTTTCATTGGATGACCCTTGGTTCCTGTGTTATGAGAAAGAGTAAATAACACTTCCTTATTTATTTTCTCCACGCCTTTCACAATTGTATAGACATTTATCATATTCCCCCTTAACTGTCCCTTTTCCAAGCTGAAAAGTCTTTTAAATCTCTCCTCATATTGGGTAAGTCACATGTTAATCCCCCAGTCTTATTCCATCCCCCCATTTTTAAACAAAATACTAATACTAGAGATGAGCTCAAGACACAAAGTTTGGATCAGTGCCTTAATCCAAACTTTCCCTATATTCAGGGATATTTGATTCCTATGTTTTAATTCAATCCATTATAGAGACAGGATCAAATCCTGACCCTAACCTCCCCACAGGTTTGGGGATATTTGGATCAGGGTGTTTAGCTTTGGACTGAGCTCAAAATAATACCCACCTAACTTTAAATGGTGTGGTTCATTAATTTTTATACAGTGCTTGGATAATGTGAATCGATTTCACTGCTAACTGATGTGTTCCAAAATGGTGCCAATCAGTAAGGAAAAATCCTCCCTCCTTCTATGCAGGTATGCAACAACTCTGTGGCACAAAAGAACCCAGCTCTTCAGATGGCTTTCTCCAGGGTAAAAGACAAGAAGTGATGCGATAGACAAGGAGTACAAGCATGCTTCTGATTGTCCTTCTGTGGGGTGGAGCACTGAGGCCTCCAGCCACAAACTTTGTCACTTTCCATCAATCTGAGGTTCAGACATGCTGACCCAGTATAAAAACTTGCACTTTAAATACAGTTGGATTTAAATATAGTGGTAAGAATTGCTCATCTCTGTGTGAATGTTCAGAATACCAAACAGAAAGGCAGTACTGTGTTTGTCCCATGTACGGTGCATTCAAGGTTACACCATGCAGAGGATGCCATTTTGAGCCCTTGGTGGACCTGAACAGCTGATGGCTGGCAGGCCAGATCTGGCTTTCAGGGCCCCAGAGCCCTCGTTACCTTGGGGCCCCTGTTATTGCGTGGGTTTCAGGTGCCTGTCGCCACTGCAGAGAACAATGGCACCAACTGAGCTCCAGAGTAAGAAGGCTCAGTTGATTTAGTGGAATTGCTTCCACTTACATAAAGGCTCAATCTGGCCCAATAAATACAACTTCCTTATGAGAAATAAAATACCTACATGATCAACAAGACAACTGATTGATTCTAAGGGCAGAGAGACCAAGAAAAAGGGCTACAGCTTTGCTGGCAACCTGATCCAAGAGCTGGAAGTCTAGAAAGATGGCATTGATCTCTGGCCAATAAGTCTTCCTCATCTCTTTGGCCTGACACATTCAAGACTGAATGTATTTTATAGCTTCAACATTTTGATGCATGGCATTGGACCTGAGTAGAATAAAACATGAGTAATAAAAAAGGCATCTGGATATCAGCCTGTTTTTTTTTAAATTTAGTGTAAGGAAAGTAGATGGGACCCAAACAGTACTACCTGCCATGTTCAAGTCGTCAGTATAAATTTAAAGTAAACATGAGAGGGTTGGCAGTGGATATGTGGCTTCATGTTGCTGGACCAATTATGGTAAACAGCTGTTAACTGAGAAAACTGTTGCATCAAATCATGATAAAAAGCATGTTTAAATTAAATCTATATGACTTTTCACAGGGATCATGATTGTATCTGACTTCTTTAAGTGGCATTCCTCTTGAACTTTGTAGTGCTCAGCATTTACTCCTAGAAACAAACATTTTGAAAGCTTCCTTAAAATTTTCATAAGCAACTGCATTCAGAGATGTTGTGGTTAAGAGGAAAAAAATCAGTGCAGGGTGAACAGCATGAATTGTTAAAATCATCACTAACACATATGACAAAAACATAAGTTTGCATCCCTTATTGCTGTATAGACTGAAAATATTATTACTGTTTACTGTTTCCAAACTGAGAGCTCTGTGCATCAAAATAAAATAAATGCATTCTGTTTCATGATTGGGGCATATATATCCTGTAGACTATCCCTCAGCATGGTTATGGACACAGAACTATAACTACACTCCTCACAGTGGGCTGATTCTGATCTCGTATTTAGGGATAAATTGGGAGTACCTCCATTTAAATCAGCAGAGTCACATCAATGTAAAATTGCTATGCGAAATCAGAATGAGGCCAAAAGCCTATAAGAAAGAATTTCAGGCTCAAAAACTAGAGCTAAATCTGAAGACTCTGGGCCACATTTTGATCTCATTTACACAGAGTGGAGTAACTCTGCTGATAGAAAATGGAATTTAGGAGATTTATATAAGTGTAACTGCGATCAAGATCTGGCTGTCGGAATCTGAGTGCAATTTGTTTGTAAGGGCATATATCTACCCTGCAGTATACATACCACTGAAATGAAAATGTAACATTTGTGCAAAATGATAACTGATTTACTGTAAATTTACAATGTGCTTATTAACTCACAAACTCTTTGGTAAAATCAGTTTGCTGGATTAGATGACAGTCACGGTTCATTAGGTAACATTAAAAAAGTAAATTCAGGCATTATATGGGTATTTAAAGAATGAAGCCTACATTTTCAATTACAATTAGGCAATAAAAATGATCTGTGCTTTCTAATATGATTTATCAATTAAGAATTATGACATGTAATTTCCAATCAATTTGAATGTACAACTGTTTAGTGCAGATCAATATCAGGAATTCATAATATTTGTTATCTACAAAGGTAAGCCTACAAGCATCTGTTCTTGTTGAACTGCACCAATCAAACTAGAAATTGTTAAGGTATAAATGATTAGAGGCCTATTTTGTGCCAGGTTGTTAGAGCCCAATTTTAGCTGCATTGACCAGATCAGTCCCCAGTTTGTTTTTATTATTTTCCTTTTATGTTTTTACTAGATTTTTAACATTAAACTATTAAGAACAAATAAAAAACTACGTATACAGTGCAGGGCTTACACAGGCTGTGCAAAGATCTAGTCATAGGGGTGAATTTCACTCTGAGTCTATTACAATTGTTGAAGATTGATTGAAAGAAAAAACAAAGTGAAAATAGGTAAAAATCTAAAAATGCAATCTGATGCTTTAGTACATACACAGCCAAATAGCTTGAATGGCTTCAATTATAGAGGAAATGGGTGCATTAAAGATAATGCTGCCCTGGCTACCTCAATTTCTTTCTCATCAAAAATGTATGCAACTGCCATTCCCTTCCCCATGAGCTTTTCCACTACTAGGATGTTCCATACTTTACCTTAACAAATAATTTGTGTGTGTATGAGGGTTTCAACTTTCCCTCTCCCCCGAGCAGCTAGCCTAATCCTTGCCACTACCAAGAGAAATCCCACAAATTTGTCAACTCTCCTGTGCCTCCCAGGGAGCAGGCTGCACTGAAATCACATTCAGAACTCTCTCTGGATGGAGTCACTTGTAACTTTTACAATTATATTTCCCTATTTAGTTTGATTTTAAGACCCCCAGGGGCCTGATTTTTAGAAGCTGAGTACCTACAGCTCTAATGAACTCAATGGTAACTGTGAATGCTAAGTGCCTGTGAAAAATCAGGTCCCATATAGATGAAATTGACTGGGCAAATAACTGAACTTTATGTGGAAGAAATGCTCTTTCAGAGTGGTCATCTAATACCATTCTTTGGACTGTGCAGTCCTTCCATAGCAGACTATCAATTACCTGTTTCTCTGCAGCTGAGCGGGCTGTCTCCATACAGAGAGAGGATAGAAATTGATAAAATATAGGTAGGAATTGAAGAGAAATAATCAAATGGAAAAGTCCCATTCAATTACATCAGTGATGGTGATTGTGAAGTGCTCAGGGAGATTAAAGAAGCTACAAAAATAGAAAATTCAATAATGGAGGATTTCAACTATTCCCATATTGACTGGGTAGATGTCACCTCAGGATGGGATGCAGAGACAATATTTCTAGATGCCATTAATGACTGCTTCTTGGAGCAGCTAGTTCTGGACCTCACATGGGGAGAGGTAATTCTTGATTCAGTCCTAAGTGGAGCACAGGATCTAGTCCAAGAGGTGACTATATATGCTCCATAATATCTACCATAATTTAATTAAATTTACCGTCCTTGCGGGGAACGGTGGGGGGATATCAAAGAAGCCCAGCACAGTAGCCTTTAACTTCAGAAAGGGGAACTGCACAAAAATGAGGAAGCTAATTAAACGAAATTAAAAGGAACCGTCTCAAAAGTGAAATGCCTGCAAGTTGCATGGAAACTTCCTAAAAACATCATAGTAGAGACTCAAATTACATGTATACCACAAATCAAAAAGAATAGTAGGAGAACCAAAAAATGCTACCATGGCTAAATAGAGTAAAAGAAGCAGTTAGAGGCAAAAAGGCATTCTTAAAAAACAAAAACAAACCAACAAACAAACAAAAAAACCCCACAAGTCAAATCCTGATGAGGAAACTTGAAAGGAACATAAATTCTGGCAAGTCACGTATAAAAATATAATTAGGCAGGCCAAAAAAGAATTTGAAGAGGAACTAGCAAGACTCAAACAAACAGCAGACATTTTTTTAAATTACATCAGAAGTGGAAGCCTGACAAACAACTAGTGGGGCCACTGAACAATCGAGGTGCTAAAGGAGCACTTAAGGAAGACCAAGGCATTGCAGACTGCTAAGAGTTACAAAGGGATCTCACAAAACTGGGTGACTGGGCAACACAAATGGCAGATGAAATTCAGTGTTGATAAACGCAAAGTAATACACCTTGGAAAACATAATCCCAACTATACACACAAAATGATGGGGTCTAAACTAGCTGTTAACATTCAAGAAAGAGCTTTTGGAGTCACTGTGGATAGTTCTCTGAAAACATCCGTCCAATGCGCAGTGGCAGTCAAAAAAGCCAACAGCACGTTAGGAACCATTAGGTAAGAGATAGATAATAAGACAGAAAATATCATAATGCCACTATATAAATCCAAGGTATGTCCACACCTTGAATACTGCGAGCAGTTCTGGTCTCCCCATCTCAAAAAGATATATTGGAATTGGAAAAAGGATACAGAAGGGCAACAAAAACAATGAGGGGTATGGAACAGCTTCCATATGAGGAGAGATTAAAAAGACTGGGACTGTTCAGCTTGGAAAAAGATGAAGGGGGGATATGATAGAGGGCTATAAAATCATGACTGGTGTGGACAAAGTAAATAAGGACGTGTTATTGATCCCCGCACAAAATACAAGAACCTACAGATCCCCAATGAAATTAATAGGCAGCAGGTTTAAAACAAATGTAACATAACAAACACACAACGCAGTGTCAACCTGTGGAACATGTTGCCAGGGGAGGTTGTGAAGGCCAAAACTATAACAGGGTTCAAAAAAGAATTAGGTAAGTTCATAGAGGGATAGGTCTATCAGTGGCTATTAGCCAAAATGGTCAGGGATGCAATTCCATGCTCTGGGTGTCCCTAAGCCTCTGACTGCCAGAAGCTGCGAGTTGGTGACAGGGGAAAGATCACTCAGTGATTGATCTGTTCTGTTAATTCCGTCTGAAGCATCTGGCATTGGCCACTGTCAGAAGACAGGATACTGGGTTAGATGGACCATTGGTCTGACCCAGTATGGCCGTTCTTATGAGCCCCCTGATATCATAATTCAAAGGCCCAGGGCAGTGTCCTAGATTTCATCACTTGAGTACTGCCTCTGGCAGTAGTCCCTAGGAGGAGAAGCCTCTTCCTCAGGATACAGATTGCAATCCATGGCCATGGACTCAAGCTGCCTATGGTGTTGAACTCAGTCCCATGCTGGGTTGGGGTGGGCGGGAAGAGAGGCCAGATTTTATCAAAAATTTGGGAGGCTTCAAGATATTGCTCAAGCTCCTCAAGTGGTGTAAGCCAGGATCGATCCACTGATGTTGGAGGCGGTCTCCTGATGTACATCAGCTGAGGATGTGGCCCGTTGTATTTTTCAGTGTTAACTGTGTTTGAAATGAAAGTATTAAAAGGTTTTAGTATCCAATATTCTTGGTCTCTGTCTCAATTTAATTTGCACCAAAGCTCTGAAATAGTCTCTGGTGCTTCCTTTTGATGATTCAGTTATAGGGCTAAGAGCGAGTGTGGTTTCAAAAATGAGGATGAAAATATAAATGATGTACGTGGTTCAGGCAATTTAAATAGACAATCAGAATTAGTCACAGGAAAGAATAATTCCTTGGAACTGATTCACATTTGTGTTTTCATGCTTTGTAAATAGGGGTAAACCCAGGTGTCCTAGCTCAATTCTATTTGGCTAATTGCATTCTGCACATGTAAATTTCCCCTTTTGCTTTCAGTTGGATGAGGTATTCACTTTGCATCCTAAAATGTTGAAGAGTGGTGCTGTGCACGGTTAGGAAGGTGCATTCCACTCCAGCTGGATTTTAGTGATATCTAATGAGAGTCTTGTATATACTGTTTTTGTTCTATTCCATGATCTGCAATTGCCTCACTCAGTGACCTTAGGTATTTAACCCAAATTTTGTGTGTATCATAATCATTTCATCATTTACCATCTGTAAAATTGGGATAGTGAAATTTACCCTTCTTTGTAAAGAGTTTTGAGATCCACAGAAGAATTCAATGCCCTGGATAGTGGCTATTCCTTGCATGGTTGTGCAAGGAATAAGAAAGCATAGGGAGGAAGGAAAGGGCTCATTGCTGCTCAGAAAAATAACATCCAGTTACAATCATAGCCCCTGCATTGTCCTGAATGCAATGACTATTCCCTCCTACTACCCTGATATGCTGGCATCCTGAAGAGAGGTGGACACATGGCCCTGCTCCCCAATCTGCACTAGCCATCTGTTAGCTGGATCTGGATAGGGGAGTATGCTGCACCATTCTTCCAACAGCCTACAATTTCCCCCCTCCATCCTTCCTCCTGACCACAATGCCTCCTGGAGCTACCCCTGCCACAATGGAGGCCAGTGTCTTCAAAACGAAGTCTGGTCCCATGTTAAAGCCTAAGCAGTCATACTTAGGTGCTGAGATTGTACTATAAAATACATACAATATAAGAAAATCAAAAAAGTAATACAAGGAGATCTGATTTTTATCATTTAGCACTGTTATTCCTCTTTTACAGCTTTCTTTGATTTGTCATCCCCATCACCCTCTCTTTGGGCAGCTAGAGAATTCTATCTCAGATTTATATTTACTGAACTTATTTTCATTATCATGTGTGTTTGCTCCTTACTCCCTTAAGTGTTTTATAGCCACAAGGTGTATGTAGCAAGGAACCCCCATTTTGCCTGTGGAATTACACTATGCTGCACTTTGGCATTCCATTGCCATGCCATTTAAAATACTGGGTTTGTCCTGTATCATCTTAACTCCTGGTGGTCAGTTTGCTTGGAGTTAGTGTTTTCCACTCCATGCTGGTTTTTTCCTCTTAACTTTATCTTAATTCATCTTTGAGTCTGGTTCAGTATCTTCAGGCAATACCGCCCTGGGGCCCTCAGTTATACAGGCACAACGCCTACACATTTCAGTGGATTTCTACATATCCCATTTGACCCATCATTTTTCAGCCCTAAATTTGACCTATTTGTGCAGTTATAATCTGATGGGGGAAATGTTCTGCTTTATAAATACCTACTGCTAAATCTTGACAGCCTAGATCCTAGAAGTATTTAGGCACCTAACTCCTATTGATTTCAATGGGAGCTAGGTGCCTAAATACCTAGGAAGATTTAGGTAGACAGCCTTACTCAGTTTTTATTCAGCACTTAATGAGGCAAACTCCCATCAATTATAGTAAGGATTTGAGTAAGAAAGTCAGGTTTGTCCCCCAGAATTACTTTTTAAAGCATCTCCCACTCCACCACTGAGAAATGTTAATAGTACCAAAGGCTGCTGTTGCTGTAGGAGGTACATCAACGCATTGAGCCAAATTCACTTCACTTCTAGTGCCACTGCAGGCACTCATTTTTCAACACCTGCTGCACTGGAACAATTCATTAACAAATACTACTCCCAGAGATGCACTGACATCAATTAATGACCATGGTGGTGTACAAAGTCCTTTTCTGATGCGGTACCATACAACACTGTACTTATAACAAAAACAATCAGAAACTGTAGAAGATTGTGCTCACCTCCCTGACCTTCCCTGGCTGCTGGGGGCAGAGCTGCTGTTCACTTCAGTTCTCTCTGCCCCCTGTAGGCCATCTGCCTACCTCTGCAGGTCTTCTGTGGCTCAGCCCTCTAGCCTGGTGATACAGTCCAACCCCTTCCAGGGTACAGCAAACTTGATCTTCAGGGCCAGTTATAAACAAAATGGTTCCTTAACCTCCTGGGCTAAATTCCCTCTCCAGAATTCAATCAGCAGTGTTCCTTCTGAACTCCTGCCACTGATGGTGGTGAGCAACAGGCCCTGGTTTCTTTGGCTGGAGCCTAAGAGCATCTCTCCTCACTCTATGGGCTCCAGCCAGGAACTGACTTTGCTAGCAGCAGGTAGATCCTTTTATTTTGGCCTGCTAGACCTTGACTGACTGTTCTACTGATGGTCCACAGCCCTTCTAGCTGCTGGAGCAACACCACTCAATGGTTCTCCAAAATGGCTGCTCTTGGAACAGCTCTCTAGGCAAGTCTGGAGGTCCAATACTCACTGCTCTTTTTTTTCCAGATGGTGATTTTCTAGGGAGGAGTGTAGCATAGCAGGGGCCCTCCAGCAAGGGGCCCACAAAGACACCACATCATAAACACAATTATTCTATTTTCATTCAATACACAGAGAAAAAAAAAATTTTGCCAAATGGAAAAGAATCAAATTGGTTCCAGGAAACAAAAATATTTGAAAGCTTCTGAGAGGATTTTACAAGGAAATGTGAAATCAATTTAAACAAAATACAAAATACTTGGTTGTGTCCTTTTAAGCACCATCGTTTACTTCTCATAATAGACCTGTTTACTCCTTTCCTGCCTCCTTTGATCTGACTCTTGAAGTGCTATCCCTGCTCTCTAGTTTTCATTGTAATCTCACACTTGGCCAAAGAATAGAGGAACTGAACAAAGCTGTTGATATGTAAATAACAGCTTTGAAGATGGAAGCACCAGATTGTTCCTAAAAAGAAAAATTGCAGTTGCTTTTTTTTTACCAGATAGGGGAAAAAAATCCTTATGTATAATTCACAGGCTGTCTAAAATCAAAGATTCCATTATCTCTGAAGAATAATCATTTCAGTCAGACAGCAGGCATTTCCAGAGACCTGCGGAAACTGTGTTAAGGGTATAAGTAGTGATGTTTTAAATGTTGACAAAATTGCTTATTTCAACTCTATTTCAGTTTACATGTAGTTCATTTCAAATATCCTTGGATGGGAAATGTTTAATAATTGCTTCAATCATTTTTATAAGGGGAAAGTAAGCAAAAGGCCAGATTCTGAAACCCTTAGTCATACTAACTAGGATCTTATTATTCCATGAGTGATCCCATTGACCTCTGTGGGACTATTCTTAGGGCATGTCTTCACTGCCCCCTGGTTTGGACAAAGAGGGTGCCAACAGCAGTGCACACTAAAGTGCTCACATAGGGGTGTTCACACGGGGGCATTACACCACAGCACTTTTGTGTGCACTGCTATTCATGCTCCCTTAGTCTGAACTGGGGGGCATGGATCAGCGTTCATGTCGTACTCCCCGTCAGTACCCGGTCTAGGCCGAAGAAGCTAGCGATCCAACCAGTGGACCAAATTGGGTGATGAATCCTGGTCACGTGCCACCTGAACCATGTTGCGCATATGCCAAGAAGACGTCTGAACTGCAGGGCAATGTAAACATGTCCTCAGAGGAAGGAAATGCACAATTAGCCTGATCCAAAGCCCTCTCAAACTATTGGAAAGACTCCCAGAGACTGCACTGGGCTGTGGATAAAGCCCAGTATAAACAGAGATCAGATTCTGGTCCAAAGAAATTAGAGATTGTGTCCATTCCCCTGCAATTGCAGGCCAGGCCAGTCTTATTCAGACTATATTCTGATTCAGGCTATATTTCTGTATGAAACCTATTAATGAAAATCCCTTTATCCAGCCCACAGGATGTGTGGATGCAGTTTTCCCTATCCAGCCCACAGGATGTGCAGTTTTCCCCTATAAACGAGACACCAGTGTATGAGTCCAAACTTGTAATCTCTGTGCATCTTTATCTGCAAGGACAGCAGGATGGGCCTTATTAAAGTAGTGGGGCCAGATACTCAGCTGATATAAACTGCAGTAGCTGCATGCCTATTTATGTCAGCTGGAGATCTGGCCACGGTGATTCCCATTTTCTTTTTGTTGGAGTCCCACTTGTGACAGAGTCATAGATTTTAAAGCCACGAGGGACCATTATGATCATCTAGTCTGACCTGAATAACACAGGCCAAAGAACCTCGCCCAGTAATTTCAGCATCAAGCCCTTTGTGAAAGCCAGCCAGTCCTGATTTAAAGACCACAAGTCATCGAGAATCCACCACAGCCCTAAGTAAGTTGTTCAAATATTTAACGACTCTCACTGTTTTAAAAATTTGCCGCTTATGTCGAGTCTGAACTTGTTGCGCTTTAGCTTCCAACCTGGCAGCCGAGCACTCCCTTCTTCCGTATCCTATCACAATTGTCCTGTCTTTACTTTTTTCTTTCCGTTCTTCTACTTTAGCATCTCTTCTTTCTAAGAAAGAAAGTCTCTGCTGTATTTCTAATTCACTGGAGCCTTTTGTGATAAGTTAGCATCTCTTTAATTTCTTACACTGACATCTCCTTTGCCTGTTTCTGCAAACGTTTGCTATTTTTTTCTAAATGTTATTATTATTATCATTATTTATTATTAATAACAACACAAATAATAATAATACACTTAAAATTTGCTGTTGGGCTATTGGCACAAGCAGGACCACACTTCAGTATAGCTAGGACAGTCACTCTAAGGAGAAATAAGAAAGAAAAACTAGGCTTTAATTGGTGTAAAGAATATTTGTCTTTTCTACATCTGCATCTAATTAGCACTGATTAAGCAGGGACATTTTCAAGCTCAGAAAGTGTAACCTCAGCTCCATACTAATTCTGAAACATTGCCAGGATGATCAACTTGCTATTTATTTATTTTGTCCTCCAGGCACTTTGATTGCTGTCAAGGTTCCTTCCCCACTCTGAACGCTAGGGTACAGATGTGGAGACCTACACAAACTTTTATCTTACTTTTATCAGCTTAGGTTAAAACTTCCCCAAGGTACAAACTATTTTACCTTTTGCCCTTGGACTTTTCTGCCACCACCAAACGTCTAACACCGGTTACTGAGAAAGGGTTTGTTTGGAAACGTCTTTCCCCCCAAAAATCCTCCCAAATCTTACCCCCTTTTTTTCTGGGGAAGGTTTGATAAAAATCCTCACCCAATTTGCACAGGTGACCACAGACCAAAACCCTTGGATCTTAAGAACAATGAAAAAACATTCAGTTTCTTAAAAGAAGAATTTAATAGAAGAAAAAGTAAAAAGAATCACCTCTGTAAAATCAGGATGGTAAATACCTTACTGGGCAATTAGATTCAAAACATAGAGAAACCCTCTAGGCAAAAACTTAAGTTACAAAAAGACACAAAAACAGAAATATCCATTCCATTCAACACAGCTTATTTTCTGAGCCATTTAAAGAAAACAGAATCTAACGCATATCTAGCTAGATTACTTACTAAGTTCTAAGACTCCATTCCTGTTCTGTCCCCGGCCAAAGCATCACACAGACAGACACAGAACCTTTGTTTCTCCCCCCTCCAGCTTTGAAAGTATCTTGTCTCCTCATTGGTCATTGTGGTCAGGTGCCAGCGAGGTTATCCTAGCTTCGTAACCCTTTACAGGTGAAAGGGTTTTTCCTCTGGCCAGGAGGGATTTTAAAGGTATTTACCCTTCCCTTTATATTTATGACAATTGCCTAGCACTAATAATGTTTAAACCTCATTTATCATCACGGAGAATAGTAATTCTTTGTAAAGCAAATGTCACCATCACTTAGCCAGTTCCGAAAACATGGGCAGAATCAACAAATGACCAATCATTAGCCAGAAAAGGGCCCAAGCTTCTGTCACTGAGGGTAAAAGTCCTCTGTAGAGGGCCAGCCCCCAGGCCTATGCCCCACTTACATCCCATTTGAGGGGCACATGTTGGCATTCTACAACGGGGGGAAATTTCACCCCTTCTGAGCACTGAGACAGAAGCCTCTGTGCCCTGGTCTACGCTATGAGTTTAGGTTGAATTTAGCAGTGTTAGATCGATTTAACCCTGCATCCACACAAAGAAGCCATTTTTGTCGACTTAATGAGCTCTTAAAATCGATTTCTGTACTCCTCCCCGACGAGACCACCAGGAGAGTAGGAGAGCAGAGTGGCAGCGGAAGCGGTGGATGATGACGGTCATATAGAGGATCTGCAAGGTGGATTCATAGCACTCGATGGAGACGGTTTGCAACCATACTGCACTGTCTGCTAAAAGCAGTATGGCGTCCGCACGGAAAAAAGGCGCAAAATGATTGTCTGCCGTTGCTTTCATGGAGGGAGGGGCGACTGACGACATGTACCCAAAACCATCCGCGACAATGTTTTTGCCCCATCAGGCATTGGGAGCTCAACCCAGAATTCCAATGGGCAGCGGAGACTGGGAGAACTGTGGGATAGCTACCCACAGTGCAACGCTCCGAAAGTTGACGGTAGCCACGGTACTGTGGATGCACTCCGCCGACTTAATGTGCTTAGTGGGGACACACACAATCGACTGTATAAAATCACTTCCTAAAAATCGACTTCTATAAATTCGACCTAATTTCGTAGCGTAGACATAACCTGTAATATGTACTCTCTTAGTCTTATCCAGCTATTAGAAGGCTACCGGGCAGAGCTCCAATACAACAGCTTTCACTTCTACATGACCCTAGGGTTAGTGAGATACAAAAGAGCAGAATTAACAGGTTTACTTCTTCCTCAGGTGGGCACTAGGACTTGAAAGAACAGTCTGGCTTGAAGCACCAAGCTTTGAATCTGGATCCAAATTTTCCCAAAGTTTTGGTTTGTTCAAACCCAGATTTTTGGTCCAGGCCCACCTTTTCTTACAAGCAGGAAGAATCAACAATGTTCTCCCATAAACCATCAAACATCTTCACTTCCAGGAGGCTACCTACCAGGGCATCATTTCAGAAAAATTCTGTGAGAGGCAAAGTTGTGTCAGCATATAGAACATTATATGTGATTATATTATATCCTTCAAAGTCACTGGCGAGGGAAGGGGGAAGTGGAAGTCATAATGAAGCATATAGACCTATGAAAAGTCTGGGTTAGCAAATCATGGTTTGGGGAGCAACTTCTCCCCTTGCCCTATAGCAAATTATGCCCATGCTATGTACAAGGACCCTGTGCCTTTCCCCTGGGATGTCTGGTGGAACAGTAGTTGTAATACTAGTGGCCACCCAAGTTTGCTTCCATTACCATTGTATTGAATACAGCAGTTGGCTTCATAGAAATGATATCACTGTAACCCTAGTCATCCTAGGCAACATGGAGGCAGGCTTTTCTTCATGACACTGGCTTCTTTGGACCTCTCCCTTCCCTGTTGAGGCTGCACAGAGAGTCTTCCACCACCCCAATGAAGGGGGTAAACAGAGGAATGATGAAAATGACAGCATGTAGCAAAGGGCATAGCAGTGTGCAGGAGACTCATTTAGGCCCTAATTGAGCAAAACACCCAAGAACTTGTTTGAACTTGTTTGAATCCCACTGAAGTCAATGGTAAAACACATGCTTAAGTCTTTGCTGAATCAGTGCCTGAAATGAGTTTAAACAGCTCCCTGATGGGGATGTTGGGTTTTCCTCTTCTTGTCCTTGTGCTACCAAAAATGTTCTTGGCTACCTTTGAGCAAAATTTGCTTCACAAAATTGCGAGCAACCTAAAGCAATGTACATTTGATTGACAGGAAAATTAAAATGTAGTGCCAATCCCCAAATAAGTCCCTTTAGGGCCCAGATTAATGACTGGTATGAAGGTACTGGAGCCTGGACTTGCCAGGTAACTCACAGTGAGACTGTGAGCTTTGTGAGACTTTCACTTACTCATTTTCTTCTAGCCTGAGCTGAGTTAAAATAGGCTTAAATCTTTGGGCTCTAAGTTTGTCTTAAAAAAAGAAAAAATATATTGTAATGGCATGTAATAGCAATAATCCTGTTTACCTCTGTGGGTATGTCTGCACTGCACCTGGGAGAGTGCCCTCCAGCCTGGGTAGCCAGATCATCCGAACTCGGCTTGAGCTAGTGCACTACAAATGGCAACATGGATACTGTGGTACCAGGGAAGTCTTAGATTCATAGATACTATGGTCAGAAGGGACCATTACGATCATCTAGTGTGACCTCCTGCACAACGCAGACCACATAATCTCACCCACCCACTCCTGCGAAAAACCTCACCTATGACTGAGCTACTGAAGTCCTCAAATCGTTGTTTAAAGACTTCAAGGAGCAGAGAATCCTCCAGCAAGTGACCCGTGCCCCACGCTGCAGAGGAAGGCGAAAAACCTCCAGGGCCTCTTCCAATCTGCCCTGGAGGAAAATTCCTTCCCGACCCCAAATATGGCAATCAGCTAAACCCTGAGCATATGGGCAAGATTCACCAGGCCGATACTATAGAAAATTCTTTCCTGGGTCTTGAGCTCGCCACCTGAGCTTCAGCCCAGGGGGTCAGGCGGGCCTGAGCTTGTACGACTAGCCTGAGCCTCCACAAGTGCTGCAGTATCCCCGCTGCTATTTTTAGTGTGCTAGCTCAAGCCGAGCTACCATGAGTCTCTGTATCAGGACTGGGAGACTCACTCTCAGCTGCAATGAAGACATACCCTATGTAAATTAGAAGATTAAGGCTGCTGCCAATCAACTGAGGAAACAGTGAGGCTACTGTGTAGCACATGGCCTCTGTACATTCTAAGGCAAACCAACTTATCTTTTAATCAAAGCACAATTTCTACAAATAACTTACTGCAGCAGATATTAGTCAAGTGCAAGGTTCCCTCCAACCCACACAAATTAGCCTGAAAAAAACCCTAGATTAATGAAGTAGAAACTGTAAACCTCAGGGCAAAGACTGCCTCTTTTCTATGCTTGTGCAGCATCTACAAAGGAACCCCAATCCTGACTGGGGCTTTTGGGCACAACTAGTATATACCTATTTACTGCAGATAATAATAACCTTATTTTACAACCATTTACTTGCTTGAAATTAAAACCAGTTCCTTTAGGTAGAGTGGGGTTTGGATTGTTCATAATCATGTACAGATCTATTGTGACTTTCATTTAAGGATCTCAAAGCATTTTACAACCAGTTCATTATATGTTGTTTTTTTTTTTAAAGTGAGCTTACTCTTCATCTCCAGCTGCACTTTTGTAAGACTGGTTTTAATTAGACATTCAGATTTTGTAGCAGAAATACAATTTTTTAAAATTTGGGTGAACAATATGAGTATAAATGATTGACAGCATACTTGTGTTTACAGCTTATTACCTCAAAAGGAATAAATAGAATAGTCAAAATGAGGACTAATTTTATTTATTTACTTTTAATCAGTACTAATGGGCACACACACAAAAATGGGAGCAAGCCCATTTGTGCCATTTAACATTTGAAGACCGGTTTCAGAGTACCAGCCGTGTTAGTCTGTATTCGCAAAAAGGAAAGGAGGACTTGTGGCACCTTAGAGACTAACCAATTTATTTGAGCATAAGCTTTCGTGAGCTACAGCTCACTTCATTGGATGCATACTGTGGAAAGTGTAGAAGATCTTTTTATACACACAAAGCATGAAAAAATACCTCCCCCCACCCCACTCTCCTGCTGGTAATAGCTTATCTAAAGTGATCACTCTCCTTACAATGTGTATGATAATCAAGGTGGGCCATTTCCAGCACAAATCCAGGGTTTAACAAGTCTTGTTAAACCCTGGATTTGTGCTGGAAATGGCCCACCTTGATTATCATACACATTGTAAGTATGCATCCGATGAAGTGAGCTGTAGCTCACGAAAGCTCATGCTCAAATAAATTGGTTAGTCTCTAAGGTGCCACAAGTACTCCTTTTCTTTTTGCGAATACAGACTAACACGGCTGTTACTCTGAAACCTGTCATTGTAAGGAGAGTGATCACTTTAGATAAGCTATTACCAGCAGGAGAGTGGGTTTGTGTGTGTGGGGCGGGGGGGGGGGGGGAACCTGGATTTGTGCTGGAAATGGCCCAACTTGATTATCATACACATTGTAAGGAGAGTGATCACTTTAGATAAGCTATTACCAGCAGGAGAGTGGGGTGGGGGGAGGTATTTTTTCATGATTTGTGTGTATAAAAAGATCTTCTACACTTTCCACAGTATGCATCTGATGAAGTGAGCTGTAGCTCACGAAAGCTTATGCTCAAATAAATTGGTTAGTCTCTAAGGTGCCACAAGTACTCCTTTTCCATTTGAAGACCGTGGTTTGTGAACCTTGCTGTTAAAATGGCCTTGATAATAGGAAATGCCTACAATTTGACTCTGAATCATAGCACTTCTAGCAGGAGGATTGTTACAAAAGACAAAGGCCCTGCTGCCCATTATAAACCTAGGCACTGCCTTCAGATAAATGCAGCTTGTCCTTCGATTTAAAGTTACCTATCAAATTCCACCCAGCAGTCTCCTTTGTTCACCCTAATGAAAATGCACTTTGTACAGTAGAAGCTGTCTAATTCATTACAGCAGAGACCGCTTTCTCAGTCAACCGTCTAGCACTGGGGAGGAAACAAACCAAATAAAAACAAAAAACCCAACACAACTAAAATGAAACAGAACATCACTTTCTATACAACATTTCACCTGAATTTGAAAACACTGAAAACTCCTTTTAAAAAATAAAAAATGTGGTTCTTTTGTGTAATCAGAAGAAAGGTAATTCTCAAAGTGCTTTGATATATCTGCTCCTTAAAAAGAATCTCTTCTTTTTGAGCTTTATGTATCTAAGGCATCTTTGAACAAACAAAGCAGGCAATTTCTGTGGCTGTCTTTATTTTGCTTCCCTCTCCTTTCCGTTAATATTTGTCCAATATGTGTTAATTATTACTAAAGATGCCATATCAGGTAATGCATTTAATTTACCTACTGAGCCTGAAACTGCAGAATGGAAAATGTATCTATGGATATGCCACTGTAGGGTAGCAACAGTAGCTTCTGGCTACAGCTACTAAAAATAACTTTCTCGATGCAACAACTCAGGTATGAAAGATTCAGACCATTCATAAGAAATGTAATTAAAAGAATCAAATGGGATGGAAATTCTCTCTTCCTTCACTCTGGCTATTCCTTTAAAATGACTCAATACATTTTTTTAAAACATGCAAAGCACACAATTTCTTTTGATTTGTTTGGGTCCTACTCATTTTAATGCCTAAAATACATGTAAAAAGAGGTTAAAAACACAACTCCTACGGGGGGAGGGAAGGAAGCCAATTTGTCAAGACTAAGCATTGTCAGAACCTTTGTAACTTGTTTATAGTTTCAACACGGCAGTTAAAAGCTATTGTGCTAATTCTGTACTAAACTATAGGTAACTGAAACAGTGGTGCATGCTGACTGGGATACTGTAGTTTGCAGCCCTCATATAATAAAATAAAACCTTGTTAAGAGTTATCTAAGAACTAGCTATAAATATACATTTAATTAGATTCTTTTGCGGTTAGTGAAGGCCAGACTGTGCACCTCTTATATCCACTGGCGAGAAGTTATTTGAGGAGTGGTCCCATGGAAGTCAATGAGACTACTTATGCAAATAACCCCTCAGAACTGGGAGTAAGAGGTTCACAATCTGGCCTCCAGATTAAATACTACAAAATAATGTTCAGATGGATGACTGGTATTCTGTCTGATGCACAAGTGGCCCCTTTTAGCAAACTGACATCCATAAAAGCAACAGAAGTCAAAAGCAGAAAGCCACATCACGCATTCACTATGGTCTTGATGCTGACAAAAGCCGCTTTCAAAGGCTGAATGAATGCATTTCAACATCAGGTGGTTTTCCTCCATTCCCCCCCTTTCAAAGTATGTTCATGGCAGGCAATGTATTGATACCACGTTTTGATAACACTGGAGCACCCACTGATTTGCCGCAGTTTTGGCCACCTTCCCTTTAAATAGGACTTAAAAAGGGCCTGGGACTTGTGCTACCCTCTTAATACAGCTGAATATGAACGGGCATAAATGCACACATATAGGAAGATATTGGCTCTACCCCAAAGAGTTTGCAGACAGGCAAATAACCAAAGGGATAGAAGCAGAATATAACATACATGCAAAATGATCAGACAGGTGTTTGGCACATGTTTTGTTAATTCCATCTGTATATCTGTACTTAATTTTACTTATACTTTTTTTTTGCAAATATTTTGACCCTTGTCTTTTTACACTATGCATTTGTATTTCACCCTAACCATATTCTGTTTTATTTCTAATCAATCCTGGCCTTGCTGGTTTTGTGTTTCAGGGTGTATTTTTCAGGGTTACTGATGTGGTTCTGAATGTAGGTATCTATTTTTGTAATGTATGAGGCAACCCACATTGCATCTTTGTGGCAAAACATCATCCTCCCATGTCAATGTGCTGTCACAGTGAAATACACAGGGATGGAAGAGAACTTTGACCCTAGGTTTCCTGACTGATGAAAGAAAACAGTGAACACCTGGGACCCATACTAATAGAGACTGTCAACGCCTCCTCTGAAGAGGGAAATCTGCCACATTAAAGCAAGCAATAGTCCAACTTGCGCTTAATTCAGAATGCTAGGATCAGGCCCTTAATGTTCTGTTATATGGTTCCTCTGGGGCTGATTCTGATTCCCTTATTCAAAATGAATGGTACCTTACCGTGAGCTCATCTGTGGTTTTACCATACACAAGGGGCAACGTGTGGTTATGCTACAATGGAGCAGACTAAGAACCAGACTGCAATACAGAGAATTGGAGTGACTCTGGGTTCTCCCTTGCTGGTGCAAAATACTTTCCCTGGTGCCCTGGCTCAGTTGTGCCAAGACTCCCCTACTCTTTACCTCCTGTTCTCCCCTTGCTTGCTCGCTCCCCATCCACACATGTGAGAGGCAGAGTAGCATCTTAATGGAGGCTGTTCTCTTCCCACTGCATTGTTACTTGCAATATGGGTGGCCTGTGCCTGGCAGTAAAGGTGTCCTTTCATCCCTTTACTACTCTGCACAGGTGCATAGCCATCCATGGTCATGCTTTGGATCGAGTAGTCCCACTGAAACCAGTGGGACACATACACAGATTAAGGTTGTATTCAGAGTGAGTAATGTATCAGAATCTGGTCATTTGCTTGTAAGATCCCTGTAGGGAAGGTCAGTGAGTCCTCTTTTTCTCCATAGTTTGTGCATGTTCAACTAATAATAATAAATCATTTTAAAAAGAAACCCAATTATTCTTTGCTTTTAAAGAACTGCAGACATTTTACATATAAAATAACATCTCTGCCCGACACATTTTCACAGTGCTGTTTTCTACCCAAGTCTTTCTATATTAGTCAGTGTCATGTATATTCCCCATATTCACATTAATATAGACAGAAGCGACACAGAATGGTCCAATCACTGAATTATTCATACAAAAACATATGTTGCAGTAACACTGCCAAAGTGTTTATATGCAATATGTCAAAAAGATAAAAGAAAAAGAGATGATGCATAATTTAAAAAAATACATCTTGTAAATCACAGAAGTTGGGAAGAGTAAAGTCCTATGAGATCATCCAGTTCATTTCCCAAACTAAGTTAATTTTTAAAACTATTTTTCTCAGTAATACTTCCTCAACCTATTCCACATAATTCTGTTCTTATGGGCTATAGGATCCAGATTCACAATGACCACATAAATGGGGCATTTTCATGTCCTGGTTGTCAGTCCGTATGGTCTTCAGCGTTGTTTTATCTATTCTCACCAATGGAATGTGTGTGCTCACAGAATGTATGATCAAACCCAAATATATTTAATATCATTTATACTGGTTGTGCTTAAAACATGCCAATAGCTTTAGATAACTAAGTAGCATTAACTTGGAATTTGCAATAGTTGCTAAGTCTTGCTTTTAAAGTATTTATGGCCATGTTTTCATTCTAGATCTACAACACAAAGTCCGGTACATCTCAAAATATCCTCTTTTTTATTTGTCTTTGGAACAGTACAGATGATTTTCTGTTTAGCTGCACTTTTTTTTCTGAGTACCAGTCCAGCGAGCTATCCATTGGACCACACTTCTTTTCATGATGTTGATAAAAAGATATGTCTCAATTTCATGGTAATTGTACCTGCATTCCCCCTCTGTGGTTCCCCAAGGGCACCCATTTAAAGATTTCCGGCTCCCAGCCTTCACTTCTCTTGAAGTGTCTCACTCTATACTGACTGTGAGTTTTAAGGCTGCACAGCTCCCTGCTCTATATTGTGATATCCCCAGCAAGCCAGTCTGCCTAAAAGGCCAGCACCTCTGCTTTGCTTTCTTTCCAAAGACTATAATCAGTGTACTGCCAATAGTTACAAGTTACCATCCAGCTCCTCCTAAGCAAGCACATTTATTTTTAAGGTGAAAGCATTACACATTAAGCATATTAAAACAATAAAAAAATCTACACACATGCTAAAGAGTTTACCAGAGGTCACCCCCAACTGCAACACAGGGTTCTGGTAGAGGTCAGTTCTTCAAATCCCACAGCTGAGTTTTCCCTGTGGTTACAAATTCATACCAATCTTTAAATCAGAAACCAGAACCCAGGTTGGGCAGATCAACTATTTCTTTATACAACTTGGGCATTTGAAATCCAGTCCCTGGGAACAGATAACTAGCTATTTCCTCAGGGTGTAGCTTCAAAAGGCTGTTTTTTTGCATAACCAGAGTTGTGGCATTACCCACTCCCCAGGAAATCCTTCTAACACATATTGTCCCCAAAGTCCATGCTTGTCTGACACATTTCAATATAAACATCTGAACTCTTTACACATCCTAGGTCTCACATCTGTCACAATATTAAAGGATGGAAATGCCTTCCCATGGTTGGCAATTGCAAAGTTACGCTATCAGTTTACTACTCAAGAGCTGCCCATATATGGGGACAGTATTTGCAGTAACTCCAAAAGCAGAAGCGTTTACAGGAGTAGCCTACTCTTGATACTTACTGTGAAGAAAATGGTGATTATAGGGCATATTTTATTTTTGACAATTTTTGAACGCTTTTATGATCTTTCTTTTTTGATCTTTTTCTTTTTAAGAACTTCAGCAGAGACCAACAACTGCAGCACATAAATTTAGTGGTAAGATTAGGCAAGTAACCTAAGAAAGAGAACAAAATATGCGGCTCTTTCAATCAGAATCTTCTTAACTGTCTGTTAACAATGCTGAGATATTCACTGTGACATGAGAAATCGCCGTGGGAACTTCCACACTAGTTGTTGGTCTCTGACACAGTGGGGTAAATTTCCAGTTAGTTCTCGAGGGTGGAGGGACTTAGTTGCACTACTCCTACTGATTGCAGTAGCACAGTGTCAAAGAGTAATAGTTAGCTTGGAAGTTCTTCTTGAATGGAATTACAGGAGGGATGAATCTGACCTTACAGTAGGTGATTCCTAGATTTCCAACCTCCTCGTCCAACATCTCCGAAAAAGATAAGCAAAGAGTGTTGTACATAAAAATAAAGAGAGGAAAAATGGACTGTACTTTCCTCAGAATGGACGTGCACTGTTACTGTAGCTTGAACTGTAGCTCTTAATAAATCAGCAGGCTACTGGCTGCAGCTGTGGGCATTCAGCCATGTTCTCAGCAGGTTTTCAGGCAACTGGGGAAACTACTACATATGGATTGCCTTCCATTACAAAAAACAACTGCTTTGAGGCCTCAGTCAATTTGAGCAAAACCCTTTCTTATTATAGCTGACTGCCCGTTGCTCCTGTCACTAGAACTCTTGTTCACCTTTTTAAACATTTGACCTTGTACTTACTGGTGTGATTCCTGGAAATGACTCATGCATATAGGGATTTTTGACAATATTTGGTAACTTAATTCTGAGACTAATTACATCTGATAGTGTTTTATACATTTTCAATCTTTTGGTGTTTTCCTTTTCTTTAACCACTGACAAATTGTGAAGAACAAAGCGTGCTGAATCATACATATAAAAATTATGGAACCTAACATTGGCACAAAGGTTTCTTGTTTGCTTTAGTAATGAAACAACCACACACTTCCTTTGCGGAGATGCATGACTCATGCTGACACCAAAATAAAGATCCTGCTTAATAAGTCTGTAAATGTTAATGATAACAGCCCTGCATTGTAGAGCAGTTTTATATATAAAACTGCTCTATAATGCAGATAGATAAGCATATTTTGCATTGAAGTCACTTATATGTCAGTGGGTTTCTTGTTTCTTTCCCTACAATTCTGTCGCATTGAATAGTTCAGGACAAAATGCAAGGGTCGAGTTTTGAAAGGTATTGAGCACCTGTTGAGTGCCCTCAAATGTAATTGTAGTCAAAGCCAGATGTCAATTAATCCAAAAAGAAAAGGAGTACTTGTGGCACCTTAGAGACTAACCAATTTATTTGAGCATAAGCTTTTGTGAGCTACAGCTCACTTCATCGGATGCATACTGTGGAAAGTGTAGAAGATCTTTTTATACACACAAAGCATGAAAAAATACCTCCTCCCACCCCACTCTCCTGCTGGTAATAGCTTATCTAAAGCGATCACTCTCCTTACAATGTGTATGATAATCAAGTTGGGCCATTTCCAGCGCAAATCCAGGAAATGACCACACTGGGTCAGACCAAAGGTCCATATAGCCCAGTATCCTGTCTTCTGACAGTGGCCAATGCCAGGTGCTTCGGAGGGAATGAACAGAACAGGTAATCATCAACTGATCCATTCCATGTCACCCATTCCCAGCTTCTTGAAAACAGAGGTTAGGGACACCATCCCTGCCCATCCTGGCTAATAGCCTTTGATGGACCTATCCTCCATGAATTTATCTAGTTCTTTTTTTAACTCTGTTATAGTCTTGGCCTTCACAACATCCTCTGGCAAGGAGTTCCACAGGTTGACTGTGTGTTGTGTGAAAAAATATTTCCTTTTGTTTGTTTTAAACCTGCTGCCTATTAAACTTCATTTGCTGGCCCCTAGTTCTTGTGTTATGAGAAGGAATAAATAACACTTCCTTATTTACTTTGTCCACACCAGTCATGATTTTATAGACCTCAATCATATCCCCCCTTACTCATCTATTTACAAGCTGAAAAGTCCTGGTCTTATTAATTTCTCCTCATACGGCAGCTATTCCATTCCCCTAATCATTTTTGTTGCCCTTTTCTGAACCTTTCACAATTCCAAAATATCTTTTTTGAGATGGGGCAACCATATCTGCACGCAGTATTCAAGATGTGGGCATACCACGGATTTATATAGAGGCAATATGATATTTTTTGTCTTATTCTCTAACTCTTTCTTAATGATTCCCAACATGCTGTTTGCTTTTTTGACTGCCGCTGCACATTGAATGGCTGTTTTCAGAAAACTATCCACAATGACTCCAAGATCTCTTTCTTGAGCGGTAACAGCTAATTTAGACCCTATCATTTTATATGTATAGTTGACATTATGTTTTCCAATGTGCATTACTTTGCATTTATCAACACTGAATTTCATCTGCCATTTTGTTGCCCAGTCACCCAGTTTTGAGAGATCCTTTTGTATCTCTTCACAGTCTGCCTGGGACTTAACTATCTTGAGTAGTTTTGTATCATCTGCAAATTTTGCTACCTCACTGTTTACCCCTCTTTCCAGATAATTTATGAGTATGTTAAATAGGACTGGGCCAGTTCAGGCCCCTGGGGGACACCACTATTTACCTCTCTCCATTCTGAAAACTGACCATTTATTCCAACCGTTTGTTTCCTATCTTTTAACCAGTTACCGATCCATGAGAGAACCTTCCCTCTTATGCTGTGACTGCTTACTTTGCTTAAGAGCCTTTGCTAAGGGACCTTGTCAAAGGCTTTCTGAAAATCTAAATATACTATATCCACTGGATCCCCCTCGTCCACATGCTTGTTGACCCCCTCAAAGAATTCTAGTAGATTGGTGAGGCATGATTTCCCATTACAAAAACCATGTTGACTATTCCCCAACAAATTATGTTCACCTATGTGTCTGACAATTTTGTTCTTTACTATAGTTTTAACCAGTTTGCCTGGAACTGAAGTCAAGCTTACCGGCCTGTAATTGCCGGGGTCTCCTCTGGAGCCCTTTTTAAAAATTGGCATCACATTAGCTATCCTCCAGTCATTTGGTACAGAAGCTAATATGATGATAGGTTACAGACGACAGTTAGTAGTCCTGCAATTTCACATTTGAGTTCCTTCAGAACTCTTGGGTGAATACCATATGGTCCTGGTGACATATTACTGTTTAGTTTATGAATTTGTTCCAAACCCTCCTCTAATGACACCTCAATCTGGGGCAGTTACTCAGATTTGTCATCTAAAAAGAATGGCTCATGTTTGGGAATCTCCCATACATCCTCAGCCATTAAGACTGATGCAAAGAATTCATTTAGTTTCTCTGCAATGGTCTTATTTTCCTTGAGTGCTCCTTTAGCATCTCAATCTTCCAGTGGCTCCACCGGTTGTTTAGCAGTCTTCCTGCTTCTGATGCACTGAAAATTTTTTTTGCTATTATACTTTGAGTCTTTGGCTAGCTGTTCTTCAGATTCTTTTTTGGCCTTCCTAGTTATATTTTTACACTTCATTTGCCAGAGTTCATGCTCCTTTCTATTTTCTTCACTGCTTCTTTTACTTTGTTGTTTAGCCACAGTGGCTCTTTTCTGGTTCTCTTATTATGTTTTTTAATTTGGGGTATACATTTAAGTTGAGTCTCTATTATGGTGTCTTTAAATAGTTTCCATGCAGCTTGCAGGGATTTTACTTTTGGTGCTGTACCTTTTAATTTCTGTTCAACTAATCTCCTCATTTTTGTGTAGTTCCCCTTTCTGAAATTAACTGCTACAGTGTTGGGCCGCTGTGGTGTTTTCCCCACCACAGGGATGTTAAATTTAATTATATTATGGTCACTATTACCAAGCAGTCCAGCTATATTCATCTCTTGGACCTGATCCTGTGCTCACTTAGGACTAAATTAAGAATTGCCTCTCCTCTTGTGGGTTCCAGGACTAGCTGCTCCAAGAAACAATCATTTAAGGTGTCAAGAAACTTTATCTCTACCTCCCTTCCTGAGGTGATATGTACCCAGTCAATATGGGGATAGTTGAAATCCCCCATTATTATTGAGTTTTTTATTTTAATAGCCTCTCTAATATCCCTGAGCATTTCACAGTCACTATCACCATCCTGGACAGGTGGTTTGTAATACATCCCTATTGCTATATTCTTATTATTCAAGCATGGAATTACTATCCATAGAGATTCTGTGGTACAGTTTGGTTGATTTAAGATTTTTACTTCATTTGATTCTACGCTTTCTTTCACATATAGTGCCACTCCCCCAACAGCATGACCTGTTCTGTCCTTCCGACATATTTTGTACCCTGGTATTACTGTGTCCCATTGATTATCCTCATTCCACCAAGTTTCTGTGATGCCTATTATATCAATATCCTCATCTAATACGAGGCACTTTTGTTCACCCATCTTATTATTTATACTTCTAGCATTGGTATATAAGAACTTTAAAAACATGTCACTTTTGACACATGCCTGCCATTACATGATGTAATTGAATGGGACTTTTTTTGTTTGACTGTTTCTCATCAGATCCTACCTGTATTTTATCATCTTCCATCCCCTCCTTATTAGGACATAGGGAATCTCCATTTATAGATCCTCCCCTAAGTGATGTCCGAACCACGTGCTCCTCTGCATCTGTCAGCTTTCCCCCAGCCCTTAGTTTAAAAACTGCTCTACAATCTTTTTAATTTTAAGTGCCAGCAATCTGGTTCCGTTTTGGTTTAGGTGGAGCCCATCCTTCCTGTATAGGCTCCCCCTTTCCCAAAAGTTTCCCCAGTTCCTAATAAATCTAAACCCCTCCTCCCTATACCATCGTCTCATCCATGCATTGTGACCCTGCAATTCTGCCTGTCTAACTTGCCCTGCATGTAGAACTGGAAGCGTTTCAGAGAATGCTACCATGGAGGTCCTGGACTTCAATCTCTTACCTAGCAGCCTAAATTTGGCCTCCAGGACATCTCTCCTATCCTTCCCTATGTCATTGGTACCTACATATACCATGACCACTGGCTCCTCCCCAGCACTATACATAAGTCTATCTAGATGTCTTGAGAGATCCACAACCTTTGCACCAGGCAGGCAAGTCACCATGCAGTTCTCCCGGTCATCTCAATCCTAGCTATCTGTGTTTCTAATGATCAAATCACCCATTACTATTACTGTCTATTCCTAATAACTGGAATTCCCTCCCCTGGAGAGGTATCCTCAATGTGAGAGGATACCACAACATCATCTGGAAGGAGAGTCTCAACTATGGGATCGTTTTCCTCTGCTCCAGTTGGATGTTCTGCTTCCTTGAGACTTTCATCCTCCTCAACAGCACAGAGGCTGTCAGACAGAGATGGGACTGTTCTGCTGTGTCCCAGAAAGTCTGATCTATGTACCTCTCTGTCTCCCTTAGCTCCTTCAGCTCAGACACCCTAGCCTCCAAAGCCCGTACACAGTCTCTGAGGGCCAGGAGCTCCTTGCACCGAATGCACACATACACCATCTGCCCATAGGGAAGATAATCGTACATGGTGCATTGGGTGCAATAAACTGGGTAGCCCCCACTCTGTTGTTGGACTTCTGCCTACATTATCTTTTTATTCCTGCAGCTGGTTCCTTTGTTGTTTTGTTTTTATAAGGGGATGTTTTTTAGCTTAAGTTAAACAAGTTTAAGGAATGTTAAGTGTATGCACCCCCCCACCTCATTCTTTCCCCCTCACGCTCTCTCGCAACACTCCCTTGTTATCCGCTCCTGTTTGCTAGCTCCTTTGGTCACTTCGGAGCGGGCTTTTTAAAGCCCTGGTCTTCCTGAGTAGCCCTGCCCCATGGTTAAGGGCTGATGGGTGCTAAAGGGCTTAGGGATCAAAGCCGTGTTAAGAAGTTCTCAGCCTTGTCTAGCAGGCCACTAGGCTCAGCACCCACATGGTCAGCACACAGTCCCAAACAAACAGACCACATGGTATATTTCAGTCCAGCAGCAAGCACACCACAACAAACACAAACAGACACACAACAGACAACAAACTTACCCCAAGGGTCACGTAATCGCTCCTCCTTCACCTGGAGAAGTCCCTTGCAAAACTCCCCTGTTAGCTGATCCTGTTTGCTAGCTCCCCAGAACCACAGTGTAGTCAAATGGAACCACAGTGTAGTCAAATGGAAGAGTTAGCATAATTATAATGAAATAAATTTAAGACGCTTAACAAAGAAGTTCAAACTCCATCATTAGTAAAGAATCTAAGCTGTTCCTCCAACCTTGGTCCTCTTTGAGCCCTGGACTAAGGGACTTTCTTATCTTGGGGCTTTGGTTCATTCTTACATGCAGTGCAGTGCAAACCAAGCGGCCACACACAGGCTGCTCCCTAGGCCTCTCTCCCAGCAATGAGCTTTGGCTCTATCCATGCCTACATGAGCAGCAACACATGCCCACCAAACAGCCTGTGTAATCTCTTCTTGAGTGGCATTCTCATCCTCCAAAGGGAGGTGAGATGGCAGTAGGAACTCGGGTATGATTTCTTGCCAGATTTTTAGCCAACCAGGAAATGGGGGGATGTAGGTGCAGAGGACAGCTCCTACTCTCTGCCTATGTCCTAACCAATCAGAGCTTAAAGCAGAGTGGAGGGGGTGGTAGAGTTGGCCTTCACAGAGCTGAACTGGGGGACTGGGGGAATTTTCCTAAAACTTCTATTTTACTAAAATTCCTGGGTCATTTTTTCTCTCACTTTTATTTATTTTCCTCAATTAGGCAGAAGTGAATTTTGCTGCTATCTTTCTCACCTTGTCATGAATGTATAAATTTGATTTGGAAATGGTCAAATATACTATTAGTTTACAGAGTCAATTGGCTTCAAGATTTCCCACTTTGGCTTTCAATGTTTTCCTCTTTTTGGTCAATTTCGTGGGAATTTCCTTTTAGTTTTTTGATACAGAGATGTCAAACTTCTTTTTTTTTAACTGTTATTCATCACTGCAAACAGGTACCCCATATTAAAGATTGAGTCCTGCAGTCCCAGCTGAGATAGTTCTGCCATCAGCTGCAGTAGGAGTTTTTTGTGTGACTGCAGTTGAAATATTCATTTGTTCAAAGATTGATTTTTATCCCTGTTTCTACACTCTCCTATTTAATTTAGCCACTAACAACCTTCAAGTGAGATTATAAAACCTTGTCACAATGCTATGACAGGGATGGAGATCTCCAATAAAAGGATGAAGAACTAATAGGGAGGAGAATACTGAAGAAGTTCAAACCTGAAAGCTTATTATACATAGAAAAAGGATGTGAGGAAAAGGACCATCTTCTGTCAAGAAGCAAGTGCACTGACAAAAGCTATCAGAGACCAAATGAGCTGCTTCTGTAGTATTTTTCTGCCCAGGAAAAGATGAGAGTATTTCAAGTTGGGTGATATACCACCAGTTCTTAGTATGATACTTATGCCTAAAGAGTTTTAAATCCAAGTCATTTTGTTTCTTGTTTATGAAATCACTTTTCTTTTTGCTAGAAGGGAAGTGCTTTTACTCTTCCTTATAATTCCAAGGCAATAAAGGAGTAGGGCAATAAACCTAGAGTTGCCTTTGCTTTTCATAGTACAGTATTCTAGGTAAGGTCTCACCAGGGAAGTCATCTCCCTGATCCATCACATGATATATACTTAGCTCTGCAATTTAGGCATTAGAAAATATATGTATAAATAACTAAAGAGACTAAGGAACTGGGAAGACGCATGCTAAACTTCACTGCTCAGTCAGACTGTTTAAAATCATCTCCTATACCTCATACTTTATCTGTACATTGTCTAATTAGATTGCAATCTTTTCAGGATAGGACCTGGTTTTTGTACTGTCAGTAATCTGCCTAGTACACATTTAGTGTTATATTCTTAAAGAATAATAATAATTAAGAATAACTAGGTCTGGTCAGAACATTTTTGTCAATAAGTAATGGGGAAAAATTGTCACTGAAAACTAAAATTCCATGGAATTTTTTTTTAGGTCTAAGCCAGCTCTAATCGTAACAATGGCCCCAATTCTGAGCTCCACTAAAGTCCCTTTATGGTTGCTCAAGCACCCTAAAGGGGCCACAAAGGCAGGTTAACCAACACGTGAGGGATAACTGGTCAAGGAGTGTGCCATGGATGGGAGGATGAATGCTGGGGGAAGGAAAGGATGTGGCTAGACCACTCTATACTTCAGCTATTCTGGGCTGGTGAAGTGGCCAATAGTCAGCTATGGGAAGCCACCATAAACTACAGAGACTTCTGGGGCTACTCTAATTTACACACAAGCTGGGCCCAGAATCCCAAAAGTACAAAGATGACTTATACCCCCCCAGGCTATGCCTTCTGAGAGACACAACACAAAATCATGGCCAAAGTCTCCTTCTACCACATGTACCACAAAACCACATTAGCCTTTTGCTCTCATGTTGCATTGCACACTAAAAGTGTATCTAATTTAATATCCATTATCACCCTTAGGTCTCAACTCTCGTGTTATCGCCCACCAGTCTAATTCGTAACTTTATACCTGATAAAATTATATGATAAAAGATCCTAAGCCAGTTACATATGTATTAATGTCAGCGATTGATTATATTACATATATATAGAAGAGAGAGGGAGAGAAAGAGATTCACATAGAAGTAGAAATATAATTTTGCCAGCTAGCATGGAGATACAGAGACCAAACCGTCACCTTTCTGGCTGCCATTTCCTTTGTATTTTGTAACAATGTTAAACAGACCACAATGAATATAGCACAATGAGTAGAAACACTCTATCCCTTTAAAGGTCTTTCAGTCTTAAAAAAACATCAAAGAGAGTGGAGGTGGAGAGGCTATGAATAGAGAAAGGTTCTCCCTTTCTTAAGATTCCCAGATGTTTCCCTGAAAAATGTGTGGATAGCTGAATCCCTGGGGATGAGAGAGCAGCTACTGATTCCCCAAGGAGGCAGAAAAAGAAAAACAAGAGGTAAAAACTTTGAAAATCCCCCTTCATAATCTTGATCTTACACAGTCAGTTATATAATCATAGAAATGTTGGACTGGAAGGCACCTTGAGAGGTCATTTAGTCCATCTCCCTTGCTGAGGCAGGACTATCCCTAACAGGTGTTTGCCTAACCAGTTCTTAAAAACCTCCAAAGACAGGGATTCCACAACCTTCCTTGGAAGCCTGTTCTAGTTGTGTGTGTCTGCTTTGTTCAAGGTGACTGGACCCTGAATTCCTGTGAGGGTCTACATCTCTATACGTAGTGTGCTTTTCTGTCAAGATTCCTGAAGGCTCAACCAAGGTGATTGATTAGACAGAACTTGGTTTACCTTCAGGCACTGTTTCCTTGAGATGTGGATAGCTGGTGTGTGCTTTTGAAGTAAGATTAGTTAGGGCACCAAGCCATGAATATTTTTTAAATTGTGACCTATTTCTAATCTACAGTACACAAGGGCTCTTTGGACGAGTATAGAATGAAAATGCTTCAAAATCTGTAGTTTCAGGGCTCTATTTTGTCTCTAAAATACAAAACATGATTAATCTCAGTGCAGGATTTATACAATCCGCTTTTAGCCATAGGGATATACTCAGAAAAGGGGAGGGGGAGAAATGTTACGTGCCAAATTTATCAGTTTCACCAATTTATCAACTTTATTTATTGATCGAGTCATATGTAATATTTTGGCAGATAAATGTGGGATTTGCTGCTACAATTTGCAGTACTAATACAGACCAAGTACAATGGGCTTTGGAAACAAAGAGGCCAGTGTAATTTATTAATCTGTTTAGTTGCATTTTTATTTGTTCTTTCAGACTGAAAGAATATGGTAATTACCCAAATCCTGGATTATTTTCATGCAGAAGATTTTACCTCAATGCTTTGTACATGTACATATTAAAATCAATGAACCGTCTACATCTGATCATTATTATTTCTACTGTTTAATTGTAAATGGTGTCAATATTGTACTGACTCCCCACTCTTGTACACTTGCACAGGGCTCAGCTCATTCTAGCCCTATTGTAGGATGATGCTGTGGTGGGAATAGTGGGAAGTTCTGTGTTTATCTAGAGAGCAGGTTTAGCATGGAAAGAAATTGGCCACAGTTCAGCAGACTCCCTTTTTATGTGCCTTAGCCATGACTTCATTTCACCATCTCTGTGCAATAAAATACTATTGAAAGAGCTGTAAAATTAAATGACATGGGGACTTTTAAAATCTTTTATATAATCTGTTCTTCAGCAAGTGGAAGAGCAAATTCCAATAATCCAAGGGGAGCAAGGTTTCAGTCCCAATTCAGCTTTTAATGAGACTTTGTCCTCTGCTCAGAAATACCTGCTGTGTTCTGAACCTGCTTGACCCTTTCTTAATCATGATTTCTTATCATTTTGACATCCTACAGCCCAGCACTATAACCCCCAGAATGACCTACATATATCTCCCTGAAAAAATACACATTGTCAATTGTGTATTGACATTACTCTCATCTGTCTGGCATGTTTGTAAAGGACCAACTGAGTACTGAAGGATTTAAAATGAATTACACGTGGCCTAGTCTGAGCTTCTCAAGAGGGAGAAAAATGGAACTAGATGGTTGGAAATGTATTGGAAGAATGCAGTGTAAATGCAGTTTTATTTTTGCATAATGTTAAAAATGATGAATGGAAACAAAAAAAAAAATTTCCTAACACGTATTACAGGAATGGGAAAGCCTGGAAAGACTCCAAGACTGAACCAATAGCCCATGCAGAGGCAAAACAAGAACCTCAAATCTAAAACTCTTTGAACTTAAAGGAAAATAGTACCAATGCTGTCAAAAAACGAGAGGCAGCATGGTTTAGCGGATAGAGCAGTAGAGTAGGAGCCAGGAGACCTGGGTTTTATGCCAAGATTTGCTACTCACCTGCTCTTTAATGTTGGACAAGTCTCTATGCCTCTATTTCCCCTCCCATTTTGTCTACTTAGATTGTAATTAGTTTCACTCTGGAGAAAAGAAGACCGAGGGGAGACCTGATAACACTCCTCAAATATGTTAAGGGATGTTATAAAGAGGACAGTGATCAATTGTTCTCTGTGTCCATTGAAAGTAGGACAAGAAGTAATGGACTTAATCTGGAGCAAGGGAGATTTAGGTTAGATATTAGGAAAAACTTTCTAACTATATGGTTTGTTAAGTTCTGGAATAGGCTTCCAAGGAAGGTTGTGGAATCCCCATCATTGGAGGTTTTTAAGAACAGGCTGGACAAACACCCTTTCAGGGATGATCTAGGTTTACTTGGTCTTGCCTCCATGCAGGGGGCTGGACTAGATGATTTTTCAAGGTCCCTTCCAGCCCTACAATTCTATGATTCTATGACTGTAAGCTCAGTGGGGGAAGGGACCATCTCTTACTCTGTGTTTGTACAATGCCCAATGTTGTATCTGGGACCCCAATTACATTTGGGGCCTCTAGGTTCCACTGGAATATAAATAAATACATAATAAAATGTCTCCAAAATGTGACAGAAATCTCACACAATCACTATTGAATCTAGTGACAAACCCAGCCCCGATTCTCCTCCCAACTTCCCATCCTACCTTAACCCAAACACCATCTCCCCAGCCCATTTCTACAAAACAACAGGTGGCTTCATAGTTTTATTTATAGTTTTCATGCCACTGACTGAAAGATAATCTAGTTAGTAGAGAAAGGTGTATTTGCCTACTAAGGGCCTCACGCAAAACGCACTGAAGTTCATGCCCTATTTGGGTGGCTGCCTGTGTTGCCTTGTGCCCTGTGCATGTGGCATTACAGTGGCATTTATTAAATTTCTCTTGCTACATTATGTTGACCTTGTCAACCTATAATATGACTTAGCATGCAAAAATACATTGAGAAATAAGTAATGTACTACAGTATCACTTCGCACTAAATTGGATACTTGATACTTATGGGTAAAACTCTAGTGAGCAGTTATTGCACAGTATACATGAAGTGATAGTTATGTGGCAGTTTAACAGTTACTCAAAATTATTTCTGATTAGGGATATGTCAAAATCCCCAGATCAGCTCCAGCTGCTACCTAGTCTAGGGCATCACTAATGCCAGCTGCAAGGTGAAGATTGTCAACATTTGTTCAAAGGCTGTAAAGGATTAAAAATCATGGAGACAAAGTACAGCGGTATGAGAGCAAAATTAAAAGTGCCAGGTGTCATCAGAAACCAAAGTTTTGACATTTTAAAAGTTTATGGACCTGGTTCAAAGTTAATTGGGCTTTGGGTCAGGCTTCAGCTGGCTTTGGATCAGGCCCTATATCCCCAAATTTCCTGAGCTAGTCGCAGGTCATTCCATCCAACCTTGATCTTTAGGTCACCATAAGTGCAACCAGTAAGGTACTTCTTGTTTTAACCCAAGCCCTGACTCCTTCCCTTCTCCCCTGCTAAATTAAGAGAAACTTCTAACAAAGGTATAAAACTAGATCCCAACACCCTGAAACAAACTGAGAAGCATTACACTTTGAGAGCTACTGTTGAAAAGTGCTATATAAGAGCTAGGTGTTATTATTACTACTACTATTATAATATTGGGAGAAGTGCTTTTTATTATTACAATCAGGACAGACAGATATTAGGAAAAACTTTTTCACTAGGAGGATGGTGAAGCAATGGAATGCGTTACCTAGGGAGGTGGTGGAATCTCCTTCCTTAGAGGTTTTTAAGGTCAGGCTTGACAAAGCCCTGGCTGGGATGATTTAGTTGGGGATTGGTCCTGCTTTGAGCAGGGGGTTGGACTAGATGACCTCCTGAGGTCCCTTCCAACCCTGATATTCTATGATGCTATGATTCTATGATATCAGGGTTCTAGTTCTAAAATTCCATACATAAAGTGGGCCAGATTCTGTTTCCCTGAAACTTGTGCAATCATTTACACCCGTGCAAAGAGCGGATAAAACCCTCCTAAATCAGGCCCTGATTCCTCAAAGTATTTACGCACCCTTTCTTTGAATAGGGATGTTTTCCCAAATCAGAGCCGCCTAATGGTAGAATTTTGCATCTACTTTAGACTGGGATAAATGCCATGGGCAGAGAAACAGAAAGACAATCTGGTCCATTATGTTTTAAGCCATTTTCACTACTAAACAGTGAAAGCTAGAAAATTGATGTTGTAGGAAGCTAGAAAATTCAGCCAAATAGCAAGAAACCAGTCCTCAGTTAGAAAAGCAACATTGCTTATAACCAGGCAATAGAGAAACAGCCATATCTGCTTAGGCAGAGGTAACGGGAAAAGAAGATAGATTCTAAAAAGAAGCAGAACTTGGTACAAATATGCATTTTATTCAATATTTCTCTCTCTCTCTCCCTCTCTCTCTCTCTGAACAACACCATTATGAAGTGAGCTGTAGCTCACGAAAGCTTATGCGCAAATAGATTTGTTAGTCTCTAAGGTGCCACAAGTACTCCTTTTCTTTTTGTGAATACAGACTAACACGGCTGCTACTCTGAAACCATTATTATTGTTGCATGTGATTATGGATGGATCAGTTGTGGTATGGGTCAGTGTAAATCTAAATAGAACTGGCAGAGGTCATTTAAAATAATCGGTACAAGTATTATGAAGAATCAATATTTTAGTAGCGCATGGCACTTCTCATTGATTTAAGGGAATCACCTACTGTGCTTCATTATCTTGAACTTAATGTTTTTCAAATCAAGCCCTGAGCATCTCCTAAAGCTGCCTGTAATGTTTCTTTAGTTACTGAGTGCAATCTGAAATGTATAACTTTAAATAATGTAAATGTGACCATTTAATTTTTCCATTGTCATATAGTTTTCTTTTACGTTATGTAATAATACTGGACCAGGCCCCAATTATCTCAACTCATTTCAGAACATAGCCTTCAGGGAGAAGTTTGGGTGAGACCCAAAGGGCTAGGAGACAAATACAAGTAGTTACATTTAATTTAAATGGAGACCATAATGACATTCACATATAAAGAAATGTCACCTTGCCCTTTCCTTAGTGTGAGAGACACATGCTGTTCTGTTATATCTCTGTTACGATATGGTGCATGGGGGTAGTTTGTGCTGGAACATATTTACCTGTTGGCATTTGTCTGGAACAGCAGAAGTAAGAGTACAGATTTAGGACTTGATACAGATACCACGAAAGTCAATAGAAAGACTCCCATTCACTTTACATAAATTGCATCTGCTTCTTTTTTACTCATGCTGTGGTCTAGGACAGTGGTTCTCAAAGCCGGTCCGCCGCTTGTTCAGGGAAAGCCCCTTGAGCGCCGGACCGGTTTGTTTACCTGCCGCATCCACAGGTTCGGCCGATTGCGGCTCCCACTGGCCACGATTCGCCGCTCCAGGCCAATGGGGGCTGCGGGAAGTGGCGCGGGCCAAGGGATGTGCTGGCTGCCCTTCCCGCAGCCCCCATTGGCCTGGAGAAGCGAACCGCGGCCAGTGGGAATCGCGGTCGGCCAAACCTGCGGACGCGACAGGTAAACAAACCAGTCCGGCGCACCACGGGCTTTCCCTGAACAAGTGGCTTTGAGAACCACTGGTCTCGGATAAACTGCCAAATATGCCTACACATCCATCTCTGCCCCATATCTACAACTCAGTTTTTATTTGATGCAGGGAAAGTTGGGAAGGTTTTCAGACTTTATCTGTTTCACATGATGAACACAACTGACAGCATAAGAAAAATCAGTAACCTAGTAGTACTTTGATTAATTTCATGCCACCATGCACATTAATTATTTGCAATGGCATGACAATACATTGCACAGACATGTGGCCTAAACTACCAAGTCATGCATGTTCCACTTTTGAGGGTATACAATGTACACATCCATAAAAACTCAAGCAATTCAAGAAGGCTTTAAGCCAGTTTTTCCAGAAAAAGAATATTTTCTCCCCCAAAATCTCCTTTTTGCTTGGAGTTAGGGAAGCAGTTTAGATGAAGTAACTAAAGCTACACCAGAAACTAGTCTGAGACTTTAGAAAGACTGGAAATCTCATGAGAAAGATGGTTCTCATTAGAGATGATTAAGTCCCATCTAGTCAATGCTTGTCAATAATCTGTTGTTCATAATGGGCTGGTATTTTACTGTACAAAGTTAAGTTAAATGCCTGGTTAAGAGTACTTAAAACATGTAATTTAAAAGGTTACTGAAAACTATACAGGCCTGAGGTCCAAGGAGGAGAGGCAGCTGTTTCTTCTGCCTGGAGCAGAAAAAATGTCCTGCTATCTAAAGGCAGATCAGAGAGTCTCATAAAAATGAAATATAAATGGTAACCAGACATCAAAATAACTGAGCAAAATGACTCATCTCGAAGAACTGAGAGAGCCACAACATTTTTGAATAGCAGAATCATAGAATCATAGGGTTGGAAGAGACCTCAGGAGGTCATCTAGTCCAACCCCTTGCTCGAAGCAGGACCAACCCCAACTAAATCATCCCAGCCAAGGTTTTGTCAAGCTGGGCCTTAAAAACCTCTAAGGATGGAGATTCCACCACCTCCCTAAGTAACCCATTCCAGTGCTTCACCACCCTCCTAGTGAAATAGTGTTTCTTAATATTCAACCTAGATCTCCCCCACTGCAACTTGAGACCATTGCTTCTTGTTTTGTCATCTGCCACCACTGAGAACAGCCTAGATCCATCCTCTTTGGAACCCCCTTCAGGTAATTGAAGGCTGCTATTAAATCCTCCCTCACTTTTCTCTTCTGCAGACTAAATAATCCCAGTTCCCTCAGCCTCTCCTCGTAAGTCATGTGCCCCAGACCCCTAATCATTTTCGTTGACCTCTGCTGGACTCTCTCCAATTTGTCCACATCCCTTCTGTAGTGGGGAGGACCAAAATTGGATTCAATACTCCAGGTATGGCCTCACTAGTGCTGAATAGAGGGGAATAATCACTTCCCTCGATCTGCTGGCAATGCTCCTACTAATACAGCCCAATATGCCATTGACCTTCTTGGCAAAAAGGGCACACTGCTGCCTTATAGCCAGCTTCTCATCCACTGTAATCCCCAGGTCCTTTTCTGCAGAACTGCCGCTTAGCCAGTGGGTCCCCAGCCTGTAGCGGTGCATGGGATTCTTCCTTCCTAAATGCAGAACTCTGCACTTGTCCTTGTTGAACCTCATCAGATTTCTTTTGGCCCAATCCCCCAATTTTGTCTAGGTCACTCTGGATGCTATCCCTACCCTCCATCGTATCTACTTCTCCCCCCAGCTTAGTGTCATCTGCGAACTTGCTGAGAGTGCAATTAATCCCATCATCCAGATAATTAATAAAGATGTTGAACAAAACCGGCCCCAGGACCGACTCCTGGGGCACTCTGCTTGATACCCGCTGCCAGCTAGACATTGAGCTGCTGATCACTACCTGTTCAGCCCGACAATCTAGCCAGCTTTCTATCCATCTCATAGAAGATCACAATAAAATAATATATTGATGCATATAGGAAACAGTGCCTTAAGTTTAATTACATTAAGTTTATGTACACTTTTTTGAGTGTGTATTTATACACAGACACACACACACAAGCCTCTGTATAGCTCAGTGGGTCTCAAACTTTTGTACTGGTGACCCCTTTCACATAGTAAGCCTCTGAGTGCGACCCCCTTATAAATTAAAAACATTTTTTTGGTATAATTTAACACCATTATAAATGCTGGAGGCGAAGCGGGGTTTGGGGTGGAGGCTGACAGCTCATGACCCCCCAGGTAATAGTAGTAGTGTGGAACACCATACTTTGACTAGCAAAGACAATTGCTACCTACCCCAATGAGCTGAAGAGAATTTCAAGAATATAAACAGAATAAGACACCAAGCTTTGAAAAGCACAAATGAATGTAGCCATGCTGGGCTCAGCCACTCCCTTTTGCAGTATGGCTATATTTGCCAGCCTTAAAGGAATAATAAACAATTAAAAATTTATAACAGCCAGTTTTCAACATTTTATTGTCAGATTCCTAGAAACAATCTGGTCTTAAATGACGCTAAAGAGAATCTTATTGTGGTCTAATTTCTCTATAATTTCTTCCCCTCTCAAGCAGACAAGAAGTTTGGGTGAAAATGCAGGCATTTCAGGTCTTCTTTATTAAACAAGAAAAATGGCCAGTGACACTAAGGGTTCTGTAAAGCCATTGCCAAGAAGATCCCTTTTGCAGGCATTTCAGGTCTTCTTTATTAAACAAGAAAAATGGCCAGTGACCCTTGTCTTCAAGTCCCTTGGAGAAAGAAAGCAAAACAAAACCTGCCTCTTCACAAGGACAAGCTGCAGTAATGCCACTGTCAACACTTGAGCTGTGTTTTCACTGTCTCAAGATATGGGTTGCAGAAATATATGTAGACTTAATAACTAAATCAATATAAATGAACACAACCAGCCAAATTCATGCCTAGTATAACTCCACCAATATCAATGGAGTTAGCAAGGCATGAGTTTAGCCCTTGGCATCCATTTATATTATTTATTTGAAATCATTATTTGGAGCTGTAAGCTTGGCTTTTTTCTTCCAACCATTCATTTGCTGGTAGGATCAAGGATGGTGCCTCCAGACTAAGAAGTCATAAATGCATGTTTGTCATTAATGGGATTTGCACTGATGTATCACGAAGAACAAAACCACCACTTAAAGTCTTGACAGAAAGAGAACAGCTGGTACACAGTTATTACATGTTGGAAAGGGGGAAAAAAATCTCAGGTTTGCTGGGAAATTGAAGGCAGCACACAGTGTAGTAAAAGACTTGGGTTCAGCATTAAGGCAGCTATTTCTTAGATGAGTGGTATAATGTAAAAGTATTACACATGAACGCTATGGGAGGAATGGATGTTCTTCATATGTATGCTATCTGATTGATTGATGTACTGAGTGCTATTGGCCCTTACATTTTAGAAAGCTGGTCACTGAAAGTTAATATTTTTCCTGACTATGTTGGAATGCTTGTACAATCAGCCACTGTACAAGTTTTAAATGAAGATCTGATAAGGTAAGCTGTAAAAGACATGCACAGTGATGAAAAAATAATCAGAGAAATACAGCGAATAAAGGCAAAACTCTTCTCTCTTAGCTGCCCTATAGATAGCTGATGCATATCCCGCATTTACTCCTTGCATGGTCTAATGGGATGTTGTCAATGGAAGTGCAATGCAATCATAGCAGGTGAAATGAAATCCATTAGGGACGGGTTATAACCTAGAAATTTAGATCCAATCAATTTTTTTCCAGAATTGAGGGTGGTGCTTTAATATTAGAGCTCTCTAATATTAGTGGAAGTTCTGAGGGTGGCATTGCAGTAGTGAATAAAAACTGCACTAGTGAGTGTGGGTCAAAAAGAAGAACTTAGCCCTAAATGAAAAGGGAATAGTATGCATTTGACCAAATGCCACATTTTTAATATTAGAGAAGCAAGCTGAATGAGTTAATATCATTTATTGGACTAAATTCTGTTGGAAAAAGAGACTACACAGAGCTCTTCTTCAGGTCTGGGCTCTGTGTAGCTCAAAAGCATGTCTCTTTCATGAACAGAAGTTAGTCCAATGGAATATATTAACTCACCCAACTTGTCTCTCTAATAGCTGGGACCAACCCAGCTACGACAATACTGCAAACATTTCTAATATGGAACTGGTAGTAAATGGGAAAAAAATGGTCAGTCCCATAGACTCAAATTATAGTTCACTCTATAGAGGATACACACAGAATTTTTGCCAAAAAATAGTCTCAGTGACTAAACAAAAAACACCCAATAAATCTGTGTACAATGCTACACTGTTTATACAAGTTATGCCTTTTCCTGTCCTTCGAGGATCTTGAAGGTGGTACATCCTTGATGCATATCATGAAGATCTAGATTTAGGGTAATAAGGTTATAAGTGACTCTGGAGCAGGGATTTTGAACAAGGCTGCCCGATAGTTGGTCCAGAATAGACTCCTCCATTAGTGTTTGGCTTGTTAGGAAAAGCACCTTGCTCCCCAAATGGCCAGCACCTTTTCACTATTACACCAAGACTAATCTGCTATGGTATTCTCCCAGTATCAATCACCTATTTCTTCAACACTTCTTTTTGCTAGGAAGTAGGAAATGGGAAATTACAAGTGGGGCTTTATCACAAACATCTCCTCCCAGCTAAATATATATGTGGGATTCTGTCCAGAGAGAAAATTAAATAAAACATTCCAAGAACCTTCCTCAACTGAGTGATCATATTGCTGTTTCCTTCATCCTCTTTCCCTCCACCACATTCTTTGTAATCATCTAATTATGCTTAAATGTAGTCTGCAAAAACTCTACAGGGCATGCACCAGGTCTTTTATTTTTCATCTAAGTGCCATGCACATTCATAGCACTCTGCAAATACAAATCGGCCAACACATTAGTGATGATCCATTATTTTTTCAACATCTTTAATAAGTTATGGCAAGAGCAAGAGATTTTTTCCTTAGTCAGGATCGAGTAAGAACTTCAGGACTGGGCCCAAAGATTCCAGTATGCTTCTTCAGTGGGAAGGAAACAGTAATGATTGGATCATGACTATGACCAGAAATATCAGTGTCATGGTGATAAGCCTATATTTTCATGGGAGCTCGGTGCTGTGGAAGCAGTGATTTGATGCACATGAGCAGGGGGCTGGTATGAGTATCTCTGGGCTATAGGTTCCCTGTTGCAGAGCCAGCTTGGTATGAAGCGTGGCTACGCATTCCACTGAAGTGAACAGACTCTCTCTCTTTTCCTATTGAGAATATATTCATTTAAATAGTTTTAAAAGTAGGGCTTCTTCGTGCTCACGGCAAATCTGCAACAGTCAGAGACTTGTTAATGAAGCAGGAATCTGAGAGGAGGTAATACACATACAGCAGCCTTTATTATTCAACTAGAAATAGAAGTAGGGATGGGTAACTTCACCCTGGCTGCAAGCCAAATAACGAAGACACTCTGGGCCAAAGCCCAAGTTGAGAACTGAAAATGGGATTTGAAGTGATGTTTTCACCATGAAGGCTTTTTCTGCAGAGCTCCAGAAGAGACCTATTAATAGGAAACTAACCTTTTATTTCTAACACAGCCCGGAGCTTGGGTCACAGCCCAGAGGACATTTCTTGCCTTATTTTTCATTCCTGGCATGTACTTGGAGAGTTAGCGTTACTCCAGTATACAGCACAAACTACTGCTGTAAAGCAGCAAGTACAAAGTTATCAGCTAGGGACAATAACAGGAGCTATTTCTGAATAATCACCATATTTAATCATTCGATTAGGAGGCGTGCCTACTGTTCTAGGAGGATACGAGAGCTCAGCCAGCTCTGCTACCGCTCCAGCTGGCAATGGTGTGTGCAGGGATAGCCGAGGCAGAACTTGCTGTGCCTAATGTGTTCAGCTATTTTCAGACTTTACATACTAAATCAGAGGGCTCTGAAATACACCAAAGTGCATCGTCTTTAGGCTGAATCCTTAGGCACCTGCACAATCAAGGCTGGGCCAAGGAAAATGGAAATATCTCATTGCCACTCTATGTGGGGAGCTGGGAAGGAGAGTTGCTGTGTCTGAACTCTGCAGCCCCTTGCATGCTGCAGATCCAAGCTCCGTAGTAGCTCTCCCACTGGCAGCATTGAGGGGTGTGGGTAGGTGACCTGGGAGGATGGAGGTGGCCAGTGGGTCTATGAATTGGAGAGATCCACTGGATCAGACCCCCTGGTAGAAGTTTTGGGGCTTAGTGGGCCACAGTCAGTACTCAAATTAAGCTGCCCTGGTGATCCAAGCCACTCTTCAGGGCTGGTGGGAAGACTTCCTACCCAACTGTCACACAGTTCTTCTATGCAAAGCCTTTTAAGCAGGCTTGCTTGGAGGGCTAAAATTTCACCCTCAGTGCTTCTTTAGGTTACAACGTTATTAATTTTAACAATAAATTAACAGATAATTACGTTAGCGATAGTAAGTTAGAGGGTGGGGATGGTTCAAAGGATTATGGAGGTAATACAGTATTTCAGCTCTGGGCCTCTGAATCTAGCCCAGGATAACAGGGACTGAGAGATGTTACCATCTGATGGAGCAGTTCAGTGTCCTATGTGAAATACACTAGGAGTGCAATGAGTCCAGTTTCCAGTGCACAGCTGTCTCCATCACAAATCCACCACCTGTTTGCAGTTTGCAGTCTCGGAGGCAAAATGAGCTACAAAGGCAACGGCTTCTCGCCCCCACAGAAGGTCCCTCTATGCCAGGTGGAACAGGGCAGGGAAGCTTGCAGCCCATGCCACAGCTGTTCTGAGGAGAGAGGACTTCATTTGGCAAGGCTATCAACCAGCAAGATTCGCAGACACAGATTCAGAGAAGTGTTAAAATGTAAGACAAAGTACAGAAAAATATCAAAATCAAGAGATGGTCCTGAGTTGCGGAGTTATGATCTGAATCCAAACTTCACCCAAAGTTGGGATGTGCTCGGACAAAGCCATTGTTGACAGGTGCTGACAATGCTGTACAAGACACAGAATGAATACAGCTTTTGCCCCACAGAGCTTGCGCTCTCGTCAAGAAAACTGAGAAGCTGGGATACACTGGGAAGCTTAGAGGAAGGAATAACTTAGAAGAGTTTAAAATATTTTTAAAGGCTTGGATTAGTTCAAAATCCAAGAAATCACCATGTATAACCCATTTGTGCAAGATTAATAGAGAAAGATGATGCTGGAAGAAAAAGGGGAAGGAGAAGAGTGCCAACGACTTTATGTAGATTCCAAACCTGGTATTTTCTCATCTTGGAGATTATCCAGGTAACATCTTCAATGTTTTAATTTAATGAAGTCTGTACAGCAGCAGTGCAGTACTGCCCTATCCATGAAGATAACGTATTCCCGCCCAAAATTAAAGTTAAAGGCCCCGATTCAACAAAACACTTATGCATGTCAGTAACTTTAAGCATATGAGTAATCCCACTGCTTACAGTTACACACTGTCTTAAAGGCTTTGCAAGAGCAGGGCCCTAGTAAGCACTGATTTTATTCATCCCTAACTAGAGCTGTCAATTAACAGTTAACTCAGGTGATTAACTCAAAAAATTAATCACAATTAATTGCAGTTTTAATCACACAGTCGAACAATAAAATACCAATAGAAATTAATTAAATATTTTTGGATGTTTTTCTACATTTTCAAATATATTGATTTCAATTACAATAAGGAATACAAGTGTACAGTGCTCACTTTTTTATTACAAATATTTGCACTGTAAAAAACAAAAGAAAGAATATTTTTCAATTCACCTAATACTAGTACTGCACTCTTTATCTCTTTATCAGGAAATCTGAACTTACAAATGTAGAATTATGTACAAAAAATAACTGCATTTAAAAATAAAACAACATAAAACTTTAGAGCCTGCAAGTTCATTCAGTCCTATTTCTTGTTCAGCCAATCACTCAGCTTCAGCTTCTTGTTCAGCCAATTGCTCAAATTAGTTTGTTTACATTTATGGGAGATAATGCTGCCTGCTTCTTGTTTACAATGTCACCTGAAAGTGAGAACAGGCGTTCGCCTGGCACTATTGTAGTCGGCATTGCAAGGTATTTATGTGCCAGATATGCTAAACATTCATAGGCTCCTTCATGCTTCGACCACCATTCCAGAGGACATGCATCCATGCTGATGACTCTTGTTAAAAAAATGTGTTAATTAAATTTGTGACTCAACTCCTTGGGGGAGAATTGTATGTCTCCTGCTCCGTTTTACCCATATTCTGCTATATATTTCATGTTATAGCAGTCTCGGATGATGACCCAGCACATGTTGTTCGTTTTAAGAACACTTTCACTGCAGATTTGACAAAACACAAAGAAGGTACCAATGTGAGATTTCTAAAGAGAGCTACAGCACTCGACCCAAGGTTTAAGAATCTGAAGTGCCTTCCAAAATCTGAGAGGGACGGACGAATAGCACGCTTTCAGAAGTCTTAAAAGAACAACACTCTGATGTGGAAACTACAGAACCCGAACCACCAAAAAAAAAAAATCAACCTTCTGCTTGTGGCATCTGACTCAGATGATGAACGTGAACATATGTCGATCTGCACGGTTTGGATTCTTATCAAGCAGAACCCATCTTGGGTTTAAATATATGGTATTCTATTATTGTTTAACAGCGCGATTACTTGCGCAATTAATCCCGATTAATTTTTTTAATAGCTTGACAGCCCTATGCTTAACTAATTAAAAACACAGGCCTCACTTCAGAAAAGCCCTTAAACATGAACTTAACTTTTAGCATTTTGTTAAATTGGTATCATTCTCTAATGTGGATGCAGTTATACCCACATCACGGGGTTTTGTTTTTATCCGTGTAGTTTGTTTCTGTTTCTGAAACAAGCTATACCAATTCAAATACTTTCATGGTGGTATAACTGCATCCACACTTGACGGTTACACTGATTTAACTAAATGGATGCCAAAGTTAAGTGTAGACCATCCCTAAAATGTTGGAACTTGATTTAAGAATGGGATGAGAAGCTGATAAATAAAACAAAGTTTGATAGCTGCCAAGTGTCCAAAATGACTGGATAGTCTAACAACGGTAGACACCCAGGGCCTCATCACCGCACTGCTGTCCTTTAACAATTTTATCACTATCAAAGCAAATATCAGACCAGTATCCCAAGACAGCAGACATGCCCTTTTTTCACAGTGACAAACAATAATTCTCCTTACACAGCTTTTTCATCACCCTTTGGAGCAAATGGCAGGTCAAGTTTGAATCAATGCTAAATACAGCAGGAGAAAAAAAATACACGTGGGGATGGTCCACTTTCTAGCTATTATAATTTCCAACATTATCAGCATAGTAGCACAGCTAACATCCCAAATGGTATCTTAGAAACATAGCTGAAAAGAAACCCTCCTCTGACCCTCCAACCCCCTTGTATTGTCATGACAACCTGTCAAAAGAGAAATATGATTCAAATAAGGTAGGTTTTCCTTTTAACCAGCCTTCATACCTCAAACATTCCTGCACAGTTCTATGTCATCACTGGAGATGTTCAATGATATTTCTGATCTGAATCTTTGTACTCATCTAGTCCAAAAGTGAGACCAGATATCTATCATGCATTTCCGCTGAGGTATCTAAGCTCTCCCAACTTTGTGATAATGTTTCAACAGGTCTTATACACAATGGTCTTATGCACAAAAGACCAGATCCTCAGCTGGTCTTTCAGGGGTAGTCAATAGGCAGACTGTGGGCCAAATCTGGACTGCCAGATGCTTTTGAATGGACCGTGAAATCTTTTAATTTACTTATTATTGCATGATTGTTAATATTTTTGTATTATTTCCTCTGGAGCCTGGACCTTGACTATACCTTGACCAAGAAATTTGGACCTTGACAAAAAATAATTGATTACCCTGGTCTTTATTGACACAGATCCTTTGAAGTCAGTGGAGATGCCCCCAGGCGCAGCAGAGAAGGATCTGGCTCAGTAGGTACATTTTGCATATCTTTTACAGCAGAGGTGGGCAAACTACAGCCTGTGGGCCACATCCGGCCCACGGGGCTGTCCTGCCTGGCCCTTGAGCTCCCGGCTAGGGAGGCTAGCCCCCGGCCCCTCCACTGCTGTCCTCCCTCCCATGCAGCCTCAGCTTGCCATGCTGCCGGTGCTCTTGGCAGCGGGCTGCGAGCTCCTGCTGGGCAGCGCGGTGGCGTGGCTGGCTCCGACCAGGCAGCGCAGCTGCCAGTCCTGCTGCTCTAAGCGGCATGGTAATGGGGCGGGGAGCGGGGAGGTTGGATAAGGGGCAGTGGGTCCCGGGGGGCAATCGGGGACAGGGAGCGGGGGCGGTTGGATGGGGCTGAGGTTCGAGGGGGCATGGGACTCCCAGGGGGCCTGTCGGGGTGGGGGTGTGGATAGGGGTCGGAGCAGTCAGGGGACAGGGAGCAGGGGGATTGGATAGCGGGTGGGATCCCAGGGGGGCAGTTAGGGCTGGGGGGGTCCCAGGAGGGGTCGGTCAGGGGACAAGGAGCAGCGGGGGTTGGGGTCATGGGTTCTGAGGGGGGCAGTCAGGGGGCTGGAAGTGGGAGGGGGCAGATAGGGGGCAGGGTCCAGGCTCTTTGGGGAGGCACAGCCTTCCCTACCTGACCCTCCATACAGTTTCGGAACCCCTATGTGGCCCTCGGGCCAAAAAGTTTGTCCACCTCTGTTTTACAGCCTCACAGGTCACTGATGCTGTTAGGTATAAGAACGTTCCTTACGTACATCAGGTAAAATTAAAGGGCTTTATCAGAAGATTTCAGTTAATCTCCCACACTATAGCTGTGAAATTTGAAATAATCCTACATTTCTTGACGTCAAATGAAGTCCAGATGGGGAGTTGGTTAAGCAGACATCCTGAACCTGAATTTTTGTTGGTAAACGGCTTCTAACAGCTCCTGTAAATAGACTGCTGCAATAACATACCTGGTTTTTCTATGAAAACCAGCAAGACTTTTCAAGTAATGGGCAAAGCTCTTAGAGCTGGATTCATCATAAAGTAATGTATTTGTGAATATTGCATTATATAAAATGTGTTATAGAGGTCTGACTATGAGTTATTAGCTTAGATCTTTACAAGGTTTGGATTTGTATTAATCTCGTAGAGATACACAAAAATGGTGATCGCTTAGGTAATTTTCAAATAATATTATTGCAGCACACTGGCTATGTTGCCAATGCTGTGCTGATTACTTTTCTATAGTGACTTTTTTTTATACTAGATAGCTATACATGAGCTGAATTTATAATTGCTGTAATTTCTTTCTTTAAAATGCAAAAGATTTGTTGTATTGATAGAATGTGTATTCTAAGTTTTCCACAATGGCGTTCCAGAAATATTCCACTGGGGTCCTAAAATGTCTTAATATTATTTAATCATTTTTTGCCAGGTTTGAGTCTTCTTTTATAACTTTTAAAATCTGTTTGCACTTAGGAAGTCTCCTGACTTTGTTTGGATCGACATATGATTTATTTAAAAATCATTAGAGATGAAGATGTAATATTTAGTGAATAAGAAGCTCAGAGTCTGATGCTGATCTCATTTATAGCTGCGTAAATCAGAAATAAATCCACTGACACCCTTGTAACACTGGTGTGAGATCAGAGTCTAGTTTTCAGTGTTTATTTATAAATTGATAACAATGGACCAAATTCTGCACTCGTTGAACATAATTTGACCATACTGGGTCAGACCAATGGTCCATCCAGCCCAGTATCCTGTCTTCTGACAGTGGCCAATGCCCAGTGCTTCAGAGGGAATGAACAGAACAGGTTATTATCAAATGATCCATCCCCTGTTACCCATTCCCAGCTTCTGGCAAACAGAGGCTAGGGACACCATCCCTGCCCAACCTGGCTAATAGCCATTGAAGATTGATGCCAAATTTGATCCCAACTAAGTTAGTTGAGATTTGCATCAGTGTAACTTAAGGGCATGTCTACACTTACCTCCGGAGCGATCGATCCAGCAGGGGTTGATTTATCGCGTCTAGTGAAAACGTGATAAATGAACCCCCGAGCGCTCTCCCATTGACTCTGGTACTCCACTGGAGCGAGAGGCGCAGGCGGAGTCGACGGGGGAGTGAAGACACAGCAATAAGTAGATCTAAGTATGTTGACTTCAGCTATGTTATTCACATAGCTGAAGCTGCATTACTTAGATCGATCACCCCCTCTAGTGTAGACCAGGCCAAAGAGGAGAATATGGCTGTATACAGACTAAGATCAAAGTAGTGCTCAGTGAATCACAGCACGTTCATAGTTTAAGTTTGGTAAGGTTTGAAATACTCATTTATATGACTAAGTCCTCAATACTCCAAATCCCTCTTTCCAGGGTCAGAGAAGAGCCATCTCTCTTTCTCTCTCAGTCTCGCTGGCTCCCTGATATTAACAAAGCCTCAAATATTCCCCCGTGCTTCCTCCCCAGAAAGCTCTCTATTTTGGAGACTCTGAAATGACTCTCATCTGTCCAGGTGCTCTATTTTTATCACACATTCACAAGGTCAGATGTACCCCATAATCCGGGGTGAAAGTGAGCCTGTAGGGGCCGGTACGGCGTACCGGTAAGAACCCGCACCGGCCCATACCCAGCCCACATTAAAGCGTTGCCGCGGCAGCAGTTTAACGTCCCTGCCCCTTTTGCCTCCCCTGTCGGGGGCCCTGCTGGTAGGGTCTGTACCGGCCGGGCCGCCGACGGAGGGGTGGGGGGAAGGGGCAGCAACCTTAAAGTGCTGCCGCAGCTTTAAGGACAGTCCTTTGCTGCGGCAGTGCTTTAACTTCACTGCCCCTTCCCCCTGTTGGCGGCCCTGCCGGTACGGACCCTACCAACAGGGCCGCCGACGGGGAGGCAAAAGAGGCAGGGACATTAGCAGCGCTTTAAGGATGGTCCTTTGCCGCCGCCGCGCTTTAATGTCACTGCGCCCCTCCCGTCGGCGGGGCTGCGGCAAAGGACCCTGCAGCGTTTTAACGTTCCTGCCCCCTTTGGCCCCCCCCGACGGGCGGGGGGGGGCAAAGGGAGCAGCTGCCCTGGGGCCGGCGATTTAAAAGGGCTCGGGGCTCCGGACACCACTGCCGCTACGGCAGCAGTGGTGTCTGGAGCCCCAGCCCCTTTAAATCAACACGGGAACCCTGGGCGGCGTGGGCCATCCAGATTGGAAAGGCTGGCTAGGGGATGCTGACCCCCCCCTAGCCCCTCCCCTTCCACCTGAGGCCCTGCCCCTTCCGGGGGCCAGAGCCGCCCCGCTCTGGCACCGGTAAGTGGCCTCAGTTACTTTCAGCGCTGCCCATAATGCATTAGCCTTACCAATCTCAAGCCTGCAACAAGCCTACCAGACAGTGCCATTTCAATGGATTTCAGCAAAAGCAAAAGGTTGATTGGTGGTCAGGAAGTGGGAGGCAGGCACTTAAAAATTCAGGGTGCAGTTCAAGAGCTGGCCTGTATTCAGACTGATTCTTATTTCTTCCCAGCTGTTTCTACCATTCCTCACGTGAAGCCATTCTATTCTGGGCTCACAACAGTTACATGAAAGAATGACAAGATCCTTTTCCTGAAATTAAAAATGCAATTCTCAGTCAAAGAACCAAAACCAACCACACTCTCCTGTTTGATCCCTCTTTGTATCTGAGCTGGATAAGTATGTGTTCATTTCGAGGCTCCTTTTAAAAGAGGGCTGCTAATATCTATCAGCATTTCCTGAAATGTTTGGAGGCTTTCCAGCGTGGGTGGCTGCTCAACTGCGCTAGCTAGCAACTCCTTTACAGAACTTGGCAGTGATGTTACTAACATGCAGTGGTCTGGAAGAAACATTAGCGAAATGTAATTCAGAAGAATTGTAAATACTGTACTGAACTGTTTGTAAACACACATCAACAGGTAGAATGTTTGGACTGGGTGTGCTGGTGGATTGACTTCTCCACTGGAAAATATCATAACTCACTAGAGAAGCCATGGTCTCAGGCATCAGGGTCTGAAGCACAGCTAGTCTCCAGGCAGCCTCATCAGTACAACTGGCCTGCAGCAGGCTGCCCGACTAGCCATGCCACCTGATTGGCTGAAGAGGCCAGCAGACCAGCTCTTCTGCCAGCAGCAGTGGCTCACTGGCTTCTCAATACTCATGCTCCCCAATGTGCCTGCTCTGATGTCACTTTGTTCCTGCTGCTCCTCCCTTGCACCAGCCTTGCCTCTCTCCTGCCCCTCCTTGCCTGCTACCCTACTCGCTCTAGTTCCTGACCTCCGGCTTGGCCAATCAGCCCTGGCTCCTGACTACAGCTCTGACCCCAGCCACTAGGTCAGATGCCTGACCTGACCACTAGGCTAGACTACCCTCATCCCTGTCGGCTGATCCATGGAAAGCGATATCATTAGCCAAATGGGCAGAACTAACTGAAGAATCAAAAATATAATTTTTGATCCAGACGGCTAAATTTTGTCTTCAGAAAAGCCATGTTAGCAGCTCTCTGCCAGGTGCTGATCTGCCACTGAAGGCTTCCCAGGCTTCCAGACTGCACTGTGCTGTGCCTGCCCACCAGGGACTATTCCAGTAATGCAGATCAACAGAGCATAGCAGCAGCTGGCTGCTTCTTTCCCATACCTGCCTCTCTCAACCCTCCCTCCTGCCCATTCCCACTCTCGCTCCTCTTCTGAACAGGACTGCATTCAACTCCTCTTTGCTCTGCCCTGCCATTTTCTGTCATCTTGTGCTCACCCAGCCTCTCCTGGTCTGCCATTCTCTGATTTTGACTCCTGTCTCTCCCTTTTCCTTTCCTCGCAGTCTTCCACACTCATCCTCTGTTACTTCTATTTCTGTGCTGATGACTAGGGCCCTACCGAATACACAGTCCATTTTGGTGAATTTCACAGTCATATAATTTTAAAAATTTGTCAATTTCACAGTTTCAGATGTTTACACCTGAAATTTCTCAGTGTTGTAACCATGGGGGGTATCCCAACCCAAAGTGGAGTCGATGGGGGTGGGGTTGCAGGATTGCCACCTTTGCTTCTGCACTGCTGCTGGCAGGGGCGTTGCCATGGGTGGCGGGTGAACCCCTGCTTTGGGTAGGCTAGCCTGCTGGCCCCACTCCTTCCTCCCAAGGCCTCACCCCCCCGCATGCCAGCGTCCCAAACCCCCCTCCCACCTCATAAAAGGAGAAGCCCTGAGTTTGAGGGGCCTCCATGACCAGAGGAGCCCCAGCTCGCCTGCCCCAGTCACATGGGGCTGAGATGCCACCCCCACCCCTGCCCCTGAGGGCCCCCCCTACCAGATTTGGGCCAGTCCCAGGCCGAGCTGCCAGCCTCCTTGAGCCGAGCCACCAGCCTCCCACAGCACCAGGCTGGGCCGAGCCGCTGGCCTCCTGCAGTGCCAGGTCGGCCCCAGCACTGGTCCAAGCCGCCAGCTTCCCCAAGCTGAGCCACTGGCTTCCCGCAGCGCCGGGCTGGGCCTCCGGCCTCCTCCAGTGCGGGTTGGCCTCAGCGCCGGGCCGAGCTGCTGTCCCCATAGCCCCAGCTCCTCCTGTCCCTGAAGGCCCTGCCCCCCCGCTGAGCTGCCGGCCCCAGTGTCCTGCTGAGCCTCCTCAGTCTGCCAGCCGCTGTCTCTCCACGTCCCTCCTCACTCCCCTGTCCCAAGGAGGAGGGACACGACGAACAGCAGGGATGTGGGAGGAGGGGGGAAGCAGTGGAGGAGGCGGTGGGGGTCTTGGGGTTAGGGCCGGGGCACAGCCCAGTTGTCCGGTGGCGGGGCAGCGGCGGCACCAGGGAAGGCAAAGCCTTCCTTGCCTATTATACCTGCCACCCATGGGTGCTGCCTTCAGAGCTGGCTGGCCAGAGAGCAACGGCTGCTGGCTAGGCACCCAGCTCTAAAGCCAGCACCACCACCAGCAGCAGCGCAGAAGTGAAGGTCTCAGGGTTTGGAGAGGTTGTCACTTTGGAGAGGGGCAGGCTGGCCTTATGGGTGAGCGACCAACCAGGGCCCCATGGTGAGGGGGGCATCATGGTCTTTCCCCCCCAACAGTTAACCCAAGGCCCCTTTAAGCTCCAAGTGCTGGGCCCAGAACTGGGGAGGGGCAGGGCTGGGGTGCCCCAGCCGAGGGCTCCTACTGTGCGCCAAGCTCCAGCTGCTAATCCCGGTGGGGCTGTGGCGGGATGGGACTTCCGTTTCCCCTCCATGGGCTGCACCTGGGGCCAGGTCAGACCCACCTCTGGGAACCTCCCCCAGCTGCAGGAAGCTCTGCAGATGCTCGCTGGGAGCCTATCTCTGAAGGCAAAGCAGAAGTGAGGGTCCAACCTTCTTCCACCCTCACTTCCATGCTGCCTTCAGAGCTTCCCAGCTGCAGCCAGGGAAGGTTCCAGGAGGTGGGTCTGACCCAGCCCTGGGAATGGCCCCTACAAGGGAAGAGGAAGTCCTGTCCCTCCCAAGACCAGCCGGGACTAGCAGCTAGAGCCTAGTGCACAGTAGGAACCCCCTCCCTTACAATAGCCAGATTTCATGGGGGAGATTAGATCTCACACTCTGCGATGCATTTTTCAAGGCCAGAAATTTGGTGGGGGCCCTTCTGATGACCCATCCGACCTCTTAGCCACACTTCTCCTTGCCCTCATCTCCTCATTCAACTTGCAGCCCTGGATCAACTCTCTCACTCACCAAAAGGCCTGTTCACTTGACTGCAATTACTGCGGCTCAGTTCCCTTTTTCTGACTACTATGTGGACAACAACTGAAATAATATAAGCAAATAATGGAAGAGAAAGGAAAAAAAGCAACAATGAGATTTTATTCATATACACAAAGAAGCATGGAATAACACTGAAGAAATATCTTATGATTTATGAATGTAAATAAATTTATAAATTTCCTTTCCATACACACACATACACACACGATATGTATGTAATATATATATATATTATCTACCAAGCAAAAACAAAACCCAAAACCTAGACAAATAGGTGCTCACGCAGCTGGAACTCTGGGCCTAAAGCTCCCAAGCCAGGACAGTTCATTCTGGGGGCCAACCAGAATTCAGTACAGTTGGGAGGGATGTGATTGTTTCAAAAAACTATTTTGAAAAAGCACTTGCAGATAAAAAAGTTACTTATGCTTTAAGTACCTTTAAAATGTACTTAAATACATGCACTAAGTACAGAATCTTTAAAAGGCTTAAGTGCAAAGTACGTAGAGTGCTTTAAAATACTGATGTGCTTACGTACATGGGAACAATGAATCAGTGAGACTTAAGACTATAGATAAGTTATGCACAGGCTTAAGTGCTTTCCTGAAGCAGGGCCTAAATGACTACACAAGAGGCAATGCACTAGTGAATCAGGCTTCATGTTCCAAACTGCCCCTCACAAATACACAAGAAAGTACAACTCGGTGCACAGGAAATGAGCATGTCTGATCAGAGCAAAGGTTTTTTTTTTTTTGGTTCTTTCCAACAGTCCCCTATTTGTCTGGAAAAAAATGGATTATTGTCTAGCAAAATGTCAGAGATCAAATTCTGCTGCTAGGCTACCAAACACCAACACCACATATCCAATTGGCTTACAGGATCACCTGTCTCTTACTTTAAAAAACAAGCAAAAGAACCAAAAAGCTCACTTTAGCTTTAAAAAAAATCTTAGAATGCTACAAATTGCCCATCCATTAATTCTAACAACGACAACAAAGGATTTAAAGACAGAAATGGCTATTATGTAGCCAGGTTATTTCTCTCTTGTTCCAAAGATACTGTAATTAATAACATTAAAGATGATTTCTTTCTCCATTTATTTAAAAATATTTTAGTATTTCTGTGTTAAAACCTCAGAGATTAATAGAACATTTGAATTATTCATTCATTTTTCTGCTGATTTTATATTTAAAAATAATGTTGTCTTGCAGCTTTCCTTTAAAAGTGACAGTTCTGTATTATTTATTCATACTAAGCACATTTAGGCTTAGTCTTATACCAAGAGTCGCCTCCCACTGAAAGTAATGAAAGGACTTCCACTGAGTTTGGTGGGTTTTGGATAAGGTCCACAGAAGCCAATGAGATTACTCACAGTAGTAAAGACTATGCCCAGGAGTGTTTGCAGGTTCAGGCCACCAAATAATAAAACTACAACAAAACTGCATTTTAAACTTCTCTGCACAAGTTCAATGTTTGACCACTCAGGCTTTTCTCATGGTTCAAATTACTGACTAGTGCTAGTTAGGAAATGTTTTTTCACCATGGCAATTTGACAAAACATTTTTTTTTTTGTTATCCATGACATTTTTGTTCAACAATTTTCAATGATTTTGAATTGACAGACTGACAGAGCCAGAAGAGTACCCAGAAGTCACCTACTACAGAACCGGCCCAACAAAGAAAATAACAGAACACCACTAGCCGTCACCTTCAGCCCCAACTAAAACCTCTCCAACGCATCATCAAAGTTCTACAACCTATCCTGAAAGACGATCCCTCACTCTCACGGATCTTGGGAGAAAGACCAGTCCTCACTTACAGACAGCCCACCACCCAGAAGCAAATACTCACCAGCAACCACACACCACACAACAGAACCCCTAACCCAGGAACCTATCCTTACAACAAAGCCCGATGCCAACTCTGACCACGTATTTATTCAAGTGACACCATCATAGGACCTAATCACATTAGCCACGCCATCAGGGGCTCATTCACCTGCACATCTACCAATGTGATCTATGCCATCATGTGCCAGCAATGCCCCTCTGCCATGTACATTGGCCAAACCGGACAGTCTCTACGCAAAACAATAAATGGACACAAATCTGACATCAGGAATCATAACATTCAAAAACCAGTAGGAGAACACTTCAACCTCTCTGGCCACTCAGTAAAAGATTTAAGAGTGGCAATTTTGCAACAGAAAAGCTTCAAGAACAGACTCCAACGAGAAACTGCTGAACTAGAATGAATTTGCAAACTAGATACCATTAACTTGGGCTTGAATAGAGACTGGGAGTGGCTGGGTCATTACACAAATTGAAGCTATTTCCCCCATTTTAAGTATCCTCACACCTTCTTGTCAACTGTCTGAAATGGGCCATCTTGAGTATCACTACAAAAGGTTTTTTTTCTCTTGCTGATAATAGCTCCTCTTAATTAATTAGCCTCTCAGAGTTGGTATGGCAACTTCCACCTTTTCATGTTCTCTGTATGTATATGTATCTTCTTACTATATGTTCCATTCTATGCATCCGATGAAGTGGGCTGTAGCCCATGAAAGCTTATGCTCAAATAAATTTGTTAGTGTCTAAGGTGCCACAAGTACTCCTGTTCTTTTTGTTTTTCAAAAGTTAGCCAAAAGTGTCCCACAAAAATAGAAAAATCTCCATTGAATTAAAAAACATTTTCCATCAAAAACATATGTAGACAGAAAATTTTTGACCTGCTCTTAATATTGATCCAATAAAACAAGACTATAATTTCCTCAAACAATGACCTTAAAAATGTTTTAACACTACTGAAAGCTCCAGGCTTCTGAAACATTTCTTAAGGATGCAAAGGGAGAAATAGCTGGCCCAGAATCAATGAAGCTGCTGCAAGAAGGTATGAATTACACTTCCATGCACCATCCTCCTAGCTTCCTTGTGCCCCAGGGGGATTCACTCCAGAGGAGGGCTGGTAATGCTTCTGCAGATACTCTCCCCCTCAGGGTTTGTGGGGCAGTTCATTTTTTGGCTAGGGCTCAATAGGCTATTAGAGATAATACACTGAATCAGAGCATTCCAAAGTTGTCTCATTCACATCCCTTTGCCAGACAGTGCCATCCACTTCTGGTACTGCAGTGGCCTCTTATGGACCCCTCCTTGCTCCCTGGCAGGCTGTGGAAGCTTTCTGGCAAATTCTCCTCCCTTTGGCAGTTGTTCTGCTGCCAAGGCCTTGTACTAGGGTTTATTCTGGTTTCTGCCAGCATGAGCCTAAGCTGAATCTGGTCCCTGGTCTAACTGGTTGCAGCACACAGCATCTGACCTTCTGACGTAATTCGGAAAGCTGTTTTTCCATGTTTGTATATATTAAAATGTAATCTGGAGTACGGGCTGCACAATGTGATAATGGACTGTGCTTGTGTGGATGAAACATGCTTTCCCCTCCTCTCACTAGCTTGTAGTTAATTGTGAGAATGAAATTTCCATCAAAAATTTCTTTGTTTTCTTTCCCTGCATGTCTTTCTGACTGTATCTGACGTGATGCCCTGGATGAGTAAAGATTGTAAGTGTTAAAGTGCCATTTTGGCAGTAAATTCCAGAAAGCAAAGATATAATGGGCCCATCTTTGACGACAAGATAAACGATGCAAGAAGATAAACTGTTATGAAAATAATTCTACTGATAAAGTTAGGCTGCATGAAGCAGAGTTTGCATGCCGGGTGATAGTACTATCCCCTGTGGCCGTGAGTAATGGACTATCCTCCAGAATTCAGTATTTACCATTTGTAAACTTAGTTTCTATATTTGTTTTGATCTTAACTTTTTCCAGATTAGCTTCCTTTGGTAAAAGTTTGGGTTTAAGTATATCACTACACTCTGCTTCTCCGGTATATAAAAGTAATACGATCATTTAAAGGAAGGAGTCGTTAAGTGACTGTAATTTATGGCTCAGTTGTGCAACTCATGCTCAATTTGATTCACGCTTTTTCAACGAGTACCACAAAGGAGTCCAAGTGGAAGATCTGGATGTCCTAATATGGCACTCCCTCATTTGAAAATTCGACAGCAAGTGACATTCTATTGTTTGCCTTATCCATTGATTGGATAATTAAAAAGTTTAATGTTTTGATCTGGGTCAAGGATACAAATGGAATACATCAGATTTAATGGCCTTGAGTTTGCTAATGATATTATCTGGCATAAGGAAAACATGGGCTGGATTAATGTCAAAGACAAAATCCAAATAAAAGATGGCAAGATTTTTTTCAGAATAAATGCAGAGAAGACAAAGATAAAATAAACTAGAAATCTGACTATGAATGAGGAGAGGACACCGATATGATTGATGAGTTGTGCTAACGAGGAAGGAAAGATCACAGGAAATGAAGAAGTTGAAAAGCAAATTAAACATGTATTAGCACAGCAGATGCAGCATTTTGAAAAGCTTAACCCTATGAAAATGCTGCAGACTAAATCTCAGCACAAAGGGAAGGCTGAACAAAGCTACTGTCCACTCCTAACAACACTTCTGAACAAGAAGATGTAAGAATTGAATGTGAAAAGAAATAGGAATAGAAACTATTTACTGGTTTCAGAGTAGCAGCCGTGTTAGTCTGTATCAGCAAAAATAACAAGAGTACTTGTGGCACCTTAGAGGCTAACAAATGTATTTGAGCATAGGTTTCAGAGTAACATTCGTGTTAGTCTGTATTCGCAAAAAGAAAAGGAGTACTTGTGGCACCTTAGAGACTAACCAATTTATTTGAGCATAAGCTTTCATGAGCTACAGCTCACTTCATCAGATGCATACTGTGGAAAATACAGAAGATGTTTTTATACACACAAACCATGAAAAAATGGGTGTTTATCACTACAAAAGGTTTTCTCTCCCCCCACCCTACTCTCCTGCTGGTAATAGCTTATCTAAAGTGATCACTCTCCTTACAATGTGTATGATAATCAAGGTGGGCCATTTCCAGCACAAATTCAGGTTTTCTCCCCACCCCCGCACAAACCCACTCTCCTGTTGGTAATAGCTTATCTAAAGTGATCACTCTCCTTACAATGTGTATGATAATCAAGGTGGGCCATTTCCAGCACAAATCCAGGGTTTAACAAGAACATCTGAGGAACAGTTGGGGGGGGGGGGGGGGGGGAGGAATAAACAAGGGGTAATAGGTTACTTTTTATAATGACTCAACCATTCCCAGTCTCTATTCAAGCCTAAGTTAATTGTATCCAATTTACAAATTAATTCCAATTCAACAGTCTCTCGTTGGAGTCTGTTTTCAAAGTTTTTTTGTTGAAGGATAGTCACTTTGAGATCAGAAATCGAATGACCAGAGAGATTGAAGTGTTCTCCGACTGGTTTTTGAATGTTATAATTCTTGACATCTGATTTGTGTCCATTTATTCTTTTACGTAGAGACTGTCCAGTTTGCCCAATGTACATGGCAGAGGGGCATTGCTGGCACATGATGGCATATATCACATTGGTGGATGTGCAGGTGAATGAGCCTTTGATAGTGTGGCTGATGTTATTAGGCCCTGTGGTGGTGTCCCCTGAATAGATATATGGGCACAGTTGGCAACGGGCTTTGTTGCAAGGATAGGTTCCTGGGTTAGTGGTTCTGTTGTGTGGTATGTGGTTGCTGGTGAGTATTCGCTTCAGGTTGGGGGGCTGTCTGTAGGCAAGGACTGGCCTGTCTCCCAAGATTTGTGAGAGTGTTGGGTCATCCTTCAGGATAGGTTGTAGATCCTTGATAAAGCATTGGAGGGGTTTTAGTTGGGGGCTGAAGGTGACGGCTAGTGGCGTTCAGTTATTTTCTTTGTTAGGCCTGTCCTGTAGTAGGTGACTTCTGGGAACTCTTCTGGCTCTATCAATCTGTTTCTTCACTTCCGCAGGTGGGTATTGTAGTTGTAAGAATGCTTGATAGAGATCTTGTAGGTGTTTGTCTCTGTCTGAGGGGTTGGAGCAAATGCGGTTGTATCGCAGAGCTTGGCTGTAGACAATGGATCGTGTGGTGGGGTCAGGGTGAAAGCTGGAGGCATGTAGGTAGGAATAAAAAGCAACCTATTACCCCTTGTTTATTCCTCCCCCCCCCAACTGTTCCTCAGACGTTCTTGTTAAACCCTGGATTTGTGCTGGAAATGGCCCACCTTGATTATCACTTTAGATAAGCTATTACCAATAGGAGAGTGGGTTTGTGCGGGGGTGGGGTGGGGAGAAAACCTGAATTTGTGCTGGAAATGGCCCACCTTGATTATCATACACATTGTAAGGAGAGTGATCACTTTAGATAAGCTATTACCAGCAGGAGAGTAGGGTGGGGGGAGAGAAAACTTTTTGTAGTGATAAACACCCATTTTTTCATGGTTTGTGTGTATAAAAACATCTTCTGTATTTTCCACAGTATGCATCCGATGAAGTGAGCTGTAGCTCACGAAAGCTTATGCTCAAATAAATTGGTTAGTCTCTAAGGTGCCACAAGTACTCCTTGTATTTGAGCATAAGCTTTCGTGGGCTACAGCCCACTTCATCAGATGCATAGAATGGAACATATAGTAAGAAGATACATATACATACAGAGAACATGAAAAAGTGGAAGTACCCATACCAACTGTAAGAGGCTACTTAATTAAGAGGAGCTATTATCAGCAGGGGAAAAAAAACTTTTGAAGTGATAATCAAGATGGCCCATTTCAGACAGTTGACACGAAGGTGTGAGAATACTTAACATGGGGAAATAGATTAAATTAGTGTAATTACCGAGCCATTCCCAGTCTTTGTTCAAACCTAAGTTAATGGTATCTAGGTTGCAAATTTAGACTATTTACCATCTGCCTCAGAAGACTGCTACTGACTGCATAAAGTCCCTATAACAAATAATACACAGAACACAACACAGTATCGTCAGTGAGGATATCAGTACCTAGAGGCATATTTACCAGGATACTGTGTTGCAAATAAAAGATGGCTGCTCAAGGAAGCCACCCTAGAGGTAGGTTGACCAGATAACCAGTGTGAAAAATCGGGAGAGGGGGTGGGGGGTAACAGACGCCTATATAAGAAAAAGCCCAGAATATCAGGACTGTCCCTATAAAATCAGGACATCTGGTCTCCCTACCTAGAGGAAAAGGAAGAGAGAGAGAGAGAAAAAGTGATTAGGCACAAGCCGCAGAGAAATAAATGGTGATTGTGGAGAGTGTCTGGAAGAGAATCTAATAGGATCCTGTGTTTTTTTGAGGTTCTGAATGGTCCAGAGTTTTGCACGACACAGGAAAGACTGAAGACCTAGCAACTGTTGGATACGTATCCCCCTCAGACCCCCGTATATCTTTTGAAACAACCATAGTCACAGAACCGGTTAAATGCAAAGAAAATTAGAATTCAGTTTCTGACTGTGCAACATCCAGTTTTTATACAGACTTATGATGCTAGTAAAAAAAACTAAAGGTTAATAGAATCAGACTACAGTCACATGTCCAGAGACTATGCTACCCGATATCAAAGTGTGAACTAAGCCTTGCTGGAAGGGAAATAGGGCCTAGTTTTCTATAAAATAAAACAAAGTCAAACAGATCCATGTGCCTACTGAAAAGTAATACTTTAAACCAGTGTGGACTGAATATGCTGGCAAAAGAGACAAATCTGGAACTTTGTGAATAATTCCTACCTCAATCTCCCTTTAAAACCCCTGAATTCCCTCTTAGAATAGATACTTTCCATGAGTTTAAGAAAAAGTTCCAATCTGCAAAGCGGTTTCTGTATCAAAAGTATAGTAGAGCCTTTTATGTTTGTTCTAAATGTAAAGCGTTTTTAAAAGTTTAGATTGAGCAAGTATTTTTCCTCTTCATATCACACTTCTTTTTCACTCACATTAGCTATAATCTTTTGGCTTTTAATTTTTTTATCTTGCTTATTTTAGAATTTAACCACATCCCTATAACAGCTCTTTAAAGGATAGGTTTTGTGGCAAGGACACCCACCCATACTATGGGGCAGCACATAGTTGTGTTGTCCCAGGAGCATCCCAGAGGAGGAAGTGTAGCTTAGCATGCCACCCATTCCCTGCCCACCTGCTCCAGGGAAGTAGTAAGTAGGTGCATAACCTTGCTTACTCTTTTGCACCTGAACCCAAGCCCCTAGAAGCCCATAGAGATGCAAGGAAGTAAGGAATTTTCTTATTGCCTTTTGCTTAACTTGCGCAGATGTGTAATTCATGTCAAAATCTAGCCCAAAGAAAAATCCCTCCTTATATTGCTCTCCTTCCCAATCAGGTGACATACTCCTGATGATATCATATATTTTACTTTGTCCAGCATATACTGTCAGGCATAAAATTCCATGTGACGTGTTGGGATTCCAAATGAATATCACATTGGAAACAGATTTGTATGTGGATTAAATACTCCCTGGGTCAGATTTTGCATTCAATTTTTCTTTTTAGTTAATAGATGACCAAATTGATCTGTGGTTTATGAGGAATAATTCATCTGGGTTGACAATTACCAAAAATATCAATTAGATCAATCAAACTAGGAGCAACTCCAGTTGACCATAGTGACACTTTAAAAATTATGAATACATATTAACTTGATCAAAAACCCACTGAAATCAATTGGAATCTTTCCACTGAGTTCAGTGGGCTTTGGAACAGGCGCTAAGTTAATAGAGAATGATTTGTGTTTTTCTTTTGACAAGTTATGCTTCTTCCCTCCCCCCTCAAAAAACCCCCCAAAATGGATTAATTTTCTGCATCTCTTAGTCACTAGCATTACTTGGACATTTTCTTTGATTATTGTTAAAATAAGACAATAAATTTAATTATGACCATAAAGGAAAATGCATTAATCACATCAAGATTAAAGAACAGGGATGGTCTCCTCTGAAAACATGCAGAATTATCGTGGGTCTCAACTACACAACTGTTCAAAGAGTTGTGGGGATTGATTTGTTAGGAAAAATTAAAAGCAGCAAATATGGACAGCTTAGCCAAATGAAGACGAACTCCCTGATCTGGAACCACTTTTGCAGGAGAATAACTCTATACATGTGAGAAATCCCACTGAGATTAATTGGACTACTCATCTGAGTAAAATTAAACACATGCTTATATGATCGCAGGACTGGGGTTAAGGGTCTGACCCTGCAAATCCTTCGCCAAATATTCGTAGTGAAGTCAACTTGCTGCAATGGGACTTGGGCTCTTAAGTCACCGAAAACATAACCCAATATGATTTTAGATAATGGGATGAAAAGAAATGGAATATCAATGGTATTAATGGCTTTCAAAAAAAAAATCTTGGAACATATTTTCATCTGCTTTTGTGTACATTCAAAAAACAACAGCTTGGGGCTAATGCAAAAAAATTTGATTAGAACAGAGGTTCTCAAACTTCCTGGCACCGCACCCCCCTTCTGACAACAAAAAGTACTACACAACCAAGTGGTGACCAAAGTCTGAGCCCTGCCGCCCCAGGCTGGGGGCCTGTAACCTGAGCCCTGTCACCCAGGGTGGAAGCCCTTTGGTTTTGGCTTTGGCCCTGGGTGATAGGGCTCAGGCTTCGACTTCAGCCCCAGGCCCCAGCAAGTCTAACACTAGCCCTGTCTAACTCCACTTTGGGGTCCCGACCCACAGTTTGAGAACTACTGGATTAGAATATTGATAATGTATAATATGGAAGTGACCAGTCTGTATCTCTGACCAAACTGTTTGAAGTTCAAAAAGTAAACAAACACCCACCATTATGAAAAGTATATTAGAATTATTTAAAACTTAGTTTAGCTTGCCTAATCTGAGGGCTAGTAGTAAATAGATCTTTAAAAGATATTTATATTTTCAAAATGTCAACAAATATGAAAACTGATTTAGGAAATGAGATTTTCATTATTCAATCAGTGTTTATTCAGAAATCAAAACACCAGAATGTTACTACATGGTGTCCTAGCAGAGGCACACATCTGGTGTGGCAAACATAAAAAACAATGAGTGTTTTAAAGGTAACAGGCCTTTCTTAGAATAGAAATAGAATCTTAACTGTTCTTCATAGAATATCTATATAATAAACTTCTTGTATATTCCTAGCCTGAAAAACCTAAAAGGACAAAAACTAAATTCTGTACATGCCAGGCCAATTTTATATGAAAGCTTCGAATTGGCATTTTGCTTTAACTATTGTTTTGATTGTAGAAAATTCTGATCACAAGAGATCTGCAATATAGTAATTGTTCAGCCTATATTGAAGATCCACAACAGATTCATATACATACACACTCACAAAAGCTGTGTATGTTTAAATACCATTGATTCAGGGTTTTGTGCTTCTGTTGCATTAGTGACAAATTCACTAACAGTTGCATTGACAAAGCTTCCTGTCACTGGTTATGGGAAATATCTGTCTGTTCTACCGTTTGCCGCGTGGATATGCTGTACTTGCACAATCATAACAAAGATTGATGCAGCCCTTGAAGCTTATTCTATTAAAAAGATTTTAAAAACAATCCACCATTTACAAAATGATTATCCAAAGGAACTCAAATACTAATCGAAAACAGTTTAACCCTTAGAACACTGGCACTTTCCACTGCCAACAAAATCAGAGCCTTGGAGTACATATGTTGCAATCTACTTTATGTAAACACCCTCCAAAGGGTTACTGTAAATATTGTTAAGTGCAACTGTCAGATTGAATGACTGAAACTCTAATAAATAGGTTCTACTTGGCAGCTGGGGATCCTAAATTTAATGCCAACATGACATCTGCCATTTATAATTGTTTGAATGAAAAAAAGAGACTCAACTGCTATACTGAACCCTCAAGACTTTTCTTTTATCCTCTATTCTGACACCCAGCTCTTTGTGCTCTATATTTCTTTTCTTTTTTTGCTTTAATAGATTTGTGGAAGGAAGAAGTTTCCAGTCTACAAATGAAAAAGACAGATCATGGCAAAGCAACAGCTTGCTAACTGGTTGCCTTTTGGCCAGCCTATGTATACCCTGCATTTTTAGCAGCACAAAATTTTCAGGGTGGAACAGTGTGAGAAGTAATCACTCCCAGCCAACAAAATGGCAGTGAATTAGTGTCCAAATGTATTGATAATATATCCTAGCTCTAAGAAGCTCTGACTTTTAATACTGTTGCAGTAGTGGCTTGTAAGCCATTTAATTTCTCAATGATCAGAGAGAAGGTAGAATTACTTAACAGTAATTCTGTCTAAAGACATTTTAGCAGAGAAATGTGATTTTTTTAACTTATATTGCGTTATCCAGTAGCACCTCACAAAAATACCTGTACTTCTCCTACTATGTCATTCCAGAAAGTATAACACAATGAAATCTTAAAAAAACATATGTGTCTCCCGCAACTTATGTATTTATGATAGCTCTAGAACCAGAACTCCTTCCACGCACAATTCAGGTACAGCTCCAACAAGAGCAGTTTCTCCTTATGTCACTCAGACCTCCAGGGGTGGGAGAATATGCTCCATGCTCATTTAAACCTTAATCGCTGGACTGAGGCTACCAACAATTGTGCTTGTGGTAGTTTGCATGAAATAGACATCTTTCCACTCAGAAGTGGACTGAGATCATCAAACTCTCTTCACAGGTTAAATCTGTAATATTATGATACCTATTATACTTTATATGTCTGAAGGCATTTTATGAGTGATGGATGCAAAAACTACATCTGTGAATGTGGAAACATTGCCTGGATTCTCTTTCTTCCTCCTGCTAAATGAATGAGGGAGGGTAGTGAAGTTACTTTTTCACCTCCTGAACTCTGGGAACACTTGGGGACCTGCTTAATCACAAGTGTAGATTAGATCAGCCTCAGGATTGCTCTAGTCTGCACTCATGAGCCTCATGGCTCCCTAGGGATCAGATGGACCTAAGAATAGCAAGAGTCCATTGTACTCTGGTTACTTCCTGCCCACCTCCTCCCTCTGTGGTGGAGCAGAGGAAAGGGTAAGCACAGAGCTATTCTGCCAGCTCTGTGCCATATATAGAACCTGGGTGTATTCCCCAGGAACAGTTCTGCATGCCAGATACCTTCTTTATTCTGACTGAATGGCATAAAAGGAGCACTGAATCTTGTCCATTGTGTGCTTAAAGAGAGATGTAGTAATATCATGTTTTTGTCCAGAGAATGTTTAATGCCAAACTGTAAAGACAGAATATAAAAATATTGCTATTTTACATTAGAAAACCATAAATGATATTATTGCGTAACTCTGGAGCCCTTGCTAAACACCAAACCATTTAATTACATCCTACTTGCCTGAATTCCCCTATAGTTTCAACTGGATAAAAGATTCTTTACTTCCTATCCTAAGCTGTCACACAGTGTTGTATACTCTTCTAAACACTTCCCATGTTTTACCTGAGAACTGCCTGAAATTCAGTGGTGGATGAAGTGATTCCTTTATATAGCAGTTTGTTAAATTTGTAAACCACTTTGGGATGAAAGCCTCATATAAATATAAGATCATTATAATTCACAGCATTCCAGAACGGCTGCCTCCAGAAGAGATTCTGGCATTGTTACATCATTCCAGTAATGACCATGTTCTGAAGGAAGTATTCTCCAGCAGGAATATATGGGGAATGCAAGGGAGAGATGACTGTTCCTGTGGGCAAGCAAAGGCATGAATGATTAAACACAGTATTAGCCTGACCCATCTGTTAGTGTGTACCTGCATGTCCAAAACAGAGATCGTTTCAAGAGGCATAGTTAGAATCTGGGGTCAGGTTCTGAACGCCCTCAAAGTCTGGGGATGTTCACAACCGGGATCTAGATGTGAGCCCATTTCTAGCCTGGAAGCAACCCACCATTGCATAGCCAGCTGTGACTGCTTTTATCCAGTTCAGGGCTTGCTTTAACAGAAAGAACATATGCATTAATTTGCAAAAAGCAGTGGTGATCTTGTTCCCAATGTCTGGGAATCTTTTGAACTGACATAAAAAGCAGCCCAGACAATGGCTTCTTTCTCCAAGGCTCTTAATTTAATTATAAATTGGGTGACCATATTTCCCAAAGAGAAAATGGGACAACTCCAGCCGCTCGTCCAAGCCCTCCACCGTGAGGCTGTCGCCCATGGAACCCTTCGCACCCCTGCTCTGCAAGGCTGTCAACAGTCCTGGAACCCTGCCCCTGCATGCTGGAATACTGCCTCCCCTCCACCCCTCAGCTCTGCCTCCCAACCTGCGGGGGGCTGGCATCTCTGCTTGCCCCCCCACTCCCACACATTCCTCTGCATCCAACTCTTTTGACAAAAGCGGGCATCTGTCCCGTTTGCTCTTGCCAACTGATCAAGTCAGCAAAAGTCAACGGGACAAATGCTTCCTTTTGAACAAAAAGTCAGGATGGCCCAGACAGGGCTTAAAAAAGGGACTGTCCCGGCCAAAATAGGACACGTGGTCACCCTAATTATAAGGGTTGAGACCTGCTGAACTCTCCTGTAGCTTCCACACTGATGAGTATTCATTTTTGTTTTTACTTGTTCTCCCCATGGCACCAAGACTACAGTTGCTGGCAGCCTGAATTCTCATAAAATAACAACAAATGAAAAATGCAATAAAAGACATGACATGGCTTTTACTAGCTCAATCTAATTTATAATCTAAAAGGCCCCTTTAATATAAAATGTCAACACAGTACAGACAGTTATAAAGCTAACAGAAAATGCAATTAAAGGAAGGAGAATCCAGAGAAGTATGGGGCTTTACTAACTGTTTATCCCATTTCTGCTCACTGTTTTCCCCCACATAGGATAACATCAGAGAAGAAAATTAACGTATTCCCACTAGTTTTGATTGTATTATGTGTAAAAATAAATGAAAACACAGAGGCAAAGCTCACACTGACTTCAATGAGGCCAGGATTTCACACCTGGTATCTAAGCCCACTCCTTGAACATATTTCACAGGGTTGGATCTCTCACTTACGTTTTTAGTTTGGGCCTAAACTATAACGTCCAGGAGCTGAAAGGAGAAAAGGCTGCTGGGAAACGGCAGACACTTCCCGGAGAAAGGGAGGAGTGAGTGGAGACTGCAGGAAGGGGGAAGAGGCTTCAGGAACTGGTAAGCACAGGAATAAAAAGGACCTAGTGGTAGGAAGAAGCCCAGAGATACAGCAGTGAGGCTAGAGAGAGAAGGCCCAGACTGCTGAGCTGAGGGTCCCTGGGCTGGAACCTAGAGAAGGGAGACGGCCCGGGTTCCCCTATCTGCCATGGGTGGCACCAAGGCAGTGAGTGAGAGGACTGCCTAGGACTATAGAGGAGCTATATTCCCCTGGAAGGGATGGTGACACGGCCAAAGGGCCACACTGTGGTTCCAGTGGCTGCAGACAGACAGCAGAGGCAGGGTGACAATGTGCAAACCGTGGAAAGGGACGCGTCAGCCTCAAGCTAATCCCCAAAGTACCAGAAGGAGGCGCCAGTCCAGCAGTGAGTGGTGGGCCCCATTACACACATTTCTAGGTTTCTATAGCCATATTTCTCTTTTTTCTCCTTCCTCTTTCTCTCTTTAGTTCACTCCCACCTCTCTTCACAAGATGTCTCATTCTCTGAGAAAGGATGGTCCTGTGCTTAAGGCCACGGGATTAGGACTCAGGAAATCTAGGTTTCTTTGGGTGATTGTGGAAGCCAGTTAATCATATTCTGCCTCAGTTCTGCATCTGTAAAAGGGGCTAATAATACTTCTTTTCTCCTACCCTTTGTCTATCTTGTCTAATTACGGGCAGACTGTGAGCCCCTTACTCAGACCAGTGAGCAGATACTTACACGAGAATCCCTCTAACTTCATTGGAACTACTCATGTGAGTAAATGTTCAGCAGTGAGTAAGGGGTTCACAGTCTGTCCAAGAGACTGTTAGTTCTCTGAGGGCAGGGGCTGTCTCACTCTCAAACTGTGCATTGCCTAGCACAGTGGGGATCCAATCTCCAGTGAGACATCTACCATGACACACATCATAATAAAGCCCTCATTTGCTCTTCGTTCCAGACGTGTTGGCTCTGCCCAGTCTATGGTTTGTTACCTTGGATGGGCTGGCAGGAAGAAGGACTGGGAGGATGCAAATTCACTTGGTATAAGTCTTAAAGTGACAACTTTAGAGAGAAATCAGACCTTGCACCTGGGAACTTTCACCCCACAATGTTCAATAGGTTCAAAACCCTCATAGCACACTTCCTATCATGATTAAATACACTCAATTTTTGTAGATCAGTGTAACATTATTTTAACAACTGAATTTACGGAAATGGGTTATTGAATGAGTTGGTGGAGGTCTATTACCTAATAAATAAAAAAAATCGTTTTAATATATGTGTTTCAAACTGGAGATGAATACCCAGTAAAATTTATATGGATGAACCAAATCTGGGCCTTTTGACAAGTCACTGTACAGCTGCAGCTCTTATACCAGTGGGAAGTATGGCTCAGAGCTGTCGTCATTGACTTCAGCAGACACAAAGGCACCGTGGATTGTAATGTTAGGTAATCTTCAACAGCAAGGTTTTATGAGAAAATTTAGTACTGGATGGTAAATACTTCAGTCCGTAACTCCACTTCACACAGCTTTCATTTTCCAATATGACCTTAAATGAAATACAAATTTGGAAAACTTCCCAAAAGCTAAATATTTTCCACTCCTTTCATGAAGTAGCCCCTGAATGGACAATTATTTATGTAACTAATTACTTCATCAACCAAAGCCTGAATGGGAATGAAACCAAAGCAAAAGCTCTTCCAAGTATAATACTCTTTCAGATATGAACTGTAAGGTAATGAAAGGATACACATTTCTAACTTTGGAAGGAATGTAGAAAGAAAAACATCAGGGTATCATTCCTCCCTTGGATTTTTCACACTGAATACCATGGACCAGGAGAGCATGTTCCCTAGTAAGCATTAGTTCTCCTGCAATGAAAATTCTAAGCTGATGGGAACTGATAATTTTTTAGATTGAATGCATTAGAGTTCACCACTTTGTCAGTTTCACATACAGTTTTTGTCTGACATTAAATATTTTGTTCCTGTTTTTACAGAATAAAACAAATTCCATTTTATTGCAATGTTTTCCCCTGTTGCGCATCAGAGATCAGGTATGTCTGAAGTTAAAACTATAGCAGCAAGGAAGGCAAACATTTTGAGTAGCACCTAAAAAGAAGCTATCAAAATCTGCTGCTGAGATTTACTAGGTCTACCAGGATTTACCATTTTCTTCCTCCTGGAAGGAGGAAGAAAATAAATTTTAACCCAAATTTCAAGAGTGGGTGGTGTGAGAATGGACCAGGGGAACAGAAGGCAATGTGGGAGTTCATGTGTCCATCAACCAAAGGTTTACTATCAATTTATAAATATTTTGAAGAAATCAAAATCAAAATCAGGTACACAAGTTAGTGTAGCCCTGAGCTATGTAAATGTCTGGCACTTGCTCAGCAGACAGGCATGAAACTGGAGGTAAGTGCCAGACATTTACGTAGCTCAGGGCTACGCTAACTTGTGTACCTGATGTTTATTTTTTCAAAATATTTATAAATTGATATTAAATGGGAGGAAGAAACTGGTAAATCCTGGGAGACTTTGCAACAGATTTTGTTTGCTTCTTTTTAGGTGCTCCTCAAAATGTTTGGTAAAAACATGATGCTCGTGGCCAGTGCAAGGAAGGTGTCACACTGAATTTGAGCTGCCCTCTATCCCTAATGAAAGGCCCAGAGTAGAAGAGCAGTGAAGCAGTACATGATCACATTTTGGGCACAGACGGGTTTCTTGTTATATCTGTCTGTGGAGACAAACTGCAGCTGCCAGTGCATAGGGACCTTCTGCACAAGTAGAACAGGCCTGCCATTTTGGGGAATTTAACTGATTTGACTCTACTTGACATTTGACGGTCCGGTCTGTGTTCCCTGACTCATCATGTGAGTGACTACAGTGACACCAGCGACAGACAAAAGAAAGGTAGGACTTTCCAAGACAATTTATGGGACAGCATGAGGATCACCATCAGGTGAAGACCATGTGCAGGCATCTTTTCATCTCGAAGCTAAAACATCCATTTGCTCACATCCACATTGTGCTAAGAGGGGCTTCTTTGCACTGAATATATTATTATTATTATTATTATTATGCATAACTATAAATAAAGTGACAGTTGTTGCTGAGCTTTCCAAAAAGCTGCCATGTTTATTTCCCATCATTCATGGTCCTACTGCTGCCAGAGAGGCTTCATTACCTCTAGCTGGAAAACTGAATGACTGACATCCTGGTGACTAGGTCTGGCTGGAAAACAGGAATTCCATTTAGCAAAAAATTTTGCAAAGGTTTTGTCATTTGCTTTTTCCTCCTGCATCAGAATGAAAACTAGACCATTCAAAATATTTCACGATGACACCGGCACTGAGAGAGACCCACCCTAATGGTTGAAGCACTCTCCTGGAATGTAGGAGGCTCAAGTTCAATTTCTTCCTCTTCCTGATTTGAAACAGGGACTTGACCCTGGGTTTCCCTTGTGTGTTGGAGCTGTTTGACACTGTATAATTCAATCAGTGAGACTGACTCTAAAGCACTTACCTGGGATGTGGGACACACAGGTTCACATCCCTGATCCAAATCAGGCAGAAGGGGGACTTGAACTTTGTCTCCCACACCACAGGCGAGCACGCTAATCACTGGGCTATTGGCTGTTTTGGGGTCTTACTGTCTCATTTTGACCAGAAATTCCATCCTTGACGTGAGAAGCCTTCCAGATGAATCAGCATTTTCCAACAAAAAAAATGTTTAGTCCAAAAAATTCCCAACTTGTTCTAAGTGTGACACCTTTCCTAGTAGTGCCCCCCTTTAGAAGTGCCACTGAACTTCAGGAAATGGGTCTGACATTGCACTCTATATGATTTTATGAAGATATGCTAATGAGTGTGAATATAATGTAACTGGAATATGCTTCATGCAAAAGGTCTCTTGTAAGGTATCATTACAAAGCTTATAATCTACTGAATGTGGTCATCCTATTTGTATAAATGTAGCACTATTGTATCTGAAACTAGAAATATGAAATATAACTCTGAGGTCCTATTGTAATTATGCAAAGTGTGGGCCATTAATGGTGGTTTGGAATCTTGATGGTTCTCATCAACTAGAACAATTGACTGTAGATGGATCTGTTTACTTGTAAGTCTTCGTGTATATGTGTGTGCTGGCAAGTGGATAATGAAGTCTTACAGTGACATGTGATCATGTCACCTGAACTGGAATCCATCTTTAACCTGGTGCTTTTCCATTTAGAAGGAGGGGAGGGAACCCAGAGAGGGACAAAGGATTCCTGCCTTGTGCAAAAGCTATATAAGGGGGTGGAACAGAACAAAGGGGGCTGCAGTCATGGGAAATCCCCTAGCTACCACCTGAGCTGGAACAAGGACTGTATCGGGGAAAGGATTGTGCCCAGACTAACAAGGTGTCCAGTCTGTGAAAGAAGCTTATTGAAACCTCTCTGAGGATGAGATTTTATCTGTATTCAGTTTTCTTACTATATTAGGCTTAGACTTGCATGTTTTATTTTATTTTGCTTGGTAATTCATTTTGTTCTGTCTGTTATTACTTGGAACCACTTAAATCATACTTTTTGTATTTAATAAAATCACTTTTTACTTATTAATTAACCCAAAGTATGTATTAATATACTTAATTATATGGGGGGGGGAAGCTGTGCATATCTCTCTATCAGTGTATAGAGGGTGAACAATTTATGAGTTTACCCTGTGTAAGTGTTATACAGGGTAAAACGGATTTATTTGGGGTTTGGACCCCATTGGGAGCTAGGTATCTGAGTGCTGGAGACAGGAGCACTTCTTAAGCTGTTTTCAGTTAAGCCTGCAGCTTGTGGGGGACGTGGTTCAGACCTGGGTCTGTGTTTGCAGCAGGTAAGCATGTCTGGCTCAAACCAGGCAAGGGACTGAAGTCACAAGCTGGCAGGGAAAACAGGCTCAGAGGTAATCTAGGCACATCAGGTGGCAGTCCCAAAGGGGGTTTCTGTGATCCAACCCGTCACAATGGGTGTCTGCCATATCTGGGAATGTGGGGAGGCTTGGATGAGATACCCACAGGCAAGAGAGAACAGCTGGTATTTTAGTACCAGTGTCCGGGAGTTCTTTGGAAGTTAGCCGTGATAACTTCAGCCAAAGAGGTCCTAAATAATACATATAAAGAATTTGATTGTGGTTGAGTTCAGTGCAACTACAATAACTACGCTGAGATTGGCCAGAATGTGAAGTGTAGGATATTTGGGCACTTTGCCACGACTTTGAACCAAGTTAACAATAAAGTTTAGCTAGTGAAACATGACAGCTATTATTTTGATTATGTTTTGGAATGGAAGTCCATTATTTTGATTCAAAGCTGTTGTTTAAGGAGCACCAGACTGGGACAGCCAAAACTACCAGATGGTGTGACGAACTGGTTGGTGCAGTGGCTGGTTGCTATAGAAAAGGAAGCTGTACTGCACCCGGGGGGAGGGAGGCCGCTATTTTGCCACCAGGGTGGCAGCGTTTATTCAGAGATCAAGTGGAAAGAAAGCCTTCCTGCTACAGAGTGCAAACAGAAATGCAGGCAGTTTCCGGCAGTTCAGAATAAAACCATTGTGGCCAATCAGGTATCTATTCCACCCCCTCTGGGGAATCAGCTTCCTGCTGCCAATTAGGCTTGTCCACATCTCCCTCAGAGGAACTCCTGATGACTTATTAACCATAATTGGTGGGTTGCTGGCAGCAGCTGCAGGGCTTCTGGCTGTCACAACCAAGGTTTTAACCCTTTAATCGCCAGGCATCATATGGGTTTATCTTTCCTATTGCAGAAGGCAAACTACAAAGAAAATTTGCTAATAAGTCAGAGTTACATACTGTACTGTATACATATAACTCTTTATGGGATTGCTGCATAAATTAGAAAATCCAGTCCTATATGACTCACAGTATACCTGAACCTGAATGGGAATCTGTTGGAAGTTTAAGTAACACATATTGTACAACACTGGACTCTCCCAAACTGGCATGCTCTTGTGGAGACAGAAACATGCCAGGTAAGAGATTGTTTCAATTAGAGGTTCATAGAAATTAGCCATCAGGGCAGGCTCATGACCAGGGAACCATGTTCTTGCCTCTGGGCCATAAGCTGTCCAGCAACCATTATTCCCAGAGTAGTTGGTGCAGGCTTTGAGCTGAGAGGCTCATACCAGCAGAGCGAGCTCGTGCCAAACAGTGCTACCACTCACTCTCCTCTAAAAGACCTGGCAAGCCTTTCAGCCACTGGATTGAACCGACCCTATCAGCCATCTTCCCTTGGGCCTGGTAGAACAGGAAGAACACAATTTACCAGGTCCATTCCTGCATCTGTAGATACCATAAGGGGGACAGATACTGTAGACAGCTTGCTCACACACATAGTAATGCAAGACTACGAGGGGAGTCCTAGCATTCCGCTTTTCCTGTGTAGTCACTTTTATTTCATGAATTGCTTTAAAGACATGCCATGCATAAAGCAATTAAACATTGTAAAATGACTATAAAGCACAGTTGATTCATTCAGTTGCCATAAAGGACCTTGGAAGCTGTTTGAAGTAGTAGAGCAAGAGGTTTATGCTACCAAACACTAATGCCAAACTGTAAACTAAGCAGACGGCATGCTATTTAAATGGGTGAGGAGTGCCATGTATCTACGTGCAGAGTCACTGAAACAAATTTCACTGACTCCAATTATTTCAATTAAGCAGCTGTGCCCTTTATCATGGTTACAATTATGTGGATCCTTTTGTGTGTGCCTATGTTTTAACATCTGTTAGGCAAGAGTTGATTAGACCATATTCAGTGCTAAGGGCTACATACTGTCTTTGATCCATGCATGGATCCCACAGACATCGAGAGGAACTGAATGTGTGGACTGCGGATAGTACACGTTCCTAGTTAACTAGTTCCTTTCAGTTCCAAGGGGATCCATTTTGTATTAGGAAGAACCTGATTTGAATTGATGCCTCCATCTAATTTCACTGTATAATTTTCTTCATAAGATGTTGCTCAAAATTTTTCTACATTACAACACAGAGTAAATACTGCTACATTTTCAATAGAAGTGGCTAGAGATGAGTTGAAGAGGTCTGTTCTAAGCCCAATACTGCCTCTATTTAAATGAACAGCAAAATTCCCATGGCCTTTGCCAGTGCAGAATTAAGCCCAGTGCTTGATATACATTGATAGCCTACACTGAGTTGGAGGTGAGATTTAAAAGTGAACTTGTCTTGGGAAGTGATTTATATCCAGAAAGCATGAAGTTGATGGGACTAGTTACATAAGTAAAGTTACTCATGTTGTCAACGGGTGTGAAGATCAAAAATAAAACCAAACAATTGTACTTTTAAATGACAAAACAACTGCAGCAATAATTTGGTATTTGGAAGTGGTAAAATATAGGCTACCATATGAGATGAAGGATTCACCAGATCCATGTGTGCCCAGCATTTAACACTAAATAAGATCAGACCCATTCAGACCTGTAAGGCCACCTGCTGCTAGCACTTCAAATGAAATGTATAGTGATTTCTATAATGTATTTATCCCATGACACACTTATACCTCTGCAGTTCAGTATACTTCACTTAATTGGGATGTTCGTAATCAGGATGGTGCCCTTATTAGGAGGTGTCCCAGAGAACCTGTTTAGTCTAATGATAGTGAATGGCAATGACAACTGCTTAACTGGGATAGTATTAGCCAAAATTTCACTTAATGGGATACAGTCAGCCAGTGTCAGGGGGCTAAATGGTGTTTAACTAGGTGTGAAATTCTAAGCTCATGTTCCTTAATAAAGAAATTGTCATATAATAATTAAAAGAAGAAAGAGAGAATAATTGCAGTGACTATTTCTAGTCTTGTGTTTATAGTCAGTACAAGAGTGGGATGAGCAAAAAGAAATAATGCATTTGAAAACATACACCTGTTTTTCTGCTCACAAATTGTCTGTGAACAGATTGCAATCTCAACAACTGTTTTCATTTTTTGCGATAACTAATCAAATAATTTCTGCAAGTAATTCTTTGGCTGTGGCTTATTTGAGAGGAGTCCATTGCAAGATTTCACTATGCTAAACAGAGTTGTTTTGGTTGGACAGGTGGTAGGTTGCTGATCCCTGATAGGACGAACATACCACTTAGGATCAGGCTCCCAGTGAAAATACTCTTGAATATGAATTTGAAATTCACTAACTACAAAACATTCTGAAATATTTGTTTAAAATGTATTGTTTAATGAACATTAAACACATTCATTCGTCAAAAATATTCTTGGGAAGCAAACACAGAAGGACCACCAACAAAGACTAGGCCAATTTATTTAAAAATGCTAAAAAACGTTCATAGAAAATTCACTCGGGGCCCAATTATGACCCATATTGGGTTTAGCTGCGTGGTGGGGAGAGCAGCCTATCCAATGCATGTGGATGGAAAAGTACAGGAAGGGATAGGGCATGCGCTGAGCCTTGATTCTGTCCCCATGACCCACCCCAACACATACCTTCCCCAAGTATGTTACATGCCTGCGTATACCTACGGGGCAGGGTGGAACCCAAGAGACAGATTGTGACTCCGAGTCACAGTTTGCTTCCCATGGTGCTCCAGAGGCATTGCAACAATGTGCTGTCTCATCTACAGGTCTCATGGCAAAGCCACACCTGGGCCCTACGTTCTATCCAGAACAATATTTTATATCACTTGGAATCTTTTAGGCTTTTTTTTTTATTGCCACTTCTGATCAGGACAGCTTCCTAATCAGGGACAAGGCCCTGCTGACTGATGTCCTCATTAAAAGGATTCTACTGTATCTTTATTACTGTTATATGATTACCTTTAAAATGGTGGGTAAGACTGTTACCTAAGATTAGGTAGCTGTGCAGGGGAGTAAGAGGGTGTAAGTTCTCCACCTTGTAGGCAGTCTGCCCAGATTGCTGTTTGGATGGGGGTGGAGGGCCAGAGGGAAAGGATTGCTTACAAGGTATTTGTTGCAACTATTACTTCAAGAATTCACTATTTGAAGTTTGCTGCTATTTGCAGCTTTCTGCTCCCTCACCAGATGCCAGACTCTAATACACAAGATGAAGGCTTCAGTAAGTCACTCATGGTGTGAACACCATTGCATGAATCAAGCCCAACAGGTTAAAAAGTGGGAGAAGATGACAAAATCAAAAGGACCAATTGTGGAAGCACTCCATATGCAGAATTCCCGCCAATATCAACAGGAGTTCTGGAGGTAATCCACTGGCCATTGTATGATGTGCCTGGATACAAGTCGGCTGAAGCCCTCAGCTACACAGCATGGCTCTTTAGCTGACTGCTCAGGCTTACAGCTCTGGAGGGCTCCATTCAATTCCCAGTGTCGGCCAAGATGGTTGTCAGTGGAAGCTCATCCAGGATTCGAACTGCAGTGGGCGTCAGGTACTCAGGATAAGCTTCCTCTGTCTAAAGCAAATACATAATCCAGGGTATGTCTACACTGCAATTAGACTCTCACAGCTGGCCTGGGCCTGCTGACTTGGGCTTGCGAGGGTTCAGGCTAAGGGCTGTTTAACTGCAGTGTAGACATTTGGGTTGGGGTTAGAGTTTGGACCTAGGACCCTGTGAAGTGGGAGGGTCCCAGAGCTTGGGTTCCAGCCTGAGTCCAAGCGTCTGTACCGCAATTAAACAGCCCCTTAGCCTGAGCCTCACAAGCCCAAATCAGCTGGCACAGGCCAGCCACAGGTGTCTAATTTAGGATTGCCACCTATCTGGTTTTTACCCAGACAGTATGGTTTTTGGCTTCTGTGTCCAAGTGGCATTGAGGGTTGCCAGGTGTCTGGTTTTTGGGGTGCTGGCAACCCTAAATGCCACCCAAAACAAAAGTCTGGTTACTGCAGGGCAGGGAGAGGTGCTGGGACATTAACCCGCGCCAGCCCCTGCTCAGCGGGGGCCTCCTCCTACCTGCAGGCAGGCTCCTTGAAACGATTCAGTGAGCAACAGGGGAGGGCGGGAGAGGAGTGGGTGATGGGGGCCAGGACTTGGGTGGGGGAGAAAAGGCGGAGAAGGGTCGAGGCCTGGGGGAAGAGGTCAGGCGGGGGCAGAGTCTTGGGGGTCTTGTTACCTGCAATTAGAAAGGTGCAGTATAGACATACCCTTAGTGGCCAGCTCCTGTTACATATCCCTCTCTGTGCTGATACAGAGAGGATATCAGTCTCAGCTTGAGACCCTGCCTCTTCAGATCAAGCTGTAGAGACGCATACTGTTGAGGTCCCTGGTTCAATCTCTGGTGTCAGCCAAGGTGGTGTCCATTACATGTACATTCTTTGCAGTATCAGGCCATGCACCAATATGAAATGGGCATATACATCATAGATGTCTAATTTCAGCTTATTCTGTGAGCTATTGCACTTATCATATGCAAAAAAAATGGTGTATGTAAAGCCAATGCAGACAATTAAACGTTATTGCACTTGAACAAAAATAATTATTCGTTGCACACAAACACATAGATGATTGTATAGTACCTTCTCCTAGATTCATTGCATTTATAAGCCTTATTGACATAAGAGTGGAGAACCATTTTTTTCTTGACGTTGTATGCAAAGAACATCTTCAAATGCTGTTGGAAATGTTATAGATATGTGTTTCAGCTGCTTTATATATGTATCAAATTACCTGAAGAGCTCATATCCACCTAAGTGAAGACAGCCTCTGGCTAGCAATAGATTATAACACGGTTCTACAATGACATGTTACATTTCTAAATGCAAAAGCCTCGCAAGCAGGACTCAGTATGTCTGATTCTTAGCTGTATTTTACAAGAACAGAAATTCATAAGCCTCTGGTGGGATAAGTACAGTAGCTCACAATCAAACTATGCTGAACCCTGAGGATTATCTAAGCATTTGGACTATTTTTCTTTAACATTTTCTACTTTAATGATCTTCCTCAGTGCAGTAAACAAGAAACATGTGTCTTGGTGTACATAGATTGATATGGGGTATCCCAAAGCATTTCTGAATTGCGCATGAAAACGAGAGGACATAGGAATGTATTCAAACACATACTGAAAAGCATATACGGAACCTCAGCTGTGCAAACTCCAAAGCCTCATAACCTACAGTAGTTTGCCTCCATGTTGGTAATCTTTGCTATGTGTTTGCTGAGTTCTTCGATCCTTGGATAAGCCACCCGTAAAAATGACAGAGTGCAGTCACTGTGTAGGCACTGCTGCAGATGCAGTGGAGGGATATGATTGGTTCAAGAGACGACTCAAAGTCTGATTAAGTGTGTGATCTACTGCTGCTGAAGTCCTTCAATGACCTGTCGGCTATTTCTGTGTCTAAGTCATTTGCGAAACAGCTTCAGCATGTGATGCCCTTGCTGACGCATGCACACACCAACTGAACAAGGTGGCCACTAGCTTCTGTCTCTGAGCTAGACAAAAAGCCAGTGAAATACACCTGTTTTCTTTTATTTCTCGGTTTTTTTGTTGTTGTTTTCTTTTTCTTTTTGTTGTTGGGGTTTCTAGGCCACAGAAGGCAGACTGAAAACTTCATGTTAGATTAGAAAGGAGACTTAACTAAAAAAAAAAAAAGGAAAGAAAGAAGGAAAAAATGTTTCAAGTCAGCCTTAGGTTTCTTGGATGAAACATATGAATTGATTTAAGTCTTCCTCCACCAAGACTTTCAATCTATTTAGAAGATCAAATTCACTATTAAAATATTACATTTGTCTGTTCAATGGTATGATTTCTTTCTTTTGTGCATTCAACAGAAACAGATTCCAGATAGACAAAGATGACCTGCAACATCACCTAAGATGTCCTCAATTTCTGTGGGGGAGATCTTTATAAAAGAAGTCCAGGTCAAAGAGTTTAATTAGTGATAACTTTTGTCAGTGTTATGCTGAACAAATTGTCCTGCCATTCTCAGAGCCCTCACCCTCTGCATTCACAATGACCCTTTAATCTGTACTGTTTCATCATCTCTTTAGTGAAGTATTTATCTACTTCAGTATCCTAGTGGAGTTCAATTAGACATAATTAAACAAAGACGTGCACATAACCAAGTAACTCTTCAGTGAAGATTCATCTAGCTAGGATCTTTTCCTTTGGAGACAAAGAAATTAATGTATTTAATTATATAATGAGGTTAACATGCTTCTTTAAAAAATGACAAAGAAAAAGAAATGGACTTTTGCTTATCTGAATAAGTCATTACCACAACCAGCAAACGTGCCAGGCAAATAGGAGTACTTTTTTTCCCCACTAGTCATTGTCTCCTTGTGTCCAGTTCTAGGTCAGCACTGCTTTTGTGGTTTCAACAATTTAACAATAATTATGATTGCCCTTCCTAAATTGGTTTGGGGCATATGCTGTCCCCTGTCAACTTGAAGAGAAAAATGTCAGAACCACATGTAGACTACACAGTCAAGCTGCCATTCATATTTAAACGTACTGAAACTACTGTGTCAGAAGAACAGGAAGGATTGAATCAATTATTGTGGTAAGCTAGGTTGCTGCCTGACATGTTTTGAATTATACGTACTGGCATGTACAATATTACACAGGAAGATATAACTTGTTTAAGGGATAATGTTCCCAGGAGATGAGTATAGAGAGTTTTGGTGGGTATTAACTGCTGAAGTGAAGCAGAGAAATTTGTAAATCACATGGGCATTTGTTGCAGGTATACTTCAGCACTGTGATCAATGTGAGTCAAATCCTGAAATCCTTACTCAACCAAATCCCTATTGACTTCAGTGGACCTCCTACTAACTGCTGAGACCGGAGCTTGGCTTGTTTAGCCTAACTAAAAGACAGTTGAGGGGAGATATGATTGCTCTCTATAAATATATCAGAGGGATAAATACCGGAGAGGGAGAGGAATTATTTAAGCTCAGTACCAATGTTGACACAAGAACAAATGGACATAAACTGGTCATTGGGAAGTTTAGACTTGAAATTAGATGAAGGCTTCTAACCATCAGAGGAGTAAAGTTTTGGAATAGCCTTCCAAGGGAAGCAGTGGGGGCAAAAGACCTATCTGGCTTTAAGATTAAACTCGTTAAGTTTATGCAGGAGATGGTATGATGGGATAACATGATTTTGGTAATTAATTGATCTTTAAATATTCATGGCAAATAGGCCCAATGGCCTGTGATGGGATGTTAGATGGGGTGGGATCTGAGTTACTACAGAAAATTCTTTCCTGGGTATCTGGCTGGTGAATCTTGCCCATATGCTCAGGGTTTAGCTGATCGCCATATTTGGGGTCGGGAAGGAATTTTCTTCCAGGGCAGATTGGAAGAGGCCCTGGAGGTTTTTCGCCTTCCTCTGTAGCATGGAGCACGGGTCAATTGCTGGAGGATTCTCTGCTCCTTGAAGTCTTTAAACCACGATTTGAGGACTTCAATAGCTCATACATAGGTGAGAGGTTTTTCGCAGGAGTGGGAGGGTGATATTCTGTGGCCTGCGTTGTGCAGGAGGTCGGATTAGATGATCATAATGGTCCCTTCTGACCTTATTATCTATGAATCTATGAGACCGCAGTAGTTGGCCCAGTATTATCACACAAGGTAATTCTACAAACTATAACATCAAACAATGATTTCTCTTGTCTTACGCCTGTTTGAAAGTTCTGTGGTTCTATTCCCTCAGTCAACTTGGCTTAAAGGAATAACTCCTCAAAAGGTGGGTTAGAAAATGCTAAGAAGAATGTAACTGTTTCAGAAAAAAGCCTGTGTGATTATGGAGTGATGTCATTGGACATTGACAGACAGGCCTTGTCTACAATGGGGATGCTTTTCTATAATGTGCCCCGTTGTTCCCACCAGTGCAGCTTGCTCCAAGCAAATCTAATCAAAAACTGTGTTAAAAATGTTTGTGACACCGGGGTTCTGGTCTACCCTAGTGTTCCTAGCTTTGCCACTGGACCAATGTTAACAGTGGTGGTAAAATGTTAGTCAACTCGAGTAGCATAGAACAGAACGGCTGAACCCTACTCGTGTTGTAATGTATATATGTACAGAAAGGACATAGCCACACAATGACACACAAATCAAAGTAATAGTCATTGTTTGTTTGTTTTTGCTTTTAGAGTTAAACCTCCAGAACCAAACGTTTAGCTGGCCTCCAGCTAGCTTCTGATTTTGTGCCTAAAACAGGGCACACATCCACAGCTACAGTTCTGTGGGTACAAACAATAGCATACGCACATTCATAGGGCAAAATCAAGAAGCTACAAATGAAATTTTGGCCCTTAATAGCAACTCTCTCCTTTTTGTCTTCAATATGAATGTGCACAAAGTACAACCAGGACCAAATAGCTCCAAACTTGAGAACATTCAGAGCTTGAGAACATTGATGTTTGGCCCCTGCCTCTGTAATGGGGTAAAATAAACACCCAGATCTGAGTCTACCAGAAATTAAGTTTACATCTGAAGCTAAACGCTGTGGGTGGCATCTATCTCTAGCCATAAACAGAATGGATGGATTTGTTGGGGGGAGGGAAAATATGAGTCGCTACCACATTAGGGTTCAGCCCTGTCCTTAAGGGTCAGCTCTACACTGGGACCAGTTTGGAACTGCAGAACCCCAGACAGAGAGAGTGCCCACTGCTGCATTCTTTTAGATGTACAGAATACATCTCACTCCTTGTCAGGCCAGCTCTCCTGGACAGGGCAATGTAGCCACCTGCCTTTGGAGTCTCATCCATGAAGAAATTAGTCTCTGTGCTTCAGGGAACTCTAAGACTGTGCCCTGCTGCTATGCAGCGACACAAAGGTGTATGGCGGAGGGGGACTTTTGTGCTCTCTCCGCTCTTCATGTACCCACAGAGCAGCTGGATAGAGTTTGGCTCTTTATGAGAGAATTGAGAGGGCTTTTCCTGAACATTCGTGTTTTTCTTGAAAGAAAGGAAATGCATTACCATTACCTAGTGTATATCAGAGTGAATGCATCAAAGCTCTATTCAAATCTGACATTCTCTCCTCTCAGGTCCCCTACTTCACTGTAAATAAAACCTGAAAGGCCTAGGCAAAGTTGGAATTCAACTGTAAGAACCAGGGGGAACCCACATGCACTCAGTTTCATCATGAGAGATACCGGAGCTGCCTCTTGAACTCCTGAAGCCCAGCCCTACTAGGCCATAAAATGAATATGGACCCAGAGTATAAATCCAGCACTAGATTTAGGGCACAACAATGGAGGCTAACATGGAGCACTGTTTCATCATCACTGACAGGGGGCTGGAGACCTTCTCCAGAATTATACAGCAACAAAGGCCGGATTCAGTCCCCACTGACTTAATGGAAAAACTCAACGGGCCCTGAACCAAAATGAAGTGAGAAGAATGATCATGCCTAGCAAGACACCTGACTGTTCCAATTACCAGTGATAGCCTGCTGATAGAGACCAGGATGTCTTCCTTCTCTGCTACCAGAAATCAAGCTAATAGAGTTTGTCATTAAATTTTTGCCACCATCAATGGGATAGGACAATGGGAGGCCACTCTCAAAGAATCCCGTGCAAAGGTAGGTTCTGATGGAAAATGTGGTGGTGGTGGTCAGATGAGAGTGAAAAAAAGAATGTAACATATTCTGTTTGAGTTGGCTGAATCTAGACCAGCAGCTGATTTCAATGATTTCATTTAAAAATGAGAGGGAATACAGCACAAACTGCAATACAAGTGGCTTCTCTTTTCCTTGCTTATACACATCTGATCCCCACTCTGGGTGGCTAATATGGTGGAAGAAAATCCCTCCTGCCAGATTTCCTCAATTCTTAGTGTTCCAATACAGACTGCCTATAGCTATAAAAATGTCTTTTTCCAAATAAACTTTTCTGTAATGATGATTATTGCTGTTATAGTTCCTATAAACTTCTGAGCATCGTCAGATTCTGTTGACCTCAATGGTAGTTTTCAAAATACAACATTAGCAGCAGCATGGCTCTAAAACTTGACCCAGGTGGCAATACACGATACATCAAGATCAATTTTCAACATAATATACCACAGGGAATTAATTAGGTATGCAATTTCCATTAACAATCTGTTAAATTAATTGCATTCCTAATTTCCTGCACAGCAAACTGAAAATATATTCCAGAGTAGTGAATCATTATTATGTCTTTTGGTATTTGCTGTAGTGCCATTAATCATGTTCACTTTGTTTGGTCTTCATGGGGCTATAAAATAAAATTCCATTGGTTCTCCCTTGTAGTTTAGTATTAATTAGTATCCACTTTGTGGAGTGTGCTTCTTGACTGCTGAAATGCCTTGGCACTTGTAAGGAAAGGGTCAGCTTACAGCTGCATATGGCAGACTGTATAGCCCTGGAATTCATTTTTCCAGCAATAGCACTTGGACCTTTGGATAGTTTTATTGCTTGTCTTCTAGCTCAGACTAAGCGTATATTTTGTACTGAAATCTGAGGTGTGACTGCAGCTCAAGTAGACATACCTATGCTAGCTTTACCACAGCCTCCCTAGGTAATTTATTCCAGTGCTTAACCACCCTGACAGGAAGTTTATCCTAATGACCAACTTAAACCTCCCTTGCTGCAATTCAAGCTCATTGCTTCTTGTTCTACCCTCAGAGGTTCAGGAGAACTTTTCACCCTTCTCCTTGTAACAACCTTTTATGTACTTGAAAACTGTTATCATGTCCCCCTCAGTATTCTCTTCTGCAGTCTGAAGAAACCCAGGTTTTTTTCAATTTTTCCTCATAAGTCATGTGTTTTAGACCTTTAATCATTTTTGTTTCTCTCCTCTGGACTTTCTCCATTTTGTCCACATCTTTCCTGAAATGTGACGCCCAGAACTGGACACAATATTCCAGTACTTAATTTGTAATGAAAGAGGCGAGAGACTCAAACAATGGTTTAATTTTAAATTTTAAATTTATGACTTTGAATGTGCAGTGATATTATTGTCATTACCAATGACAATAATGGCATGGTGTGGTATTGCCACTCTTACTTATGTGCTGCTGCTGGCAGCAGTGCTGCCTTCAGAGCTGGGTGGCCGGAGAGCGGGGGCTGCTAGCTGGGAGAACCAAGGTGCCCAGGCTATGAACTGCCAAAGCCTAGAGTGCTGGGGCTCAACCCTGACAAGCTCCGGCACAAATTAAGCACTGGCCTTATCAGTGCGGAGTAGAAAGAAAGAATTACTTCTCGTGTCTTGCATATAACACTCCTGTTAATACATCCCAGAATGATGCTCGCTTTTCTTGCAACAGTATTATGCTGTTGACTCATATTTAGCTTGTCATCCATTATACCACCCAGATCCCTTTCCGCAGTACTCCTTAGGAAGTCATTTCCCATTTTGTATGTGTGCAATTTATTCCTGCCTAAGTGGAGTACTTTGCATTTGTCCTTATTGAATTTCATGCAATTTACTTCAGACCATTTCTCCAGTTTGTCCAGATCATTTTGAATTTTAATCCTATCCTCCAAAGCACTTTCTACCCCTCCCAGCTTGGTATCATCCAGAAATTTTATTGTGTGCTCTCTATGCCATTATCTAAATCATTGATGAAAATACTGAACAGAACCAGATCCAGAACTGATCCCTGTAGGACCCCACTCGTTATGTCCTTCCAGCATGACTGTGAACTGCTGATAACTACTCTCTGGGAACAGTTTTTCCAACCAGTTATGCACCCACCTTATAGCAGCTCCATCTAGGCTACATTTTCCCAGTTTCTTTATGATGTCCTATGACTACTACCTCCCACCTGACTGGCTTGTTTGGCAGTTAAATAGCTTGCATTCCCAACCCAGTTAAGAAAAGTGTGCAAAATAGTATGACTGAAAACTTTCTATGGGAAAAAAATGGCCTTTCAAGATTTTGAGCACTAGTTCATATACATGGAAATAGCATTTTTTTAAACGTCTTTTCCTGTCCAAAGGTTAGAGAGGAGTATACTGGACAATGAGTCAGGAATGACTCTGGGGCAATTTCAGAATATACTCGGAAAGAACGTGACATAAAGGATGAGAAGAAAAAAAGAAAGAAAAGCAGAGAAATTGAGAAGGATCCAGAATCTGAGGACATTCCAAATAATTACGGTGAGCTAGAGAGGCACCAGAAAACTAGAGAAAAAACATAGTGCTCATCTTCACAAAAAGAAAGCAGAATTGTCCTGGCAATTACCATCCCATGGACTTGAGTGACCTATATTGGTGGATGAGAGTGCATCCTACCACCTGGGGATGGTATTCCCAAGGAGGGATTTCCTGATGGGATTTACTGCTTTCTCAAGGCATTCAGCTAAGGAAGCATAGCTTTAAAGTGTGCTTGACACTCCATAGGAGCCCCAATGGCAAAGGAAGCCAAGAATATACATAGATTCAATGCATTTCTTTACTAGCTAGCACTGCCTGCATTTGGGGCTGAGATGGCCAGCTATTGGCTCTTCAGCAGAATGAGGGCTGCAGGTGCATCATGGTGCTGTTATCTGGATACTCTCCACTCTTATATGGGCAGAAGCTGGCATGATCTGGCGGTAACTCAGGCCCCAAAAGTCTAGCTTCTACCAATTGTAAGGTAATGGAACAAATAAATATTAACAGAAAAAATCCTTCAAATTCTAGAACCCTAAACAATAAGCAGCCTGCACTTATAAAGAATAAATCCTGCCAAACTTTATTACTTTTTAGACAGATCATAAAATTAATGAATGAATGGTACCTAGTAGATGCAATCTGAATTTTAGTGAAGCATTCAAGAGTGCCTAAAAAAAAAATCTTACCCTCCTAATTAATTCAAATTAGCCTGGATATAAACACTATCAGGTGGATTGAAAATTGGCTCAAAGAGCATAAACAAAAGGGTGATGATGAATGGCAATGTATCAGGTAGTGTCTACTGAGGTACCACAGGGATCAGAGTTAGAGTCAGTCTTACTAAATATCTTCATTAGGGGAAATAAACAGTATGTTAATGAAATGTATAGATAATAAAAAACTGGGAAGAGTTGTGTACATCGGTGATGATAAAGTAACACAAAGGGACTTGATTAGAAATAGGAGCAGCATAACAGTAAATTGAAAAATGCACGATACATGTTACAAGAAGGGAAACTTATCTAAGGGCTTGTCTACATGGAGAAATGGATCAGTATAGATATAGCAGAATACTTATTCCACTATAGATATACCTGTATAACTCCCCCATGTGGACACTTTACTCCACAATAAAAGTGACTTTATTCTGCTGGTCAATTTAAGCTCTAAAACACTGTAGTGGAGAGGAAAGCTTAAAAAGCAGTAATGCCAAAGGAGACCTAGGAGTGATAGGAGACATCCGTTTAGATGAGCATTTGCAATACAAAAAGGTACCAAAGGAGGTCAATGTGATTTTGGGTTGCATCTGCAGAGGCATCACATCAGGCAGGAGGGAAGACATACACCATTCCCTCTGTGTTACACACCAGTGTGATTGTACCGAGACTATTGCATTCAGTTCTGTTTACTATCAGAAAGATTTTGCCAAAATGGAGAGAAAAGCAACAATGATTAGATGATTGGAAGGGACTGACTCATAAGGGAAGATTAAAAGAGTCCAACACATACAGCTTGTCTAAGTGAAGGCTGAGGGGAGAACACTGTAATGCTCTATAAATATGGGAAGCTATTACAAGAAGGGAGATGAATTTCTTGGAGTGGCACACGGCGGTACATGTAGGACTACGGGGATGAAATTGAGAAAGGAAACATTTACTCTGAGTGTAAGGGAAAACTTCTTGCCAATTCAAAATAGGGGAAGAGGAAGAAATAAAGGTGCCACTGTTTGGAACATTAGAATATTAGAGAGGCCCAATACTATAAAAGCACTAATCCTGCATTAATTGGGATCCATTCCAGGTAGCCAAAGATTGTATATCTCTTCTAGCTTTTATTCATATGATTCTGTGAAGTGGTCATGAAAATGCAACAAAACAAAAAAATGGAGTGGGGGAAAAATGAATGGTAGAGACAGTGGAGAAAAGGCAAATATGAAACACTAGGAAATCTTAAAAAACTAAATGTAACATAAGTAAGCAGTAATGTGACCACAGTGAGCACAACTTAAAAATAAGACTAAGGGTCTAATTCTTTGAGGTATTTCAATTCCCCATTAATCTTAATGGGAGCTGAGGGCACGCAGCACTTTGCAGAATCAGATTGTATTCAAATTCCACCTACATCAATGGGAGCTCTGAGGGCAGAAGCAGAACATCATACAAAGGAGATTATCTCCCTTTGCTATACTGCTACTTACAATCTAAGGTACATATCATATTGACAGATCCATGCTATTTAAATGAATTGAATACAATTGAAGCTTAGACACTAACACAGTCTGACCCTTGAGACAAAATAACTGCAGTCAAGAGATTAAATTATGAGTGCAAAATCTTTCTGCTGCTCTACAACCTTAACATATGACAGACAGGTAAAGAGGGGATAGCCCTTCACTATGAGAGAATGAAAACTAGAGGATTACTCCGAACTAGATTATAAAGTGATACCTGCCCAATTTGTATTCCACACTACATAATGGAAACTGTTCTCAAAATAGATTTCTAATTTCTGTCCAGATTAAATGCAACCAAGCTACTTTACTTGCTGATAATTTATCTAATACCTCTTAGCTGTGCCGTCACAATCACTACAATGAGTTTGACTTGGAGATATCAGCTGCCCTGTAAGAATTCAGAGAACTAGTAATAAAGCAGCAGCCTGCTTGGATTAGACGTACAATAGTGTCATCATTCCAAACAGACATCTGTGAATTCTAACTCTTTAGCTGCCTCATCTGAATCCTGCTTTGTTTATCCACCCAGTGCTTGATACTTTCCCAGGGACCTGAGTGGAGCCATCTTCTTTATGCCTCAAACTGCCCCAAAGACATCTGTGGCTCAACTCTTCCCCACCCCAGCCTGTTACTCTTCCTCCTTATGCCCTGCACTGGAGCAATTTAGCTACCAGATGAGGAAGACAGGGTGGACCTACCTTTACAGCACACACGTAAGCTACAGAAATGCTCTCTTCCGCAAAGGAATTAATTGTGCTCAATAGGACGAACGGGGGCAGCACTTAAGAGAACACAGGGCTTTGAGCATTACACCTGGAAAGTAGGGCTGAAGGTCTCTGTGCCCTTCCTCTCCCTCCCTTGTGGATCTGGTTTGTGAGCCAGGCGCAATCTAGGCCTTACAATTTCTCCCTCCTCCATATCTCTTCTGGTTGACACACTCCCGTTTTCCCCTCTGTGTTCTGCAACTAAAAATACAGGTGGGAAAGATCAATTATACCAGGTCATCTTCTATGTTCCCCCGGGAACTAAAACATAGGCCTTATCTGGTGCAATTTTGAAGGCCATGAGAAGTGGATGTTTTACATAGCAAATACATCTCCAGTGAAAAACTCACAGGGACCAATGGAAAAAGAACAATAGCTCCGTGTTTACATTTACATTTAATTGCATAACATCTAACAGGATAAAAATTCACTTCCATTCAGAGGATCGCTGCCAGTCCCACTCTAATATAATTCTAAAACATTTCATTCTTTCAGCAAATGATCTCTCTCATAATCCCATATTATGGATGACTTTAGGCAGTGATTACAAATGGTGCATTCTGGCTGCCTGTGTAGTCTTTGTGTCTCGATCTCTTTAATTATCTTTAGGAGACTGGCACAAGTTGCTGTTCTGCCAGCTAAAAAAGATATCTTTAAAATATGATACTGTTAATTCAAAAGCACTGCGTGAAATGAGGAAAACAAGATTTACTCAGACTTGCCCATACAATTATGGATTTTAAAATGGTGAAATTCCAAATAACAACAACCTAATTACATATGTAGCACATTATATGTCAGATGCTCAGCTGGTGTAAATGAGCATAACTCTGCTGACTTCAGTTGAGCTATGCTGATTTACACCAGATGAGGATCTACACGTATATCTTTAAAGTGCCCTGAACAATAATTTAACCTTTTTTTCATGTGGGTTGCCTCTGCAGGATGTTATTTCAGGGGCACAGCTTCCCCTGTGCTGCACTGACACCAAATTTCATTGGCCTGGAACAGAAAAGCTGCATCCTCAAGTTGATACTGCACTCAGAAGGCAGCAGGGCCACAGAAGGCTACACTGTGGGGAAGTTTCCCTCGTTGCTACAGTATTCTATAGTGATTGCCCAAACAGTGTAGTCTCTAGGTGCAGTCAGGGGCTAGACTGGGGGCAATACAGCACCCAGTCCTCTGCTGTAATCAGAGAGTGCTGCCTATCTCTTGTCTCCCTGCCTTGAGGAAGCAGAACTCCTACTTGGCTTCTGCAAGGAGAGCTTCCCTCTTGCTTTAATCAACTTTACCCTCTGCATGAAGGGTTTTGGATCATTATGGTGGAATACTATAGTTCTTTCTTTTTTTAATGAAGGGAAATTTCCCCACAGAGCACACTCAGTGTGCCTGAATCCCAATTTGGTAGGGGCATCCTTCAGTGCTGACAAGGGGTTCGGTCTGTGGTGCCTTAGCTGCCTCTTCTGAGACTCCAAACAAGGAAGTGGGATCCATACTGAGAGCTACCATGGATAACCAGATCTGACATATGAATTAATAAATAATATGTAGCCATAACAGAGTGCTTTCCACCTTCAAATCACAGTACAAGCATTAACAGAAATGGCCCTGAACCACAACCTCACCAACTTTGCTGAAGTTCAGTTTTAGACCTATATTTTGCAGCTCAGACATACTTCTGTAGCGGGTCTAGTTGGAGTCCTGAACAAACCCAGACTTGGGAACATTCAGATTCAGATCGAAACTCATATTTGAACATCACAGCTTTTAATTGGAAACCAAAGGCAAAAATAACATTTTAATTAATATTATAGTCCTACTGTGGTTCAAGAACAGAGTAAGACCTCTTTAGGTATAATTGTGTGGGTCACCTTGTGTTTGTATGCATGGCCTTGGTGCTTCTCATGTCCCATTGTTTAATGACAGAAAGTGTTCTTTGCAGCTATCTTTCTCTGAAAATGTTTCCACTATTTGGACCAGCCCTGAGTCTCCACTGTTCACCCTGTCATCCTAGCCCTGGAAGATTCAAAAAGCACATTTTTCCATAGCTCTGTGCTTCAGAAATGAAATATAAAATATACTACTGGGGACAGCTCACTTGCTGATTTAAAAGACCTCACAGGAAATGCTTTGAAATTACTTATAACAAATATAGCTGAGAGTTGCTTCTTCTCAGAACACCCTGCAAAATGAGGCTTTGAGAAGAAACAGAGAACAAGCTGTGTCTCTGCACAGACCATTTGACTTCCACCCTGCTTCTTGACTAACTTCACATTTGACAGCTTCTTGGCTTAATATGTAAGCTGGAGAGTTAGCCTCCCAAATCTTGGCCTGGTTCAGCTGCCACTCCAGAATTAGACATTGAACTTGAATTTGGTTTGGCAATTGTAAACATTAGAAACAGCATATGGCCACATGGGAAATGATATATCTATCACACCAGTCACATAGTCACTAAGGGCTAAGTCAAAGGGAGTTTTGCCTGTAGGCATACAGAACTGAACTCCAGATGTGCACATTCCATGTTGCAAATGTCTGTATTTTCCTAGCTGATTCTGTGTCTGGGAAGGAGCAGGTACTTAACTTGTTGGGTACCCTCAAATCAAAGAAAGGCACCTGGATCAGGAATTTCAAAGTGATTTGTAATTTTGGGTTCCTCAGTTATTGAATGCTCAGCTTGAGACAACTTTGATTGGCATGATTTTCAGAAAGTACTGAGCACCCACCCTATGAACAAAATCAGGCCTCCCACAATTGAAGCACCCAAAATCACACGTCAGTTTTGAAAATCTTGGCCATGCTGTCCATGTCACTACCAGCCGCTCACCAACTAGATAGTGCAAACCAGGAAGTGCGGGTAAAACAAACACGCACCCAATTCTGACTAGCTCTGCAAAGTGATTATGTTTTCTTTGTTCTTAACGGATCGAGAAGTGAACTGTATAAATCAAGTCTTACACACGGAAAAGCACAGTAACAAATGGGGTTTATTCATTGTTAGAATTTAATTCATACCAATTAATTACATAATTCTTTCACTGTACTAAAGCAGGCCAGATAATGATATTTTGTTCTAAATGGTTTGAAAGGCCATTGGAGTGGTGCTGCAGGGACTTCCCTGGCCCTGAATGGCCCTAGAAACCCTTTCGGGGGGAATCCTCAATGTAGAGGGTAGGACAGGCAGGAAGGACAATCCAGCTCTGACTGTATTGTATTTCTGGAGAAACCTCCACAGGGCACAAGGCAGGACGATGCCTTCCATACAGTCCTAAAAAAAGTCCTGGGGGAAGTAGAACTGCTCAGGAAACTTGTTTTTTTCCTGTGCATAATTTAAGTGTAAACTACTTTTCTTTGAATTCTTTTTCTACAAAATTTCAACAAAAATGGAATTTAGCCAACAGCTATTTTTATTTTAAAAAATGTTTTGATAGAAACATTTTCACCCCCTCTCAAGTGGGGTACTTTGTGAAGGTTTCAGTCTCCTTGTGTGTGAGGAATAGGAGAGACACACACAGAGGGACTCTTTGCACGCAGATCACAGCTGTACAATGTGGCCCATAATTCAGTTGAAACTGTCTTTCTGCATGAATGACTGAATTTATGTTCTTCAGTTATTGTGAATTACTTTTGACGATTACTAAATATGCTAGACAACCCAGTCAATGAGCAAATACATGGTCCCACCAACCATTCCTTTCTTTTATTATTCTTTATCCTTTCAAAATTAATCAAGATCACTGAGTTCAAAGCTGTCTGCAAAGAGTTACAAAGGGGATCTCACAAAACTGGGTGACTAGGCAACAAACTGGCAGATGAAATTCAATATTGATGCATGGTCACACCTTGAATACTGTGCCCAGTTTTGGTTGCCCTATCTCAAAAAAGATATAGTAGAACTGGAAAAGGTTCAAAGAAGGGCCACAAAGATGATCAAAAATATGGAACAGCTTCCAGATGAGAAGAGACTAAAAAAGATTTGGGGTGTTCAGCTTGGAAAAGAGATGATTCAGGTGGGATATTGTAGAGGTCTATAAAATCATGAATGGTATGGAAAAGTGAATAGAAAAGTGTTACTAACACTTTCCCACAATACAAAAACCAGGGGTCGCCCAAATAAATTAATAGGCAGCAGGTTTAACACAAACAATAGGAAATACTTTTTCACACAGTGTACAATTAACCTGTAGAACTCATTGACATCGGATGTTGTGATGGCTAAAAGTATAACTGGATTCCAAAACAACCAGATAAATTCATGGAGGATAAGTCCATCAATGGCTACTGGCCAAGATGGTCAGAGATGTAATCCCATGCTCAAGGGGACCCTAAACTTCTGACTGCCAGAAGATGGGAAGGGAAGACTGGGGTGGATCTCTCCAAAATTGCCCTGTTCTGTACACTTCTGAAGCTCTGGTACTGGCCAGTGCTGGAGATAAGATACTGGGCTATCTGGACCATGGGGCTTACCCAGTATGGCTGTTCTTATGTAGGAAATGGTGGTTATTTCAGCTAAAAATTGCCACAAATTAGTGAATTAAAGAAACATGAGTATTGCTAGCCAAAGTCTTGTGTTTGTAAAGACTTGACAGTGTGAAGATCTGGTAATAAACACACCTCAGTATAGGCCTCTCTGTTTAAGGGATAATAAAAACAATATCAGAAGGGTCAAACATGTGGCTGGAAGCTAACACATGCTATGAATAGATGCCTTGTTAGAAGAGACTGGCAGTTCATTGAGTTTGAATAAAACTGTAAATCGAGGGACTCTGGAGGTGTGGGAGGAGTGGATTAAAAATTTAACAAAAAGCCTTGGTTTGTTAATTCCATGATCTGTCACATCCCTCCATCTGTGCAAAGCGTGTGGGTGTTGAAGAAAAAAATAGAAGGGTGGAGTGTTACAGGGTTTACACTGAGATTCTAGCAAAGCATGGCTGCTTCTGTGCTTTCCAAGCTGTACTACTTCAGAACACCTCTGCCTGCCTACGGAATCAAGTTAGACATATTTATCAGCAGTCAGGCAAAAAATTATTTAAATAGCTGCACTGAAAATGACAATAGACATTTCCTTTCAAGAGGTGCTAAAGCAAAGAAAGATAAAGAAAAACACCATACCGTGAACAGTAATTTGAGTCATCAAAATGGTGTTTGAAACAAGAGATTCTGCAGACCAATAGTCAGGGAGTACTAACCAAAACAATGCCTGCAGTGCTTTCAAGAACCACCCTTTGAAATTCTGTAATACAGGGGAGCTGGAACGAGGAGTGCTGGGGATGTGGCAGCACCCCCTGGCTGGAAATGATTTCCATCATATACAGGGTTTACAGTTTTGTTCAATGGCTTTCAGCTCCCCGACTATAAAAACTGTTCGAACGCCACTGCTACAACGAGGATCTTCTGAACGAAAAATGAAACTATATAGTAGGGTTCTAATTCTAGTTATACTCGGAGAGTGAAATTTATCTTCGATAAGCTCCAATTACCATCCACTGCTGATTACTGATTAAATAATTAGTAAAAGCCTGATCCTATGAGGTGTTCTAGAGTTGACTGCTTAAAACTTTACAAAATTAATTGAACAATGGATAATTTTTAAAGACAGAAAGAAATGTTTTAAGTGCAATGTCCAGTACTAATAGTGCATCTTTTACATGTCATTTGGTATTACTTGTACTGTTTCATATGTGGTCTGAAATATACAAAGTCAAACATCCAGACAAATACCAGAAAGTGCTATTTGGTTCATCCCTATTTACAATATTCTTACAAAGAAAAGACCACTGAAAAACTCCCTTTGGCTTTTCACACCAGAGGAAATGTACTACGATGCAAAGCTGCTGGCACCAGCACAGCTTGCTAGAAAAACAGGGATATTAACCAATGGACTTTGTACTAAATTTAACAGGTTCTCACATGCAGGTCTACTTTTGTCATCTACACTTGTTACCAAGTGTTTAGCAGCAGTCCAGCTGGAATGAATAAATACGTGAGTAAAGTCAGCTGAATACTTCAATGATACAGAGCAAAACCAAGATGATCTGTAAATTCTTCCAATGGAAAATGTATCCAAATCTAAAAGATGGGCCAAGCTCCTCCCCACAAATTAGCATACTTTCCTATTACTAATCAGCATCTCCTATGGCCCAGGCTCCTAGGTCACACTCAAAGTACCCAGCTGTTTGATCCCTGCAAAGTTTCATTAACGGTCTTTCATATTTCATATGGTGGGGAGGGATAGCTCAGTGGTTTGAGCATTGACCTGCTGAACCCAGGATTGTGAGTTCAATCCTTGAGGGGGCCATTTAGGGATTGGGGGCAAAAATTGGGGGTTGGACTAGATGACCTCCTGAGGTCCCTTCCAACCCTAATATTCTATGATTTGTGATGCCACCTTACCTCAGTAGGAGTTGCTGACAATACAAGCAGCCATTCCAGTTTGTCTCTAAGTGTCAGACTGCTCATGGCATCAAGTTGCAGGTGGGGGACTAAAAACCTACTCAAAACTTTTGAACTATGCAATGATAATTAGTAAGAGCTTTACATATCTCTCTCAACATATTTTGAAAAAAAGCTTTCACTTGAGATGTGGGTTGTATGTGGGACAGATCTCTCCCAAAGGGCTCCAGCTAGCTGGCTGCTAGGCAGGTAAAAGGAGAGGAAGAGCAGCTCTCTGAAACACATGAAGAATCGAAAGGGAGAAATATTTTTCATTTTTTTAAAAGTTCCACGTAAGCAAATGGTGCACACATCTCATTGCACAGCATTAGAAAAGACAATCTCAGCAACAAGAATGCATCTTCTTGCCTTGTATATTTGCTCTATGGGCCGAATCTAAAGCCTACAGAAATCAGTGGAAATCTTTTTATTGTCAGTGGGCTTTTGGATCAGGCCTGTATTTGAGGGAAGTCTTTTTGGAGCTCACAGAGATAGGCAATTAGCCTGGAACAAAAAGGGGAAATCACAAAAGCAAATGTGACTGGAAAACACTTAGGCCCAACTTTTCAAGATTGGCCACTAACTTCAGATGCCCAGCTTGAGACAACGAGGACGTGATTTGTACAGGTGCTTCTACTGCCTTCAACTTTAGCCTCAGCTGGAACAAGGAGTGGGGTGTAAGCTGCACCACCTCAGGGAGTTGCTCTTGGAGGCATGAATGTGACACTGAGAGCTTGCCAGTGAGTAGGAAAGCTCCAACCACTCCTGCCCCTTGCTCCAGGATAGGAATATGTGAGTACCCAGATCCAAAGTCCAGGTGGCCATTAGACTTTTACTCCCCTATCCAGGCATGAGATCCAAGTCACAATCTAGCCCCTTGGATATGTCTTCACTGCAAATAGAAAAGGAGTACTTGTGGCACCTTAGAGACTAACCAATTTATTTGAGCATAAGCTTTCGTGAGCTACAGCTCACTTCAAGTGAGCTGTAGCTCACGAAAGCTTATGCTCAAATAAACTGGTTAGTCTTTAAGGTGCCACAAGTACTCCTTTTCTTTTTGCGAATACAGACTAACACGGCTGTTACTCTGAGAACTGCAAATAGACACTCATAGCTGTCCCATGCCAGCTGATTCAGGCTTGTGGAGCTCAGGCTCATGGGGCTGAAGCCCGAGCTCTGGGACTCTCCCACCTCACAGGGTCTTAGAGCCTGGGCTCCAGCCTGAGTCCAGATGTCTGCACTGCAATTAAACAGCCCCTTAGCTTGAGCCCCATGAGCTCAAGTCAGCTCAGACCTTTGGCTGATGTACGATTATCATGGTGTCAAAAATAGGAAGGTGTCAAAACCAGGAAGCCTGCTAAACAACCAGTGGGGCCCCTGGACGATCGAGATACAAAAGGAGCACTTAAAGACGATAAAGTCATCGCAGAGAAACTAAATGAATTCTTTGCTTCAGTCTTCACGGTTGAGCATGTTAGGGAGATTCCCAAACCTGAGATGGCTTTTGCAGGTGACAAATCTGAGGAATTGTCACAGATTGAAGTATCACTAGAGGAGGTTTTGGAATTAATTGAGAAACTTAACAGTAACAAGTCACCGGGACCAGATGGCATTCACCCAAGAGTTCTGAAAGAACTCAAATGTGAAATTGCAGAACTATTAACTATGGTTTGTAACCTGTCCTTTAAATCAGCTACTGTGCCCAATGACTGGAAGATAGCTAATGTAACGCCAATATTTAAGAAGGGCTCTGGAGGTGATCCTGGCAATTAGAGACCGGTAAGTCTAACGTCAGAACTGGGCAAATTAACTGAAACAATAGTAAACAATAAAATTGTCAGATACATAGACGAACATAAATTGTTGTGCAAAAGTCAACATGGTTTCTGTAAAGGGAGATCATGTCTTACTAATCTATTAAAGTTCTTTGGGGGGTCAACAAACATGTGGACAAGGGGGATCCAGTGGACATAGTGTACTTAGATTTCCAGAAAGCCTTTGACAAGGTCCCTCACCAAAGGCTCTTATGTAAATTAAGTTGTCATGGGATAAGAGGGAAGATCCTTTCATGGATTGAGAACTGGTTAAAGACAGGGAACAAAGGGTAAAAATAAATGGTAAATTTTCAGAATGGAGAGGGGTAACTAGTGGGGTTCCCCAAGGCTCAGTCCTAGGACCAATCCTATTCAACTTATTCATAAATGATCTGGAGAAAGGGGTAAACAGTGTGGTGGCAAAGTTTGCAGATGATACTAAACTGCTCAAGATAGGTAAGACCAAAGCAGACTGTGAAGAACTTCAAAAAGATCTCACAAAACTAAGTGATTGGGCAACAAAGTGGCAAATGAAATTTAATGTGGATAAATGTAAAGTAATGCACACTGGAAAAAATAACCCCAACTATCCATACAATATGATGGGGGCTAATTTAGCTACAACTAATCAGGAGAAAGATCTTGGAGTCATCATGGATAGTTCTCTGAAGACGTCCACGCAGTGTGCAGCGGCAGTCAAAAAAGCAAACAGGATGTTAGGAATCATTAAAAAAGGGATAGAGAATAAGACGGAGAATATCTTATTGTCCTTATATAAATCCATGGTACGCCCACATCTTGAATACTGCGTACAGATGTGGGCTCCTCATCTCAAAAAAGATATACTGGCATTAGAAAAGGTTCAGAAAAGAGCAACTAAGATGATTAGGGGTTTGGAACGGGTCCCTTATGAGGAGAGATTAAAGAGGCTACGACTTTTCAGCCTGAAAAAGAGGAGACTAAGGCGGGATATGATAGAGGTATATAAAATCATGAGTGGTATGGAGAAAGTGAATAAGGAAAAGTTATTTACTTGTTCCCATAATATAAGAACTAGGGGCCACCAAATGAAATTAATGGGTAGCAGGTTTAAAACAAATAAAAGGAAGTTCTTTGTCACTCAGCACACCGTCAACCTGTGGAACTCCTTGCCTGAGGAAGTTGTGAAGGCTAGGACTATAACAGGGTTTAAAAGAGAACTGGATAAATTCACGGAGGTTAAGTCCATTAATGGCTATTAGCCAGGATGGGTAAGGAATGGTGTCCCTCGCCTCTCTTTGTCAGAGGGTGGAGATGGATGGCAGGAGAGAGATCACTTCATCATTACCTGTTAGGTTCACTCCCTCTGGGGCACTTGGCATTGGCCACTGTTGGTAGACAGGATACCGGGCTGGATGGACCTTTGGTCTGACCCAGTACAGCCATTCTTATGTTCTTATAGTTTTATGTGAAGATGGTTTGGGTATTGTGAGCATAGTGCATGCATTCATAGTGACTGTCTTCATCACTAGAATTTATTAGTTATGTTAACTGTATAACTTGACCACAGCACTAACATTTTGAGACAGGTTATATCAATTTTTTAAAAATGTTTGAATTTCCATTGCCTTCATGGTTAAGATTTCAATTATGTTCACATTCTTAGACTTCTTTCTGACTGTGCTCTTTACAGGAATAATCACGTTAGAAATAAATTTTAATTAATAAATTCTTCATCAAGCTAAAATTTGTTATAGTAGAAAGAAGAGGAAGGAACAGGGATTGTTGCTACTGAATTTAATGGCACCAATCAACTTTTTTCACAGTGGATTTTCTAGAAACAATTTATCAGGTAAATGTATTTTTTGTCATGCAAATCATTCTGAACTAATATTATACAAATGTCGTCACGAAAGATGGTGAGTGCTTTTCAGAATGATAATAAGCTTTTATAAAAGATTTGTTGATCCAGTAAGTGGTTTTTCCCAGCTTGGGAGCCAATGAAAAGTAATGTTCCAAAAAAGTTCACGTAATCAAGATCTCAATCTGAACAAATGGGGCCTGATTCTCACTTACACTAATGTCACTTTACACCACTCTGGTAGTTTAAAGGTGCCTTAAAGTGGGTGTAAACCATATTTGCATCCATTCTGAGGCATCTCTACACTGTCAGAACAATGTCAATTGGCCTTTGTGTAAATGCAAATAGAGTCCATTTTCCATTTTATTTCATGTGCGTGAGCTCATGGGTTGATCCAGTTAGTGAGGGAGGATGGAGAAAATGGATACCTCAGAACAGCACTGGTAAATACTTTGCAAACGTCTCTAAAAGGTCAACATCTGATGCGTTGAACTTTTTCAGTCTTGACACAGAAGATACGAACAAGGCTATTTCCTACATTTGTAAGAAAACTGTGAGCTGTGGCAGTTCACTCAAATCCTGTATTGGCTTTTTTCCACCCAGGCTCCGCCTAGGAGGTCAGCATCTACCGCAGTACACCAAATGTGGCTGTCAATTTGAGAAAACCAGCAGTGATTCTATAATCTCTGGGAGGGAGCTACAGACTCCTGCTTTTCCATCCTTCTTGTACGGTCTAATTTAAAAATCAAGAGCAAGAGTAGTCAGGTACCAAGAATTAAAACAGACCATGCAGCAGATGTCCATGTAATTTCCATCTAAAAGCCATATACTCCTTTGCTATTCCTGCAAGGGGCTTTCACTAGTGACGCTGATGAGTTCTATATGTGGAGTTAAGGCAGTACACAGCCCTTGCTGATCTCCTCCAATGATTATGTATGAAAATCTAAGTATTACTCAGAATCAGGCTGGCTGGAGTGGAGATGGGGAAGGAGTAGTATGGAGTGCAGTGGCTCTAATTCATGGACTAAGTCCATTCTGGAGGAGAAAGAAGACTATTGGGGCTAGCAAAGGGAACAGATAATCTCCACTTAGAATATGGTATCCAGGTAATCACAAAACACATGTGCCTGATATGCATAATTTATATTTCTGCTGAGATCCAGATTTTGAACAAACAAATATGCTACTCTTGTTACTTGAGCTGAGTTGCAAACAGGACCTAGACTACTGCCAATCCCAAATATTCAAAAATCATGAGGTAAACCACAAAAATTCATGAGATTAGTTTAAAAACCATGATGTTTTTTTCAGGGGAGGGTTTTGTTAGTTTGTTAAATGGGGAGTTATTTACCTCCTGGTTTTTTGAGTGTTTAGGAAACAACTTGGTTTTATTCACTAGCTTTTCTCCACAACCATGACTAGAGCTCCATGACTGTCACGGAGGTCGTGGTTGTCTCAGATTCCGTGACTTTCCACAACCTCTGTGACGTCTGCAGCAGCCAGTGTGGCTGACCCAAAGGCCGCCCATGCAGCTGATTCTGGGACCAGCTGGTCAGGTGGCCCCTGAGACAGCCACACCAGCCACTGCTGGAGCAGCTCCCCAGCCAGCCGCTCATGCGGCCCCTAACCAGCTGAATCAGCACTGCTGGAGCAGCCCTAAGGCCAGCTGCACCGACCACTGCTCGGGCAGACCTGGGCAGCTGGCCCCAGGGACTGCCTGAGCACCAGTCCCAGGGGCAGCCGGAGCAGCGGCAGTTGGGCGGCCCTGGGGGTGGCTGGAGCAGTCGCTGCCCAGCAGCAGTCGCTGCTGGCCACGTGCCCCGCCACCAAGCAGTGGCCCCACAGCTACGATTTAGTCATGAGTATTTTTAGTAAAAGTCATGGACAGGTCACGGGCCATGAATTTTTGTTCACTGCCTGTGACCTGTCCATGACTTTGACTAAAACTATCCATGACTAAATCATAGCTTTAATTATTACCTATGTGACTGCAAATTAGACAACAGAGAACCACACATTGCATGCACGGTTATTCAAATTTTGCAATGTGCAACAAAATACACATCCTCAAAAATTTAGGCAAGTCACCATCGTCAGTTTGCAAAGATAGATCAACTAAATGTGAAATTAGATGCTTTATATAAAAAATCCATTAAATATGTTTCAGATTGAAAATTATTAACTAACATATATGTGTAGCCTTAAAGGCCTATATTTTTTAAAAAAACTTACATATGCTTTAACAGAATTACTGCAGTTTTGTTTACAGCAATGGTCGCTGTACTTATAAATGATCAATTATACATCTAATTGGTCATTTGCATTTGAAATAAACATTAATATACCCAGTGAGGCAGGTATGTGCCTGTATATTTTGCTGAAAAGTTAGGTCCAATGCTTTACAATTAAAAACAAACTATGTAAAAATCAGAATTTTTTTGTAGTTACCCACAAAGATGTCAGTTTAGGTGCTCCACCTCTCTTACAATAGCTCATGATATCACTTACATGAAAGACAATATATATATATAGAGAGAGAGCCTCTCCCATATTCCTATATGTCATCAATTATTGCAAGAGAAACACTGAACTCTGGACTTGGATTTTTGGCAGGAAATAAACTTTCTGTTTCTCTGATAAGGTCTGCCAGTCACATATGTTGTGGGAAAGGCAGCGGTCGACAATTTATGGTGAGATGCTCAGGTAGCGTTAATCAGCATATCTTCAATGAAGATAATAGAGATATGCAGATTTATACCTGCTGAAGATCTAATCTGTGCTGTTTGTTTACAACATACAGAATAGAAACACATTATATGAATGTATACAATCAAAATCCACTGAATGCATCCGATGAAGTGAGCTGTAGCTCATGAAAGCTTATGCTCAAATAAATTTGTTAGTCTCTAAGGTGCCACAAGTACTCCTTTTCTTTTTGCGGATACAGACTAACACGGCTGCTACTCTGAAACCAATAAAAAGACTGTTTTCAACGTTGATATTTAGCACTTCGTTCCAAGAATTAAATAAGATGAGTTTGTAAAGCAAATATATTAATCTAGCCAGGTTTATATATGGACCTTATCACTGTAGAGCTTGAGCACCATAGTAATATTAATTTATCTTCATGATACCTCTCTGAGATACGGTAGTGGGAAACTAAAGCACAGATATGTTACGTGACTTGCTCATTCTTCCTCCATGTAAATGGGTTTCCATTTTCTCAATAAATAAATAAATTTACAAGTGTGTGTATTTGTGTGTGCACCCACACATTTATTTTTACAACTTTCAAGAATTTTTGCTTACCAAGAGAATGGCAGTTCCGTTACAGATGGGTTTTGGATCAGACTCTATATTCTGTATTTGTGGGGCAATGTAATCAGTGATCTAGCTCTTTTCCACTTCTAATTTTTAATATCTTATAAGGCCCTAACTTTTTAGATTAATAGAATGAGAAGCCACTAAACCAGGAAAAAGTGATAGATTTTTTCTTTTTTAGTTTTGTTTTGTCTTTCTTCTGTTTCATTCCACATTGTTCCAGTTTTTTTCTTGCCATCTCTCATGTCCACAGCAGGAGTATATTAAGAGTCTGATGTTAACAACGGAAAACTAATAAATATTGAGTTTTTCCTACAGGTCTCATAATACAGTACTGTTGAACTAGACACTAAAGGGACATCCACAACCTGACATCAATTTTTATGCAGTGGATGGGAGTTCCGCATTCAAAAAGCTAGATAGATAAAAACCTGGTGGAATAAAGAAATAAACAAGTGACACTTAAATGGCTCTTTATTTATTTATTTTCAGTGGAATTCCAAGTAGCTTTGAAAGCAGATTAGGCTTCTCTTACAGAAGAACTTTCAAATGACAAAATACTTCAGACATATCAGACATGAAACAAATATGTTTATCTTTCATATTTTCATAATTTTCTGACACATATGCTAATTCTCAAAAGAAAGAAGGGACAGGATGGTTTTAGCTAAAGCCCAACCCAGCAATCTAGCCTCTGTTCCTAGCTACATCACAGACTAGCTGTGTGACCTAGGACAAGACACTTAACTGTTCTTCCTCTTCTTCTTCTTCTTTACTATTTGTATAATCATAGCTCCCAGAAACCCTAGTCATGGCCCAGGACCTCACTGTGTTAGGCAATACAAACACACAGAACAAAAAAGATGGTCCCTGTCCCAAAGAGCATATAATCCAAGTCTCAACTTCCTCATGTTTAAAACTGGGGATAATTAGAGCTGGTCAAGATTTTTCAAATAAAGTTTTTAAACTAAAAATAACTTGCCTTTTTTGAAAGTGAAACATTTTGCAAAAAAAAAAAAATCACTTCATGAATAAATCCCTCCCCCCCATTTGCAAAATTTGTCGTCATATTTTAATTAAATTTTTTACCAAAAAAGAGTTAAAAGTTTCTCGTTAACCAAAATTTTGGGGTTTGGTAAACAAAAATATGTTGACAACTATTTAAATAATGATTGCAATAAAGTTTTACATAAAATATTTAATTCAAATTAATGAAAATCTTCAAAAAAGAAAAAAGGATATTCTGTGAAACTTTGAAAATTTGCAATTTTTTTCTTTTACATTTTTCAACCATCTGTAATAATACTACAGGAAGGAACTATATAAATGCAAAATATTATATGCAAGTCTTGGCAAGCATTTGCTTCTTCACTGTCCATCTTCTCCTCAGCCTTGATCTTCTACTGAATCTTAGGCCCATTTCACACTCTCCTCTGTGTGCACGCATATGTTTAAAGAGAAGTATCTAGGGATCTTGTGCAAAAGTAGAGCCATACGCCCCTAAAATTGGGGAGGCCACAGTAGAGGTCCTCTCTGCCTCCAGAGGTGGGTTTTGTGGTGAGTGGGCATGGTCCCTGTACTTTATCACATAACCTTGTAATTCCCTAGGGCTGGCTAAAATATTGGCGGATGATGACAGTTCTTTTGCAGCATTAGAAATTCATGCTAAAGTGCTGCATTTCTAACTTGGGCCCATTAAAGGTATATTTATGACACCTAGTCATTTACATGACACTAGACTGTGATGTCATAAATGAAGAATACTGTCATAGTGGGAAATGCTGCTGAATTTTGAGGGTGACAGCTTTTATTCAAACACAAATATAAGGAGTCTCAGAAATACCATCCCAGGAAAGATTGTCTTTATATTGCCTGTTTTTAAGTTTGCTTTCTTCTCAATGCCCCTCTTTAATGCACAAAGCTGTGGCTCTCCTATATTCTTTTAAAGAGGTTACTCATTCTTTAAGCAGAAGTTAGGGAAATGAATTACAAATATGTATGTGTGTCTTTGGCTTAATTAAGTTTAAAGAATTGAATTATTCTGTCGAGCTCATTAAAAGTTGATTTGATTATTGATTCTTAATGGAAAATATCTTTCTAAATTGGATTGTAACCACGTGATCAAAGTTCTGCAGCATACAGAGAGAACATGGCCATATTCTTTGAGCTAAGTCAGAAGGTCAAGGGAGATAGTGCTGTTTGTGTGCTGGGTGGTTTAACAAGAAGATAGGTACAAATGGTAGCTACTGGACAGTCATTTTGGTGTTATCTGGAACTGCTACATAGAATTTACTAGAGATATTGAAGATGTGATGAACCAGCAAACCTAATCATCAACTGTTATGGACTGGATGCAATTATTATTAACCTATAACAAATTTGCTGCTTTGACTAAGTTATTTACTAGGTTGATTATGAATTCTGAAATCTCTTTTCATGAGTTTTGCACACAAGTTATCTTTTTGACACTCATTAACATTTATTTAACTATATGTAAACATTCCAAGCCTAGATTCTAGTTTTATAATGGCTCAACTCCTCCGATGTAAATTAAAAACAAGAAGGAGTCCTTGTGGCACCTTAGAGACTAACAGATTTATTTGGGCATAAGTAGGGGGAAATTACTCACACCTTCTTGTTAACTGTCTGAAATGGGCCACCCTCATTACTACTAGAAAAGTGATTTTTCCGCCCTTGGTATTCTACTGTTAATTGAATTGTCTTGTTAGACTGACCCCCCCCACCTCGTAAGGCAACTCCCATCTTTTCCTGTACTGTGTATAAATATACCTGCTACTGTATTGTCCACTCCATGCATCTGATGAAGTGGGTTCTAGCGCACAAAAGCTTATGCCCAAATAAATTTGTTAGTCTCTAAGGTGCCACAAGGACTCCTCATTGTTTTTGCTGATACAGACTAACACGGCTACCACTTTGAAACCTGTCACGATGTAAATTAAATTACTGCTGACCTTGTCTTCTCACTGATCCCAGATGATGGAGCTTTGTCCCATTACCTATTACTAGCAAGTGATGGATGAAATTCAGAAAGTTCAGATATATATTCAAAGTTTACTTGCATTATCAGAACCCCATGATTATGCAAAATTGGTCTGGAAATCTCATGAGATTCCTAGTGTTTCTACTTCTTTCTAGAAATATCATGCCAGAAGTTGTCTTGTAGATTTAATCTTTTCCAGTCTGAAAGTAGTGTGACTGTGTATCCTTTATCAGAATATTTTAGAATTTCAGAAACAAGTTTCAATTTGATTTTGATTTTAAAACTGAAATATTTCAGTTTGCTATGCTTTAAATGCTGAAAACATCTACTCAATGTGCAGCAACAGTCAAAAAAGCTAACAGCATGTTAGGAACCATTAGGAAGGGGATAGATAATAAGATAGAAAATATCATAATGCCTCTATATAAATCCCTGGTATGCCCACATCTTGAATACTGCATGCAAATCTGGTTGCCCTATCTCAAAAAAGATATATTAGAATTGGAAAAGATACAAAGAAGGGCAACAAAAATGATTAGGGCTATGGAACAGCCTCTGTATGAGGAGATTTTAAAAAGACTGGGATTTTTTAGCTTGGAAAAGAGATGACTAAGGGAGGATATGATAGAGGTCTATAAAATCATGACTGGTGTGGATAAAGTGAATAAGGAAGTGTTATTTACTTCTTCACATATCACAAGAACTAGGGGTCATCCAATGAAATTAATAGGCAGCAGGTTTACAAAGAAAAGGAAGTATTTCACACAACACACAGTCAATCTGTATAACTCATTACCAGGGTATGTTATGAAGGTCAAAACTCTAACAGGATTCAAAAAAGAACTAGATAAGTTCCTGGAGGATCAATGGCTATTAACCAGGGCAGTCAGGGATGGAACACCATGCTTTGAGTGTCCCTAGCCTCTTTTTGCCAGAAAGTGAGAGTGGACAACAGGGGATGGATCACTCGATGATTGCCTGTTCTTTTCATGCCTTCTGAATCACCTGGCATTGCCACTGTCGAAAGACAGGATACTGTGCCAGATGGACCATTGGTTTGACCCAGTATGGCCATTCTTATGTTCTTAAATAAAAAGAGTGTAATGAAGTTTCTAAAAATAGGGGCAAATTTTACATTGAATTTCTGTCATGTAAGAAAGCATTGCACATTTCCCAAAGGATTTTCTAATCTCTGGTAGAGGCTGTATTCCTGAAAGCCATTCTCTCTCTGCCGTGACATTTGCAGCCTATGCAATGCATTACATATTAACACACACAGTATGCATTATGTATAGCACATACAAGAGGTCAGAAGAGCTGGAAAAACACATAAATTCTAACTGATGTTAATTTCTTTTCTATTTTTGGTTAGCTTCCCAGACTTCAAACATGATTTCTCCACAGCAAATGTTTTCTTTCTAAAGCTTCTAATTTACATTATCTTCAAATCTCATTACTTTGGATTGCCACTTGTCATATCAAGGTTTTTTGTTTTTTTAACCTATAAAAGAGACAGCAATGTATGTGCTTATCAATCTTGCTTAAAAATAAGGCAGCAACTTGCTTCTCAAGGAGGCAAGGGACATTGCTTCTGGAAGTCACACATGGTCACGGCTCACTGGCTGTCATGTTCAGAGAACATTTTTACATAATCGTTATTATAACTCGGGACTTAAACAGATTAGAACATTTCTAAACAGAGAAAAAAATCCTTCTGCAAACCAGCGGAGACAGCTGGGTTCTCTGTGATTAAATGAACTAGACTGGAAATCTGACAAGCTCACTGATAAAAAAGAACCGAACTGATTTGGGAGTGTCATACACATGGAGGACCAGGGACAGAATGGGTAGTTAGCTGCCTCAGCAACAACTTGGCAAGCATGGGGTAACCTTTGTGATTTTTTGCCCTTGAGGTGGCTAGAGCACTATGAAAAGCGCTGTTAGATTGTTTACTCCTCACACTAGTAAGCACATACACAAACAGTCCCTTTTGACTTCAGTGGGACAACTCTTGTGAGCAAGAGCTCACCCATGTGAGGAAGGGTTGCACAATCCTTAGAGGGGAGGGATAGCTCAGTGGTTTGAGCATTGGCCTGCTAAACCCAGGGTTATGAATTCAATCCTTGAGGGGGCCATTTAGGGATCTGGGGCAAAAATTGGGGATTGGTCCTGCTTTGAGCAGGGAGTTAAACTAGATGACCTCCTGGGGTCCCTTCCAACCCTATGATTAATCCAGCTCTCAATATAACAATACATTGCACCTGTTTAGTTCCTTTTATCTGAGGTTCTCAAGGTGTGATATAAACACCAGTCAACTGACCTTTCTTACGCCACCACAGTGAGGAATTGCTATACCTACTAGCTGGCATGCACAAATAAAATCACAGGTGCCACCTATGTTGTCCTACCTCTCCCCTCTTCTGCTGCTGTGAACAATTCATTAGTGAATGGTGGGGACTGTGGCGTCAGAGGTAAATGGCTGAGGCACTGGGTGACTGGGGAAAGCCCCATAGACAAAGAGGGCTATTGTAAAGAGAGCTCTTACAGATGGGAAACTGAGTCAGAGAGGTTAAATAATTTCCCCAAGTCAAACAGGGAGTCAGTGACAGAGTCAGGAAATGTACCTCAGAATCTTGACTACCAGTTCCCTGAGCCCGGCACTAAACAACCTGCTTTTTTGACACTGAGAGTCACATTTTCAAAGAAGCTCATGTCAGCCTTTCAATTTGCCTGCTTAAATTTGAACACCTATGCTTTCATGCACTTCCTGTTTGACTGCTTAGGTCTTGCACCCACAGCATCATTCCTGGAAATATTGCCTCTTGGATTGTTGGGCTGTTCACAGAGTCACAGATTATAATGCCAGAAAGGACCAGTGTGATCATCCAGTCTGACCTTCGGGATAACGTAGGCCATAGCACTTTCCTGAATTAATTCATGTTTGAACTAGAGCATATCTTTTAGAAAAACATCCACTCTTGTCCTTTGTTATTCCTGATAGGTCTGTATTAAGAGGTAGGATGGGAGTGGTGTACTTTCTCACACAGATAGTCTATGTTTGTTGACTGCTCGAACTCCACTGTCAGAATCTTGAAAGAGTCCTCCTGGAAATAATGGCAGATATCCATGGAAACCTTCTACTGCCCTGTGATGTGGTGGGGAGACAGACAGAGTACAATGTGGTGGGGTTTTTTTTCATAGTTCTTTTAGAGGAAAGATGTAATTGTCTACAATACTTTTATACTGTCAAGACAGATTGCATAATGTGTTGTGTCACAACTGGGTTGGTATTTTCATTATTCTTTTATATAGCATTCTGCATGCTCCCTTACTGTATATGCCATTTAGTTTTGCAGTTATTCTGCAGAAATGAATAGCTCTGCATCAGATAAATGTGAACCTGGGCGAAAGTCAATATGAATTGACTTACTGTACACTAGAGAAGTGCAAAATGTTCACTCAGATGGTAGTGATGAGGGCATGATAGACAAACAGACGGGCAGAGCCATACACTTGTCTGGTTTAGGATTCTATTTATAAACTCAAAACTCAGACATGATTTGGGGAAAGGTTTGTTAAGGCTTAAAAAGCACTTCAGCAAATCAAAGCCAATTTTCAAGTGAATCAAGGGCGATTCATGTTCTGAGATTGAATACTAAGAAATAAAAGGTTGCAGAAACACATGCAAATGAATGTGTGCAACTGCACATGTAAATATGGGTGTGTAACTGCTTATGAACCTCTAATCTCCCTTTCCCAGAATCTGAACTTTTGTATCTTAAGGAAATAATACTAATAAAAATACACTTTTATAAAGTTATTTTCATCCATATCTCTGAAAGCACTTTCCAAAGATGATTTAGCATCTCTAAATCAGGAGAAATTCATGGTATTCCCTGTGATGGTCCAATGTCAAGTGGAAGTTAGAGGTTTCAACTGAGCTGTCAATTTGAGATTTTAGGTTCCTTCAAAACCAAAACCCAAAGGATAACTTGGAGGCGAGTGAAGTCAGATGGATCAAAATGTTTGCATCCAAAGGAAATGTTTGCAGAGATCCCTGTGAAGTGAAACTGCAGAGTTCACCACATTTCTGTTGTGAACAGTTTAAAATCGACATCTCTCTAACTTCTCCTGGAGTTTAGAACCGAAGTGCTGTGAACTGATTAAAACCAAAATGGAATTGTATTAAAATTGTATGATGCTGTCAGCATAATGGCTGCATGTTTCAACAATAACTCTCTTTATTTTAAAATAGAAACGATCATGAGTCATTTGTGTTTGCAGAAAAGCTGTGTCCAAGAGACTTCCCTAAATTTACAAGGCTGTCCCCTAAATAGAATTTTTTTTATTAGAAAAGTGGAGAGAAGTAAAAAGGAAACATCAAGTGTGCGTGTGTGAGAGAGAGAGAGAGAACGGATGGGATATCAGGGAAGATGAGAATACAACGAGAAGAGAATGTGGGAGCGGAGGAGATCATAAGGGGAGTTGTATCAGAAGAAGAAAACAAGGGGTGTGAGAAATGTAGGAGGAAGAAGACCAAGGAGAGTGGGATGGGAGAGAAGACAAGTAGTGGGTTGGAGGAGAAAGAGCAGAGAGAGCAGATGTGTTGAAAAATGAGAAAGAGAACGATGACTCATCAAGAAACAAGAAGACGTGGAACAGATAGGAGAAAAGGGGGCGGGGGGACGGAAAGAAAGGAAAAACGACAGTGACATAGTCCAACTAATCAGCAACTGTATCCCTGACTCCACTGGGAATGCAATTGCTTTCAGAGTGTTGCTAGACATAATTTCCTGTGAATGATAGATTTCAGAAGAACTGTAGGCTGCAGTACATACCGTGAAATGTTCTATTAATCCATTCCTTTAGAACAGGGGGAATGGCAGAAAATCACTGTGTACAACATTGCGCGTTATTTTGAGAGAGACATAACACCTTGTTTGGTATGGCATCACAAAACAGATAAACCTGTGACAAAAGCATGTAAATGCTAATCTGTCATTTACAGCTAGTAAACAAAAGCTAACACACATAAAATGTGCAGTATTGGTAGCAGAGTGGCCTAAGAGACGAGCTTAATTTTTAAAAGGACAGCATTTTCTTTGCGGACACTATTTCTCACGGAAAAATGTGAACAGTGATGATCACAAATGTGGGTACTTGAGTCTCTAACTTGCTGGTGGCGGGCTCAGATCCCAGAGTCAGAGGCACACCCAGTCTGATTTTTCAACTGAAGTTCATTCTGCAAAAATGTGGGCACAAATTTTTCAAGAGGTAATTTGCACCTGAAGGAAGCAGGGCCTCAGCCCTATTGAAAATGTACACTGGGTGTGGCAAGAAGTCACACCAATCCTAAACTCATCAAATAATTTTGCCTTTTCTTACACCCTCCCCTTCACTGAGCTTGCATTAGAAAACAGTTACAAACTCTGGCCAGCACCCTCAGCTATGACTCAACAGATCAAAGTGCAGCTTAGGACGAGGTTGAAAAAATGTGCTCCCTTGATCATGGGCCAGCTGTTTTCTGGACCAGTCCACTGGTGTAGTGTAAAGAAGCTTGAGGACTGCTTTGAGTCACATTGCTTGCCAGTGCTCCCAACAGGGTGATATGAGAGCAAGAGAATGGGGGAAGCTCTAACCATGTCCCTGTTCTCTGGCCATGCCCCATCAGCTGACAGCAGAGGTGGGGGGAAACGAGTTTCTATGCCAATAGGCGATCTCCCTACACTGCAGTGATATTCCTGTGGCCATCTACTCCAATTCCAGTGCCAAAATCCACCAGAGTCTTAAAGCGGTTGTACTGCAACTCAGGATCTCAGCCTTTCTCTCTCCACTAAATAGGATAACTGGGGCTTAGATTTCAGTTCGAATCCACCCCATCATAGTCAACAGAGTTGCAAGGGGGACTCTGTGAATTTACAGGATGCAAAGAGACAGACAGATTCGTTTATAATAATGTGTCAAGTGCTTTGCTCTTCATAGGACTCAACCTGCAGTCCTTACTCAGGCAACACTCCCATTAACTTCATGGACAGTTCACATGACCACAGCTTTTAAACATGGAGAAGTAGCCGAAGAGGGGGTAATCACAGATCTTGTTGTGCACAGGTGGAGCTACAGAAGGAATGAATTAATTTTATGGAACTTCATTCAGTATCTAAAATTTAATTGAAAACCTATCGGTTTAGCCAATCCTTCCTTCCTTCCCCTCTTTCATTCAATCTCTAGTGATCCTCTTTGTTGGATTCCTTCGAAGATCATTATATTTGCTATTGGTCTCACAGTAATTTCATGTTTGTTTCCTCTTATTTCCTTTTTTCTCTTTTATTCTGTGTGTTTGAAAATTTTTTGGATGTATTTTGGATGGATATTTCTTGAACTACATCTGGGTAAAGAAGAACAACACCTCATCTGTTGAGTTTTAAATGGATGAAACGTATATAGGTTCTCTGCTTCACTATCTCTTCCATGTTATCACAGCTCCGATAGAGTGAAGAAACAAGTCCTATAGGTTACAATATCTAGGCAGGTCTGAGGTTAGCATTAGTCTTTCAGCTATGGAGATCTGAGTTCCAGTTCAGATTAGATCACAAGTAAGTCTGTCAGTCTCAACTTTATCCTTATATCTGTTCACATCATAAAACCATCATGCTACCTAAAATTATCTCTGCTCAATGCTAAAACAGTAGGAGCAGTGCAGGTTGTTGGGATGTAAGTCTGTTAACAGAAGCATATGTGGAAATTGGCAACACTACGGGATGCAATATCTCTATACAGAGCTCTCAATTCTGCTTTTTCAAACAGCACTGAATTTCCTTTCATGTTTCAGAGAAGCCTTTAAAAATATTTGCATAAGAATTCTTTGCGTTAAAAGATTTCTGCACAAGCCTTTAATCACATGTTCCCCCAAAACATGTCTAAAAACAATTCATTATATTTCAAACCCATTTATTTTAAACTGAAATCACAAAGCCTTTTGTTTAAACAAGTGCTGAAAAAAGACCTTCTAATTCTGTATGTTACAGAAAGCTATTTAACAATACATTGGGTCACATCACATTCTAGGAAAGGAATTGTACAATCCAGTCTAACAGATCTCTGAAAACATTCAGTTGTACTTGCATTACACTGTTGGGGGTATTCATAGAATAGCATGCGAGAGAGTAAAGAGACCCCATGCAGGAGAAAGGAGGATGAAACCTCACCCCCACCACATAACCACCTGCAGCTTCTCTGTGCCCACTACAGAGAAAATGATCTCCACATGGCTAGGAGGATATAGTCAGAGGAGGGAGGAACAGGTGAATGGCTGTTTTATGCAATGTGATACTTTCTCAGAAGCTTACAATGCAATATACATTACAAATTACTGCTGGCAAGAGATTCTACAGTCCAAGGCTGCGGTATTGGTGTACAGCTAATGGAAAGTCGAACACTGTCAGCATGGCAGGCAAGATTGCTGTGTTGCTTGAGGCCTGAGGGAATCATCAGCTGAGTCCCTAGGGAAATGTCCCCATTGTTCCCACAGAAATGCAGGCTTTGGAAAAACGATTGCCAGACCTACCTGCTGGATGAAAGGATGCAGTGGAGTGGCGGCTCGACAAAGGCCATGCAGCTATGTGCATCTATTCTCCCTTTCTGCGCAGAAGGGGAAGACACGGCCCTGAGTCACTGATGCTGAGCCAGGAAGTGACTGGTGCTATCATGTTGCTCAACTCAGGGGAAAGAAAAGAAATGTTTAAAGAGACACTGTCTTGTCAAGTAGTATGGGCCTGACTTGTATAGTCCAGTCCTTCAAGTGTTCAAATATGATAGTGACTAGCATAGTGGACACAGTTGTCCTAAATCAGGCTAGTAGTCCCATTGACTTCATCAGAACCAGTAAGTGACACTGACTAAGAACAAAAGGAAAAATGAGCAGCCTGTTCCTTCTCCTTGTAACGTGGTTACAGCGCAGGGAAAAAAGGTCACAGATAGTGTGATTTTCCAATTTGTTGGTGACTTTTTTTGTGTCTGCGACTCCCCCCCCGGTGGCAGCTTCTGTGGCCCCTGTCCTACAGGGCTGGGCCCGGGTCCCCGTTCCGGGTGTTATGACCAGGCATGTGGGATCGCAGCACCACTCAGGTTGGCCCAACTGTCTCTCGTCATGACAGGGAAGATTAGGGGAGTGGGCCAAACCTGAGTGGCACTGAGACTCTACAACTGACAAGTTACAACACCCAGAGCAGGGAGGTGGGCCCAGCCCCCTGGGAAACAGGAGCCACCACTGTCCAGGGTGAGTGTGGAGCAGGCTCCCTCTCAACCCTGGGGTCCAGCCCCAGAGGACACAGGAGCCATCACTGCCCAGGGTGAGTCCAGAATGGGCTCATTCTCCAGGCCCCCCCACTTCCCTTTGCCACCTAGGCCAGGATTAGGGTGGCAGTGATGGGGCGGAACCTGCTGCTGGCAGTGGTCAGCGCTCCCTTTTATCTGGGCATTTTTAATCAAAAATCACTAAACCCTGTGACTCTACCATAAACACGGTATATCAACCTGGCATCTACTTACATGGCCTCTATCGCCCTAGTTACCAAGAATCTCACAAACCCTAAAGTATATATCCTTACAACAGCCCACAAAGGATAGGGATGTGAAGGGAAACAAGAAGGGTTTCTACAGGTATGTTAGCAACAAGAAGAAGGTCAGGGAAAGTATGGGACTCTTACTGAATAAGGGAGGCAACCTAGTGACAGATGATGTGGAAAAAGCTGAAGTACTTAATGCTTTTTTTGTCTCAGCCTTCACAGACAAGGTCAGCTCCCAGACTGTTGCACTGGGCAGCACAGTATGGGGAGGATGTGAGCAGCCCTCAATGGTGAAAGAATAGGTTAAGGACTATTTAGATAAGCTGGACATGCACAAGTCTATGGGGCCGGATCTAATGCATCCGAGGGTGCTGAGGGAGCTGGCTGATGTGATTGCAGAGCCATTGGTCATTATCTTTGGAAACTCATGGCGATTGGGGGAAGTCCCGGACGATTGGAAAAAGGCAAATATAGTGCCCATCTTTAAAAAAGGGAAGAAGGAGAATCCAAGGAACTACAGACCGATCAGCCTCACCTCAGTCCCTGGAAAAATCATGGAGAAGGTCCTCAAAGAATCCATTTTGAAGCACTTGGAGGAGAGGAAGGTGATCAGGAACAGTCAACATGGATTCACCAAGGGCAAGTCATGCTTGACCAACCTGATTGCCTTCTAGGATGAGATAAATGGCTATATGGATATGGGGAAAGTGGTGATGTGATACATCTTGACTTTAGAAAAGCCTTTGATATGGTCTCCCAGAGAATTGTTGCCCGCAAGTTAAAAAGGTATGGATTGGATGAATGGACTATAAGGTGGATAGAAAGCTGGCTAGCTCATCGGGCTCAACGGGGGTTGGTCCTGGGGCCGGTTTTGATCAACATCTTCATTAATGATCTGGATGATGGGATTAATTGCACCCTCAGCAAGTTCGCGGATGACACTAAATTGGGGGGAGAGGTAGATACGCTGGAGGGTAGGGATAGGATCCAGAGTGACACAGACAAATTGGAGGATTGGGCCAAAAAAAATCTGGTGAGGTTCAACAAGGACAAGTGCAGAGTCCTGAATTTAGGATTAAAGAATCCCATGCATTGCTACAGCTGGGGACCGACTGGCTAAGTTGCAGTTCTGCAGAAAAGGACCTGGGGATTATAGTGGACGAGAAGCTGTATATGAGTCAGCAGTGTGCCCTTGTTGTCAAAAAGGCTAACGGCATATTGGGCTGCACTGGTAGGAGCATTGCCAGCAGATCGAGGGAAGTGATTATTCCCCTCTATTCAGTACCGGTGAGGCCACAACTGGAGTATTGCATCCAGTTTTGGGGTCCTCACTACAGAAAGGATGTGGACAAACTGGAGAGAGTCCAGCAGTGGGCAACAAAAATGACCAGGGGGCTGGGGCACATGATTTATGAGGAGAGGCTGAGGGAATTGGACTTATTTAGTCTGCAGAAGAGAAGAGTGAGAGGGGATTTGATAGCAGCCTTCAACTACCTGAAGAGGGATTCCAAATGAGAATGGAGCTAAGCTGTTCTCAGTGGTGGCAGATGACAGAACAAGGAGCAATGGTCTCAAATTGCAGTGGGGGAGGTCTAGGTAGGATATTGTGAACACTATTTCACAAGGAGGGTGGTAAAGCACTGGAATGGGTTACTACAGAGGTGGTGGAAACTCCATCCTTAGAGGTTTTTAAGGCCCAGCTTGACAAAGCCCTGGCTGGGATGATTTAGTTGGTGTTGGTCCTGCTTTGAGCAGGGGGTTGGACTAGATGACCTCCTGAGGTCTCTTCCAATCCTAATCTTCTGTGATTCTATGATAAAGGTGGGAAAAAACAGTTACTAACCTTTCCTCACTGTTGTTCTTCCTGATGTGTTGCACATGTCCTTTCCACTCTTGGAGTGTATGAGTCCCATGCACAGTTGTTGGAAATTTTTCCCCAGTGGTACCTGTTAGGGCAGCTCAAGCACCCTTTGCCGCCGCGTTCCATTGTGTGCCAGTATAATGGGCCCAATCACCCTGAGCTCCCTCAGTTCCTTCTTGCTGGACAACTCCAATGCAGACAGGCAGGAGGGTGGGTCGTGGAATGGACAAGTGCAACACATTTTGCCGAACAATAGTTATGAAAGGTAAGTAACTGTTTTTTCATCTTCGAGTGAGTCCACATGTGCATTCCACTCTTGGTGAGTCACATGTCATACCAAAGGAGGAGGGATCAGAGTTCATATACACACAGCTCTTTCTGCACTCCTGGAAGGTAAGAGACTTTGAGATTGATTGAATTGGCAATGCAAAAGTTCCATAGGTGAATTGCTTCCTGACAAAGCAGGGAAGGGTGAGATTTCCCCCCTGCCTTTTGAGGTAAAACATCTGTTGTCTGTGAGAACAAACAGGCTTTTCCCCTTGACAAGCTGTAGAAAGGCCTGACAGGCAAGATGGCCAGCCCTTAGCTCTCTAACATTGATATGAAGAGAAAGATCCCTTCAGGACCAAAAACATGGAGTTCAGAGGGGGCCAAGGGCAGACTCATCCGTCATCAATGTCAGTGAAGGCTAAGGGTGGGCAAAGGGAGTGCTCGCACAAACATTGAGTGGGTCTGTCCACCAGTCTAGCAAACTCAGTACCTGTGAGGGCACATAGAGAACAGTGTTCAGATGGTGATGACTTGGTGAATACATGGAGGCCAGTCAACTCTGAAGAATCTTGAGGTGTAACCTGACATTTGGACTACATATGGCATAAAGCCACATACACCAGGAGCCTCATACAGTTTCAGGCTGTTGTGATTGGGTGAACCTTGCGATCTACCACAAGAGATCGAATTGTTTGGAATGTTGTATCTTGAAGAAAAGCTCTGGCCTGAGTAGAGTCCAGCACTGCTCCTAAAAACTTTATCCTCTGCACTGGACAAAGAGTAGACTTGTCTAAGTTGATCAGTAGACGTCGAGCTTTGAAGGTTGACTGAATGAGTTGAACACTGGAGATAACCTGAGCTGTGGACCGGCCTTTGACCAGCCAATCATCCAGGTAAGGGTAGACCTGTATTCCTAGACATCTCAGGAACACTGCTACCACAGACATACATTTTGTGAAACCTGAGGAGCTGCTGATGGGCCAAAAGGCAGCATGCTGAACTGGTAATGAGAGTGCTTCACTATAAACCTGAGAAACTTCCTGTGACCTTTATAAATTGCCACATGAAAGTAGGTGTCTCTTAAATCAAGGGCAGCATACCAGTCTCCAGGAAGGAAATAATGGAAGCCAGGATGATCATGCAAAAATTTATCTTTTTGAGATATTTGTTGAGCTGGCACAGGTCTAAAATTGGTCTAAGACCCCCCTTTGCTTTCAGGATTAGGATGTAATACGAATAGAACCCCTTCCATTTGTGCCACTGCACAACTTCCTCGAGGGCTCTTACCTGAAGGAGAGACTGAACCTCCTGGATTAGGAGCTCCTCATGAGAGTGGTCCCTGAGAGGGACGGGGAGAGAGGTGGGAGGAAGGGTAGATATAAATTGGAGGTTATATCCCACTTCCACAGTGCTTACTACTCATTGGTCTGAGGTAATCCGGGAGTAAGCCCTGAGGAAGGGGGAAAAGTGGTTTGCAAATCCGTGGAAAATGAAATCTGGCATACTGGAAACTGGCATGGCATCCTCTAATATCCCATCAAAACACCTGTTTAGCACCTGGGCATCTCGATGGAGCAGGTATTGTTGTAGAGGCAGAAGGAAGAGGAACAGGTCTATGTCTATAACCCCTACTCTTCTTTCTTTGCAGGTCCTGCTGAGGAGCAGAGGCAGAGTAATAGTGGATCTGCTGTGGGCAGAAGTGCTTTCTGGACAGGGTTGGAGTGTACTACCCCAAAGACCTTAGAGTTGCCTGAGAGCCCTTCGAGTCATGGAGCTTAGAGTCAGTTTGCTCTGAAAACAGCAAAGACCCTTCAAAGGGCAGGTCCTGTAAAGTCTGTTAGACCTCTTGTAGAAACCTCAAGGTTTGCAATCAAGAGCTCTTGCACATGGCCACTGCAGAAGCCAGGGACCACCAAGTCCACTGCATCCAGCGCAGCTTGCAGTGAAGATCTTGCTACAGATTTCCCGTCATGAACTAACGAGGACCCTGCGGGGTGGGAGGATCCCAGAGCTGTGGCTCCAGCCCGAGACCGGAAGTCTACACAGCAATGAAACAGCCCTATAGCCTGAGTCCTGCCAGCCTGAGTTGGCTAGCACGGGGCCCACTGCAGGGTTTTCTTTGCTGTGTAGACATACCTTTGGTGCCGGGTTTTCTTTGCTGTGTAGACATACCTTTGGTGCCGAGTCTGACCAACCGGGTTCTGATGGAGATCTTAGAGCCGCCTCAATGAGCAAAAACTTTAGCCTGGACTCTCCATCTTTCCTTGTCTGAGGCTTAAAATCTTTGCAGATCTGGCAATGATCCCACATTTGAGTTTCCACCCCCAAAAAACGTCAAGCAGCTTGACTGTGGGTCGTTCATGGGCATTGGCCTCGCACAAGGGACACAGGGCTGGAAGCCTGCTGACCGAGCCATCACTTGGTACTACTGAGTAATGGAAAAAACTCCAACTGGGGCAAAAAAGTAAACTTACATTATCTACAGTATTAACTAAGTACTAACAGTATGAGAGCAAGCCAAGTAATTCCAATGACTGTCATGTGTGGCAAGAAGGAACTGAGAGAGCTTGGGGGTGGCTGGGCCCTTTATGCTGGTGGGGCAGTGGCACGCGGCAGCAGAGGGTGCTTGAGCCGCCCTGACAGATACCACTAAGGGAAAAATTTCCAATGACTGTGCATGGGGTGTGAACACCAAGAGTGGAATACACATGGGCAATCACGCCAAGCAGAAGTATTACTATTTCAATTTTGCAGATGGGGAATTAAAGCACATAGGGATTAAGTGACAGATCCAAAGCCCACTGAAGTCAATGGGAGCTTTTGCCTTGACTTCTTTGGCACAGGCCCCAGGTGAATTGACCAAGGTCACACAGAAAGTCTGCGGCAGAGCCAGGAACAGAAACCCCATGTTCTAAATCTTGGTCCACTGCCTTAACCTCAGACCGTCCTTTTTTCTCCTGTGTTGTTTTGTTATGATACGAAAATGCTGTTCAGATGTGGCACCGTTTTTTTCTAGGAGCAATATATTTTGCACAAAAAACAGACAGTGCATAAAAACAGATATTAGACTGAAAATACTTTTTATGTTGAGCTTACCAGCTTTGAGTGTCTCCTTAAATCAGACTTAACTCCCAAGATTCTGCCTGGCTTAGCCAGGTTCATGCATCGGATTGATTTCCTTGGTAGTCTCAATCTAAATTGCATGAGTAATGATAAGCCATGATGAATTTTGTTATGTAGCTAGGAAATGGCGCAACGCAGTGAAAGTCGGAGTTCACCTTGATTACACACAGCGCTAAAGAACTTGGGGGTTTGAATCTCAAACCGGATAGTTACATAAAATATAATGAGAATGTACAGTTATGCTTTAGATCCCTTACCAGCCCTAAAATGCACATTAAATACAATCCATGAATAAATCTTTATAGCTGATTTACAAATATGGTGCCAAATCATGCTCCCCATACTGAGGTGAATCGTCCACTGGTAGAATTGGGACTACTCACCTGCAGATGATGATCAGGATTTGACAGCTCTGTGATACTTTGTTAATGTTAATGTCCTATATGTGGGATGTGACTTCTAAATCTACCATTTTACCATAAAGATATCTTTCAGAATGAAAAGTGACAAAGTCAATAGTGAACTTTGTGTTCCAAGGCTCTGTGAAATCACTGCCTTGATTCAAAGCAGCTAGTTCTGTCTGTGTGGGCTTTGACATTGCTCCTTCAGCTGACAAACATAATCTCCCAGTGTGCCTAAGCCTTTCCAGACTGATCTTACAAGCTTTGCTCCTCTGTCAATATTCCGCCTCAGGTTTCGTGACCTAGGTACAGTGAATACTTCAGGACATCCAGCACATGGCATCAGACATCTTGATGACACCAAACCTTGTACGCTGCTGTTTAATGACCTCTTGTATTATTTTTGGCTGTTGACTTTCTAAACCCATCAAAGTAGATTACAGCCACTTATAGTGTTCATGTCTTCTGAGTCCTCTGCTCAGCTTAATTCTGCAAGGAAATCACCTTATCTGCCAGAAATTCACCTTTCCCTGCTGCCCCCCACCATTCCCCTGAAATGAAAGGTAATTCTTCTGTTGGGCTAAGGGAAAAAACAGCTTTTAACTAAATTACATGATCCTTTTCAAACATCTTTAGATATCCATTTCCTGTTTTCACAAAGGGCCAGATGTTGACACCCCTGTTCACACTGAGTACTCTGTGAGCAGCCCATTGATTTCAATGGAACTATCTGTGCAGTAACATAGCTCGCTGCAGGAGTGGCAGAATGTAGCTCATAGTTTTAAAAAATGTTAAGGCTCCCAAATTAGGACATCTCGGAATGCAGTGATATTATATATTACACCTCATTAAATGTTTATCTATGTATTACAGGCTAATAAACAGAAGCACAGCACAGTAATTGCATGTCACTGTACTGCTATAGATGGTGAATTAATTTCAGCCTTGGTGTAAGTGCACACAGCTCGTATTGACTTTAGCTGACAGTTGTGTGTTTATGTCAAGGATCAAATTTGGTCTGGTGACTCCAGTTGTGTTTGTTTTATTTTAGGTATCAATTAATTTTTCAGTGGGGTGGAGACTATATGTATATGTGTCAGTTTACAGAAAGGATTAGGAGTCAAAAATTATTAAGGGAGTCAATTAACAATCATGTCAACCCTTTTGCCACTGCCCCTGTCACCATCTCAGCGTGCGTATCCAGTGTTAAACATGTGAGGTCTTAAAACCAAGTTTTCTTCCAGACTTTAACTTGGACACAACTTAACTTGTCAAGCTGTACCCTGGGCAAATAATCTGTATCCATCAGCTAATGCTGGGAAAGGACACGCTGAGGCTAAAGAAAACGTGAGCTTCTTTCAGCAGTGCTTGTTATTGTGTGTTCCTAGGTTAGCAGAGAGGTTAACATGAGCAGTATGTTCAGTTGTTTTGTGTTCTTCTCACAGAAAGATAACATGCTGCATTTATGCAGGAGAATTTACGGCCGCCTGACTAAAATTAGATCATCCACATTTATGCTTTGAGTTTATGTCATTATCCCAGGAATGGTGTGGGAGTTTAAACCCATACACTCTGCATACACAGCGAATAGATGCGGACTGCACTGCATAACTGTAACAGCTCCAGAAATTCAGTTCCCAGCATTTAGCTCATTTTGTAATGAACTCAAAATATGACTCCTACAAAGCACAAGGAGGGAAAAAACAGACTAGTAACCAAGTGCACTGTGTGTGTATTTACTGGAACTACCAGTCTGCTGCTTAACCACTCCCCAGTCTTGTAATACTATTAACTGAGACAGACGTGTGAACATAGTTATCAGACGTCACTGATGGGCTAAGATATGCAGTAGTGCTAAGCCGCAGCATTTGAGTTTTTATTATACATTGTAGCTCTGAGTGAGTCATGATTTAGCACTAGCTAGACATTTACAGATGGTCAGATACTTAATAGATTAAAAAAAAACATTGCTAGATGTAATGACTTTTTATGGATTTTCTTAAACCTTTCAATGCTTCACTGTGTTGACATATGGGTCTATCAGAGACTTTTTCAAAGCTAGATCGTTTGGAATCTGTACCGTCTTTACACTGTACATTTGACAATAAGACAATAACGACTAGAAACATACCAAGCTCTCCGCAAATATTTTGAGTAGCTGTCAGACCATGGCCAGTGCTTGGTTTGCGGGTACCACTGATACAGCTGTATCACCATGGCAGCTTCACAGATTGCAGCAGAGATTCACTTCTCTGTATATGCTGCAAGACATTTTGAATTAATTTAAGCAGAAAGTGAGCGCCTTCTGCACATTTCCAGTGTGTTCATCTTTAGGTTTTCCTTCTATTTCAAGACATTCAGTTGCATTGGGCCTTACTAAAGACAGATATACAAGGAGATGGATGACATTATGCAACTGAGTTCAAAGCAGTCCAAAAATGCAATGGAAAACAAGTTAATTGAGTTCAGATACCTATTTTCCAGCATTTTTAACCAACTAAACTGCTTCCTTACATACCTGGCACATGTGGCAGGATGCAGCTCTTGTGTCACACCATTTCTCAGCTATGTCACAAGTTGATGAGATGACATATCGAAGAACATTGCTGTTTTACACCACAAAAGCTGCAATAAGGACAAGCTTCACAGGGGCCAAAGAATAATTTGGTGGATCATGTTTGTCTGTTAAAGGCCACATTTTGTTTTATTTGCTCAAACCGTTGTTTGAAACCTGTTTATTCCTCCCAGCTTAAGAAAGTGCTTAGAAGTTTTTGAGAGCCTGGATCACATCCTATAGATGGAAAAGCAATTATTACCCCAGACAGCACATAAACAGGAACAGTTCACTTACAAGCAGGAATAAAACCAGGCCCAATTTTTAGGCTAATTTCAGATTCATAAAACCTTCACCTTTTCTTACTCCATGTTACTTTCAGCACAATACAAAATATAGATCTCAGACATCACAGATATGATTCCTCTTTGGATCTTCACTGAAACTATGAACGAGCACAGGCAAGACAGCAATTGTTCATCTCGATGAATATTCACAACAACATGTGTGTGTATAATTATGGGGTTGCACTAAATGTTTCAATAAGGCAAACCATTCAGGAGCTTATTAGTGCTTATTTCACCACACCTTCAAACAATGCCACTTCGCTCATTCTTACAGCAGATTTGAATTTGCAACATTTCTGCATAATTTTATGAATAATCATACAACACTTGGCCTAATTGTTTTCAGTCTTAATGGGAATATTAGCCACTAGCAAAATGTTCTTTGGTTTCTCACAGCTTCAGATAGTAATTTGCTTATCTTTGGTTTGGGTCAGATTAACAATGGACCTGATCTCAACGGTAGCTGCTTTATCTAGCCAGAACAGCTGTGAATTGGAAGCACTTGCAGAATTTAGTGATTTGTGAGCTTTATCCAAAAGTATATATAAAGTTTGAAACACTTTAGGTTCTTTTGTGCTGCCTGTCCTCTGAAGCGTAAGTGCTTTAGTTTCTCAAGACAAATGTTGATCACAAAACAAGAGGCTGCACATAGATTTTCTATATTATCATTACTATTATTATCTGTATTACGGTAGCACCTCTGAGCCCTAGTCATAGACCACTACCCTAATTTGCTAAGTGCTCTACACACACACATCTATTTCATATATGACCAAATTCATTACATGTGAAAAATGCCTATAATACATATGAGCTACAGTAAAATACAGACAAAATTAAACAGTGATTTGACTGGTTTCATAAAGCTGCAGTAAAGCTGCCTATTCCCACGTTGCCTGACATAAATACCAATATAAAAGCTTATACCAAGTAGTAAGTGATTCTCACAGCAGGAAATGTATCTGACTCAAAACAAACACTGAATTAAAAATGGGCACATCTGAATTTCCTACTGGAAGTGGACATGTGGCCGAAATGTGACATCTGTGATAATGGCAGTCTTGAGATCTGGCCTCATAGATTCTTAATCAGTTTCTGCCCTGCTGTAATATATATTAATTCAATGAAAAAGAATATGATGTAATATGAAACATTTGGCATATATACCAGACAGTCAGTTTGGTTCATTGATTATTTAACCAGCATTTCAGCAGGACACAAACTGCCTTATGATTCCTGACAGGGCACATTCATACAGCCAGTGCCAGAATCTTATCATCATTTCCCAGAAAAATGGCTGTCACCAACAAGAAAAACCCCAACAATCAGCTCATATACAGTAGTTAGATTTCAATTACATTTCACAAATTAAACCTAGTAAGAGCTGCTCATTAACAGCCTGATCCTGCACCATTGAATATATGGGAGCTTTGTCCTCCAGGGAGCGCAGATCAAGTACTAATGTGTTATCTTTCAAGAACCTGCACCGAATCAAATGGGGGCAATGACTTCTTTAAAATGCACTTAATTACATACCTCAGTTTGTATATGTGTTGCATGTGTGATTGAGGTGTGACGTACTTTGACTAATAAAAGATGCATGGAAAATATATTTTTCTTTATAGCTGATTCATGCTACAGATCAGACCAGTGTACTAACTGATTCTGATTGTGTACAGCAGATATATTTCCTAGATCGATCACACAATGTGATGCATAACATTTTGAGTATCATATTCCTGATGTTTAAACTACAAGTAGTAAGTATTTTACTTTTAAATCCCATTAACAAGACACAATATTTCCTGTATACTCCCCGTCTTATTAATGACTAATAAAAGAAACAAGGACTTTCACCAAATGCGGTGCTTGTCTTGGACTACCAAGCAGATAAATTATGTACAGACCTTGAGATTATTAGTGAAAATTTAATGCTGGATCTGATTATTTTTATTGACTTTAATGGAAACTCCACATGTATGTATGAAAAAAGAATTTGTCCCACGGATACAAAATTAAAAGGGGGAAAATGCAGTTCCTCCCTCTGATACAGGGAATGTAATTTAAATCCTTTTGAGGCAAATCCCAAATGGAGTTTGGCTTGATTAAGGAGTGAGTTAGAACTGCAAGACTTAGCCATTCTACGGGAGATAGTACCCTGGCAGCTGATTGGCACAAATTAAGGCCCCAAGCCCCAAAACAGTGGTGCCAGTGTTTACAAGCTCAAGACCTGCTTGCACAAAGTCCATTAGGGTAAACTCTGTGCACAGCTGTTCAAGGTCTTAAAATGCTTCCCCAAGCAATGGTTACAAATTACACATTCTTTTTCAGAAAAGCAGTGTGGCGTGGACTCCCTCTTTTGAAGGAATGGAGCAGGATAACATCCTGGTAACACCCTGGGAATATCCATCAACATCCACACAGCAGATGGGGTTGAGTAGAAAGCTCGGATCTTGAACCAGACCTGAATGTACACTTCCTTAAAGTTTTGGAGGATTGCTTGGATCCAGTGTGTAATTGCAAGCACTTATCTAAAATAGATATAATTCTCTAACGTGATGATTATTTAGCACTGTCATTTTTATGACTCTAGGGTACTGAATCTCTCAAGCAAACAAATCCTTAAAAAACCCAATAAAAATGCTTACACAAATTTTAGGTTGCGGAGAACAGTTTTCTTCAATTTTAGCAGTGAACTAAGGTCATCAATCTGTAATAGGATGCAACTGGTGAAATTTTTCACAAAAGGGCATAATATTGTCAATTAGCTAATACATTTGAACCCCTCCGTCTAGCATTCCCAAAAGTCTGTTTTAGTTTATTTGACTGCTGGATGTTTTGTGTGAGTTCAGTCTCTTTTTATTTATCATCTGCTACCTCTGTAGAACAAATCAGTATGGTTTGACTCAGCGGTTTCAACCTGAAACTTTCTTACCTTGAAAACTGATGGATTACAAAATACCAAAAATATAAGATATCACTGTGCATTAGGGTGACCAGGTGTCCAGTTTTCAACCGGTTTTCGATCTGGTCGAAAAGGGACTGTGGTGGCTCCGGTCAGCACCACCAACCGGGCTGTTAAAAGTCCAGTCGGCAGTGCTGCGTAGCTAAGGCAGGCTAGTCCCTACCTGTCCTGGCTCCGTGCTGCACCCCAGAAGTGGCCAGCTGGTCCGGCTCCTAAGCAGGGGGGCCACAGGGCTGCACGTGCTGCCCTTGCCCTGAGCACTGGCTCCACACTCCCATTGGCTGTGGGGGCAGTGCCTGCAGCCGAGAGTAGTGCCGTGCACAGAGCCACCTGCCGCACCTCCGTTTAGGAGGAGGACCTGCTGCTGGCCGCTTCCGTGGCACAGAGTAGAGGCAAGACAGGCAGGAAGCCTGCCTTAGACCCCCGCTGTGCTGCTGACCAGGAGATGTGGCAGCTCAGCTGCCAGAGGTAAGCCCACGCCCCAACTCCAACCCCAAGCTCCAACCCTCTTCCCCAGCCATGAGCCCCCCCAATCCAGAGCCCCCTCATGCACCCCAAGCCCCTCATCCCTGGCCCCACCCCAGAGCCCGTACCCCCAGCCAGAGCCATCACCCCCTCCCACACCCCAATCCCCTGCCCCAGCCCAGAGCCCCCTCCTGCACCCTGAACTCCTCTGCCCACCCTCAAGCCTGGAGCCCCCTCCTGTACCCCAAGCCCCTCATCCCTGGCCCACCCCAGAGCCCACATCCCCCCGACAGAGCCCATACCCCCTGCATCCCAACCCCCTCCCACACCCTGAACCCCTCATCCCTAGCCCCACCCCAGAGCTCACACCCCCAGGCAGAACCCTCACCTCCTCCTGCACCGCAAACCCCTGCCCCAGCCTAGAGGCCCCTCACACACCCTGAGCCCCTCATTTCTGGCCCTACCCCAGAGCCCACACCCCCAGTTAGGGCTCTCACCCCCCCCACACACACCCAAGCCCAGTGAAAGTGAGTGAGCATGGGGGAGAATGAGCCACCGAGGGAGGGGGAATGTAGTGAGAGAGGGGCGGGGCCTCAGGGAAGGGGAGGGGCTATGGTGTTCGGTTTCATGCTATTAGAAAGTTGACAACCCTACTGTGCATGTGAACCTACAGTTAGCCTGCTACTATCTAAATTTCCAGGAGTTATGAACAACATTAGATTATTTCTTATTTTAAATGAATTTAGAATTGGTGCCAGATGCTAGATTCAAACACCAGAGGTCAAGATCCTCTGCTTTTCCATTACAACTAGGAAAGCATCAGGAGATGGAAAAGCTCTGGATCCCATTTCCAATTATCCAAGCTAGTGTGCTCAAAAGCATCAGTTCAGCAGAGAACTTCTGAATGTGCTTTTCTCTTTATTAATTTACATCTCTTTATCTTCAGATTCATTCTTTAAATAAAAAAGTCATCTTCTCATTTTTAAAAAATTGCCTCATTTTCCTCTTCATGACCAAGGTTTTCCCCAGGTATTCACATTTTGCATATGGCATTTCATAGGGAATCTCCACAAAAACACATATAATAGCTACAGTTGACTGATAGGACATTAACTTCAAAGCAGTTAAGCATAGAAGAGACTAATTCTAAGGCCGTGTTCTAGTGAGCACAGACAGCATGGCTAAAAGAACAAGAAATGTCTGATTCCCTCTGTTTACTGTGTCACAATCCACTACCCATATGAGGGTAAAGAATGAGGTTTAATAATAACTTGTCAAGTTTTCAAAGGAATTGCTTACGAAAGTTTCCAAGAAACTAGTATTTTGTATGTGTGTCACCAGATGTGATCATTTTTGGTGGACTGGAATGGAGCAGGGGTTTTTTAAACTGGAGGGGGCTACATGACATTTTGTATCCTCCACTTGGTTTTCTGCAAACTTTTTCTCGAGCAGTTTGCTATACTTTGAAGTAAAATAGGAGAACGTAATAAAAATTACTTCTGGTTTCCCAAGAATGGGCCAGAAATACACTTCGTTTCTATGGTGTGCCATGTTATGGGCTGGATCCTGCAAGATGATGAACATCCAGTGACTGTCCTGAACTCCCATTCACTTAATGTGAGCTGCGAGTGCTCTGCACCCCCCAAGGATATTCACAGGCCTTTGCAGAATTCAGCTCTTATTTTGTAGTATTATTTAAATTATGCTTTTGAGAACTTTGGGTATGTCTAGATTAGAAATGGGAGGTGTAAATCCCAGCTTGAGGAGACCCTGACCGAGCTGGTGTGCTAGAAATAGAAATGCAGCTGTGGCGATGCAAGGGGCTAGCCATGCCGAGTACGCCCCTATGGTCTCAGATGGGAGTGTACTCAGGGCGCCTAAGCCCCTCCCACTGCTCACACCACTAGAGCTACTCTTAAATATTTAGCACATTAGCTAGATTAGAACTAGCACAAGCATGTCTCCTTGAGCCGGCACTGACACCTTCAGCTAGCGTGTCAACAGACCCTAAGACTCCTATCCTGCATAGGGAACTGCTTGGCGAAGCTCTGCACCTGCATGGAGCCCTCCTTGAATTAAATGGTTCTCTGCAAAGGCACTGGGGTTCTCTCCAGCAATTCTCTTTGCAGGATTGCAGTCTAAGAACCCAATTCAGCTTTCATTATAGTTAACAGAAAGACTCCCATTGACTTAGGGGGGCACAGAAGCAGATCTTGGAATTTTGCAAAAAAAAAAAAAATTAGAGCACTGTGGTATCTTGGCAAACTAATCATTAAAGCCAAAATTTCCAAACTTGAGGCCTGAAGCTCAACACTTAAATAATCAAAGCACCTAAATAAAAGTAAATTTATGTCACACTATTCGGGATTATAACACATTATAAGGGTTCTACTTTGTCTTTTTTCCTCTGAAACTAGACAAAATTTTTATTTGGCCCTGAGACTTTGGTATCATAGAGACTAATGAAAAAGTTAGAGCAGCAAGACATTGGTACAGTTTAGGAATAAATTTTGGTTCCCAAGCAGAGTCCCTAGGGCTTACTTCACCAACAGCTCATAAAGAGGGTTTTTTCCCATATGATAAACACTGGAAACTTTGCTGATAAGTTTATGCTTTTATTATTAAGAATAAAAAAAGATAAGAGCTATTTTAATGTTCAGCTATAATTATATAAGCAAAATGGGCCTGATCCTGAAGCTCTTACTCAGGCAAAATTCCCACTTATTTCAATGGAAGGTTTTTCTGCATAGGGAATGCAGGATCTTTAAAAATAAAAGAGAGAGGATATATTAAAGACAAAAAATAAAAAAATAAGTTTACAAAATGAAATGGCAAAAGTTATGTGAATTGAATGTTCAGCATACAAATGTTAATGCACAAAAGCAAGGAATTACAAAAATTACACTTCTCATAAACATACTGGGCCTTTTTCCCATGTGCACTAGCCATTCTTGCAACGTGAAGGACCTTTAAAGTGGATGTAAATGTAACCAATCAGTGTAAAGCACCCTTAGTGTAATTGAGCATTCATTCACTGACATTGCACATGTATAATATTTTGATTACTAATTAGAGTTTACCTGAACATATGCATGCACAATATGAATTACTTAATATTATTAAGATATCCAGAGAAGAAAAATATAAGGTTATTTGTACATTTAAATGCATAACCCTAACTTAGATGAACATTTTCTGTATTTTTTTCTTTTTTAGGAAAACACAGGAGAAAGCCTGGGTTTAATAATGTTATCATTTAAGTAGCTCCTACGGGCTTTGAAATTCATAATTCAATGAGATGAGCAAGGGGAAAGGATACATTCATAATCCTTTGCTTACTATTAATACTTGGCACATATGTAGTGTTTTTTATCTGTAAACCATAGTACAGACATTACCTAATTATTCCTCACAATGTGTCTGTCAGACAAAATGAGATCATGTCACTTCTCCTAGGCCACAGAGTAATACATGGCATAAAATTAGGATTCGATTAGGATTAGAACTCAGGAACATTTTACAACTGTACTTAGGCATCTAGACCACACTGTCTCTATTAGATACCACTTCTCTTTTCTGCCACTGTAGTATCACACTTCATCACCACAGGGAAAAGTAGGGCCCATAATTCCCAAAGAGTACAGCTTTACCAGTGGAAGCTGTGGTGTAAAGATGACTTGTGTGTATATGATTGTGTCATCTAACCCCGCTGAGAGCACGAGAACTTCCAGTATAATGTACTCGGTTTCCCCCAAACTTCATCTGCCTTTTCTATCTAGAGTGCAAGATCTTTGGTGTAGGGACTGTCTTTTATTATGTCTTTATATAGCACTTAGCACAATGGGGCTTTGATACCGATGACGGCCTAGGGTTACCAACTTTATAATATTTAAAAACCGGACACTGCAGCAGGAGTGCCGGAACCTCCTCTGCCCCTCCTCTTCCCACTGAGGCCCCACCTCTGCCCTGCCCCTTCTCCCCAATGCCCCACCCCTGCCCCGCCTCTTCCCACAAGATCCCACCCCTGCCCTGCCTCTTCCCCCAGGTCCTGCCCACCATTCGCTCCTCTTCCTCTGTCCCCCCGTTGCTCACTGCTTTTCCTCTCTCCCCCCACTCCCGGGTCAGGAGGGACTCACCTGCGGAGCTGGGGCTGAGAGCCGCACCTGCCCGATGCAAGTAGGAGGTGGCCCTGGCTAAATAGGGCCTGGCATGGGTGATGACCTGGTGCCTCCCCACCTTCCCTGCCCTCAGTAACCAGACTTTGGGTGTCCATTCAGTAGACCTAACCGGACACTGTCAGGTCCCCTTTTCCAGTCGAAAATCAGGCACCTGGCAACCCTATTAGTGCCTCTAGATACTACTGGAAAACAAATAATAAATAATAATGATGAAGACCTAAGTATTTGGATTGGAGTTCTAATTAACAGAGATAGGCTGAGCCAACACTGCAGAGCCAAACACCTTTGCTGGGGAAGTTTAGATTTGAATCTGAATCCAAATTTCACAGCCCATGATCATCTCTGAAAAATGAAGAAAATCTTTAATCCCTTCCTCCTCTTTTGTGTACTGAAGAATTACACAGAAATCCTCTCTGTGATTTTTTTTTCTCCCATAAGGGCTTTGTGCTACCTCTCCAAGCATCAGTGCATTAGGAGATTATGTAAAATGACTGGTGGATGGGATTACTTGCCATCACATGACCTGCTTACACTTGAAATAATCTTTTGATTCCCTCTTTTATCTGCACAAGTTGCTAGCCTAAAGAGTCAGAATGTTGTGTCAGTTTCCTCTCACATGGATAATTTTCTTTCCTTACATTAAAAAAACAACATACCACATATATCCTATCAAGTGATGTTTCAAAATGTCATGAGAGATACAAATAAACCCTGGTCTTTTATGTTTTAGAGTGTTACCTTGATCTGCATTTCATTTCATTGCACTAAAATGCTCAGACTGTCTACTTTATAAATAAAGTTTGTTTGTTTGTTTGTTTGATGGATTGTTTGTACTGTATAATAAATAGAAAATATGCCATTACTGTCTCCCCTAAAAACCAGTAGGTATAAGCAGGGACTAAAATTTGCTTTAAAAATTGAATTTAAAATATAAACAATTGTGACTTTATTTTTCTTAAGTGGACTTCTAAATCTCAGACTACCTTTGCCTCACTAATATTAAAGTCATTTACCCACTGCTATATTTCAATAGCCTATGCACTACTGGAAATGAATTTTTAATAGATCAATAAAAAGAGAGGAAGATTCAAGACTCAAAGAGTCAAACTACAAAAATGAAAGTTCAACTTATAGAACCAGCATAGCCACAAGCATGTTCATATAATTTAAGTGTTTGTTTTAAACCAGTAAACAAAAGTGTGATTTCCATTGACCATTCAGTCAAAAAACAGTTTTTCACATAGTATTGCAGACAAAAAAATTGAATTTTAATACCCTCTCTGGTCTTGAACTCATTCTCCACGGTTGTCAACTTTTATCCACTCACACATCTGGTCTGAGGCACCACAGAGTTAGAAACAAGAGGGTAACTGCCTTCCAAATGAATCTTTGTTTTTAGCTAGCCCCTAATAAAATCAACATCCATAGGGTAGCCTGAGCACTACTGCATAGTGTGACAAGCAAGACTTCCCTGTGAACTCTCCCTGAAGCAGCTTTGACATAATACACTCCCTAACATGTTCCAGCTCAATATTGTCTCTCCACGGACTGTTAGGACTAATAAGGACTCCTTTCTTTGCAATCAGTCAAACAATTCATGCTTGCATTCAAAGCATTTCACTTGATTTGCCATCCTTTACTTCCATTCTATGACCCTGAAAAAGTAGCTAGTAGGTAGGTAAATGTCTCCCTTTCTCAAACCCACAGACATTAACGCACAACCACTCAGAGCCTCAAAGGTATTTAGGCATCTAAACCCATTGATTTGAGGATCTAGGCCAATGGGACCAAATGATCAAAATCCAAAGGGGCTTTTGCCAAAGGAAAAACAATGATCTCTTGTGTGCAGCCCATGATGCAGCAAAGACACTAACCAGCTGTCACAAAGCAAGGCAGCATTGTCTGCAGCATTGTTAGAAATAAGCCCCAGCTGTGCTTTGTCTCTGGCCTGGTAACAAACAGAACTACTGTGATTTGGTGGGGCGGTGCATTCGTCTTGACATTTCCCTCAAGTGCCTTTTTACAACTCCACTTCTATTAATTAACTTCATCTTCTAGCTATACAGGATAACTGCCTCCTCTTCAGATATGTGAGAGGCAAAGAATATGTGTGGAGTTGCACTTAGGCTGATTGGCTGTGTGGGATGATGGTATGAGTAGCACAATGTCAAATTTACTGGATAAGGCCATTGCCGTTAAAGTTTTATTACAGCTGAGGAAACTCACTTTGGAAGAAGCTTTTTAAAATTTATTTATTTATTTAAAAGCTTCCAAGCTCACTTAAGGGAGCCAAATACAGATAACCACGCAATGAAGAAATAAAAGAGCAAGAGGGGATAAGCTAGATTTATACGACAATGACTGGTGAAGGCTCTATTTTCTACTAAAAAGAAAGAACAAGAGATCACTTTTGATGAGAACAAAATGGACAAGGAAATGCTTTTCCCATAACAGGTGAGTTCTGATATAGCACTTTCAATGGTCTAAATTTGAGAATAGATAGTAGAGCTGGCTAAAACATGGTAAACAATTTTCGTGAAAATTTCCCCTACTTTTTCCCCCCAATTTCAAAAAATACTGACCAGCTCCTGCTAAAAATTGAGAACCAGTCAATTTTGATAGGTCTTGGAACAAGTCTGGGGGAAAGCAAAGGAGGGTGAATACCATTGATAAGTGATTTGAAGATTGGGACAGATTCACTTGAGAGAATGCCGTGCATTACAGAAACCCACGAGGACACAGTTGGTATGCTGCAACCACAGCTTATTACAGCGATGTATCACTGTTATCTTGTGCTGCCCATATCAGTTTGTTGCATCTAGCTGTTGTTGCTTGTCATATACTTAGGTCTTGTCTACACCACAGGGGAAATTCGATCTAAGCTATGCAATTTGAGTTACATGAATAGTGTAACTCAGACCGACATAGCTTAGATCTTAGACCGCTGATGCATCGATCGCCGCTCATTGATCCCCAGGTAGGTGTAGACAAGCCCTTAGACTATAAGCTCTTTGAAACAGATGTTCTTTTCATTATGTGTGTATGTACAGCACCTAGCACAATGGGTCTGTGATCTGTTACTGAGGTGCTAGGTGCTTCTGCAGTATAAAATAATCATAAGGATAACAGTCAGAGGAGGACATCTTGCCTGCCTTCTTGTGCCAAAGCATAGTTGCAGAGACTGTCTGGGGAACTACTTCTTGCTAGGAATGCCACCTGAGCATTTTGTAGCTCTATCTCTTCCCTAACTCATGAGTAATTTACTTGATTTCCTCCCTTTCAAAAATACTCGATCAAACAGTCAAAATACACCTTTTTATTTGTTCATTAACACTGTTCCTCCCCAGCTTTTGGCAGTCATCTGGAAAGGTGGCTAGTAGGGCTTGTTAAGGGCCGCAGTAGCAGCATTGATCGGCAAATTTGTTTTCATGATTTGACAGCCCCCTCATCTTGACCTGACATTACACAGCACTCATCACTCTCCGTGTATACTGACGCTACATCAGCGTGCATAGTGAATGCTACATTGTTTAGCATTCTCAGAATTCACAGCTTCTCCTTGGGTAGTAAAAATATTCCCAGTGACACACAGAGCAAATGGGTCCTGAGTCTTGACTAAATGCTGGAAGCTTAAATACTTAACAGCAGGTCATACTTTTCATATCCAGAAGCAGTAGGCAGAGGGATCTGCTCATATTGCTCATGTTTTATTGTCATACACATTGCTCTGACAGAGACGCTGTCAGCATTGAGGAGTTTGGGCCTTTCTGACTGGTAGTTGTGACAATACCACTTCCTTAATTTTCACTTGGAACCATAATTTACAAGAAGAGCAGCTGAAAATATTTGATGAAGCAGGAGAAACAAGAAAGGGTGATTCAATTTTGCTAATCACTCTCTCATTTGAATGAGAAGGCTGAAGCTTCAGACTAGCTACTTCTGTGAGAATTCCTTTTTCCTTTGACAAACAGGCACCAACGGGCAGTGACACCTAAATATTACTGCTATATTTTGGGTTGTATAAAGCGACTAGGATGCAACACGGGGACTCTTTCATTCTGGAAATTCTTACATCATTATCAAATCTGGCACATAAAATATCCCACTCACAACAGCCCCTGTGAGGATCAATTGTGACCGGCCCTGACCTGGTCTTCAGGAAAGGAGCATTCAAGGAGCCTCCCCACATACTGTGCAGCCCAGGCAAGGGCCCATTACAGTTGCTGCCTCTGCACCTGAGGGAGCTCAGGGATAGCGCAGGAGGGGAGAAAGTGGAAGCAAGGCCATGGCTCTGTCCCCCTTCATACCAGACTATGGAGTAGACTGTGTACTGAGGGAGCAGACTCCTCCATCACAGGGAGTTGAGACACCTTTCTGGACTATATGCTTTAGTCAAACACAAGTTACTGGAAACAATACAGGGGGAACTGAGTGAAATTCTCTGGCCTGTGATATACAGGTGGTCAGACTAGATAATTTAATGATCCCTTCTGGTCTTAAAAATCCATGAAAATTATTAGAGAGACAGGGTGGGTGAGGCAATATTTTTCAGTAGAGCAACTTCTGCTGGTGACAGAGACAAGCTTTTGAGCTTACACAGAGCTCTTCTTCGGGTCTGAAAAAGGTACTTGGTGTCACAGCTAAACACAAGGTCGAACAGATAGTTTAGCATAAGTAGTTAGCACATATTCTAGGGACCCTTCAAGGTGAAGTCACCTGTTACCCCAGTAATCACAGGACAAAAAGGGGGATTAAAGGGTTACAGATTGATGTAATAAACCATAAATCCAGTGTCTCTTTTCAGTTCATGATTTTTAGTGACTAGCAAAATTATGAATTTACATTCCCAGATTGTCTTTTGAAAGTGTTGTGCAGGTTTCCTTTGAGGATGAGGACTGGATAGGTCAGTTATAGGGGGTTTGCTTTGTGAAAAGTGTTCACCCCATAGGTGCCGACTCTGTGGGTTCTCTGGAGATGAGGCACCCATGGAAAAAAAATAGTCCCACCAGTCAGCTCTTCTTCCCCCAGTGCCTCCAGCCCGCCTGCGGGCCCTGCCGATCAGTTTCTCCCTTCCCCACCCCTCCAAGCCTTCTGCCCGCCAGTGATTAGCTGTTCAGCAGTGTGCGGGAGGCTCTGTGTGGGAGGGGGAGGAGCAGGGGCAGGAAGAGACAGGGTGGGGCCTGGGATGGAGCAGAGGTCGAACATCCCCTGGGAAGTCATGAAGTCGGTGGCTCTGGTTCATGGTGTTTTTGTCTTTCATCATTTTCCTGGGTGAGTTCATCTGAAAGTGTAGTGATTGTCTGGTTTCATCTACATAGCTGTTACTGGGGCATTTAGTGCACTGAATGAGGTACATCACATGTTGTGACAGGCATGTGTAGGACCCATGGATCCTGAGAGATGTGTTGTGGGGGTTGTTGATCATTGTTGCAATGGAAACATGCCTGCAGGTTTTGCATCTGTTGTTCTGGCAGGGTCTGGTGCTGCTTTGAGTTGGTGCATCCTAGTCTGTGAGGAGCTTGCTTCTGATCATGGGTTTGGAGAGATTGGGGGGTTGTTTGAAGGCCAGAAGAGGGGCTCAGAAAAGATTTCTTTTAGGATGAGGTCCCCACTGAGTAAGGGTTGTAATTGTTCGATGATGCCCTGTATGGGTTCCAATGTGGGGTGATAGGTGACAACTAGGGGTGTGCAGTCAGAGGGGGGTTATTTCTGTATTGAAGCGGGTTCTTTGGGGGTATTTGGTGGGGAGACAATAGATACTACAACACACCATCCATGAAAATTAACAACAGTTTCCTGGCTCCAACCAGAAAAGCACTTAAGCACATGCTTTATCTTAATACTTCCATGGGACTATTTTTGTGTCTATGTGCTTAAGTGCTTTGCTGGATCAGGGCCCCCTGGCATAACCTCTGCTTTTCATGAGGTGATACAGATCCACATCATCTCCAATTTTCCCCTTAAACCTATATTCTTTATCTTTTCATTACATAAACTTATTATTTTACTAATGCTTGTCATTAGACTGTTTACTAGCCCTAACTTTGCACTTCCACATTCAAAGCACTTTACCAACATTAACTAATTAGCCCTATAATGCTCTTGTGAGGTAAACATTATTATTTGATATAAAATTAGCCCTATTTTACTTATGGGGAAAATGAGGCACAAAGGGGTCAGTTAAATAGCTTGCCAAAGGCCACACATAAAGCCAGTAGCAGAATGAGGACTGGAAATCTTGACTACTTGCTGCCACTCACCCGCGATGCTTCTCAACTGAGTTTTTCATCCTGCCCTAGGAACCTAACCTTTCCCCTGCAGTCTCACCTGGAGTAGAATTCTATCACTCACTAATAATTTGTCTCCTATTACCTTCCTCTCATTTGCTGCCAGAACACCCAGAGACATATCTGTCTCTCATGTCTGACCTCTCACTCCTCATCAACTCCACAGGGATTCATTCCTGCAGAGCTGCTTTTATTGCAATTCTTGCCCACCGTAAAATAAGCCTTCCAGTTTAGGGATCATTCAACTTCATCTGATGACCTGAAAGGTTCTGATAGGTTTTGGCTGCATAAGTCTGTGCTTTCATGAGTCAGCTGATTCAGAAATGTTCAAAGTATTAGGGGACATACTGTGCTTCTGAAACTAAGGGAAGCTGGCTGCACTGAATATAAACTCTTTCAATTTGCCCAAACTACATTCAAAGAGTAGTCAGGCTGCTGGCTCTCAAGGGAATAGTTTAATAACAGCTTACTGAACAAAAGGAGTTTTCCAGTGAAAAGAGCAGGAAGGAATTAAGAGTCCATGACTATGAGTAAAATATCTTTAAAAGAAAATGCAGACCTACCTGTAGACAACTTTAATCTTTAATCTCTACTTCCAGCTTTCCTTCTTTTTTACTCTCAACTCTTTTTTTTTTAATAAAATCTTCACTCACTTTCCTAACAATGTACTACTGAAGAAATTTGATCAGGGCAAAACGGTTCCCATCATGGACAGCAACTAAATTAGACAAGTATAATGTAATCTACAGCACTTTCTTTTAAACAATAATCTCGGGTTGGACAAATGAACTGTGTGGCCAAGACGCATGTGTGTATGCAGACACACAAACGCGGTTGTTGGGTTTAGTGTGCGGGGCCTGGGTGGTGTTGGTGGCCTGTGATACACAGGTGGTCTGATTAGATGAGCTTGTGGTCCCTTCTGGCCTTAAACTCCATGACACATACCCAAAAAATACAAAGGCTGAGATTTCCAAAACTGCCTGTGGGATTTGGACACCCAATTCCAATTAAATTTAATAGGAACGGGATGTCCAAATCCCTTAGGTATCTTTAAAAAATCTCTGCCAAAAATTATAAATGGAAACATAATTTGATTGGCTATGGTCAATGAGGATAAACCGTGTCCAGTTTACGTCTGAAACATGTAGGCCCATGTTTGCTCAAATACGAAGGATAGTCTAGTGGTTAGAATGCTAAGTTTGGCCTCACAAGAGCTGGGTTCAATTACCTTCTCTGCTACAGACTGCTTGTATGACTTTGGGCAAGTAACTTAGTCTCTCTGTGCCTCAGTTCCCCACCTGTAAAATGGAGATAATACTACCTCACAGGAGTGCTATAAGCATAAATTAGTTAAAAATTGTGAAGTGCTCAGATAAATACAGTAATATAAATTAGGGTCAGGTGATCGTGTCTAAATCCCTCATTTCAGACCCAAAATAATGCTAAAAAAATCTGGTGTCTTGTTGAAAATAATTGTAATCACAAATAAAGAATCATGACACTACAATTATACAGGGAGTTATTTTTGCTAATGGTAGAGATCCTCAAATCATTGCATGGATACTTTATTTGTGTACCTCAATTTGGGCCTTGGCAGATTGAGCGGTATGGTGCAAATCCCCTCTCATGTACATGCAAATCAGGTATCCGCATGTGTACATGGCCTAATCGGTAGCTACCTCACCATATGCAAATACCTGATGTGTGCATGCAAATTGGGTATTTATGCAAATAACTTGGATTTGAGCAAACATATGCGTACAATTGTTCCCTGCTCATTCTGAAAATCTGAGCTATAAAGTTTAGGGAAACACTGTGAAGAATTCATAGGAGTAACACAAGTAGATTACATATGAGCCCTTTCTCATTGTTATTAAATAGCTACCACTCTCCTACTGCTCTTTGCCAGAAGTTAAATGATGGCATATTGGAGAACTGTCACACCAGACCCTAATCAACTGCCACCTTCCATTTGTACCCAGCACTCATTGCAACTTGAACCAAAAAGCTCCTGATGATTTGGTAGATAATATATTCATTATTTAAAGTGTTCTGAATTTTAAAGGTCATTCATGTGACACAATGAGTTTTTCCTTTTCACTCGAAAGCATGAGTTTTGTTTCATGGCAGCCTTCATTTACAGCTACTGCTAATAGCAATGTAGGCTTAGGTGAAAGAAGAACCATTTTTACAAGAAGGAATGTAGTAGTACTTACTCAACCCTTGTGAATTGCATGTTTTGTTGTCAATAAAATTCAACAGATTCGCAAAGCAATAGTGGGTTTTCATCTGTGACACAAAATACTTCCAAAGTACACACTCCTAAATGAAATCTGGAATTGATTCTGCTAAGGTCAAATAACTGCTGGATAGTTACCATAGCCTAGTTATACTTTGTAAATCCCAAAACACTTGGTAGAAAGATTTGAGCCATAAAGCGAATTGTGGTTTACCTTGAAAAGTAACCTAACTACTAACTCTGCAGTGTACTTGGATTAATACCCGCTGCGCTAATTTACAAACTAGATCAGAGTGGTGTGTGAACAATTTGTCTATTTTTTTTGTCCACTGTGCATTCTGAAACTACTGCAGGGTGGGGGGGGGGGAGGGGGAGAAGAGCAATCGAGAGAGCGAATACAATATTTGAAAGTCCTGTACTTTCATTCTTACAAAGAGCTTTAACCAGGGTATTATGAGGGCTTTAATAAAGTAAAGTAGCTTTATATTGGATATAGTGTTATAAATGAGCTCCCTGGAGAGACACAGGTGGAAACAAACCCAGACAAAAATCCCCAATCTTTAATAACAAGCAAAGAAATAGATGTGATCAGGAACCTGTGAGATTCTGAACAGAATGTGTCAGGATTCTGATTTGGAATTACACAGGTTTATGGATCAAAAGTACTGATGACACAGGCACATATGTGATTCTGATGTTGCAAATGACAAAACAGTGGAAAACATGGCATATGGCACCCCCTTCTCAACAGCTAAAAGAAGCAACTCATGTTAGAAATTACATTTCTTTCCACTTCCATGCAGCATAAGAATGTGGCTGCTGCAATATCCCAAATCCATAGTATTCACACATCATACTGAAAAATACATGTGTTTCTAGGCAGTTCATGATACTGGGGACATTATACACCTGGCATTATGTTTGATTGCAACAGTAAGTGACAGTGATAGTGGCATGTTTGATCCTGAAATTTTCTGGAAAGCATGCTGGAGCTCTGTCATTCCCTGTCATTAAAACCCTATTAGGAAAAGCAATGGGACTCTTGCTTTCCCTGGTCAATGGAGATGTGGCACGTTTTACTTCCGAAAGCACAACTTTAATTATCTGAAGGTCTTGTGGGAGAAAGTTAGCAGAACCAACACCCCCAATTATCCAGGAGATGGGGAGACTGCTCAAGGCTGTTGGCTTCCTCCTCCAAGGCCAGTCCTCTCAGCAGGAACCAGCAGTGGGGACGTAGGGGAGTCTGGGAAGAGAGCTGAACAATATAGCCACTAACAGGCTTTATCTGCCAAATCCCTGATGCACGTCAGGATTTCAGCATACTAAGATATCCAGTTACTTTCCCACTCTTGTCTCCTCCCTGTTCCTTGGTCTCTTCTCTGGCTCCTCCCCTGCTGGCATTAGGGAAGCCATCCACTAACCTTGATTGTCCATTCCATTTTTCTTAAATCCTTATTATATGAAACAGTGCTGGGTCCTTAGCTAAATTCAGTGATGGCAGATTTAGGTTTTTTAGTACAGGATGAAACAATAGGTCCTACACCCAGACATAACTGATGCTATTCCAACCAACCTGGAATCTGTCCACAGATTTAGTTTAAATTTTCTTTGGTGTAGGGCAATAGAGATGGGACTTCAGGGCACTGGCCTGTGTCCAGAATGGCCTGTGATTGAGTTGCCCCAGAGAGTACTCCCAGGTGCACAGTGGGAACACATCTGCTGTTACACATCTTGAGAGGGTACAGCATACTGTTCTGTGAAAAGTCAGCAATACTGAGACCTGATCAACCCCCCATCTCCAGATTAAACCAGCTTTGGGTAAAACTCAGGGAGTTCACCACTAAAATTTTTTTAAAAGAATGTTCTGCTGCTGATAAAGCACCCACCCCTACCTCAGAAATGTCCCTAACGAGAGTTATAACCACTGAGGTTGTAAAGTGGAGATACCCAGGCGCTGGGAAATTAGGGAAGATACAGAAAGAGACTCAACAAATGGTAAGGTACGCTCTAACTAGCATTTTATATTGATCATCTGCATAAACAGAGAGGGTCACAACTAAGTTACAATTTAGGTATGAAAGATAAAATGTAAAAACTTGGGCAGGAAGGAAGACACATAGCTGCCAGTGTGTAATTGGTTAAAATTTCTGTTATTTAGGAGTGTGGGATAATGTGATAGGTTTAGTAAATTTGAAGGAGGTAGCTAGTTTTACCTATATAATGTAAATGAAAACCAATGCTCTTTGGGAACCATTTCCAGACTGCAGTTCAACATCAAGCTACGGGAACTCTGACACCTCTGCATGACCGTGATGTGCAGAGGCATCACCGGGAACCCCCAGATGAGTGCATCCTGACTGGCCATTGAGTGCAATTTGTCTGTATATTGGGACTGGTACATGTATTCTCTGTGTTGCTAATAGATAGATGTTTAAAGCGGAGTTGTTGAAGTCTCTTTCACTGGGAGAAGGTTCCGCAGACAGGTAGAGGCCTGAGGGAAAGGGTGGATATTTAAATTGACCAGGTTTCTTCCTGAGCCCCGTGGGTAAGGATAGCTGCCTTACACCCTGGGATCTTGGAAGGGAAAGGGTGGGGATGCCTAAATTGATTGGGTCACGTCTTGAGCCCTCGGTAGGGTATAGGCGGGGTGCCCTAAATTGATCAGGTCACGCCTTGAGCCCTCTATAAGGTATAGGTGGGCTGCCCTAGATTTTTGCGGGTAACAATACTGATTGGAAGGAGAGGACAGGCCACCGGGTCTGTTTGCTTCTTGCCCCTGTAAAAGTCACCTCAGAAAGATCCTGGATTCCCTACACACAGGGAAATGCAATGACTGAAATTGTGGCCAGTCTCTGTATGTGAGGCACAGTGTCTTCTGGCATTCCCAGCAGGCACAAGGGAGCGTGTCCACTACTACACATTTTGGGGGAAGGTGGAACATCCCTGTGCAGAGACAATCAGGCCCTTTATTTTACTTTTCTTTTTCATCCGTTAACTCAGTTCCATTTTTTACAGTACTGTAAATCTCCTTTTACAGCAACTGTTTTCCAAAATAGCCCTGTTAAGCCCAGGAAATCTACCTTATCTGTGACAACTCACCAAACATGGAATGCCAAAGTATTTGACATCACATAAAAATGTATCAGGCTTTTTCATCCACTGAAAAATGTAAATTTTTTTCTCATGCACTGAATCAAAATTATAGCAGTGCCCGCTATAGTTAATGGTCTGACAACATCCTGTTATAACTCCCTTGGGAGGTTTATCTCAAAATCCCCGGTAGGTTGGACTTTGGCACACAAGATCTCAGCCTGGAGAAATTTAAGAACAACAATTTAAAAAAAGAAAAAATGTATTTCCCCCTAGTTCTCCAGAAAACAGGGAAACACAGAGCTGTTTTCACACATTCCTCCCCCCGCCACATAGGTACAGCTGTGTATATTCAATAGGGAAAGGAACGTCACATCTCATACATATATAGGCACAACAGGGACAGTAAGGACTGAAGAGGAAGCCTTTGCTAAAAATAGCCTTACTTTTGCAGGCATTAGTCAGGCCCTTTATTGTAGCTTTAATGGTTTTTCAGCCGGTAAATGTATTTGCCTTCAAAGAAATGCAGTTCTCCCCCTACTTCCCTTCTTTTTCTGCAGTTCATCTTTAATCAACAGACACCACTAAATGAGAAATCATTAATATGTAGATTGCTGTCTGCAAATTGACTGTCACGGGGATTTCCCAAGAAGCTCTAGTTAGCTTATACACCCAAAGGATTTTTCCACCCTTAGAATACTTTGCTTTGATAGTTTTAACCTTGTTCCTGATGGATAACATCCTTTTTACATAATCATGTAATGTGCAGAGGTCCCGAGCTCTTGGATTTAATTCCTATCTTTTCTAAAAGAAGGAAGGGGGAAAAAGCGGCAGAGGGAATTATTGCTCTGTCTCCTGACTGCAGTGACGGATGTGGAATCTCCTTTAGCTTGCATATTGCCTTTCAGCTTCATTGAACACCCAGAAGACATCTATGCCTGAACAGTGCAGTTTACAGATGCACAAGCCCTTTCTAGAGAAGTCCTAAGGGAGGATTGCCTCAATGAAAGACTGGCAGCAAAAATTTTTTAGCAGTGATTGTGTTCTGTTAACCATTCCTTTGTCACAAAAGCTTCAGGCATCCAGGAGGTTTTTAAACACGTTAAACAAAGGAATAGATGCCTGTGACGATGCTGGGGTTACATTTATTATAAATGCGAAGGTTACATTTAATACGACTCTAACATTGCCATAGGCATGTATCATATACATTATCAGGAGCACTGTGCAATTTTATGTTTGCAGTTTCATACCCCATAAAACAAAATTTTGATTTTAAAATAATGATGAGATCAGCCTCAGAGGAAAAAAAATAGCGATCCAGACTAGCTCTGTCTTCAAAGGGATGGAGATTTGTTAGCAGGCAAAAAGGAGGGAGAGAGATTTAAGGCATCTTATCTTCCACCCAGTTGTCACTATTACCAGTGACATCACATTATCATAAGAATTGTAGTGGCACAGTATCAATGCTACAGTTAATAGAGTGAAGCCTTTTCCATTCTGAACTCCCTCTATGCTGTTTATAGTAAGTTTATCTAACAAAATTCCTCTTGATCGGAAATCTCTCATCTCTGTTATTCTAATCAAAATACTATTTCTCTTGAATGTTTTTCATCAAAATGTACATGTGCAAAATAAGTCACGACAACTAGATTATGTTCATTTGTACTAGATTCAGCCATGTAAGAACTAAATGGAATTATTCAGCGTCTCATGACTGCAGCAACTACAAAGTGCTTTGGGTTAATGTCCTGCATGCAGTACAGTGTCAAACACACGCGTACCCACTTCAGCACTATACAGTACAATGTAACTGAGCCTAATAAAATTCAGAGTACGATAAGCAGACACTGGCCTTGGTTGAGACAAATATAAAAATTGAGTGACGTGAAAGATGAATTCCGACCAAGTGAATATTGAGCAATATGTACTTTGAGGAACTAAAAGCACTTAGAAATGTTATACGTATTAACAAATTAAGCCCTCAACATTCCTGTGTTTAGGGCAGTGTTACTATCCCAATTTTACAGGTGGCAGAACTGAAACAGAGTTTAAGTGATTTGACCAAGGTCCCATAGGGCTACAACTAGCTCTGATCAAAATTCTCCATTGACATTATTTTTTGATGGAATGAAACATGTCTCCTTTCCATGGAAAATTTTATTTCTTTTGTTGAAAAACTGAGCATCTGCAAACTCATGTCCTCATTCTTTTGTATGTACAGGTCTCCCTAGCAGCATTACATCTTCCATAATGTATTGCGTCCTCTTACCAACATGGTGTTATCATGGAAGATGTAGTTCTACTAGGGAGCCCAGCCTATAGAGGAGAATGGGAGCATGAGACACCGAAACGGCAATTCCCATGAGGTACCACAGCAGCGTTTTCTAACTCAATTATTTTGGGTTTTGATTTTGCATCTAAAAGTCAAGATTTTCTTTAGGGAACCCCCCCACACCTCATTTTCTGACCAGTTATAACTATATCCCAGTTAAATTCCTTCTAGGTGCATGCCTTAAACACAAGACCATATTCACCAACACAAGAAGTTAATACATATACTGTTAGAGTGAAAGCATTCAAAGCAGTCTCCACACCACCTCAGTATAGGTCAATACAGGTATTTTCCTTTGAAACCATTTATTTAAAGGAAAAAGAATCTTAAAAGTCCAGAAAAGCCTATATTTTATTGAAAATGGCAAGAGCCTATATTTCCTTCAACTCACGGCAGCCAGTGTGGATGCACTCTTAACGTGCAATCTGATCAGTTAGCTTTGTTAACTTTATTCCAGATGTCATTATGTTAACCTCTGGGGCCATAAACAATAGACATGTACTGACCTTTCACACTATCTCCTGTCGAGAATGAACCAAGATTTTTCTCAATTTTTAAAAAAATATTTAAAAATGTATACTGGCAATCTTGCCCATAGCATAAAACACTGCATCCTGCTCTTCTTATTTAAAACCCTCATTCATCATTTACTAAAGTGAAGAAATCCAAATCTAGATTTTTTGAACCCTTCTGAAGAAGTATACTTAGAAGTATTCTTAGCCTTTTAAAGAGGCTTGCAGGTTTGCATTTTCAGAGTACCTGATCTAAATTGACTAAGCTCTAATCAGGTTCCTTCATCAAGCTGAACTGCTTGGCCTTTAGTTTTTTTGTGTATCTACTGAGTTATTCCTTAAAACACTCACCATGGCACTCTTATTAGCAGCTGAATACAATGAAGAGTAACACACTATAAAATAACAGAATAACAGATTCCCTGTTGCATAATGCATTGTAAAAAAATCCACAGAGGCTTAAATCATGAGATAAAAATTGTCAAAAAATTCAACTACTGAGCAAGAGAGGTGACTTGAAATGGCAAGAAGAGAATAAGTTCCTATTGGAGCACAATTTTAAAGATTGTTCTTTATAGGTCACTTATTTATTTAGGCTCCAATCCTGCAAACACTAAAGGACATTTCACTTTACACATCAACAGTTCCATTGACTTTGGGGCAGTGACCATACTTTTGTGTGTTTGAGTTTGTATACCACCGAGTACAATGAAGACTTATTTACAATCAAACTTATTGAACAGAATGCTATGGAGTACCTATGCTGCAAAACCAGAGACAAATCTTTGTATACGTAAATGGAACCCACGGGTATTCCTATAATACAAACATTAAATAATTATCATGGCCAAATTCACTCCTATTATAAATCCCTTAAAATTAATAGTTACAACAGATGGATTGTGCTCCACATCTTTTCAGTAAATCCATCATGGACATTATATAAAATACCTGTATTTAAAGACCAGTAAGCTTGTATACATACAACTTTGTAAATTAATAGCTCAATCCTGCAAGGCATGGAACCCCCCTGGGCCTGATTCAATAGAGCTTTTAAGCATGGGCATGTGATGTGCCAATGGGAGTCAATGGGAATACTGATGTGTAAATGTGATTTTGTGTTTGCAGGATCGGGGCCTAAGAAATAAGGGACATATGAAGAGAAACGTTTAAAATTGTGCTCCACTAGGAATTCCTTCTCTTCTTGCCATTTTCAATAAAATGAGACATCAAAAGAAGTTTTGTTCTAAACTTATGTTTAAAAGGCTTAGCCTCATTTTCAGATATCTTCATTCCAGAGCACTTGACGCCTTGTGGGATCAAGCCCTAAGAGCTTGCTTGCATTCTTCATGCATCCAACCTCACACTGAGTTTCACAGGAGTTTGGGATGTTTAGTGAATGCAGGACTGGGACATCACCTTTGTTTTCCTTTTAAATATTCCATGCTTTGCTCTTGCATGTTAAATGAAGCTAGGGCCTGATCCAAAATCCATTGAACTCTATGATCATTTTTTCATGGACTTCAGTAGGCTATGGATCAGATACTGAGTGCTTGGTAATCATGCGGAGTTGTGTGCAGTGAGCTCAGACACTTGGAAATGTTTTTAACTTGGAGCTTACACTTCAAGGTTACTCTGGAATTTATACCTGAAAAATTTAAAGGAGAACAAGTGAGTTTTCTTGAAAGTGATACCATTGCATATAATTACAGCCAGGACTTTACACACTTTTGAAACTGCTAGAAGTAGAAATAGAAAATGAGATCATTGTTCCCAAAAACAAGCTTATGGCAAGTACTGGATGCTCATCTACTTCTGTTCTCTTCAGTACCCAGTTATAATCTGCTGATTAACGACAGACTTTGCCTTTTAAATTTAGTCATGGTAAGCAAAGAATCATTGCACTCCAGCAAAACCATACATTTCACAAAACAGAGCAGATTGATCAGCCTAAAAATTAAACAACTATAAAGTGGGGATTACAGTGCTCTGGAATGAACATATCTGAAAATGAGGCTGTCTTTGAAACATAAGTTTAGAACAAAACTTCTTTTGATGTCTCATTCTATTGCCTTGTAAACATCTTAATTGATTTAGAAAACTTTGATAAGAAGTGAGTCATTCAAATTTGGGATTGTCCCATGAATTCTCTAAAAATATCACCTGGCACGATATGACAATAAGCAAAGTAAAGTTGAATTGAACATTGTACAATGCAAGGAATGTCACCACCCTTCTCATCCAGGGGGCATCCTGCAAGTGACTGACGACATCCGGAACTGTATTACTATTACTTGGCTGCCCTTGGGATAGTTCTGGCATGTGCTATACCTAGGCTATTTTAAGCAGTATCCAACCCTTGTGGTTGCATCAGGAGGGACTCAATGAAAGATGAGTGAAAACACTGAAGCTTAGGTGACAATGTCCTCCAGTGTCCTGCAGTGAAATTTACAACCACCTTAGGGAACAACTGACTTCTAAGAGCCATTCCGTGATTAACTTTGCAGCTGTTGGTCTGTTAAATTACTTATTAGAGGACAGAATAGAAAATCCGTTAGGTAATTGAAGCAAGTTTTTGTATTAGCCGAGTGGGAGGTTTCAGGTAGGAGTTTAGTGGAGTGCAAAATGCCACTTTTAACAAGCACTATACATTAAACATTCCTTAGGGTACAGATGAACCTGAGCCACAAAGTTTGGACTCAGATCAGCCCAAACATAAAAACAGTGAAGCAGGGGCCACCTTAATTTCGATCCAAACTTCCTCCAATCTTGAAGTGTCCACATCTAAACTTTGGAATAAAATATACCATTCATGAATGACTGTCAATAATAGGTAGCTGAAATTTGACAAGAAAACAAACAGGATTTGGAGCAGTTTTAAGGTACATATGTCCCCAAAGTAAACCCTTTACATGGCCTTCTGCTCTTTTCCCCATCTGTTTTCAATACTTAGATACAACTTTGCTAGGCCTCTGATAGGTACACACTATTGCATTGTTGTGAATTTAAACAAAAACTCCTTTGTTGAAACTGTTATTCTGACAAATAGGTTTGTCTGGTAGGGTCTACATGTGGACTACTGTATCTATAATCAGAACCTCTACCAGTCCCTAAAATGATTCCTGCTTCTTTTATACAAGTCTTGTTGTTGGTCAATAACGTGAAGGGGGCTGTTTGTCAATAACATGAAGATTTTATTGATCTAGCACTAAACTTTCTTCTTAAAGTTCCTTTGCTTCTTAAAACTATTGAAACATATCACACCTAGCATTAGTTCACAGCCTGCATTCTAATGAGATGGAAAGTGAACTATGCACTTTAACTTTAGGGCTAGATTCTGAATTGAGGACCAGAGTCTCAGTTCATGTACATGAGTAATGCTCCCTGGGTTTCAGTAGAATTACACTGATTTACACCAGCTGAGAATCTGGCCTTGTGATTTTCACACATATGGATCACAATTACCAGAATTACCGACGCATAGGAGGAGCAGATTGTGGTCTCCACTCACAGAGGTAGCTCTACTGGGATGCTGTTGTACTTCCAAAGGTATTTTAAAAACAGTGGTGCAAGTCTCACATGCCGGTCCTCAAATGTTTTGGAGAGTTGAGTGCTTCCAGGGCTCAGCAGTAGACATCAGATATTCACATAACTCCCATAAAAAAAAAAAGAGCACTCCTGAGTCCAACGAGTGTCAGGACAAATGTCATTTTCTTGATGGAAGAAGCAACACACAGGAACCTCTTTAGCTGCATAGTCATTTGGAAGCCATCTGCCCTCTTGTGCTGTCACCCATCTTACACACAAATCAGAGAGCCAAATGCAAAAACCAGCACTCAGGAACATTATATGGATTTGTTATGCTCTGAGCCCCAAATCTGCATGTGGAGTACATTCAGCCATATACTCTGTGTAGTTCTTGATCTGTGGTAGATGTAGTATTGATAATCTTCAATTAAAATATCACCTGTGTATAATTCATTGCTATTTGTTAATATAAGTCTTAATGTTACTTAACTGTTTTCAAGCATCATGCCTGAGAGAACACAACCCAATGACAAATGCTTATAAAAATACGCAAGGGGACTGCAGCCTTTTGGGACATGTGACCTTCCTCTTGGTGAAATGAAAGGCATAATACTCTGTTTTTTCCACTGAGGCATGACACAATTTAGGTAACGTGTCAGAGCTGAAAAGCCAGCTTGTGAGATGCCTTGGACTTGACCAAGAGGCATGCCATATTCTGTAGAATGCTACAATCCTAACTGAAAAATAGTGTGATCCATAGGTACAGAGCACTGCTGGGCTATACGTAATTTGTCATTACAACTGTCAGAAATAGAATAAGAAGAATGGTGGCAAATCAAACAATACAGGACTAAATCCTACCCTTAGCAGAGGTGGCTAGTATGGAGTAAGTTTCTTGCTCTTTCATGAAACCAGCACAAGAGGTATCCTGCTTTATAGAACGAGCTGCATCCAATGGTGAATCTGTGTAATCCACTGCACTACAGAAAGCTCCTGTCTGCCTGTTTGAACGGTGAGAGAAAAAGTTCTCTAGGCACTTCCACCCCACTTCCCTTTCCTTGCACAGGAAAATATCACCAGCCAAAGTTTAACACAAAGTATGCAGAACAGATTACCCTGTTCCTTTTTTTCTCTGTATTCCTTTTTTTTTCCCTAATAAAATTCACAATCAAGCCCTTTTCATTTTCCTGTCCAGCAGAAGTATGGTTTTCTTGTGAGAGAGCTAATAAACAAGGACTGGAGAGTCAGTGAAGTCAGTTTTCATTGCTCATGATGTGAAAGATCCTTTTCCCCCGCACATTTAATGAATGGAGATATTCCCTGGTGCGGCTGTTTGAAGTCAGTGATAGATTGTCTGGATTTGGCTCACTGTAACTTTGCCCCAGAATAGCTTTCATACTTGAAACACCAGAGTTACTAAAAAATAACTGTTGATACCCAACAGGTTACTTTCAAAGGACATTATATTTGTGCTATTCCAATATCAGCAGTTAGCAAGTTCTATTTCTCACAAAGAACTTACAGTACCATAGACAACATCACACGCCCTGAAGGAACCCTTATGTAACGGAAGGTATAAAAACTCCTCCAAAGCAGGACAGATCAAATGGTAGCCCTGTTTTTTCCTGATATTTATGCTGATTAAAAAATACTGAATCATTAGTTACATGATACTTCATGTGCAAACTTCAGAAGGTAAATAATCTTTTAATGACCAACTCAGTAGTCAGCATATACAAGCTTTTAAAACAAAATCAATTACCTACTACCAATCCATTGTGTTCTTTGATATGATATATATTGGCATAGCAATAAACTCACTTAGCTTTCAAGACTTTAAAATACTTTAGTTATTAAATTTTAATGACAAGGATAAAATATAATGTCTTTGTTTTACAGTCACATTGGCTGCCATTAAAGATTTGCACAGAAAATGAGATTTCCTTATAAGTGAAGATGGAAAATGTCCTGACTGAAATAAAGGATGAACTGGTGGTAAAATGCCTATAATCCATGAGCATCCATCCAATCTCCCAAACAGATCTGCTGCATCATGGATCTGCTTTGCCATAACTTCATTTTGCAAGTATTATGTCTTAAAGGCAGTGGTACTGGGAATGAGGACAAAAACACAGCATTACCAGTGCATTCAGATAAAGGCATTGGAGTCGATTCTCTAGCCGCTTCATGACAGAATTCCTAATGAACTCAGTGGGAAGTAGAGATCAATAGTAAGTCCATCTATGGATCAGCAATAAAATCAGTTATTAAAACACTCATTTTCAACACAAGCTGGCAGGTATTGAGGTAACCAAACTCTTGTGAAAATTCAGGAATAAATGTTCGTACAGAAGCGATGCCTATCCTTTTAAGAAGGAGGAAGAACCTTACTTCCCTGTCTGCTTCATCCTAGGTCTGTAATTAGACAAGAGAGCATACAGGAACAACACTGCTCTTGAGGACTGGGGGGCAAAAAGAGCCTTAATATAGGGTCTTGTGGATATTGCATTAGTGTTATTAGTGTAACTAGGATGACCTCGAGCGTTATACACCCTAAGCCTAAAATAAAGACAGAAGAAACAAAGACATTTTGACTGGGCTGCACAACTCAAGATGCAAATGTAAAGAAATGTATCTTCTTCCATTCTCATGGTAGCTCTGACATTTGTAATAGAAACATCCGTTTGATAATACACTAGTTTTCTCGCATAACTACTCCCCGTTGCACTGTGTACAACCAGCTAAGCGGCATATATTATTCATTCTTCAGCTCTACACTCTGAAAATCAATAGTGCAGCATTAACGTGGCTTTGTCACTGGGCTAACACTCTGCTTGGCAACCAAGGGGTTAATATATGACTTGCAAAGGAATTTGTATAAATGTTTCATATGACATCCATTTTCATTCCAAAGTCATGGAAAATTAATGGGTGTGATTTTCCCATAGTGCCTGATCAAAAGCCCATTGAATTCAATGTAAAGACTCCCTTTAATTTCAATAGGCTTTGGATCAGACCCATAGGGATTTCATGTTTGATAACTGGCAAAAAAAAACACCCCAAAAGCCAAACTGAGTTCTCAGTGTTTATCCCACACAGTGTAAGAAATGGATTCAACAACAATCTGTTCATGTCAACTGCTAAGGTGCAATGAAATATCTGAATGAGGATGCAGATATTTGTAGATTAAATGAATGTGATATTCTTTTTCATATTTCTTTGAAAGATGGCAAAGTAACAATATGTTTTAGGTTTATGCTGAATGATATTTCCATATGTTTTTCTTGATTTTTCCTTCTAAAAATCCCTTCATTATTTCCCTTACAAAAAGAAACTTCACCTCTGAACAAGAAGGCAGACAAGCTGTCCTTTGCCAAGCTGACACCAATACGGTTCTGATTGGCTTGCAAACAATGTCCTAAGAGTGGTTGAACTAGCCCCTTTTCCCTAGAAATTCAGCAAGTCATCTCAATGACATGTCCAGTCTGGGGGCTTGGCTCAGAAACATATAACTAGATAGCAATGCAACATGCTGTTGTAGTGATACTGGGTCAACAAAGACAACAGTTTTTCAATTTTCCTTCTACAGAGGGAATGAGTTTATCCACTACAGCTTCTTGCCCCTTGTTTCAGGATAAATTAATAATTTGCTGTGTGAATATGTAATTACACTTTAAAACAAAGTGCTGAAATTTGGATTTTTTACCTTAGATGAGGATCATGCCATATATCCTAATATGCTATCCAATCAATAGTATATTGTATTAAGGCACATAATGTATACCAATTTCAGTATATCTTGGTTTTATATGAGGCTAGTTCTTCATTTTCTAATGTTTCATAGATTCCAAGGCCAGAAAGGACCATTCTGATCATCTTGTTTCACCTCCTCTACAACATAGATGAGACAACTCCCCCAAATAATTCCTAGAGCAGATCTTTTAGAAAAACATGCAGTCATAGAAATGTAGGACTGGAAGGGACCTCAATAAATCATCTAATTCAGTCCCCGGCCGTGAGGCCTCAGTATTATCTAGACCAGTGCTTCTCAAGCTATCTGATGTGGGGGACGGGCAACTTTTTTTTCCAATGTGCGCGCAGACCGGCAGCCAATGGCTCGCGAACTGGCACCGGTCCGCGGACCACCACTTTGAGTAGCACTGATCTAGACCAGGTGTTTGTCTAACCTGTTCCTAAAAACCTTTAATGATGGAGATTCCCCAACCTCCATAGGACAATCTTGATTTAAAAATTGTCCGTAATGGAGAATCCACCCTTGGTAAATCATTCCAGTAGTTAATTACTCTCACTGTTAAAAATGTATGCCTTATTTCCAGTCTGAATTTGTCTAGCTTCAACTTACAGCCATTGGATCATGTTATACCTTTCTCTGTTAGACTGAAGAACCCATGATCAAATATGTAGCTACTTATGGAATCTAACCAAGTCACCCATTAACCTTCTCTTTACTAAACTAAATAAATTGAGCTCCTTGAGTCTATTACTATAAACCAGTGGTTCTCAAACTTTTGTACTGGTGACCCTTTTCACATAGTAAGCTTCTGAGTGCGACCCCCTCCCCTTATAAATTAAAAACACTTTTTAATATATTTATAAATATAAATAATATATATATATATGTATAATTTATAATTATAAATGCTGGAGGCAAAGTGGGGTTTCGGGTGGAGGCTGACAGCTCATGACCCCCCATGTAAGAACCTTGCAACACCCTGAGGGGGTCCCAACCCGCAGTTTGAGAACCCCTGCTATAAGCCATCATTCTCGTGGCTCTTCTCTGAACCTTCTCCATTAGGCTAGGCCAGGGGTTCCCAAACTTGGTTCGTGGCTTGTTCAGGGTAAGCCTTTGGTGGGCCGTGAGACGCTTTGTTTAACTGAGCGTCTGCAGGTATGGCTGCTCACAGCTCCCAGTGGCCGCGGTTCACTGTTCCCAACCACTGGGAGCTGCGGGAAGCGGTTGCCTGGCCCGCGCCGCTTCCCACAGCTCCCATTGGCTGGGAACAGTGAACCGCGGCCACTGGGAGATGCGAGCAGCCGTATCTGCAGACGCTGAGGTAAACAAGTGTCTCGCGGCCCACCAGAGGCTTACCCTGAACAAACCATGAACCAAGTTTGGGAACCCCTGGGCTAGGCCCATTGGGACAATTTCTCTCTCGTTTACATTATTCAACCACAACTTCCATGGGAGTAATTGATCAGATTTTGGCCCACTGAATATTTACATATAATGTATTTACAAGCTGAAGACAGTTGAAAGGAAACTTCAACTATATAATATGCTTTAGTTCAAGTTACCAACCAAGAATCACATAAAATGGGCAATAAGTCATATAGAAGGCAATTTAAATTAGGCAAATAGGCTTCACATAGCAGCATACAGACAAGCACATTATGCATTCCATTGCAGCAAAATAGAATAAAACTATATGTTCTGTGAGTCATGTTCAGCCAGATGAGGGAGAAATCAAGAGGTGAAAAATAAACAAATATGAGCCCTAGTAGGTAAAAACAATAAATCACTTTGATTTTCAAAACTTGCCTGGATTGGGTATTAATACTGTGGGTACCACTTTTTTACTTTACCACTAAATCAAATATATTGCCAGGCCCTTCAAAATAGGCCAAACTAGTGGTAAAGTACGGTGTCAATAAACACTTTGTTCAGGGTTTTCAGAAGTGCTCAGCATTTGCCTAATGCTGTTCCCACTCATGTATGCCAATGAGGGTTTTGCTATTGAATTCAATTGGAGCAGAATTAGACTAATGCAGAGTACTGATGAAAAATCCCACATCCTCTGTGTACACACAATTAACCACCAAGCAAAAGAATGATCAAGAGCAAAACCAAACAAAACAATTCTAATAGACTAAAGAAAGGACCTGGGGGTTGACTTTTGCCGTATCTACTCAGCATTAGTGTCTTGCTTTCTAGTTTACAGTATATTTTGGCAGTAGCATGACTCATGGGTATTAAGTACTATGGGCCATAGACTCCTCTCTGACATGAGAAAACAGAGGAGAACCTACAAGAAAACATCCATGCCCTTTCCCCTCTCAAAACTGTAGCAGTATAAAATTATTCTGGCAACAGGCATGGCCAGGGAGCTACAGGTAAGCCAATGATCTCTGAGTTCAAACCCAGCAGGCCTCCGTCATCATGTGCATAGGTAGTGTGGTTCTACGGGGCTTTGACTCTCTCTCCCTCGTTCCCGACCACTGCCAGCAATGCTGGCTATGTTGCTGTGCTGCCATTCTCTCTCCCCTCTACAGGAGCACTCATATTTCTGGTGGTTAGGGGGAGGTCATGCTTACTTAACCGCACTGCAAAGAATATATGCAGCACTGAGGGACTGACTCCAGCCTGTCCAGCAGGCTGCATAGCAGCTGTGTCACAGAAGTGCAGCAGGAAGCCTGATGGCCGCTATACCATACCACTGGATCATACTGTGTAACATGGCTTCCTCAAGATTTTTTTGGTACAGCTTATGCCCATCTGCTTCCCTCTGCTCCTCCTAACGGAGAGGAACATATGGCTCAGAATACTCTACTCTCAGAAGTAGAAAACCCATTTGCATGTATTTTCTAAAACATTCTTTAGAACACCCTTGTTTGTCACTGCCAGCTGTTTACTCTAGTTACAAATCTTTATACACCATGCCTTGACTCCTTAAAGAAAATTTTGTCCAGGCTCAACCCAATAATACAGCCCGTTGTGAAAAATTAAAACAAAACATAATATGCTTTTTAAAATGCCTATTACAAAATAATTATTAACCAATTCATGGAAATGTTGCCATGCTTTAAATTTGTATAAACTCTTCCATATTTTAAAGTTATTAATATAGGACTGACACCCTAGTACCCCACAAGTGAGAGGGCAAAGCATAGCCAGAGTTAAGCAATACGTGTGTACTAAAGCTTTGCGTATAGTTTAAGTGCTATTAATTTAGGGCCAGATTTTGATGGTCTTGTTCATATTGAGTAGTACCTTATGCCATGAATAGTCCCACTGAAGTCAATGGGACTCCTCAAGAGCTTTTTATTGTAAGTAACAGTACCAGAATCTGGCCCTTTCAGTCCAATCCTGCCTTCTTAACACAGGTAAATTTCCCCTTGATATCAGGAGTACATTTGCCTACTTTGCCTGGATAAAGCCAGCAGGATGGGGACATAGTCTAATGAAACAATCTGATTCCTTATCTCTGCATATTCTGTATATTCATATAGAACTCATTCTGGGTTTCAAAGGTTTTTTTTACCAGAGATGATATTGCTATGATATTTGCCAGATAAAAAGCAACCTGCTGGGGGCTGGTACCACTCTCCTGACAGTCAAGCTGATGCCACTTATTAGATGTCCCTAACTGATGAATTGAGAGACAACCATTTTAAACCTATACAATGCCCCTAATGGAAACAGTACGAACACTCTGAAGTTGCAGAAAACATTTCTTTATAATCAAATAAAATGATTTTATGAGCAAGGAATCTACTAATGTTTCATACTTATACTCGTGGAGAACGATCAGACATACATGCAATATACCATTACATGTGTGCGTTTGTGTTTATATACAACAACTCTGAAGATTTATAATTCATATTTATAGTGCTTCAGCCTGATTTAAAGCTTCCTGAAGTCAGTGGGAGGTTTTCCATTGATTTCAATGGGCTTTGGAGTAGACATTTAATCAGTTGTATTCACATGATCACATGTACCCTTGTTTTTTCTCTATATTAAACATTTTTAGTGAAAGTTATTGATGCATTTCAGATAAACAGGTCATGTACTTTTAATTTTCTAGTGCTTTGGTGTTAAGCATGTCATTTACCCTACCTTTGCAGCCACTGATGAGTTGGGTTTCTCTAGCAAGTCCCAGAGCTTCTTCCTTTTATCTGGGCAACAAGTATTATCAAACTCTTCCCCTTCTCTCTCACGCATTGTCTCTGCCTCTCTCCTCAGTTCCTCATTCATTTGTTCTTTCTTCTGATGATACCTTGCCTGGCAGCAAGATTCTAAATATATCTCATCAATCCCCCAGAAATCAAGCTCTTGGCCAAAAGAGAGAGCACACATTTCTTCCATCATGTGTAGCTTCCCTGTCCTGTAGAAATTCAAAATGGAGGTGAAAGCCCCTGGGTGTCGATCAAAGAAATATTCATTCTCATTCAGGTTATAGTCATCACACACTTCCAGCAGAGAATCATGAGTATTGCAGTCTCTGAGCTTTCCTAATCGAGTCCTTGGGAGTCTGTCCAAAGTCCTCCATAGAACTTCATGATTGAGCCCGCCTACATTTATTTTAACTCTCCTTGAGCAAGTTTTGCTCCTAATGATCTCCACAGGTTCTGGTGGGAGGGAAAGGGTAGACCTTGAAGACTTCCTGTTCATCCCTGGTGGAGCGTTCTCTGCCATTCTGAAACGGATCCAGCTGTGAAGCCAAAGTCTTTATGAGAATGAACTTGGAGAATACAAATTTTCGAGCAGGATCCTCTTTAGACAGGTCTCCCCATTCCTGGAGCTAGAAAAGAAAAATAAATGGAATCTTGCAACACACCGCATATTCACACAGCTTTTTTCTTATGTGACTATATACCTCCCTTTCTACACTCTCATGTACATATCAGAATATAATGACAAGCGCAGTAATGTTGCTCACTGAGAAGGGAAGCTCTTTTTTGTGGTGGTAGTAGGAACAATGCCCCAATTTCAATAGTTGGGAATGCCAAGACTATTATCAGAGCTAGTCAGAAAAATTCCAGTGAAACATTTTTTGTGAGAATTTGCCGATTCATCTAAAATCAAAATAGTTTGCCAAGATGGTTCTGATGGAGGGTTTCTGCCTGGTTTCCTGCTAGCTCACCTCACTGACTGGAGAGTCCCAGCTTCCAGGGTCCACAGCTCTGGGGTATTCTGCCAGGCAGACTCCTCTGGGTTCCGTGGCTCCATTCCCTTTTGCAGAGCATTTTGACATTTTGGGGTTTTGCTCTGAATTGGAACAAAGCCAAAATTTCAAAATATCAAAATCCTCCATGAAACGGAAATACCTTTCTCTGCGCAGCTCAAGGTATTATTTGATTTATTACATTACTTCATAGCCCTGCATCTTCTCATTGACCAAGGAAGGTTTGTCATGTAACTAAAAATAGTTCAGCTCCACTGCCATTATAATCGGTCAAGTTTTCTAGTGCTAGAAACTACTGACTGGCTTACAGATGTTTGAACATCATCCCGTGACTCTGTTCTAGCCATTTACATTATATTTTGGCTGCATATTGGAGGAGCAGGCATATATATCACTCTCTATCCTCTCAGAGACCTCTTCTTCTGCACCACTTTGCCTACCTGTTAAGTGGCTGCAGGAACACGATTCCCAATGAATTACAGCATCTTCAGGTTTCTGATAATCCTCAAGCTCATCTTCATTCACTGCCTAATGCTGCAGAATCCTTCATCAAGTGCAGCTGCCCTTCACCCCCAGCTGGAAATGCCAATATCAAACAAGTAGTCCCCACATAATCTGGTACAAGTCTCCCTCAAAGCATAGTTCTCCCTATGTTCACTTGCTCATTTACCAGACACTGTGTTTAGATAAGATGCTGGCTAGTCAAGGGGCAAATAAAACTGACAACCAAGGCTAGACAGACAGGGTCGCAAAAGAACATAACAGATAGACTGACCGACCTCTTATAGGGAAGATGAGAGCTAGCCTTGTTTTCCACCACTGGATAACAAACTTGTCTTCCTACCGGAGGCCTGACCCTTCTTCTGAACTGGACAGGGATGGTGTCCCTAACCTCTGTTTGCCAGAAGCAGGGAACGGGTGACAGGGGATGGATCACTTGATAATTACCTGTTCTGTTCATTCCCTCTGAAGCACCTGGTATTGGCCACTGTCGAAAGACAGGATGCTGGGCTAAATGGACCTTTGGTCTGACCCAGTATGGCTGTTCTTATGTTCTAAATAACTTCAGTTTAATTACAAATGTGAGTAAGAACAAGTCTTTAATCCTGTTTAAAACACAAAATCTAAAGTTAAAAAACCCCCAGAGATTTTATTAAATTTATATTTTTTAAAGATTTCGTTTCTTCCTTCAGCAGGTGGAAGAACTCCAAGACGTCTGGGCCCTATCCTGTGATGTACTGGAACTGCCTGCCTTCAATGCCACGCAATATCAGGGAAAGAGTCTACATCATTTCAGCTAATATTTCACCTCATAAAAACATGTATTTATATTTGTATGCATGTATAAAAAGACACACAAGATTACATTTTTATTCTAAATGTAGAACTTACTGTCAAAAACAAATATCTTAGTAGCTGAAATCATTTAAAAGTCAAAAGGATTCTGCCGTTTCACATTCCACACTGCACAATGAAACTCCCTCCTGATCTCCTAGAGTAAATGCACAGAGGAGGCAACCCAAAGCTGCTCAGTGCCTATTTACACGAGGGCTTAAGCCTATAACATTTACCTTCATTCATGAAAAAGACACCTGATAACTTCACTTGAGGAGATAAATGTCATATCAAATCAAAGCCCTCAGGCTGGATGTTTCCACTCTGTGCATCTCTCTTTTTTTCCACTGGGCCAGCTCCTGTCTCCTCACCCACCTCACTGCAGCCCTAAATGTAGCAGAACTGCCATGATAATATTGTGCAGCATGGGGGACCAGCTGCAGATATGCAGCACAGGGCGGGACTTCTACACCCTGCAATCTGCACCCTGTGGTGGCTCTCTGCACAGTACCAAAACGGGATATTGGGACTGAGAGGGGTAAGAGTTGTGCACTCAGAACTACACAATCCACTCATGCAAGTCTCCACATTGCAGACAAACAGCAGCTACCGGGTGCTCCTCACCTTGAGAAAGGATTCTGTACTGAACTACCCCCCGGAGAGATTCTCTGTGCATGGCCTGTTCACTTAGGTTTTGTCCAGGGGTCAAGGATGTATTTATCTATTATTTAACATAGAGATGGAGATAAATAGATATTTACCAACTGCAATAACATACATGAATATTTATCCTCACAGAAAGCTTATGAAAAAATCCTTTAGAACTTAATAGACAATGTTAACTTCTGTATAGGTCTCTCAGACAGTCCTATAGAATTTAACAGGAAACTTTATCCCTGCTATAGATTTAAAAAAAGACTTAGAGAGGTTATGGTATTCTTTATTAAATTCAATCAATTGGTTTTTAGAGTCATTTCTATAGAAGTCCATTGGTTTAATCTCTATTAAACTCTAGAGAACTTAGGGAAATTGTGTAGCCCTTTCCTTTCCTTTATTTTTGTTAAACTGTACTTCCTAGTTTTAGCAACTTTAAGTAAAACTCACTAGAAATCAGTCAGTCAACTTATATGGTTAGGCTAACCATACCCTTATTAGCTTTTGAGATAAAATTACTTTTTTAAAAAAAGAAAAAGCAAGAACACATTTGTTTCACTATTTGTGCATCACAACTGTGCCATGGCATTGTTAAACGATGCAAAATTATACTGCCACTAGCATTGGGCCAAAGCTGACAAAACAAAACATTTTTTATTATGACACAATGATTACTGGTTGAATCTCCAAGTTTCAGGAAATATTTATTTATCAAGAATTTCTAAAATAGCAGCAATGGGTTTGATTCTGCTCACAGTGAAGTCAATGGTAAAAGTCCTGTTAACTTCAGTGTTCAGAAGAATGGGTCCGATATATTATAGAATAAACTCAAGCATTGCTATTGCACATAATAGCATGTCACAATGTGCAGCGTTGTGAAAAGATGAAAAGTAAAACCTCTTCAAAAATCAAAGAATCATTTCTAATTTGTGTCCTTTATATTGCTGTACATTGCATGCTGCACAACGCATGCAAGTAACAGCTTTTAAAAAATGTTTAAAAAGTATTTTGAGCCTGTGTTATATAAGCCTCTTCATGCTTTTTTCTTGTTTTTTGTTTTCAGAAAACGTTATAAAAATCTCTATTACTGTGAAACTGTTTACAGAGGGTAGAAGAGAGTGTTTGCATCTCTTTCTGTGTACCACACAGATGTAATCAATAGTCTTCACTTCAAGAGAGTAACATTTTCACCTTATAACCCACATAATAAAACACATACAAAATAACCACAAATTTTTGAGCATAAGTTAGGAAACAGAAGTGCACAATCAGGGTTACCTTTACAATTCTTTAAATAGCTTTAAATAAACTTGGCTACCTCCAACCAAACTCTTTGGATATTGCAAGTTTAAATTATTTTACAGCCTGAAAAGGATTTTAATATTTGTCTTTAGCATTTAGTTTACTGGTTTGAGTCTTATAGGTTGGTGTAATTACAAAACACTGCTCTTGGGGCGGAGAGTAAAAAGTGTGATTACATCCTTAGCATCCTATTGCAATAGTAGAGAAAGACACAATAATAAATACAATACAAGCAGCTTTCGATAGAATATATTTTTCTTCCTTACAGTGTGCATGTATGTGTGTGCACATATTACATCAAAAAACCTAACTTCACTATAGTCAAACAATGGTAAGATTGCAAACTCACTCAAAAGTTAGGCAATGTTTGTGCAAGCGTTCATTCAGCCCCCTTGCAGCTTTTAATTCCATAATCATGATAGGGGGTGTGGGGGTGTTCCCAAAGAAGCCCTGCCTCATTCAGTGAATGGGCAGTTATTTAATATTTCTTTTCATCTCATTCAGTGTTTGGTCCCTGGCATTTTTTAATATACACCATTCAAACCATGTCCTAACTATAAAATTATTAATTTCCCCATGGGCATTTCGGTGGTCCTCTCACTATAGTATCTAAGTGCTTTACAAACATCAGTGAATGTATTTTCACAACACCCCTGTGAGGGGCAGGTGTGGTATTACCCCATTTTACGCTTGGGGAACTGAGGCCCAGAAAGATTAAGGTCAAAACTTTGGGCGCTCAACTTGAGACACTGAGGGTACATCTACCCTGCAACAAACAAACAAAATAACCCGCAGCAGTGAGTCTCAGAGCCTGGGTCAATTAACTTGGGTTCACACATTTTGTGCTACAGGGCTAAACATAGCAGTATAGCTATACCAACTCAAGCTGGAGTGGGTCTCAGAGCCCAGGCTCCAGGCCCAGCAGAACATCTGCACTGCTATTTTTAGCACCGTTGTGCAAGCCTGAGTCAGCTGACCAGGCCTCTGAGACTTGCTGCCGGGGTTTTTTTTTGCAGTGTAGACATATTATTAGAGCTTGGCTTTTCGGAATACTTAGCACTATTTAGCACTTTATATGTTCAAAGCACAGCTCCAATCAACTTGAGTTGCAGTCATGAGTGGCTAGCTTCACATAGGGACACTAGCAAAACCAATCCAATTCCTCTGGAGACCAGATCAACTCCCTTAACCATCAGACCACCATTCTCTTCTCGCAGTCCCCTGCCTCATTCCATACATACCTTCCAACTTCTGCAGCAAATCAAATGGGACACCTACAGACAACAGTCTCCTTCACTACACAACCCTGGTTCATCCCCCCAAGCTGGTCTGAATGGGGCAGGAGGCCTGTGCATAAAACAGCATATGATCGTGTAATTGAAGGCTGTGTCATCATCTGCCTATGGAGAAGGGGGAATGAATTAAGGGTGCACAGCCAACCTTAATTCTGGCATTTCCTAACTTTTAAGTGCCTGACTTTGTAACCTGAACGTTCCATTTTTAGATATATTTTTCTAATTTAAAAACAAAAAAACCAAATCTCAACTAACACAATTTCTATCATGTGGAACAATACTGATCCAAGGTGGTCAAGAGCTGGGTTCAGACCTCTATATCCACATCGCACATCTCTAACAGAGTAAGTGGCAGCAATAGTAGGCCATTATCCTCTACGTGGAAAAGCCACTAGAGAGGAAAAAAACACGCACATTGCAGTGGGTTTCAGAGCTGTTCGCTGACAGCGGAGGAGACACAGGGTTCAATTCCAATTTCTGGAGTGGAGTGTTGTCTATTGGTTATATTCCTTCTGCTTCTGTGCCCCAAGCCTGTCTCTGTCTCCCACTGCTACCCAGCTCCTAGCCCAGCTCTCTCCCCTCTACTCCTAGCCCCTATTTGCCTCTGCTCCTATCAATCCCACTACTGTCGCTCCTCCCTCCCTCCCTTTTCTGCACCTGTGTATCGTCCAGCTGCCTCCCACATCTCTTCTCCTACCTTCCCTCTAGCTCCTGAAAACCTTCCCTTCCATTTCTCACTCCTCTGCAGTCTAATCAAGCAGCTTCCTCCTCCACACGATGCCTGGAAACCAGAAAGAAGAGCACTGAGAACTCAGGAGAGACTATCTCCCTTCTCTCAGCTCTGGTGCCACAGCAGTCCCCCGCTACCAGAAGGAGCAATTCAGGGAAAGTCTTATGTAACCCACATGCTTTATACTGCAGCATTTGACTTTGTTTGGCCCAGAGAAAGGGAGAGAAACAGTGTGGAGGAGACATGGATTTTAGTTGGAATACTCTAACTCTGCACATGTGCAGGGCAAAGCAACTCAACTACAGGGTCCCAAAACATCCAGAAGTAGGGTGTGGCAGTTACTAGACATGCTAAGTAGCTGTTTCTGAAACAGTGAAGGAAGGTTTCGTTGTGGGAAAGGAGACTTGAAGTCCCATGCATAGTCACTAGTTGAAAGCTGAGCCAATCAGAGCTTAGGGAGAAAAAGTTATAAATAGATGAGTTAAAGACAGACAGCCCTGTGGGTTCAGCAGGTGGTCCACACAGGACCAAGAGATGTGTCAGCTGTGTAGGCTGGGTCCCCATATCTGTACCACTTTGGATACACACTATGGTCGTCTGTTTCACCAGCAACTGAGGACCAATAAACCATTAACCCAAGGGCAGGAATGTTGCTAGCTGTGGAGACCTCAGACTGTTTGTTTGCTGAAAGGCTTCTGAATGAGATGCTGACTTTCTCCTCAAGCTGTGAAAAGTCCAGGTGATACACACTGCATACGAAGGCCACACTATAAAGACTGATGAATCATCTCTGAAAAAAGATCATATGGGAATGTGTTTGTGTCTGTGTGCGCTAAAAAGTATAAAATGTTTTGTTGAAACCATATATTTAAATATATGTGAGAGCAACAAAGTGGGGAAGTCTGTATGAGAAACACAGTAGATTTTACTATTTCATGGTTTTTGCTGAAAAGTTATTCATATTCCATATAGTATTTACAATGTTTTACACTTCTTACATTGCTTTCTATGTCCACTCAAAGGTGGTTTCACTAAGAAAGTGCATGGTACTCTCTCTTTGAGGTGGACTGGAAACTATTAACTAGAGCAGGCTTGGATTTTTTTGACAAAACATTTTTTCATGGGAAAAGGCCAATTTGTCAAAACCAAAACTGTTTGTGGAAAAGGGTCGTTTCAACAAATTTCTAGTTCTGAAAATTGTTTGAAAAAAGGTGTTTTGAAACTGTAGAGATGTCCCATTTCAACAATTTTCAAACAAAAAGTTCTGGTTTGGGGTCAAAACAAGATTTTTGTTTTGAAATTTAAGGTGATTTATAGTAAAAAATGTAAAAGGTCAGTATCAAACCAAAATGTTTTGACTGACCTGTTCTGACTTTGTTCAGTTCACAAAAATTTGAGATTTTGACTTTTTGTCTCTGTCACAGAGCTTAGCAAGCACCCCCTCTTGGCCTTTCACTATGATGGCCATGAGGGGAATCCAAGCTTCTGTACTCTGATGCCCTGGGGTGTGCTAAGCTTCTGAAGCTTCAACAGACTGACATACGGGTTCCTCCTTTGGCCTCTCTGGAATATTGCCTGGGCACTGACTCTCAGTCTGTTACCCTTTCTCCTCAGCCCAACTGGCCTAGGCCTTCAGGACCAGTGTTGATCCCCAAGGTACCCTAGTTACTTAAACACACCCCTGTCCCAGAACTCTGTCCAAAAGGTGTGAAGCTTCTGGTTTACAATGTAACTCTCAGGGGCATGCAACAGTTATGGAGCAGTTAACACAGAGAGCCACTTTTCTCAGAGTCTCCACATTTATTTGATCATACAAAGCACAGGAGAGTACAGATCATACAAGACAATAAACATTCAATGCATGTCCCTGCCTCGTGGCATTCTTTGGGCTGGGGTCCAAGACCCTTGGGTTGTCCAGAGTCCTTGGGGCCATTTGGACTCAGGAAAGCATGCAGGTCCCCTTATCCCATGAGGCTGCTACATGCTGGATGACCTCTCCCTCCTGGAGTCCCTCACCCACCTTTCTCTCTCTAGTGCCACATTTCCTCTTCCTCCCCCCTCCCACACCCCATTCCTCTTTTGTTCTATCCTGGTAAGTTTCTACTGTACCTACCTTCTCCTCTCCTTTCAGGGGGAGTTCAGCTAACTTTTGGATTTCTAGGGATCCAGCTAACTCTTTTGTTCCCAGATGTTTGAGTTGTGATAGCGTTGTTAAAGTCCTAAACAGCTTCTATTTGTATCTTTCTGGTGCAAAGCTGCTGCAAGACCTGTGAGCAATGATGGATCCACATTTGCACAGGTGTTCATGATACAGCAGTTTTTCATATGACAATATCACAATATCAATCAGAACTAATAAGTTGTACAGACAGAGCCGCAGTTTATCACAGTCCCAGTGTGGGAACAGGAAAGATTTTCATACAATAACCCTGAGGTTTAACTCTGAAAAGAGAGTTCTGTACCTGGCCTCTAAGTACAGGAACAGAAAGAAGGGGAATGTAATAAACTTGTAGATAATATTGCCTCAACATCCCCCTACCCTTTTACACCTGCTCAGCCCATGGTACACCTGCTCAGCCCATGGATGGATCATGTTTAGTACAAACTAACAAACTTCTACTGAGCGTGTGCAAACTGAGATTCTTCAGAGGAATAGAACTAAGATATTTTGGGGATATTTTGGGAAACAGTTTCATGGGGACAGCAAAAGACAAATCCCTGATATGAAGCTGACCCTCCAGCCCCCCCCCCCCCCACACACACACACACATTTCAAGTTCCTTGTCCAAATCATGGAGGTGCAATGAGCTTCTCAATGAAATACTTGCAAGATTTTTTATTTTTTTTAAAGCATGGGCAAATAGTATTTTTTCCCCCTAATTTCATCTCTGAAGTTGCTGAACTCTTTTAGCTGAAACTTAAAAAAAAAAGAAAGAAAGAAATCAACCTGAGGCAGACACCCAGCATGGAAAATTCCAGCCCAAACAGCTAAAGTTCGACAAAATTATAAGCAACTGAAAGATCTGATAATGGAAAGTGTTGGGCAACCTTAACTAAAGTCAGTGCCACCAGCTCCATACATAAAACACAGACACTCGCACAAACACAGAGAGAGAGAGAGAAATGTGAAAACTTAAGAAAAGTAGTTAAACTTTGATACTCCATACATTTATTAAATTATTAAAACATATTTCTTGGTTTTGAAAAATAAAACAGTTGTCCAAGATCTTGCAGACCAGTTTTATGACTATATGCAGCTGACAGCTGTAGGGAACACTTTACAAGGCTTTGGAACTTCTATAAACAAGCCTATCCAAGCACCTAAGTCAGTTTGATAAGTTCCTCGTTCTCTTCAGGTTGAGCATGGATGATGAGCTGAACTCACCCAATCAGTAGCACTTAATTTTTTTTTTTTTTTTTTTTTAAGCCTCAAACAGACAAACCAGGCCGGACAGAATTAGGTAGTTAAGCAGCCTGAAGACAGTAAAAGAGGCAATTGGTAGAATGTTCACAAAACCTGGTAACTACAAGTGCTTGAATGTTTTGGCTTATTTAAGTTTTTTGAACCCCCAATAGCGCATGTAATTACTTATTGGATTTTAACTCCAATAAAGAGTGGTAGATCAGCCCTAGGCTCAAGTGTAGTTGACCTGGAGAACTTTAAATAAGCATGAGCTTTGTTTGCCTAGTTTATTTTTCCAAGTTCATTGTAATTTTGTGTGAAAATAGGAGAAACTTTATCAGTTCTTAGCTTCTGTGCCTGGTGTGACACTACGATGACACTTCACTGTAGCTTGGACACTAAACTAAACCACTTGGGTTGTTTTTCGATTCCCTGGAATATTCAATTATTACCATAAAAGTGATTGTAAATGTTATGTCTTCTCGTCAGGTACCCGCCACAACTGAAAAATACTGCAAGCTACTTCATCCCTACCTTTCCTCTCTCTATTCATTCTCTCTCTCTCTCTCTCTCACACACCCACACAGAAAATATTTTATCACAGCTCTTTATGGATTTTTCAGGCCTCTGGCTCATTTCTTACACTGCAGTAAAAATGCTGGTCGAGGCTGTGGTACAGCAACTCTAGGGCCATCTTTGGGTTTCCAGTTGATCTGATATACCATAATCTGGCTTCAGACACTGTCACAACATAGAGTCAAGCCTTGCAAAGATGTACAATGATATTTTATTGCAGGCTAACTCTGGGCCTGTCATTCCTCATTATTAATACTTCATCGTTTGTGCTTTTGACAACTAGCTGGCTACCTGATCCTAGCAAAATCAATTCCAACGTATTCCTGCTCGTTTTATAAAATACATTTCCATTTCATCTAATCTAACACAGCATGTTAGCATGTCTCACAAGGTTTTGTTTTGGGCCTAACTCTCCACAGCGTCTCCATTTTTCTATTCACTTTTGCATTCTGTTCTTAAGGGCTGACTTACTATAGACTAGCTGAAAACGTGTCTTTTACTGCATATTCATCCTTCTCTGGAAATCTTGGTGCGCGTCAATTGTCACAGGGAACACAGAGCTGAATTGTGGGCAATTTTTTTATTTTCATAGATCCAGAACTGAATATTTGATATCCTCAGAGTAGGGACTGCATCTTAGTATATATTTGTACTGCAGCTAGCACTACAGGGCCTTGATTTTGAGTGAAGCCTCGGAGCCATACTGTAAGAAAACTCTGATTAGTATTAATAATAAATTAGATCCCATTTTTGTATTTACTATTTGACTGGGGTTTTCATAATGTCACAACACGTTGAAACTGGGAGATATTTTTAATTCAGCACGTTCCTTCCATGAGATGCTGTCAAGATTGGTAGGCCTAAAACAGCGGCACCCTTTTGAAAACACTGTCTTCATGAATCTCCCTCTTCCGTGCTTGATAACAATTATCGCTGCCACCAACAAACTGAAAAAATAAGGAACGAAGCATTTTTCTGGGAGATTATTTATTTAAATTAATGGAAGCAGATTACTAAAGCTGATTATTATTATTATCTGATTTGTATTAATCTTTGAATAAAAGCAAATCTAAAACCATAACCATGAATCCAAGTCACTTATCAGAATCTGAAATCAGAACTTGAATTTATTGATGGAATTAACCATTGAATCAGAGCATCCAAAAAATAACAGTAAATTGAAATTCAGAGGAAAGATTGTCTTGTTTGTAAGGAACCGATCTCGGACTTAAGAGATCAGGGTTCAATTTATGGCTCTGCCAAAGACTTCCCTGGGCAAGTCAATTAATATCTATGTGCCTCAGTTTTAACTAGTGCCTTTGTACATAGTTAGAAATCTACACAAAGCCTTAGCAGCAAAGTCTCATCATGGGAAAGCCTTTATCACTAAAAATTAAATAAACAAATATCAGCAGAGGCTTTCCATACCCTAGCTTGAATCTGGAACAGCCAACACCTTGAACTTCCAGGTGTCCCAAATTCTCTGGTGGATACCCTCAAAAAAGTGGGCCTACAAGATGTCCATAGTATCCTGCTAACTGCCCAAGATCTTCCCTTGCCTTCTTCAGCTGTGCTGCATCCAGGCTACCATTGGCTTCGGTAGCTGGCAGGGGAGCACTTCTTCCTGGGAACTGTAGTCTAACGTGGGGAGTTTTTACATTTGTTTTGTATTTTACTGAGTCCTACCAGAACTGGGCCTTGCATGAGTTTTGGAAAGGCAGGTATCAGGCTAGTGGAAAGCTGATATCTGAATTATTCATATTGAGATCTAAAAGTTGGCCTAGGAATCCAAAACAAATATGGACATATATGCACAGCCCTATGCAATATCAATGGTATAAGGCATTTTGAAATAAATACATGTTAAAAGGAAAGTCCTTTTAAGGTTGGCATGGTAAATGAGTTAATGCACTAAAACACTTTCTATGTATGAAACCAAAACATTTAATAAAACTTTGAAGCCCCCTTAAATGAAGTCCTGTATAGAGAGGTCAACATTTTAAAACCTGGATCACTAAAGTTAAGCATATAAATTCATATCTAGGCCTACTGAATAGTAATGGCCCAATTTACAGAAGTGCTGTACATCCACACCTCCCATTTACTTCAGTGGCAGTCAGCATCTCTGAAAACCTGGCATTTAAGCATTCACTTAAATGTGAATTTGCAGCCCTAACTTTAGGCACCCAGGCTTGACAATTTTGGCCAGAATGCAATTTTAGCACAAGACTATGCAATTAGCATCAGCAATGATCAGTGTGGGGAAAGAGCTAGATGGAAATAATCTGGAAGTTGGCACCACTGTCAAGGTAAATAATTTTTTGGGGCTATTAACCTTGGCAACCACTCAATGAGCACGTTAGACATTGTCACTCATGCATTTGTAATTTCAAGGCCAATTATTGCAGTTCTCTGTTTTAAGTCTTCTTTGAAACATCAGTGCAATTGTTCTAGCTGTAGCAAAATGACTGCAGGTTGGGTACATTTTCTGCTCACGATGTCCTAGCATCTCTCTATAACATTGGTATCCTTGCATCAGCTATCTTTGCATCCATATTAAGTATATGATAACAGACAAGAAGGTTCATGATGTGGGAATTCATCCAGTTAGATTAAGGCCATCAAACTCACTGATGACCCAAGTTTTAAAAATCAAAATGCATAACTGAATTCTCTGTAGAACCAACCTATTGTCTCATTTTTTGCTGCTGCTGCATCTGTTAGTTTCTTCATCAACACTTTCTTTGCAAATTGAAAATAAGGCTATTTTCTAACAGGTTCATATTTAATGAGCTACTTCTTAATAAAAAAATGCTATGAATTGTTTTGAGATGCTTCTTATTAAAACTCCCAGGTAAGTTTATTTTGTATTTTATTGCCTAGAAATAGAATGATAGTAATTGATCTCTATTTGTTAACTTGTTATGTAATCAATGGGATAAACTCATCCTTGGTGTAGTCAACAGATGTCGCATTTTAGGAGTTTGCACTATTAATTTTCATTACAGCTTTACTTTCTATTTCCTGGCCACATTATCTTACCTAAAAAGCGGACATTTTATTTCTTAATTATTTATTTCTTAAGGAACTAACACACAGTACAGAGGCAGCATGCATAAACTTCTGCAATGTCACAATATACTGAGGTCTTGCTTTCACTATATTATGGGAACTAAAACTATGGCTGCTGGATACTGCTGGCGGTCACTACATTATGCCCTGCCTGAAATATATTCTTCATGCATCTCACCAGTGTATCTGAAAATATATTGGTCCTTATTCTCCTCACTTTTGTCCACGTAATTTCATTGACGGCTCCTCAGGGTCTGTGAAAGGATGAATGGGGCCATATGGAAACCAGACAAACACTCTGTTTTACCTGTCATTATGGTTAAGAGTAGATTTTCTTCATTAAAAAACCCCCAAGCTTTTATGCCACCAAGCCTTTTCCATTAGTGTTTGCAGGCTGTTCTTCGGTGTGGTCATCATAAATGAGTAAGAATTATTTTGAGTTTTCAAAATAATACTCATGTACTAAATTTAGTTCAAAATTATCCTATTTTTATTGCTTGTAGTTTAAGGTAACAACCACAAGTCCTCAGTTTACAATAATTTTGCATGGCTGGCAGTTGCAAGTTCACAAATGTGTGTGTCACTTGCACTTAGACTATAGTTCATACAAGTAGTTCTCAAGTTCAATATCACTAGAAAATAGAATGGCCTTCCTAGTCTCTCTACCCATAAAGGGGAATATGGCCAGTATAATCTTAACAAATTTTAGATATTCTGACTGATGCATATAATACCTAGGGTTTATGTGGTCATGAAATTAGGATTATATTCTAACATAAAATCAAACTAGAGGAGAAGACAATGACTAATTTCTATTAAATGAAAATCTTCTTGTTCAATTTAGCTATTTATTTTAATAATTTTTAAATTAAATCAGAGTAAAAATTAATTGTCATGCTAAATAGCAAGATAAAATAAAAGTCTGTTTGCTACAGCAGACAGTAAAAGAGATGCTATCTGAAAATGTGCAATGAGCAAAAAAACACCACAAAACAGATTCTTTCCATGCTGTTATAGAATCATGGCCTTAGAGACAGACTTCTTTGGTCATCTACCTTTCAGTCAAACCAGCTTTGTTTTCTATTGTAAAATTGCATGAATTTTGTCCAGCATAGTTTTGAATGTCCCAAGCAATGGTGCATCCACTATTTTTAGGGTGGGAGGGAGAAACTCCTCTAGACATAAAAAAAACTTAGGTTACGTGATTAAAGGGTTATATTGATTTATTGATAAAAGTTGCAGTCAGAAAGTGGACATTAGTTTCTACCTACTATAGCGTGATAGGTAAAAGACATTCCACATATTGAGTGAAAAATCCAATAAATAAAGTTTCCAGTACCACCATCCAAGCCATGAACTAGAAAGAAAAATGACAGTTTCCTATAAGAAACCATACATTTTCTCTCATGATGCCAACATTCTGGTAGAAACGATAATACTGCAGATATAGAGGGTAAAAACAGTTCATTTGTAAAGTTTGTCTGAGTTGGTCACGTTCAGATGTCTACAAAATAGAAAGCCTTGTTGCCAAAAATATGTCCTAGTGAAGTATTATAAGCATACAAAGAATCCATTAGATAGACATCACCCATAATTCTTAAGAACCATATGCATATTGTTGCTAGATAAAAGTTTATAAAGCAAAAACAGAATTCTTTGATAAAAATGATCCACAAAAGTTTAAAAATTCATACTTTTAATTGAGGTGTGTGTACTGTCTGGCCAACTTTTACACAAAACTAGTGATTTTTAAGTGCCTCAATGTTTGGGTCCCTAACTTGAGATAACTCATTCTATTTCCAGATTCTTGAGGATATCTGCACTTCCTAAAAATCAAGCCCCTTTAAAGGTGTCTCAAGTGGGACCCCCCCTAAAATCACTAAGCACTTTTCAAAATGTCATTAATGTAGCTGACTGTTTTCATATGAATCATGCAGAACTGAGACTATATAGCCCTCTCCAGTATATAGTTTCTAAAAGAACAAAATATGAACTAGAATATTGGATGGGATGCCCTCAGATACATAGCTTTAAAAATAATTAGTGCCCCAAGAATAAGATGTTATTTGCACATGTACTAACATGGAGCTCAAGGAACTTGGAAAATTGAGATTTTCTTTTGAAAAGTAACAGGAACACCATCTGCAAACTATTTGGTTGAGTTTCAGTGCTTAATTTGTGCGAGGACTTGCTGGGACTCAGCACCAGCAACTCTAGGTTTGGGAGTTCATAGCCCCGGCACCTCTGGGCTTGTCACATCAATTATGAGAGTAAATCATTCTTGAGCCCCAGCATCTCTTTCATGACAAATTAAGCACTGTTGAGTTCCAAACTCTGGCAAGGAAGCTCCTCTATGCTTTTACCTCCCCTGCTCTTTTTCTCCTTAGCTTGTCCCTGAATGGCAAGCCAGATGTGTGCCAATTAAATTTGCCAAAAAAAAAAAGTGTGACCATAAATAAATGCATAGGAAATTGCACCATCAAGCCAACAGGAAATTTCAAAATGCTGAATCCAGTAGAAATGATCAGAACAAAATAAAGTTCCATTTGGAACATCGTTTCCTCCTGATCTTGATCCTGAAGACATTTTCATTTTTAGTGTGTGTATACTTATGACTGAGGCTAACTTGAGGCCAGTGCAGCACATCAGTGCGAGTGTCTGATAGAGAAAGGAGGAGGGCAGTGTAGTTCGAGCATACACTGTTTTGAAAACAACATGTCGAGGTATCCTTTAAAAATGAGTTGGGGCAGCTGAAAATACAGGAGAAACTGGGAAAGGGGACTGGGTGTGTAAGTGTCTGAAAGGCCAGGGAGGACTGGGCAATACAAATTGTGTACGAACTTTTTTCCACTGCACCTTACCTTTCTGACAAAGATTACCAGACCGTTAATACCAAATAGAAGATGATCATACAGCCAACAAATCTCACAGCCACCATTAATTGAGTGATTCTACTGCCACTAAAGTCTCTGGCAAAACTCCCTTCAGATGGAAGTAGGATCAGGCCCTACTTCTTGATTAGATATGTAGTTTTTGTCAGCTCCTGCTCAGCCTCAAGTGCTTGATTCTATTTCTCCACTGAACTGGTTGAAGCATCCTTCAAACACACCACTTGGGTAAACTTGAAGAACTCTGTGGTTTTAAAGCAAAGCTTCCTCACCAAGCAGGTTTCCACTCCCCAAGCCTGTCCAGCTTTGCTGCTATTCTTCCTCATCTAAACCGACCCTGGCAGCTCTTCAGTACTAAAGGATAGGATTATTGACTGAAATCTCTCTCTTAGGTGTCCTCTTAGTCACAAGGTCTTGATGACTATTTATTTGCTAAGGGACATCTCTTACACCTGACAGTATTAACACACCCTTTATATATAGAAAAATGAAATGTGATTTTAGCACTAATGTGGGAACTGGAGTTAGTCTCATCAGCAATGAGTTAAAATGTCCCAGAAACAGTAAATATACCATTTATTTATATCTTAATCATTATGCAACTTGACTTGAATGAAGTCCAAGAGCTACTATAAATATGGACAGTACATGCATAGGTTATAAACATAGCTTTATGTACCCATGCATTTAAATATTGCTATAAATCAATAAAATATATGGAGTGGATTATGTATAAACATGCAGCATACCCACATTTATAAATACACACATTTCTAAACACAGTATTGTATATAAAATTACAGTATGCTGCATACTATACCGGTATGGGTATGTTTAATAGTTTCACTACTTTGATAAGGAAGATCTTTAAGTCACTAGGTACACTGGCAAAGTACAATAACAGATATCTTTTGAGAGATGTAAGGTTTTATTTCATCAGGTCCCCACCAGCAGTATAGTGCACCAGAAACAAGTGGTGAGCATTTATCTTTATATTTCATCAAAGGCAGGAGGTAGAATACTACAGAATGTTTTTCTTCCTCTAAGAGCTTTGAAGGAATAAAAATAGAAATCACAATTTTTCGTGTGTACGCTACATGAGAATCTTTCAACCCCATCCACAACGGGGGGAATCATATTTATGAAAAACTGAACCTACCAGGCATCCTGTCTAAAAACAGTTCTGTGCCTGGAAACAGCATCGCTTTACAGCTCCTCGAGAAGCATTTCTGAATGTTGCACTTTTGCGTGTGCATTCAAGGAGAAAGCTCCCAGCTACCTTACTTATAAATAATATCTTAAGTCAGATCTGGGCACTGTAAGTCCAGTTGGAGCCATATGGCAGTTTCCATCTTCTTTGCAACTAATATCAGCGTAAGAAGCAGTGGGGATTCATTCTTAAGAAACACTCCACAGTCGACGAGCAATGCCCCTCCGCTTACCTTATTCAAACACACCACGTTCAGCATAAACACGGGCTGGAGAACCACAAAAGGCTCAGGGATTCCCTCTTTCTTCCAGGGGCCGGTCTCCGATTTCCTGTGCAAGTGCTCTGTTGACAACCCCGCGCAGAGGGGAGAGGTTTGTTTTGGTGGCTTCTTTTCTGATGCTGATTATTTGCTCTGTATTCCTGACTCCTCCAAATCACCATCCCCCCCGGGGCGGAGGGGGCTGAGGGAGGACAAAAAAAGGGAAAGCCATCCTCTAAAAAAATCAGTGCAGCGAGCGGCTAGGATTGCAGGCTGAGAAAAAAAGGAAAAGCTCCTCTCGCCCCAGTGTAATCTCCCTCCGACTGCATGTGATGTGGTGGCTGCTGGTGGTGGTGGGTGTTGGTGTGTGTCTGCGGATGTGTGCGCTGTGCAAAGGGAACAGCAGCGGGCCGGGAGCTCGGCACAGCATGGAGTGAGCTGTGGAGACAATCAGAGGCACACGCAGGCACACACTGTGTGCACAGACACGGACTGCACACTTGAGGAGCTCCATGCCCCTTAGCCAGGGTGTACACCCATGCACACCCTCTCTGCTGCTAGCTAGGGTGCACGCATACACACACCCGGAGCAGAAACGCGCGCTCACACAGCCTTCTCCCAGCCATAACACATGGACACAGCCTCACTCACTCCACTTCGCCTGGGTGGGCACACTGCAGCGAGCTCCCTTCTTCAACCAAGGGACACATGCACACACCCTCCCACCACACACACACGCCTTCCTCCTCCCAGTCAGGGTGTGTACACACACCCCTCCAAACACACACACTCGCATTCCCTCCCTACATACACACATTCCTCTTCCCAGGGAGGTAACACATTCACACACTAACAAATTCAGAGACTAACAAGCTCTATTGGCATGACAACCTAAACAAGGTGTCGCTAACGTGAAAGGTGGGGAAACCTTAAGTGTCTATGAGACGGTACAACACAGTGCGCCTCTACACAGAGGAAGTCTCATCCCTTCTCCCCTTTGCCATTATTGGCAAGTTTTGATTGTGTAGCAGGCTGTTAGAGAGGGTGCTGTTATTTTTGCTGCCTCTTTCCTCCGCCCTGGGTTTATGCAGTTTCTCGTAATTGCCTTATAACGCAGTCTTGTTCCTGATAATTTGAGGAAATCTCTCTGATGTTCCCTTATATTTTGGATATTGGATTAGAAAGTGATTCTCCGTTTCAGTCTCCCCTCTCTCCCCTTGGTTGCTTAACTGTTCCTCTGGAGGGTTGCCCTGTACTTCCTGTTTCCACTTGCCACCTCTAATTCTGTGAGGGGTAAGAGTCTGCCTTGGTTTTGCACATTTCACTGTTGTGCAGTACTGTAATTTGCTACTATGAAGGTTCTCTGAAGGGATCTGTGGAAGTCTAGCATGTTGCTATTTTTGATCTGTTGTTCCTAGTGCTTATGTGTTTTGCACTAGTGTCTTGAACATACTCAGTTTAGGGTGAGATGGTTAGTGATTTCAAAGCCTGCAAGTGTTCTATAGAACTGGATTGTGTTTTCAGCTGCTTTTAATGTTTGGTTCTTTGCAATAGAGGGAGTACCTCACACACACACATGCTGTAAGGGTCTACATGTCTACACAGGGAAACTGAGCAGCATAGCTATCGCAAATAATTTCACCACTATAGTTATGCCAAAGTAACTCCCCTGTATGGACACTATTCCAGAATAAGATTGACTTTATTCCACTCAAGGCAGAGTAGTTATTACAATAAGGTTAATTTTTATTCTGGAGAGTGATTATTCTGGAATAGCGTCCACTGGAGGGAATTAAGCAGCATAGCTGTAATGGTATAGTTATTCCATGATAGTTATCCTGGTCAATTTCTCCAGGTAGACAAGACCTTTCCTTTACTTGTTTATTTTGCCTAGTCAGGACTTTTGCATGCGTATACACCTTCCTCTGCTCTGCCACAAATGGGGGCTGGAAGTCAAAGAATTCCTCCTTTCCCATTGGGGAACCTTCATCTGCTGAAGAGAGGAAAAAGAACAAGACATCTCTCACCAACCTGGGGTCCACCATCATCCAAACCCAGGGGTGAAGGAAGGTACAACATGAGGCTCTCATCAGCTGGGGAGGAATAGAGGAGACATCCAATCTTTCTGCTGCAGAATACCTCCTCTCCCATTCCACCTATGGCTCTTCAGAGCCACCTCTCATCCAAAGAGGGCTTATTAGGTCTTTCCCCCTCACCTCCATAATCCCTGGATGGTGCCCAACTAGCCCACTTCCCCTGTGGTCTTTGGGGGATTGTTGCAGGACAAGTACACACTGTCCTGCTCTTGGGCAGGCCAAAGGTATTTGTAGCCCCACAGCTAAGTCCACTTGACCACCCTTATCCTCAGCAGCCAGAGTCAATATAGCAGCCCTCTCCCTCAGGGCTGTGTGGCCTAGAGGCCTGTTGGGAGAGTGGGTCACCAACCCAGCACTGGGTGGTGGCCACTGTAGGAGGACCCAGGCCCTCCCTACTCCACCAGATCCCAGTCCAGTGTATTTGCCACTGGATCAGCAGGGATCCAACCAAAACACACTGACTTATTTCTCAGTTCTACAACTGGATCAGTATATAGTCTCCCAGGCTATTTCCTACCCTGTCTCCCAATGCAGTGGTCTGGGCAACTCCAGGGTCTCCAGGTTCCTCAGCCTGTGTAGCTCCTGGTGGCTCCAACCTCTCTTGGGTGTCTTCAGTTAGCCAGGTATTTGCCTGAATCTCAGGGCTTCTGCAGCTCCCGGGCTGGAGTTGGTAATATGCATCCTCCCTCCTCAGCAGTCAGCACTGACAGAGCTGGGCTGCTCCCTTTTATACTGGTGCTCCAGTTGAATCATGCCCAGGAGGAGTGAGGGGCACGGCTTCCTCAGCCCACAGTATGGCATTAACCCCTCCTTGTCCAGTACGGGGTGAGTACACCCTGTCACAGGGATGCTTCCCAAACCCTTGTTGGGGAGTGGGGGAAAGAGATGGGAGGGAGGTCAAGCAGGTGTTTGCAGAGATATGGTCACTTTATTCCCCAATTCACCCTCCATCGAAGCAGGGCCAAGACTCCCCATCGGCCCTGCTGCTGCACAGTAATGCCTGAACCCAAGAAGCAGCAGCAGGGAACATTCAAAATCAGGGTCCAACTACCATAGGGAAACATCACCTTCTGCACTGGTGAGGAGAAGTGGGCCATACCTTTGCCTCCTCCCTAAGAAATAAGATGGAGGAGAAGGCATGCAGCCATCCCTGAAGAGTGCAGAAAGACAAGAGAGAGCAGGAAATTGCCCCTTGAAGTCTTTGTGGATGTGGGGGGGGCCAAGAGCCTGTCCTCTTCCCTCCAAAACTCCAAACAGTGGCCAGCTATTATGTGTGGGAGGGGGAGATCAGCTCCCTAGGTGGCTTCTCCCTCCCCCTCTACTTCCCACCTCCTCCCGGTTCCTCCACCTAGGAAGACAGGAATGGAAATAGTTAGCTTAGCTAGCTCTTCTCCCCTGCTTGCAATTGGAGTCATCTGTTTTCATTCTCCTTCCCACATCTGAGATACATTCACTATAGATGCGTAGAACAGTTTTCCTCCTTGCCCTCTAGGGTGACCAGATGTCCCGATTTTATAGGGACAGTCCCGATTTTGGGATCTTTTTCTCATATAGGCTCCTATTACCCCTCCACCCCCTGTCCCAATTTTTCACACTTGCTGTCTGGTCACCCTAATGCCCTCATACACAGAAACAGTCTCTGGCAATAGTGCCTCAGCTCAGGGCAAGCAGCCAGTTGCCTCACATACACCTTTTGCCTACCCCAGGTCTGGATTAGGTACCAGCTGGCACAGAGTTTTTTCTCCCTAGGAGGACTTTCCACTCCCATCAGGGTCTTTTGTTTCTTTTTTATTGGCTTCCCCCACTGAGGTGGCACAGCTCTCACTTCCTCCTCCCAGGAGCTGAATGAGTCACAGCGGCTCGCTTTTCCCGCCAAGTGGGGCAGCTCAAGTAGTCTTTGAGTGCGAGTCTCCAGGGAAGGGACTGGGTGACATAGAGATGGAGCCCTGCACGATTTCTTAAAAACTGTTTGGTACAGGTGCCATAGCTTGGTGCACAATTGCACCCAGGCCCAAGGACTTTTGCTGCCTCTTCCTCCCAGCTCTGTAAGTGGAGGCTTACAAGGCTAGGCATCATAAAAAACAATAATAGATCAGAGAAAGAGCCCATTTAGAAAGGACAAATCATGGGCAAGATGCCTTTGTTAAATGAACCACAACCTTGGCTTTTTTGGCTGTAAAAATGAAATTGATTCCTTGCTCCTTTCTTCTCCTCCAAGGGACTGAAGATTTTGCTCTGGATTGAGCTGAATGAATAAATAGAAATTGCTGTCAGGGCAGAGATCCTGTGCATACATTAGAGAGCACCAATATAAACCCTCTTTGAACTGAGCGGATGCATATCAATAAAATATCAAAAGAATCTCAGTTACACAAGCTGATTTATTTCAGATTTGGAAGTTGCCTTGTGTATGAACTTCTAGCAGCTTGTTTTTCTCAGGCAGGCAGAATGCTGCCTGGAGCTCCCAGGGTGCACAGGATTCTGTAAGGCTTGAATATAGTGTGCTCCTCTCTGCATCCCCATTAGACTATTTAATTACTTATACAAAGTGGCATAGCTTCAACTGGAGAGTTTAAGGGAGCCCAGCATCAAGATATCCAGAACCCAATGGTTTGAGCACTCACCTGAGAGGTGAGAAAGCCCTTCATCTCATCAGGCGAGGGGGGTATTGAAGTGGAGGCTCTTATGTCCTGGGTGAGTTTCCTAACCACTTGGCTAAAGGTTATAAGGGAAGCCTCTCCCTGCTGTTTTGTGTGGAGTTGGATGTGCACCAATGCTGTTCTTGCAAAGAGAGTGTTCCTGGCTGTGGATCCCATCCCAACCAGAGACAGGCACCTCTCTCCATCCCAATTTAGGGCATGGTCTACACTACAAACTTTTGCCAGTTCAAGTAACACCAGCCTAAACCCGCCACAGTTACTGTATTACTTGTGCACGTGCAGACTTGGCTTCTTGCAACAGTGTTGCGTGTACTCACCAGGAGTTCATGTTTCAATGCACTGTGCAGTGCATCATGGGTAGGAATCCCAGGGTGGAACTCGCCACCGTTCAGTACACTGTCTTTTGGGAAGCTTTGATGGGGCAGAAACAAGATGCGCAAGGTTGACTGGGACTGCAGGGTCAAGTTCCCATCATCCAACTTTCTCCACCCCAGAATGCCAGCTCTATCCCATATTTTTTGCACCTATTTTGAAAATCCCATGAACCTGCATGGGACTTGTCACTGTCTACTGTCTCTGACAGAACCATGGAGTCTGCACAGCTCTGCACTCTTGTCATGAGCATTGCAAGCACTGGACACATAATCCCAGGTATTTGCAGAGCTGCAAGAAGAGCCACTGGGAACATGACCCTTTCCTAGAGGGCAGATTGCTGAGGAACATAGCTAGAGTCAATTCAAGATAGTTGGTGGAGTTCACAGTGAGCTGCAAATGGTGGGGCTGTGCTTCTGGGCCTGAGAAACTATCGTAATGCACCGTAATGCAGGTTTGGGATGATCAGCAGTGGCTGCAGAACTTTCAGATGCACAAGGCCACATCCTGGAGCTGTGCCGAGCTCATTCCCGCTGTACTGACAGTGGAGAAGTAAGTGGTGATAGCAATGTGGAAACTTGCAACACTGAATTGCTACCAGTCAGTGGGAAATCATTTTGGGGTTGGAAAATCCACTGTGGGGGCCGTTGTCATGCAAGTGTGGAGGGCCATCCATCATCTCCTGCTATTCAGGACTGTGACTCTTGGCAATGTGCATGACATAGTGGATGGATCTGCAGCAATGGCGTTCGCAAATTGTGGTGGAGCAATAGATGACACGCACATCCGTATTTTGGCACCAGACCACCTTGCCACAGAGTATACCACCAGAAAAAACTACTTTTCTTATCTTATTATTCAAATTGACGGATCCCCAAGGATGCCGCACCAACATCTGTGTTGGCTAATCAAAGGAGGTGCATGAACACAAACTGTTCAGAAAGCTACAAGCAGGGATTTTCTTTCCTACCTGGCAGATTACCATTGGCGATGTTGAAATACTGGAAGATTCTGCGAGACCCAGTCTAGTTCTTACTCCCTTGGCTCATAAAACTGGTCACCTCAACAGCACCAAGGAAAGATTTATCTACCAGCTCATCAGGCATAGAATGACAGTTGAATGAGCTTTTGATAGATTGAGGGGTGCTGGCATTGTTTACTCACTCGATTGGCTCTCAGTGAGAAAAACATCCCAGTGGTTATAGCTACCTCAGTGTCCTACATAATATCTGTGAAACAAAGGGGAAGAAGTTGTCGCTGGGGTGGAGGGCAGAGGGGGAGTGGCTGTCTGATGAGTTTGAACAGCCAGACACAAGGGCTATCAGAAGAGCTCAATGGGGAGCTACACTGCTTAGGGAGGCTTCGAAGGACCACTTTAACAGCAAGCTACAGTAATGTGTTGTGTTGTACTGTGCTCTACTTGGCCCTGCAGTTTGAGAACCTGTTGGGGATTGTGTGGTACTTGGTGCACATCTACGAATATAACACTGACAATGCACCTATTCGTTCTGTGGTGCTTACTGTACATTTATTATTATTACACTGCGTTTGTCTCTGATCCTATGAGTTGTGTCACAGTGTACGATAACAAGTAATTGGGGGCTTTCACTGTCCAAACAATAGTTTTATTGTGTAATCATAGAAATGTAGGACTGGAGGGGACCTCAATAAGTCATTTAGTCCAGTCCCTTGCACTGAGACAGGACTAAGTATTATCTAAGCCCGTGGTTCTCAAACTTTTGTACTGGTGACCTCTTTCACATAGCAAGCCTCTGAGTGTGACCCCCGTTATAAATTAAAAACACTTTTAAATATATTTAACACCATTATAAATGCAGGAGGCAAAGCGGGATTTGGAGTGGAGGCTGGCAGCTTGCAACTCCCCATGTAAGAACCTCTTGACCCCCTGAGGGATTCCCAACCCCCAGTTTGAGAATCCCTGATCTAAGCCATCCATGACAGGAGTTTGGCTAACCTGTTCTTAAGAACCTCCAGTGATGGAGATTCCACAACCTCCTTAGGTAATTTGTTCCAGTGCTTAACCACCCTGACAGTTAGGAAGTTTTTCCTGATGTCTAGCCCAAATCTCCTTTGCTGCAATTTAAGCCCATTAGTTCTTGTCCTGTCCTCAGTAATTAAGGAGAACAATTTATCACCTTCCTCTTTATAATGACCCTTTATGTCAGGAGTGGGGAACCTTTTCTCTGTCAGGGGCCATTGACCCACAGAAAAAAATCAGTCAGGGGCCACACACAGCCCCACAGAGGTGTGTGGGGGGGAGGCTCGGGGCTTCCCCCCACAGCAGGGCAAGCCAGTGCTCACAGTGCTCGGGGCCTCCCCTAGGCTCTGCGGTGGGGCCAGAAATGAGGGGTTCAGGGTGCGAGAATGGGCTCTGGACTGGGACAGGAGGTTGGGGTGCAGGAGGGCAGGATGGCTCCGGCTGTGGGTGTGGGCTCTGGGGTGGGGCTGGGGATGAGAGGTTTGGGGTGCAAGAAGGGAGTCTGGGCTGGGGCCAAAGGGGTTGGACTGCAGGAGAGGGCTTGGGATGCAGGAGGGGGTGTGGCTCTAGCTGGGGGTGTGGGCTCTGGGGTGGGATCAGGACAGGGGGTTGGGGTATGGGAGGAAGTTCGGGGTGCAGGCTCAGGGTGGGAGTTTGGGTGTGGGCGGGGGCTCAGGGCTGGGGCAGGAGGTTGGGGTGCAGGTGGGTGTGTGGGGCCTGGGAGGGAGTTAGGGTGCAGGAGGGGACTCAGAGGGTTGGAGTATGGGTGGGGGTGCAGGAGAGGGTTCCAACCTGGGGCAGGGGGTTGGGGTGCGGAGGGGGTTCGGCACTTACTCCAGGTGGCTTCCGGTCAATAATGCAGCGGGGCTAAAGCAGGCTCCGTGCCCACTCTGGCTCTGTGCTGCTCTGCTCCTGGAAGCAGTCGGCATGTCTGGCCCCTAGGCAGAGGGTCCAGGGGGCTCTGCGCAGTGCAGTTGCTGGCCAATGGGAGGTGCAGAGCTGGAACTGGGGGCAGGGGCAGCACCCAGAGCTTCTCTGATTGCCCCTCCACTTAGGAGCTGCAGGGGCATGCTGGTGAGCCAGCGCTCACGGCTCCAGCCCCATCGGAGGGTGAGGCTTGGGCAGTTCAGCCCGTGGCATTGAGACTTGCCAAGAAATGAAGCAGCAGGCCGGATGCAGCCCGCGGGCTGAAGGTTCCCCACCTCTGCTTTACGTACTCGAAGACTGTTATCATATCCCCCCTCAGTCTTCTCTTCTCCAGACTAAACACACCATTTTTTTTTCAATCTTTCCTTGCAGGTCATGTGTTCTAGACCTTATAATCATTTTTGTTGCTCTCCTCTGGACTTTCTCCAGAGTACCCAGTGTGGTACCCAGAACTAGACACAATACTCCAGTTGAGGTCTTATCAGGGCTGAGTAGTGTGGAAGAATTACTTCTTGTCTCTCACTTACAACACCCCTGCTAATATATCCCAGAATGATGTTCACCTTTTCCTGCAACAGTATTACACAGTTGACTCATTGTTAGTTTGTGATCCACTATAACCCGCAGATCCTTTTCTGCAGTATTCCTTCTTAGGCAGTCATTTCCCATTTTGAATTAGTACAATTGATTATTCCTTCCTAAGTGTAGTACTTTGCATTTGTCCTTATTGAATTTCATCCTATTTAATTGAGACCATTTCTCCAGTTTGTCAAGATCATTTTGGATTCTAATTCTGACTTCTAAAGTGTTTGCAACCCCTGTGAGACAGTATCAAAAGCATTACTAAAGTCAAGATATATCACATCTACTGCTTCTCCCCTTTACAAAAGGCTTATTATCCTGTTAAAGAAAGACACGAGGTTGGTTTGACATGATTTTTCTTGACAAATCCATGCTGGCTGTTACTTATTACCTTATTTTCTTCTAGGTTCTTACAAATTAATTGTTAAATTATTTGCTCCATTATCTTTCCAGATACTGAAGTTAAGCTGACTTGTCTATAATTCCCTGGGTTGTCCTTATTCCCCTTTTTATATATATGTATTATAGTTACCCTTTTCTAGTCCTCTGTTATCTCTCCCACTCTCCATGGGTTCTCAGAGATCTCTTCAGCCAGTTCCTTGAATATTCTAGGATGTATTTCATCAGGCTTTGCTGACTTGAGAACATGGCCCTGAATATTGGCCCCATATCTCATTTCTGAGGGTAACAAAGGCACAGAGAGCACAGCTGCTGCTGGTCTCCTGTATTCTGTTAGCCTGTTTATTGCAATGGTGCCTGCCAAAGTTATCGCTGACTGGTGTGGAGGAAGAAATAAGGTTGCCATCCCTGAAAACCTTTGGGAGAGGATTGCAGAGTACCTCCAGGAAAGTTTCATTGAGAACTCTCAGGAGTATTCAAGGGACATCCCTTTGTACGTATCCAAACTGCTTCTCATGGTCCACCTGCCTAACTCTTCTAAATGAAATGAAAAGCAGATAACAACTTCTCCTTCATTTTGTTCTACTGCTATCTCTTCTACAACAAGTTAATTAATGAAAAGTCAATAGCTGTGTTTTGCTTAGTTGGGGGCACCATTAGTGTAAGGGGAAATAAATGTACACACTTACCTGAGGTTCCTTCTCCCACAACGGGCTGGTCCATGCTCAACGGCCAGGACTGACTGGACTGTGGTACAGCCTCAAACAGGTCCTAACTTGCAGCATGTTCCCCATCCTCCTCTTCCTCCCCATCCTCCTCTTCCTCCCCATCCTCCTCTTCATCCTCGCTGTTCATGCCAGGGCCTGTGACTCCTTGGAGGTATCTCTGGTGCTGTGGGCGGGAGGGGGATCTCCATCAAGTATGGCATGCAGCTCTCTGTAAAAGCAGCAGGTCTGCAGCTTGGCACCAGATTTACTGTTACCCTCCTGCGCCTTTTGATATGCCTGATGAAAATCCTTTGTCTTCATGTGGGACTACTGGTGATCCCTGTCGTACCCTTTCTCCTGCATCTGCTGCAAAATCTGCTCATAGATGTCCATGTTTCTATGGCTGGTCCATAGCTGTGCTTGCAGAGCCTCTTCTCCTTACAGGCCCAGAAGATCCAATATCTCTGTCTACTCAGGCCAGAGTGCTTCTGGAGCATGTAGTCGGCATGGTCATCCTGGCAGTTGCACACAACAATGGAGAGCAGCTAGATGTTCTTGCCAAGATGGACAAACAGGAAAAGGCTTTCAAAAATTCATTGGATTTTAAAATGGCCTTCCAGTCTCTGTGACCCCTGGGCAGTGGAGTTCATAACTGTGACCAGTGCAGTCAGTGTTGGGCATCGTGGGACAGCTGCTGGAGGACTGTTAGGGTCAACATAGGTAATGCAGTGTCTACATTTGTGCTGCATCAACCTAAATACATTGACCATGGCTCAATGCTGCTTGGGGAGGGGTGTTACTATGTCGACATAATGGAGAGCTTACATCAGTGGGAGAATAAATTTTAACACATGCACAACTAGGTTGATGCATGGCAGCTTACATCTATCTAATTTTGTAGTGTAGACCAAGGCCTTGGGCAGCTAACTCTGTGAGAAGGGTGGGCTTAGGACAGAATCTTCCCCTCAGCATCTGCTATGGGCTAGCTTAGGCAGCTCCCCCCCGATGTGCTGGCTTTTGTGGATTCCTTTCTTAAGCATCTATCTCTCCCCATGCATTGTACAGGGAGCCTAGGTGCCTAACTCAGGCTTTGTGAATTCCAGTGGGTGGGTAGCACCTGAAAGTTCAGTGTTGCAAAGTGTAAGTTCCTTTGGGGATTTGGGCCTTAGTTCTTTATCTATTGAAAAGTTGTACAGTGTTACTTTTAGCCCCTTAAACTTTTGAGCATGAGGTGATCCTTTAGATGGGCCCCATGTCTTCATGTGTTTGTAAGACCACAGACCTGGAAGTAACATACCTTATGGCAGAACATAGCTTAGTCCATATTCTTTTGACCAAGAGTCCCAAACAGAGTACACTCCAGACATCCTTCCTTCACTACCTCTTCACAGAAGTTGCAGTTTATCTCTGTCCAGGGTCCTAAATGACATTCTAAAAGCAGTCCAATTAAAGTTATAGTCTGTGATCCTTGTGATTCTGATGGTGTTAGCCTATAGATCAGGTATACCCCACACATGGGTGCAATACAGGGGTAACTGGGTGAAATAATGGCTTGTGATATACAGTAAGTAACACTAGATTATCTAATGGGTTTTTTGGCCTTAAACTCTACACTTCTATGAAATTATGAAGAAAGATTTTTCATTAAATATCATCTCTGATGAGGTTATCCCCCTCTATTATGAAATGTCCATTCTGCTTTAAAGTCATTCGCTGTTATAATCAGTTGCCCTGAGTAAAAGTTCTTATTTGTTCTCCTGTTACCTTTGTTCAAATGTGCCTTTGAGGTACAGACACTCAAATTGGGTGTTTCACCTACATTTACAGCGTCCCCTCCCTGTCCCTTGGCCTCCAGAGGATTGCTGTGGAAGACATCAAATTTCCACTGCTAATAAACCTCCTTTCTAACATTTCCTGTGCGTGATTGAAGATGTTAGTTTAACAGACAGCTCATTGTCTGCTTTGCCTCTTAGTTAAAAGAAATGGGACTCATAATTCTTAGACTACTCTCTTAAAGTTAATTCTGCTCTCTGTCAAATATGGATTACTGACAGATTACAACTAATGTGTCACAGTAATTTAAGCATAAGCAGAGGACTTTTTCTGTGCAATTTGAGGTTGAAGGAAAAAACGATGTAAACTAAGAAAAAGAACTTGAAAGAGGAATGTTCAGCAGCCAATCAGAATCACCAGCTGAATGTGCATTGAGGGTACGAAGCATCCAGGGTTCAGAACTGAGGTAAGTAGCAGGATTTTGAAATAGAAAAACTCTAGAGACAACTAGAGAAAAGGCCAGGTTGTGATCAGTCATTGGGAGACAAGAAGCTGCTTTACTCCTCAATGCACAAGGGCTGACCACAAATGCAGTCCCTCTAAGCAGGGACTACTCACCTCCTCATCCTGAAGGAAGGTAGGAGGGGTGAGGAGATGACGCGAGGCCCCACACTGACCTGTAGGGAACGGATGACAATCTACATCATCTCATCTCCCACAGGCACCCTGGAAAACTACAGGAGAGATTTCTTCAAAGTCTCCTCAATTCTCCACCCAAGGGCAGAGCAGCTCCACCCCAGAAACCCCTACACTGGGCTTTTGCACAGTCTCGCTCTGAGACTTTAAAGAAAACTAAGGAGACTCTTAAGAGTTGGAACAACTGTGCCTGGTTACGTGTGTATCTCTTCTGAGACTGAGATTGTTTCAGAAGAGTATGTGTAAATCAGAGGGGTCACACACTTTATAGCTTGTTTCAGCTGAGCTCATTTCATGCACCGGGGTTCCTTGCATTCCCTCCCTCCTCTAGTTCAAGCTCCCTGGGTCACCCCCCTGCCAGTGACTCCCTGCAGTTCCCTCCAGTCACCCCTTGCCAGGGGTTCTGTGTACTCCCATTCCCCCTACCTCCCCATTCTCCCACCCCACACTAGCAGAACTGTGTGCACTCTGATTCCTACTTCCGCCCATACCCTTCCTCCCACGCAATGCCAGGGGCTCTATGTGACCTCGCTTCCTTCATAACAGGCTCTGCCATTCTCTCCCTGCCACCAGGAGCTCTGTGTGCCCCATTACATTCCTCTCCCACTCTATTCTTAGGTCCCCCATTATTTCCCCATGGCTGGGGATTTTTGTGCATCCTCATTTCCCGCGCCCCCCCCCCTTCCTGCCATTCCTTCCTTCCCTCTATACTAGGATCACACAATCCCCTCTATACTAGGATCACACAATCTCTGCCTGCCAAGGATTCTGTGTGCCCCATTCCCCCCTCCTCCCATTTCTACTTCCCCCTTATGCCAGAGACTCTCTGTGGCCCCCTTTCCCCATTCCTGGGTCCTCCATTCTTCTCCCCACCCCATGGTAGGAGCTCTGTGTGTACCCCATTCGCTCCTTTCTCTCCATGCCCATCATTACCCCCACATACCAAGGTTCCCCAGTCTCCCCACCTCCATAGCAGAGCCCCCATTCTCTCCCCATGGCTGAGGCTCTATGTGAACCCTCATTACCCCCTTCTCCCTATTTTCCTCCTCCTTCTCATGGTAGGGGCTCTGTCTGCCCCCCTAAAGAGCTGGCAGAGGCTTCATGTGTCCCCCATTTTTCCCCTTTCAGTTTTCTGATTTTCCCCCAAAATCAGTAAGGTACTGGCCACTGATGCGTGACATTCCCTGAAATTTTGGAATTCATTGGATGCAGTGTTCAAAAGTTATTGCATTACACACAGGCAGACAGAGAAATTCTGTCAAGTTGAATGTAAAACCTCAAATAAGGGGAGTTTATGACATCTGCACAATATCCTGATATGTTCCAAAGTAAAAAAAATTAGACTGGAAATCTAACTTGATGTAATTATTTTCACTTTCAACTTTTTTCCAGTTACTAAAATTAAAATAAAAAAAGTTTAAATGTAAAATGAAAACTATAAATTGAAATTAAAATTAACAAATTAAAATTCCAGGTGTAGAATTCCTGTGGATATCTGCTTTTATTAATAAAATGCACATGCACTACCAGAAAGTCCTGAACCCAGGAGAAATAAGTTGCAATAACTTCCATATTACTTCAATTATGAATACCATATTCCACGTAACAGAATTCTGCTCCTAATGTGTATTATAAAAAATTGCAAGGTAAAATAAATGAAAAAAATGACTGTTAATTATTTTATTTCTAAAGACATGCACAAAAAATTCCTTCTTCCATTGTGCTGTACACTATTCTTATTGAGTAACACAGTAATCTGATTGATCTTAGAATCATAGTATCATAGAATATCAGGGTTAGAAGGGACCTCAGGAGGTCATCTAGTCCAACCCCCTGCTCAAAGCAGGACCAATCCCCAACTAAATCATCCCAGCCAGGGCTTTGTCAAGTCTGACCTTAAAAACCTCAAAGGAAGGAGATTCTACCACCTCCCTAGGTAACACATTCCAGTGCTTCACCACCCTCCTAGTGAAAAAGTTTTTCCTAATATCCAACCTAAACCTCCCCCACTGGAACTTGAGACCATTACTCCTTGTTCTGTCATCTGCTACCATTGAGAACAGTCTAGATCCATCCTGTTTGGAACCCCCTATCAGGTAGTTGAAAGCAGCTATCAAATCCCCCCTCATTCTTCTCTTCTGCAGACTAAACAATCCCAGTTCCCTTCGCCTCTCCTCGTAAGTCATGTATTCCAGTCCCCTAATCATTTTTGTTGCCCTCCGCTGGGCGCTTTCCAAATTTCCACATCCTTCTTGTGGCGTGGGGCCCAAAACTGGAGTCAGTACTCCAGATGAGGCCTCACCAATGTCTAATAGAGGGGAACAATCACGTCCCTCGATCTGCTGGCAATGCCCCTACTTATACAGCCCAGAATGCCATTGGCTTTCTTGGCAACAAGGGCACACTGTTGACGCATATCCAGCTTCTTGTCTGCTGTAACCCCCAGAACCTTTTCTGCAGAACTGCTGCCTAGCCATTCAGTCCCTAGTCTGTAGCAGTGCATGGGATTCTTCCGTCCTAAGTGCAGGACTCTGCACTTGTCTTTGTTGAACCTCATCAGATTTCTTTTGGCCCAATCCTCTAATTTGTCTAGGTCCCTCTGTATCCTATCCCTACCCTCCAGCATATCTACCTCTCCTCCCAGTTTAGTGTCATCTGCAAACTTGCTGAGGGTGCAGTCCACACCATCCTCCAGATCATTAATGAAGATATTGAACAAAACCAGCCCCAGGACTGACCCTTGGGGCACTCTGCTTGATACCGGCTGCCAACTAGACATGGAGCCATTGATCACTACCCGTTGAGCCCGATGATCTAGCCAGCTTTCTATTCACCTTATAGTCCATTCATCCAGCCCATACTTCTTTAACTTGCAGGCAAGAATATTGTGGGGGACCATATCAAAAGCTTTGCTAAAGTCAAGGAATAACATGTCCACTGCTTTCCCCTCATCCACAGAGCCAGTTATCTCATCATATAAGGCAATTAGATTAGTCAGGCATGACTTGCCCTTGGTGAATCCATGCTGACTGTTCCTGACCACTTTCTTCTCCTCGAAGTGCTTCAGAACTGATTCCTTGAGGACCTGCTCCATGATTTTTCCAGGGATTGAGGCTGACTGGCCTGTAGTTCCCCAGATCCTCCTTCTTCCCTTTTTAAAAGATGGGCACTACATTAGCCTTTTTCCAGTTGTCCGGGACCTCCCCCGATCGCCATGAGTTTTCAAAGATAATGGCCAATGGCTCTGCAATCACATCCGCCAACTCCTTTAGCACTCTCGGATGCAGCACTTCGGGTCCCATGGACTTGTGCTCGTCCAGCTTTTCTAAATAGTCCCGAACCACTTCTTTCTCCACAGAGGGCTGGTCGTCTCCTCCCCATGCTGTGCTGCCCAGTGCAGTAGTCTGGGAGCTGACCTTGTTCCCAGGTGAGCCTTGAGTGGGCCTGACTGTTATAAAAAGACAGTCAGCTGCGAACCAGCTGAGCGGCGAACAGCAGAGAGGCTAACAGAGAGAGTTTGCCTGGGAGTTTGCCTGGGCAGAGCCCACTGAGGCTTACATCTTGCAGGCTTCTCTGAGTAGTTACTACAACTCCTGAGGAAGCTCACAGAAGGAAGATAATATGGATGGTGAGCATTCAGCTGTTGTGACCTGCACAGGATGTGCCATGTTTGTCTTTCTCCCACAGGACAGAAGCGACTTTGTCTGTACAAAGTGCAAGCTGGTCTCCATATTGTAAGAGAAGGTTCAAGGTCTGGGGAAACAAGTATCGACCCTGCGTTGCATAAGAGAAACTAAAGATTTCCTGGACAGATGTCAGAATATGCTTCTATGAACACAACATTCTGAAGATTCAGAGCAGGCTGCGCAGTGGGGACAGAAGGACGGTGAAGAAATTTGGCAGCATGTGACCTCCAGAAGAAGAAAGGGGAGCGTCCATGTACCAGCAATGCAGATACAGAAGAGCAACCGTTTTCATGTTCTCTCCACAGGTACTAATGCGAAGAGTGGACTAGATGATACATCTGAGGGAAGGGAACAGAAGGAGACTCCACCGACCAGAAGGCATGAGATGCACTGTCCTAGGGATGGGGGTTCCACAACCACTGCTCCCAAGAAAAGGAGGCGGGTGGTGGTTGTCGGGGACTCTCTGCTCAGGGGCACTGAGTCATCTATCTGCCGCCCCGACCGGGAAAACCGAGAGGTCTGCTGCTTGCCAGGAGCTAGGATTCACGATGTGACGGAGAGACTGCTGAGACTCATCAAGCCCTCAGATCGCTACCCCTTCCTGCTTCTCCACATGGGCACCAATGATACTGCCAAGAATGACCTTGAGCAGATCACTACAGACTACGTGGCTCTGGGAAGAAGGATAAAGGAGTTTGAGGAACAAGTGGTCTTCTCGTCTATCCTCCCCGTGGAAGGAAAAGGCCTGGGTAGAGACCGTCTAATTGTGGAAGTCAACGAATGGCTACGCAGGTGATGTCGGAGACAAGGCTTTGGATTCTTTGACCATGGGATGGTGTTCCAAGAAGGAGGAGTGCTGGGCAGAGACAGTCTCCACCTAACGAAGAGAGGGAAGAGCATCTTCGCAAGCAGGCTGGCTAACCTCGTGAGGAGGGCTTTAAACTAGGTTCATTGGGGGAAGGAGACCAAAGCCCTGAGGTAAGTGGGGAAGTGGGATACTGGGGGGAAGCACGAGCAGGAGAGCGTGAGAGGGGAGGGCTCCTGCCTCAAACTGAGAAAGAGGGATGATCAACGAGTTATCTCAAGTGCCTATACACAAATGCAAGAAGCCTGGGAAACAAGCAGGGAGAACTGGAAGTCCTGGCACAGTCAAGGAATTTTGATGTGATTGGAATAACAGAGACTTGGTGGGATAACTCACATGACTGGAGTACTGTCATGGATGGATATAAACAGTTCAGGAAGGACAGGCAGGGCAGAAAAGGTGGGGGAGTTGCATTATATGTAAGAGAGCAGTATGACTGCTCAGAGCTCCGGTATGAAACTGCAGAAAAACCTGAGAGTCTCTGGATTAAGTTTTGAAGTGTGAGCAACAAGGGTGATGTCGTGGCGGGAGTCTGCTATAGACCACCAGACCGGGGGATGAGGTGGACGAGGCTTTCTTCTGGCAACTAATGGAAGTTACTAGATCGCAGGCCCTGATTCTCATGGGGGACTTCAATCACCCTGATATCTGGTGGGAGAGCAATACAGCAGGGCACAGACAATCCAGGAAGTTTTTGGAAAGTGTAGGGGACAATTTCCTGGTGCAAGTGCTGGAGGAACCAAGTAGGGGCAGAGTTCTTCTTTACCTGCTGCTCACAAACGGGGAAGAATTAGTTGGGGAAGCAAAAGTGGATGGGAACCTGGGAGGCAGTGACCACAAAATGGTCGAGTTCAGGATCCTGACACACAGAAGAAAGGAGAGCAGCAGAATACGGACCCTGGACTTCAGAAAAGCAGACTTTGACTCCCTCAGGGAACTGATGGGCAGGATCCCCTGGGAGAATACGATGAGGGGGAAAGGAGTCCAGGACAGCTGGCTGTATTTTAAAGAATCCTTATTGAGGTTACAGGGACAAACCATCCCGATGTGTAGAAAGAATAGTAAATATGGCAGGTGACCAGCTTGGCTTAACAGTGAAATCCTTGCTAATCTTAAACACAAAAAAGAAGTTTACAAGAAGTGGAAGATTGGACAAATGACCAGGGAGGAGTATAAAAATATTGCTCAGGCATGCAGGAGTGAAATCAGGAAGGTCAAATCACACTTGGAGTTGCAGCTAGCAAGTGATGTTAAGAGTAACAAGAAGGGTTTCTTCAGGTATGTTAGCAACAAGAAGAAAGTCAAGGAAAGTGTGGGCCCCTTACTGAATGAGGGAGGCAACCTAGTGACAGAGGATTGTATTGCTCTCCCAGCAGATATCAGGTGATTGAAGTCTCCCATGAGAACCAGGGCCTGTGATCTAGTAAATTCCGTTAGTTGCCGGAAGAAAGCCTGGTCCACCTCATCCCCCTGGTCTGGTGGTCTATAGCAGACTCCCACCACAACATCACCCTCGTTGCTCACACTTCTAAACTTAATCCAGAGACTCTCAGGTTTTTCTGCAGTTTCATACCGGAGCTCTTGTTCCTATCCTTCATCCCCCTACATTATCCTATGGTCTTTTTAGCCTTTTTTGTGTCTTAGACCCTGTCCTGCAATGAGATACATTCAAGCAGCCCCCTTGACCCATGTGGAACTCTAGTGAAGCCAGCAGGGTCTAGGGTCTATCTGCACAATTTTATTACAGGATCACAATCTTAATTTGTAAACTCTTTGAAGATAGGATCACATTTTGTATAATGGGAGGTACCTAGCACGCTTATGAACACCTTTTGAAATAATAATTATTAAAAATAATCAATATGATATTGCATTTTGCAGTAATTTCAGAAGATAGATGAACAATTCCAAATACCTGCGTAAGTGTCACTGCTTTGTCGTTGCTTCTGCAGACCTGAAGTTAGTGGCTCTGTAGAGCTTGATTAATACCAGTGGGTGCTGTTAAAGTCAAAGAGCTCTTACTTTGTTTAAATTATGTATTCATTCCACAGGCTATCCTGCAGTATATCAAATCTCAGTTGGCATGTTACATGCCACAATCACTTTTAAAGTATTTCTTGTGATATTTTTATACTTACTGTAGCTGCACTGGACATTAAAATACAGTAAGATAAGTGACATTATGTTTAAGAACCCTTTTATTAGAGTGGCAAATCTACGGATTAACGTTCTAATCCATCACCTAGGGTCTCTGTGTCCCATTCTCTTACCTTGAAAATATTAATACAATTTTAAAAGCTAATATCTGCCATCAAATTCAATGCAGTTATTGTATTACCATACAAGACCATATTGTTCCATCAGCTTGGAAGCAGAAATTATCATGATCTTAAATGGATAATCCTGCTTGGAAACTGGCAGAAGTGACCCAGCGTTGTGGTATTTATTTCCTGTTCTTACTGTAGGGTAAAACAGTTGCTTTTAGAGCTGTTTAAACACATGTTTTCACTGGACCCAATTCCTTATTGAGCCTTGTGTATTAACTTGAGCCACTGAAAAGTGAGTTCAAAGTGGGTGTAAAATGCTTCTGTATCAGAATAGTAGTGTTTTGTACTCACTTTGTACTAATGTAGATGACTGTATAAGGTGCAGGGCAACAGAAAATCAGGCCCTGATTAAATTTAGTCCTTTCTTTTGTTTATCTTTATTCTTTCTTTCTTTTTTTGCTTACTATGCATTTGTTTATTATGCATTTCCTATGAACAGACTTGGATTATTATTATTGTGTTCATTATTTGAAACTGATAAATGGCTTAGTCAATGATATCTCAGTTTATGGATTATTTGCCAGGCCAACAATGTTTACTAGTGTTCATTATTCAAAATTTGGTATTTGTATTGTGAGATTGGTCACCTAACTCACACATGGTGTTGTTGCTGCTCAGTGATTGGGTGATTCTCAAATTCTCAAGAAGGCAACATAGAGATTTCCATTGCAAATACTTGGGCAGATACATATTTGCTTAAGCATTCATGAGACTGTGGGTGAAAACCTGGCCCTATTGAAGTTAATGGCAAAAATCCCATTTTTCCATAGCACCATTTTTGTAATGTAAATTGCTTGTGCAGCATACCAAATAGGGGGTTGGTCTGTGCATATAATTTTAGTAAGTTGCTGTGTAGTGACAGGCACAAGCCATGATAGCATATGGCCCTGTTTCTCTGCCTTCCATGCCATTCCCCTTCCTCGGGCTATGAATATTTGTAATAAACACTGATAAATTTCTTACCAGAGTGAGGGAGAGACCATTAGAAAGATGGGAGGGATTAAATCAAGGGAGGTGCTATTAAAAAGTATTTTCTCTTACACAGGTTTTTGTCCAGTGCGACATTTTTCAGGGAACATTTTTCCCAGAGATAGAACTAGTAGGAGATTTATCTAAAGAAGGATTCTTCCAAAACCTTTTATTTTTCAGGAGTTTATCTTGAGAGATACTCCCTAGTACAGGGGCTTTGTTGAGTTTCTAAGATATATTCTATTTTTGTATGATTTGTGACACTTTTTTTCACAAAATAAACAGTTCTGTGACACCTAATGGCTACCTACTTTATCACGCACCACACCCACAAAGTAACCACTTATTTTGTCACTTTTCTTGTTAAAAGTCCAAACGTTACCAACAACTGATGTCTCATACTCCATGCTATGCCATGGAGTATACAAGTGTATTTATGATAAATGGTGTGTAATTTACAAAAACATTCTCTTCTAAACTATCTTTTTAAATAAAATCACCCCAGCAAAAATATATTAATCACTGCTGAAGATTGTGTGTATCCCTGGGTTTGCAATGGTCATAGCTCCCACGGTTTGCCCCTCGGATCAAATTCTGTTCTCTTTTACACCAATGTAAATCCTGACTAGCTCCACTGATTTCAAATGAGTTATTTGGAATTTGCATAGCATAACTGAGAGCAGAATTTGCCCCCTGGCTTTTGGCTTGCAACGTTTCACTTTCTGTCTTGTAAAACTAAATCAGATTTGGTTAAAAAAAAGAAATACTCAGATTTCTGCAGCCTGAAAGCCTAAAACCTGGATAGTGCATGGATTTCTGTAGTCTGTGTATTCTGCCACTCCACCCTATCTTTATTCAATTTATCCCTAAGTACAGATGTGCGTAATACCACTGAAAGAATTTTTTAAATGAAAGGCAGAATATACTGGTTCAGCTCTTTGGCCACAGGCTGCTCTTGGTTCACATGTATAACTCCATTGCCGTTACTGAGAGAAATGAGCATAAGCAAAAAGAGGAAGAGACAGATTGTACTGGGCCCAATGTGAAGGTGGGGAGGAGCATAAGGAGACCTTCCTCATACTTTGTGTTCCTAGGCAGGTTCTAAATTCTATCACAGTCCCTCTGTTGTCTTGCTAGTGTAATGCTTCCAGGAGTAGGGAAGAGGTTGACCCATGATAGTCTCTCTAAATCTATCGCTCAGCAGGGCTGAGAGCCACTGAGCGGGAAACATGCTGCATCCTTCCAAAGAAAGCTGTACTAGAGGATCTCCTCATGCACACTAGGTGGTGGTTGCAGAATTCTGCACCACACCTCCACCATATGCCTGATGCTTAAAGGCTCATCCTGGCTTTAAGTCTGGCTTCCCTTGATATTGTAGCAGAATGCTGTTACCTTTTAAGTTAAACTGAGCTCTAGCAAGGTAGTGTCCTCATTATTACTCAGTTCCCAAAGGTATTTTTTACTGTAAGTTGAGACTGCAGTCAGTATTATAATAAACTGAACAATACAAGGTGTTATCATACCATTCACCCGAATGACCAGAATGGGCCAGAAAATCTTAAATAGAGAATGCTTATAAAACTGCCTTCACCATAACACGGGTCTGTGAGCCACACATTTAAACCACACTAAACAGATGAACTTTTCATAAAAAGGATTATAATAGGTTTCATAATACAAATTGCATTGGCCTAACATCAGAAAGAAATACTCTTATAAAAGAGATCTGTATCGCAAGGATAGAGCGTATTAACTGAAACAAATGAATATATTAATTAAATGAATTTAAGTTCATCATCACGACTAATAGTACAAAAAAAAGCCAAGAATATTCCAATTACTGTATATTAATGCAAGAAGATTTCTGAATACGTTGTCTTGGCAGATGTCCATTAGCATAAAACTATCTCTAATAATAATGTCTTAAATGTACATATTTTCCCAGATTCTATAAACATTATTACTGTATATGTAAAGGCTTTTGGTTAGAAAGCAATCCCCTATGTTATTACTATAATCATAATAATATACTTACTTGCAGTATTCTTTATTCTGTAAGCATCGGTCGAATCTTGACCATCGGCACCAATCCACAGAAAGCTGTTGTCTCTCTAAATATAGAGTATTAGATAAAGTACTGTGCATAAGCAGGCCCTTCGACTAGATCATAAGTATTTTATGCACTAGTTCCTTTGGCTATTTTATTACATTGACAGTCTAATAGATTCCAACAGTGCATGTGTACAAAATGCAGTTAAACCAATGCAAATATTTTTAGGGTGGGGCCATAATCCTGTGCTGTGACTGCTTTGCTCTACACTGCCTACACTAAGCAGCCCTAAAGCTGGTGTAGCCAGTCACAGCCCAGTCTGATCCTGCAGCTGTGTAGAGCCATCAAGAAGGCTCCTATACCACTGCCCCTGTGATGTGTGTAGGAGGCCTAGTTGGAGGAAAGAGGGAGTGCATGTTCTGGTGAGTCACAGCTGCCTTAGCAGATCCTTCGGATCTTTAGCAGCCAGCATATGTTTGAGGAGAGGTCAGCTTCCTGAAATTTATTTTGGGGGGACTAGCTAGGTGTACAGTTGCAGTATTGCATCTCTCACAATTTTATCACAACTCTAGAGACATCGGGGTGTGGTTGTTTTTTTTACCAGCCTCATGAAAGGTGTGAACTCATGAATTTTCCCCTACTCAAAATGGCTACTATCTCCTATTACTGTCCATAGGGCTGACGCCCACAAAATGGCCACCATTTCACCATAGTCCATCTGCATGTGAAAGTGAGGCTGACCTTCATAAAGTTCCGAGACCTCCTACTGTTTCCAATTAGACTGAAGACATACCGACAGGCAAAACGGTGCCACTCTGTGGTTCAGGGGGTTCAACAGGACACAGGTACTGTGAGGAGCAGCAGAGACACTGGGGAAGATGGGTGGGGAGAATGATGGGGAGCAGGAAGCAGATTTAGGGATTGCAGGGTAATGTGTTGCAGGGGGATGTGGAAGACAGGAGGAAAGGGTAAGAAGGGGAATGCAGGGGGAGGCAGGGAAGGGGAGGAGAGGAAAGTGGAGAGGGGCGGTCTGGAGTAGGAACAGGCAGGGCTGGTGAGGGGAGGGAATAGGAGTGGGGGCAGTGCAGGGGAAGGCAGGCCAGGATGGAGAGGGGAGTGTGCCTGCGGTTACAGAGCAGGAGGAGGCAGAAGAGGACAGTATGTATATGGGGGTGCTGCCATGTCTCAGGCAGAGAATCACAGAATCATGGAAATGTAGGGCTGGAAGGGACTTCAAGAGGGTATTTGAGCCAGCCCCCTGCATAGATGCAGGACCAAGCAAACCTAGGCCATATATGATAGATGTTTGTCCAACCAGTTCTTAAAAACCTCCTATGTTGGAGATCCCACCACCTCTCTTGGAAGCCTATTCCACAATTTAACTGTCCCTAGAGTTGGAATTTTTTTCCTAATATCTAACCTAAATCTCCTTTGCTGCAGATTAGGCCCATGACTTCTTGTCCTACCTTCAGGGGACAGGGAGAATGACTGATCACAGTCCTCTTTATAATAGCCCTTAACATAATTGAAGACTGTTATCAGCTCACCGCTCAATCTTCTTAGAACTAAACATGCCCAGTTTTTTAAACCTTTCCTCATAGATCAGGTTTTGTAAACATTGTATCAGTTCTGTTACTTTCATTCCATTAGCCAAGTCGTTAATGAAAATATTAAATACTACTGGACCCAGGACTGATCCCTTTGGGACCCCACTAGATAAGTCCTCCCAGTTTGACAGTGAATCATTGGTACTTTTTGAGTATGATCTTTCAACCAGCTGTGCACCCACCTTATAATAATTTCATCTAGATGCCATTTCCTTAGTTTGTTTATGAGAATGCCATGTAGGACTGTGTCAGAAGTCTTACTAAAATGAAGATCTATCACGTCTACTACTTTCTTCCAATCCACTAGGCCAATAACCCTGACAAAGAAGTAAATTAGGCTGGTTTGGAAAGATTTGTTTTTGACAAGTCTGTGTTGACTATTCCTTAAAACACTGTTATTCTCTAGATGCTCACAAATTAATTATTTTTTAATTTGTTCCAGTATTTTTCCATGTATAAAAGTTGGGCTGACTGGTCTATAATTTCCTGGGTCCCCTTTGTCCCCTCCTCTTTTTTTTAAAGATAGGTACTATGGTTGGCCTCCTCCAGTCCCCTGGGACCTCATGTGTTGTCCAGTTCTTGAAGATAATTGCTAATGATTCCAAGATTGCTTCAGTCAATTTCTTAAGTACCCTACAATCAACTTCAACAGATCCTGCCAACTTGAATACATCTGACTTCTCCAAATATTCTTTAACCTGTTATATCCCTATTTTGGCTTGTGTTCCTTCCTCCTTATTGTTATTATTAAATGTGTTGTGTATCTGGTCACCATTAATTGACTGAAGCAAAACAGTCATTAAACACATCAGCCTTCTTGATATCATCAGTTATGAGCTCTCGTTCCCCACTAAGTAGAGGACCTATGCTGTCCTTCATCTTTCTCTTGCTACTAATGTAGTTAAAGAACTTCTTCCTATTGTTTTTTACATCCCTTGCTAGGTATAACTCATTTTGTGCCTTAGCCTTTCTGAGTTTGTCCCCACTGTGGTATTGTTTTATACGTCTCCTTAACAGTTAGTCCCATGTTTTCCTTTCCTTTTCCTTTCCTTTTGATTTTCAGGTCATTAAAGAGCTCCTGATGGTGCCATCATGGTCTCTTACGATTCTTCCTATCTTTCCTTCATATAAGGATAGTTTGCAGTTGTGCCTTTAATATTTTCTCCTTGATCAAGTGTTGTTGCTCCTGAACTCCTTTATCCCTTAGAATTTCTTCCCATGGGGCCTTACCTACCAGTTTTCTGAGTTTGTTAAAATCTGCCTTTTCTGAGGTCCATTGTCCTTGTTCTGCTGCCCTCATTCTCTTCGTTTTCCTATAATAATTAAAATCTACCATTTCATGATCACTTTCACCCAGTTACCTTCCACATTCAATTTACAACCAATTCTTCCTTCTTGGTCAGAATTAAGGCTCTGTACTGGGACTAGTGCTGCTCAACATATTCATAAATGTTCTGGAAAAAGGGGCAAACAATGAGGTGGCAGAGTTTGCTGATGATACAAAGTTACTCAAGATAGTTAAGTCCAAAGCAGACTGTGAAGAGTTACAAAGGGATCTCACTAAACTGGGTGCCTGGGCAACAAAATAGCAGATGAAATTCAATGATGATAAATGCAAAGTAATGAACATTGGAAAACATAATCCCAACTATATATACAAAATGATGGAGTCTAAACTAGCTGTTACCACTCAAGAAAGAGACATTCAAGTCATTGTGGATAGTTCTCTGAAAACATTTGCTCAATGTGCAGCAGCAGTCAAAAAAGCGAACAGAATATAGGAAAGGATAGATAATAAGACAGAAAAGATCATAATGCCACTATATAAATTAATGGTACACCCACACCTTGAATACTATTAAATTTATTAAAATTGGAAAAAGTACAGAGAAGGGCTACAAAGATGATTAGAGGTATGGAACAGTTTCCATATGAGGAGAGATTAAAAAGACTGGGACTGTTCAGTTTAGAAAATAGACGATTAAGGGGGGATATGATAGAGGTCTATAAAATCATGAATGATGTGGAGAAAGTAAATAAGGAAGTGTTATTTACTCTTTTACATAACACAAGAACTCAGGATCACCCCATGCAATTAATAGATAGCAGGTTTAAAACAAATATAAGGAAGTACTTCTTTATATGACACTGAGTCAATCAGTGGAAGTCATTGCTAGGGGATGTTGTGAAGGCCAAAAGTATATTTGGGGTAAAAAAAGAATTTGATAAGTTCATGGAGAATAGGTCCATCAATTAGCCAACATGCTCAGAGACATAGCCCCATGCTCTGAGTGTCCCTAAACCTCTGTCATAAATATAAAGGGAAGGGTAAACCCCTTTAAAATCCCTCCTGGCCAGAGGAAATCTCCTCTCACCTGTAAAGGGTTAAGAAGCTAAAGGTAACCTCGCTGGCACCTGACCAAAATGACCAATGAGGAGACAAGATACTTTCAAAAGCTGGTAGGAGGGAGAGAAACAAAGGGTATGTGTGTCTGTCTGTATTTTGTCTTTGCCGGGGATAGACCAGGAATGAAGCCTTAGAACTTTTAGTAAGTAATCTAGCTAGGTACGTGTTAGATTATGATTTCTTTAAATGGCTGAGAAAAGAATTGTGCTGAATAGAATAACTATTTCTGTCTGTGTATCTTTTTTGTAACTTAAGGTTTTTGCCTAGAGGGGTTCTCTATGTTTTGAATCTAATTACCCTGTAAGGTATCTACCATCCTGACTTTATAGGGGGGATTTTTTTTTATTTCTATTTACTTCTATTTCTATTAAAAGTCTTTTTGTAAGAAAACTGAATGCTTTTTCATTGTTCTCAGATCCAAGGGTTTGGGTCTGTGGTCACCTATGCAAATTGGTGAGGCTTTTTATCCAACATTTCCCTGGAAAGGGGGGGTGCAAGTGTTTGGAGGATTGTTCATTGTTCTTAAGATCCAAGGGTCTGGGTCTGTAGTCACCTAGGCAAATTGGTGAGGCTTTTTACCAAACCTTGTCCAGGAAGTGGGGTGCAAGGTTTTGGGAAGTATTTTGGGGGGAAAGACGTATCCAAACAGCTCTTCCCCAGTAACCAGTATTTGTTTGGTGGTGGTAGCGGCCAATCCAAGGACAAAAGGGTGGAATATTTTGTACCTTGGGGAAGTTTTGACCTAAGCTGGTAAAGATAAGCTTAGGAGGTTTTTCATGCAGGTCCCCACATCTGTACCCTAGAGTTCAGAGTGGGGGAGGAACCTTGACAACCTCTGACTGCCAGAAGCTGGGACTGGACAACAGGGGATGGATCACTCAATAAATTGTCCTGTTCTAGTCATTCTCTCTGAAGCATTTGGCAATGGCCACGGTCAGAAGACAGGATACCGGGCTAGATGGACCATTGGTCTGAGCCAGCATAGCCATTCTAATCTTATAAATCTAAAGTGGCCTGCCCCTCATTACTTCCTCCACTTTCTGGAACAAAATGTTGTCCACAGTACATTCCAAGAAGTTACTGGAAATTTTATGTTTTACCGTATTACTTTTTCAACAGATGGCTGAGTAAAGTCTCCCTTTATGACCAGGTCTTTTGTTTTGGATATTTCTGTTATGTGTTCTGGAAATATTTCATTCACCTCCTCTTCCTGATTTGGTGGTCTATAGTAAATCCCAACCATGACATCACCCCATTCCCCCCATTTTTATCTTTACCCAGAGAGTTTCAGCTGCTCTGCTTCTCACCTCCTTTTGGACATCAGAACAAATGAATATATTCATGATGCATAATGTAACACCTCCTCTCTTTTTTCCTGCCTGTCCTTCCTAAACAAGTTATAATTTAGTTTACGTACAGATATTTTCAGTTCTTCCTGTTTATTCTCCATACACCTTGCATTTGTGTACAAACATCTAACATTTTCAGCAGATTCTCCCTCCCCCGACCCTGATTTCTCTCTTGTTGCTCCTATGACCATATTGTAATTTTCCATATCTCCCCCAATATCTATCCCTCTGCTAAGGTCACCTTTTTATGCTCACTTGTGGGCTTTTGTCACATGCCTGATTTGAACTTGCTTTAATGCCCTCTTCACTAAGTTAGTGAGTTGGTGTGTAAAGAAGCTCCTCCCAGGGGTGAACGTAAGCCTAGGGACTTACCGGTACAGGGTTGGCTTGGGCCGGCTCTGGCCCCTTGAAGGGGCGGGGCCTCGGGAGGAAGGAGTGGGGCTGGGGGAGGTCAAAGCCAGCCGCGGCCCACCTTGTACCGGCAAGTGCCTCCTTCCCTCTCCCGGGGGTAACAGCAGCAGCCGGGGGCTCTGGCAGTGGTTTAAAGGGCCCTGGACAGTAGTGGCAGCTGGAGCCCTAGGCCCTTTAAATCATCCCCAGAGCCCTGCCACCGCTTCCCCAGGGCTCCAGCAGCAGGGCTCCGGGGACGGGGCTCCAGCTGCCACTACCACCCCAGGCCCTTTAAATTGTCCCCGGAGCCTGCTGGAGCCCTGGGGAAGTGGCGGCGGGGCTGCGGGGACAATTTAAAGGGCCCAGGGCTCGGCCGCCGCTACCGCCCAGGGCCCTTTAAATCGCTGCCCCAGCCCCACTGCCTCTGCCAGGGCTCTGGCAGAGGGGTTCTGGTAGCAGTTTAAGGGGCCAGGGGCTCCAGCCACTGCTGGGAGTCACAGACCCTTTAAATTGTGCCTGGGGAAGCCAATCCACCCCGGTATGGTGCACCGGCTCTTGCTGGTATGCCGTACCGGAGCGTACCGGCTTACTTTCACCTCTGGCTCCTCCCCTTCTTAGCCAGGTGGACCCCATCTTTTCCCAGCAGTTCTGCTTCCCATAACAGCTCCCCGTGGTTGAGGAAGCCAAAGCCTTCCCATCACTGCTATTTGTGCAGCAGTGCATTCATCCCCTGGATGCACGTATCTCTTCCTGGGTCCTTACACTAAACCAGAAAGATGGACGAGAACACAACCTGCACCTCAACTCCCTCACCCTTTCTCCCAGAACCTGTAGTCACTGATGATCTGCTCAGGGACATACCTGGCAGGATCATTAGCGCCTACATGGATGAGCAGCATGGTGTAGCATGAAGGAGATTCTGCAGCCTTCCTGTAATGGCTTGGATGTGGATCCAGGTAGGCAGAAAACCTCCTCGGACATCAGGTCAGGTTGGGAGACAGACACCTCTATCTCCTTCAGAAGAGAGTCTCTGACCACTACCATCCTACAGCTCCTCCTCTTGGGTGTGGTGGCCATAAGCATCCCAGGGTTGGGGGCAGAAGGCTCTTCCTCTTCATCAGTTGGGGTCTGCTCCTCACCTCGTCTTGCCAGTACAGCATACTAACCCTGGGTCCTGACCTCAGTGGATGGGAGACCTGGATGTAGGGTGGAGCACTGTCTACTGCCCGCTCTGCTTCCTGCGGGACACCACTAACAGACACCTCTCAGACCTGGCTTTTGCCACGGGGACATGCAGGCCGCATTCCCAGAAAATCAAGACCAGGGCCTGGATGGAAACCTCTAGGGTCAGGATGCCTGGCTGGTGGGGGCCTCTACAGGTGCAGGCAGAGGAAGAGCTAGCAATGACATTGGTGACACAATGTTTTCCTCTCATTATGGGTCCTTCCTTGTAGTGTATCTCAAAGTTAAGGGAGAACTCTCAGCCAAACCGCTCCCCAAAAAACAAAACATCCTCACCAACCTACCTTCCTCTGCTTGTGAAATCTTATTCTTCCAGCAGCCTTTGTCTCACCAGACCACATCTTACCCCTGGGGAAAGGGAGTGTCAGGGAAGTGTTACTTCTTGCAAAAGGCTAAACCAATCACATACTGATTTTACTGTGACATGATTGCTTATATGAAATGATTGATAAACATTTACAATTCTTTAATAGGTACATCTGTAACTCACCAACCCCAGCAAGTAATATCAGTGCTCTGTGTGAATCATGATGCATTAATTAGCATAGTAGTTCTCAAACTATTTACCATCCAGCCCTATTTTTTTAATCAAAGGAAATAAACTAGAAAGGAAGAGAGTCAAGACAATAATAGGAAAAGGATGGCAGTTCCCTTATCTTAGGGGTGAGAAGAGGGTAAGAGGAGCATCCATTTCAACAGCCAGGGAGAGGCATGCATTTTTGTGTACATTAAAGGTTGACTTTTCAATCTGAAATTGTCTCACACTCTGTCAGAGGGGTAGAGGGGAGTCAAAAGATAGCCCAGAGACCAGCCCAGCTCGAAGGGTCAGAGCTTCCCGGGTAGGGCCTACCCCTGCAAACACCATTCCGATCCGAGGCCCACTGATCTCAGCCGGACCAGTCTCCCCGATCACTCGTGGTCACTGGTAGCGGGCAGCCCGCAGCTGTCCAGTACAATGTGTGTGTACAAACGGCTCGCCTGGGCTAACCAGAGGGGTTCCTGTTCTGTACGCAGGAGATGCCAAGTCTCATGCTCCGCTGCTGGACAGAGAGTCCCTCAGTTACCCAAAGGTAGGTGGAACCCCAGGGCTCAGGTGCATGAGGACTCGCTCTGCTGAGCTCCTGACTAGAGTCAAAGATAGACTAAAAGACATGATTTGATAATGTTTTAAATCTGATGATTTTGGGGGCCATTCATGATTGTTGGGGATCTGACTCATAATTTTTGATCTCTTGAGTGGATCCATCTTGTGATTTTTGATCTCTTAAGGATGGCAATACAGAGTTGCCCCAGGAGCTTAGTCTTACCTTTGCAGATACATATACACACTTGTCTGTCAGAGTTGCACTGTGCACTCCTCGGCCACAGCTGAGAATTAGAGCCCATTCATTTATATGTAGTTTGGTAGTTTAAATCTATTTAATTTTATGATTAGAGGAAAGTCTTGTTTTAAGAATGTATATATATGGGACAACATTTTTTCTTATTTTCATTATCGATGATCATGTCACATCTCACAAGAAGAGCTGAGCTGGGTTTGTATTTGAATGAGATACTTCCAAAGATCATGTAAGTGCAACAAGAACCCTTGGGCCCTACTTAAGGTTGCTCTTCTGCTCTTTTGCACTGCTGGAGTACATAAAGGGGCCACAGAGTTTCCCAGCCTCTGCTCCTTAAGCTTGATTTAATTAGCTGAGGAATTTATGACTGTTATCCAATAACGAAAGGAAAAAATGAAACATTGGGGGGAGGAAAATTTGTTGAATGAATCTTTTTAGCACAAAAGCAGAATAGTTTGATTGACTACCAATGTTTTCCAAAACCGCATGTGAATGTTCTGATATAGATGTTAATTTTGTTAGGCAAATACGTATTCAAGTCTAGTAATGAATCATTTTCACCATCATTCTGCACAACAACATATGGGAATTTAATAGGAAATTAACCTTTCCTTAAAACCAAAATTAGTCACAACAAATAATCCTCCATCTATATATTGTAAGAGCCTGTTCTCCCACAGATGCACAGATTTGCTATGGAGGGATACAAAAGAATAGCACAAGCATGGAGGGACAAAATCAGAATGGCTGAGGCACAAAATGAGTTATACCTAGCAAGGGACATGAAAAGGAATAAGAAGAAGTTCTTTATATACATTAGGAATTGGGAAAGGTTCAGAAAACGGCAACAAAAATTATTAGGGGTATGGAACAGCTTCCGTATGAGGAGAGATTAATAACACTGAGACTTTTCAGCTTGGAAATGAGACAACTAAGGGGGGATATGATTGAGGTCTATAAAATCCTGACTGGTGCGGAGAAAGTAAATAAGAAAGTGTTATTTACTCCTTCTCATAAGACAAGAACTAGGGGTCACCAAATAAAATTAATAGGCAGCAGGTTTAAAACAAACAAAAGGAAGTATTTTTTCACACAATGCACAGTCAGTCTGTGCAACTCTTTGCCAGAGGATGTTGTGAAGGCCAAGACTATACAGGGTTCAAAAAAGAACTAAATAAGTTCATGGAGGATAGGTCCATCAATGGCTATTAGCCAGGATGGGCAGGAATGGTGTCCCTAGCCTCTGTTTTCGAGAAGCTGGAAATGGGTGACGGGATGGATAACTTGATGATTACTTGTTCTGTTCATTCCCTCTGGGGCACCTGGCATTGGCCACAGTCGGAAGACAGGATACTGGGCTGGATGGACCTTTGGTCTGACCCAGGATGGCCATTCTTATGTAGGAGCAAGAGAAATATGAAGAAAAGTGTATGTCCTCTACTTAGCAGGAAATGAGAGCTAATAACTGATGATATCAAGAAGACTGAGATGTTTAATGCCTATTTTGCTTCCGTCTTTACCAAAAAGGTTAATGGTGACCAGCTATTCAACACAATGAATATTAACAACAAGGGGAAAGGAACACAAGCGAAAATAGGGAAAGAACAGGTTAAAGAATGTTTAAAGAAGTTAGTCGTATTCAAGTCAGCAGGACCTCATGAACTTTTTTGTGTAAACAAGGGCATGGGAAATTCACTGTTTGGTCTATTCCATACAAAACATGTAAGAAGATCAAAATGCAGAATTTTCTCATTGTGTTCTTCAGTAAAGTAAAGGAATAATGAGCAGGTAAACCATTTATTCAAATTCTAGAGAGAAAAAAATATTGAACTGTTATCTCCAGGATAAATTCAGTTCAAACATGTGAATGATTTATTGTTTAGTGAAGCATGGCATGGCATTGGCTGAAATAGATCATTATGTCAAAGCATCAACATTCTCTTGTAATAACATCATAGGAACAAAAAAACCCAGAAGCAATAATAGGGTTGTGACACTTGGTAATAGCAATTAAATCAGAGATAAAGACCATCCTTAATTTACACCTTTATGCCATTTATGGTTCATGATATCACACAGTGATCAACTCTTCCTGTGATGTCATAGACCCAAAGGGGCAATTTAATTGCTTGTATAATGCCACTGAAATCAATGGGGTTACATCAAGGCTGAATTTGGCCTGATGTTTACTTTAAAATATCTACAGTATCTATCTGATCAATCTTTCTATCTTTTTCGAGCCCTTTCAGAATACTAATCAGTGATGGATCTAAAAACATTGGTGCAATCAGACCATTTTTATGGTCCAAGTGTATATCAGTATGTGGGGTAGTAACCATTCTATTTCTGTACCATTAAAATAGCAAGAGGTTTTTTTTCTTAATTTGTAAAAAAGAATGACTGAGATCAGGGTCCTAATCCTGCAGTCCTTGCTCAAGCAACACTCGGTTTGAAGTTTCATCCTCAGTAAATCTTCTTGACTGAGTTAAGAATCTGAATATATGGGGCCAGATTCATTCATGCTGGTGCAGGGAAGTGGAATCCGTCCTGCTGTGCCCCCAGGGGGATTCATCTGGTGGCTGGCAGATTGTACTATTGCCACCTGCTTCTCTGAGTAGTTTCTACCAGGCAGAGGCAGTTTTCAATTTTGCCGAGGATTCCATAATACAGACAGGGTGTCCTGTCCCCGTTCTGTCCAGTGTCACGCACTTGATCTCCTGCACACCCTTTGGAGGAGAAGAAATGTCAGGTTTCTACCCCACAGTAGACTTCCCACTACTAGGGGCTTTGCACCAGGGTCTTTGCTAGGTTCTAAATTTTCCTGAAGGGAATCTTCCCCAAAGTTCATAGTAAATTCAATCTTAAACCTGACTCAGCAAAATGCTCCATATGTGGAACTTCTCTAGAAGTCTGATGGGAGGTTTTCTGTATTATTTGGTGAATTTCTAATATAGATTTCTGGCTGACAACAATGACTGTATAATCACAGATTCAACTGAATCACGTTTGGTCAGTCCGACTGACCTTTGATTGAGTCATGATTTTTTAGACATTTGATTTCAACATCATCATAATAAAACTGTAAAAATCCCATCAGCCCAAGATGGCCAGGAGATGTACCTCTTGGCAGCTTTCATCTGTGTATTGGCTTCTGAACATTGTTACAAAGAACGAATTAAAACAAACGGATGCATTTTGCTTCTTTCAGTGACGAGAGCTCCCATTAGACACGACTCTGTTCCTTCATTATAAAAAGCAGATTCCTTTGAGGGAAAATGGAGAAAAAGCTAAGGGGAATAGTGAGCTTCTGTGTATGCAAAACACACCAAATTACCTCCTCATAGTCTCTGCATTCAGAGTCCATGCAAGACCTGCTTTTTTGCCAGTTAATCTTTCATGAAGAAGGCCTAGTGCTAGGTCACTGAAGAGTGCTATAGTTTAAATGAATATTGACAGAAATAAGCTCTATATAAAATCTTTGTCTGCTCTGCTTAGTTAGATTGTAAACTGTTTGGGGTAGGGATTGTGTCTTACAATGTGTTTAGGCAGTGCCTAGCATAATGGGGCCACAATCTTGGTAGGAGCTTCTCGGAACTACCATAATACAAATAATAACTGTTTGTGAATAACCTCTTATTTCCAGCGGGATTGGTTGAGACACTCTACATCCACAATGCTGGACACCCTCTGAAAAGTAAAGTTACTCTACCATTGAGGTCATCTCCTCCCCCCCACCCCCGTCACTCCTTTTCATCTCATTCACATACGTCACAAGCAATAGGCAAATATGTTCTCTGTTTGTACTGCTTGGAAAACAGGTTGCTAAGGAAATGGAAATCTTCAAAATGTTTTCAAGAAATTCACACAAGCAGATCTTTACCAATGTGTTATTAAATCATGCAAACCAGAAAGGCAAGTGACTGAATGAAAGTTTGTTTGGGGAAAAATGTTGTATTATTTATAGCACCTACATTCAATAGTGTATCTCCAGTGCTATGGAGTAGTGAGGCACAAGGAGTACCATGGGAGGTTTAGTGATTTGAACAAACAGATAACAATAGAAATCCATTGAGAAGCAACAGGCTAATTAAGACTTTGCGATTTCTTGGCATTCTCTTGGGTGACTGCTCGACTGAAATAAATCGCTCAGTTTTCCGCATGCAGCTAAGTAAAAGGCCATGAATGAAACTGCAGAACTAAAAATGTCATTGCAACAGCCATTCAGAATCCTATGAAGGTATGTGACCCTGCAGATTATGAAACACACTGAAAGGGCATGGCTAGCTTTGGAGCAATTTTTATTGAGACAAATGCCTTCCGCATTTTATCAGTTTTCTTTGTTTTTGGCTACTGTTCTGAAGAACAAATGGCTCTATTCTGTTGTTACTCAAGCCAGCCAAGCTCTTAAATAATGCAATTATTTACACCTGCTCCCCCTTGTCATGGTTGTCATCACCACAAATAGTTTTCTTATTATAACACCCATATGCTTTGATGTATGAAGCATTTTGAAATCACAGTCAGTGACTGAATACTAAAATGAATTCTTACCGAATAATTTCATCAGAACTAAAAGTTGCAATGGTGGAAGAACACCACAAATCAGCATGAGCTACAGCACGTGAGTGCATGTCATTATGGGCTAGATCTCACTCCTATTGAAGTAAATGGAATACATCTATTCACTCTAGTGGGAGATGGATCATATCCCATATTACCACCTGGGAAGTCCAAATACTATTCTGATGTGAGAAAAAAGCAACTCACATATAACTTAAGCAAAAACACCTCTGACTGGAGTTTGAAGGAGAAACACTGGAAGTCGGAGGCATGAATAAAAGGAACTGGAAGGTGGATAGTTCTTTTTGGTGAAGAATAAAATCCCAAAAGAGGAAAAGTGAAAAAGCAATTGAGAACTGATATATGTGAATAGCTATATAAACATAGTATACAGGACATGAATCGAAAACTTACTAGAATGTTAAGAAGCATTATGCTTCCAAATGTATTTTATTTCATGTCAGATCTCAAATATAAGGCTTGTCAAATTTACCTCATGAATTAGGAAAAAAAAAAAGACTTGGATGGACATTTTAGTGAATGGCAATACTACCATTGATTTCAAGCAGGGTCTGGCTCTAAATCAGTGAGCATGTTTCTTTGACATGATGAAGCATTCTTGTCATGTCAGAGAAGTGACCTCTTTTGTGGCTCTCATAATGTTCTGACATCCAGAACAGCAACTGGCTACTGCCACTGTTGAATACGAACAAGATTTTATTACCAAAATGTGAAAAATAAATGAACAACATAAAAATAGCGCAAGGACTATTGCCATTCTATGTTTATATTTTTATCAGGGTTGTTCAATCAAAAAGAAACCAAAATTTATAAGGAAGTGCATAATAAATGCACTATACTGTGCTGGAATTTTTTTCCCCATAGAAAAATAAGTGAAAACAGAAAATTATTTTCATCAAAATTTTCCACACAGAATTTCAACTTTCTGGCAAAGAACTGAAAAGCAAACATTTCTGGCTGAAAACAAAGTTTCATTTTAGAAATTCCACTACAGTGACTCACGGGACGGGTAGTTCAGGTGCCTGCTACCCCCATTCTCCTCTATGGGCCAGGGTGCTTGACTGGCAACATCTCCATGAAGCACAATGGTCCCCTCTCTTGCTGAGCCACCACAGTGCATCATGAGAGTCCAGTGCTTGGGGGGCTGGAGCACAGAGCAGAACAGGGGCATGAGGCACTCATACAACACCTCCCATGAGGCACCATGGCAGGATTTCCAAATCAAAAAGTTCAGTTTTTGGTTTTCAGATGTTTTACTTTTTGACCAAAAGTCAACAATGTACATGAAAAGTTTAATCAACCCCTCAATTTTCCATTAAAAGCAGTTTCAATGGAAAATTTTTGACCAGTGCTAACATACACCTTATCAGCATATCATTGTAAAGGTGCCGGCGGTGCTTAGCTTCATGGATTACACATCCACATTTACTGTACACATTTACTGTACACAATGATTCTTTTTATCCCTGGCACAAGTGGGTTCCATTCCACTGATTCAGCAGAAATTCACTTAATTACACCAGAACTGAATTCAAAACCTTCTTTTCTATTTGACTTTTGCCTTCAGCTGTGGATAGGAGTGTTGCTTTAGACCAAATCACTCCTGGGTAATATCACAGAAGTCAGTTGTATCACCAGGGATCTGTGCCATCCGGTATAAATAGACAGTATAAATGTATTTTATATTGTTGAGATCCAGCAATAACAGAGTCCCATTTTAGACCACAATTTTTTTTAATAAACATACTTAAAAATGTGGAAGCATTGATGCTTAATGTAAATGCCGACCCGTGCATGGTACATGGTAACCAAATGGTTGGTATGTTGGAGAGCAAAGTGACACCAGCAAATGAACATATAGTTTCTAACAGGTGAAGAGATGCTTACCACGGACTTTGTTACATTTAGGTCAAGATTGTCCCTGGTCTTTGCACAAGTGCATGGGGGTTAGGGTTGAGCACTGGAGCCGCTCCCTTGTACAACTTTTGAAAGGGATGATATGGTCCCCACAATCAGAAATTAAAGGAATTGCCTTTTCTGTGTATCCAGAGCACATAAAACATACCAAAGAGTGAGGGAAGGAGGAAAGGTCAGGCTTTGCTCCCTTTTCCAGTGGCCCACAGATCTGTAGTAGGATGTAGATGGAGATGTCTGTAGCAACCCAGTAATGATGGAGCAAGTCACAAGAGTAAGACTCATGGGAGATGAAAAGGTTTCTCAGTGGCTGGGACGATGAGTATAGTATTGCCCTCCTGAGAAGATCAGAAAGACCTTGGATTTCATCACCTTCAAATCTTAAGTGCAAGACCCACCTGTTTGCTTTAGCTTTTCCTCAGTGATAATAGCCAAAAACCACCAGATTATAAGCCAGCAAAATTCAACAAATCAATAACTAGAACAAAATATCTCTCTCTACTTTGGGATGGACAATCAGCGCAGCACCTGGCAATGAACCACCTGTATTAAGTTCTTGTAAGATGCAACGAACATGGTATCAATACCTAGATAGATTACACATAATTGAATCAAAGGTAAAATATTGTTACCCTATAATAAGAATAGTCAAGAACGGTACTTTGCTTAATAACAGGTCCTTTGTTTAACACACACTTTAAAAAAAAAGGAGTTTCGGTACAGAGTTTGGATATAAAAACTAAAAAGGACAGAAAATAAAAAGATATAGGTGGGAAATAAAATATTGGAGTATTGTAAAAAGAAATGTCTATTTAGGGAAACATCTGTGTGTGTTTTATTTTTTTGAGATACACAGGACGACCAGTTTATGCTGCCTTTGAAGTGTTTGGGTTTGTAAAGCAGCTTTAAAATAAGTTCCCCAAATGGTAGATAGTCGGTAGATAGTCTAGGCTCATCTAGGCTCGTTCCTTATGTTGTACCATTTTAGACTAATGCAGTGAACCGAAGTGTGATAAAGTCTTAGGTGAAGGAAGGAAAACAATGAGTGCGATATTGCTATAAAAATGACATATAGTTCTGCACTTGTGTAATTATATTCTAATGCCCTACCCTCAACCAAAAAAGGCCCCTATATTAAGTGGCCTGTTTTACATGTTCAGATGGGTTGGAGAATACAGGCAATTGTTAGACGCTTTCTAATTAGTCTCATAGCATATTTAAATGATCTTGCTTGCCGAACATAGTTAGGCTTCTAATTTTAGGTTTTAACTGATAAACACTGATAAAACACCCTCTGATGCAAACATAAAATGTGTTTATCTAATAAACACTGTAAAACACAGGAAATGGTTACCTATACGTATGGGCTTGTCAACACAGAGCAGTAACGTGGACTATTGGGATGTGATTTCTAAAGCACACTAACATGTTTCACATTAATTGGTCCATATAGACCCTGCTGGTGTGCACTAAAGGATTCCTAGTGCACTTTAACATAGCCCTGTTTGAAACAGTACTATGTCAAAGAACACTAGGGAACATTATGAAGAGATCACTCATTACAATATATACAAAGAGATCCCCCCAAAACCCAGGTTGAGACTTCTACATAAAACTCAAAAATTGCTAAGAATAAACTACAAAAATGAAAATAAACCCTGAAAACCTGAAATATATTGTAGAAACTCAATATTTACATTTCATCTAACAATCTCTTTCACAGGCTGACGGTAGTAGAATACTTAGTCTTTAATTAGGTCAAACTCTGATGATTCTGTAAGGAACTAAAATGATTCACTATCACAATTAGCACTAATTGCCCCCCAGACTTCAGAAGTGGCCAAAAGAGACTGATTGGAAATGGACATTAAACTACTCTCACCCTCTAGAATTGGGTCCTGCATAATGAATCCAGTTGTCATTGAATGGATCCAGACGTCACTGAAGCCAATGGGAACAGGTTTTGTGTCCAACCACATGGTTGTTTGAAGCAGCTTGTTTTGTTATTGTCCTTCTTTACCTGTTCTGTAGATAAATAAATGACCTTAGCATCCAGAGTTGCTAGTCTAGTGCCTGTGTCACATCTAAACAAAACACCCCAAAAAAACTAATCAAAAAGCTCTCAAAGCATGAGTAGGTTCCGGGATAAGGAATAAATAATGCTTTGGGTTTTTCAAAATTAGCCATAGCCATGATTCAGGAAAGTACTTATGCACGCGCTTAAGTCCATTGTTATTCAGGAAAGCATTAATGAATGCCTAATTGGACTTAAGCATTTTCTGAAAATGAAGCACCTGCCAAAGTGCTTTCCTGATCAGGAATGTTTTCCTGAATGGGACCTATTTCTCTAATGGTCAGATCAATAAATAGGACAATAGTTATTCCCCCCGCCCCTTATTTTGTTTTTGTTAAGTTTTATCAAGGAATAAGGAAATCTGAATCAGTATTCTGTTCATGGCACTGTATACAAGGTAAGCACAATACAAGTGTAAATGGTGGCTTTGCTTCTCCTATTTGGCAGGATAATCACCCACTTTAAGATTGTGAAATATGCCCATTTATTACAGTGGTGGGTGCCTTAAATATACCATAATAATAGTAATAAACAGAAAATATTTGTGAAAAAAATTGCATCTTTTGGCATAGGTCTGGTCCTGTTTACTGTACAGGAATTATTTACATGCACACTGCCCAGGAGTTTCTCACCCAGTTTCCAATTTATGTAAATAAACAATACAGTTGCCCAACAGTGGTTTCTTTGATCTCTCTACAGATTCATTCTAATATTATTTTCTCCATGGCAACATAGCCCTGGACACTACAGCTTCATGTAAAGGGAAAAGGATCTCTTAATGCTTTTGTTCATGAGCATACCAAGCACTAAACCTCCACTGAAACGTTTGGAAGGGCTGGAGGATTTGCTTCTAGCAATGTGTCACCTCCACTTCAATTCTCAGTTGCATTAGTGGCATTGCTCAAGTGACAAGAATAGCAATATTATTGCTTGCACATATATGCATTATAGTTATTTGCATGAGATTGACAGGGAATGCCTGCCTGTCCTCAAAAGCAAACCAAAAAAGGAAAATGACACATGATGTTGCAAAATGGCACATGAATTACCTCACTTTCTGATCTCAGCTTGTCTCCCACTACAGCCCGTGTTGTAGACACAGTTGACATACTGAAATTTGAAATGGAACGATCACTCAGAGCGAGAGGAGACTATTCAGCTTGCTAATCCATTGGGAAAATAGCTCATTTCTTTTCAACTGTAGATTATTAATTCAAATTAGGCCCAACAGTTAGATTTTATAAAAACAAACATTTATAAAATGTAAGTCAACATAAGGGAAACATTTCCCTAAAAGAAGAATTCCAGCAAAAACAGTTGTTTTAAACACACACCCCCTTTTAGGCAATATTTGCAATGCAAACATTGCAGTTCTGGCAACTGAAAGTGAAACTGACTATATAGAGTTAAAGAGACAAGGTGGGTGAGGTAATATCTTTTATTGGACCAACTTCTGTTGGTGAAAGAGAAACAATTTGAGCTAAACAGAGCTCTGTGTAGCTCAAAAAGCTTGTCTCTTTCACGCTAGAAATTGGTCCAGTAAAAGGTGTTCTAATCCTCACTCCCTTGTCTCTCTAATATCCTGGGACCAACATGGCTACACTACAAACAACGTACATAGTGTCAAAGTGACTTCCATGATTTTAATTGCCTAAAATGAGAGAAAGACAAAAGAGTAAAAGAAAAAGGAGAAATAGTGACAAGTAAATTAGATATGTAAAATGATTTCTAGTTCAATAATCAAAGGTGCTATCATATACAGTTTGGGCCTGTGAAATGTCTAGTGTCTCCAAAGGTGTTCACAATATATGATTTTTAAATTGATAACATCTAACTATAGAAGGAAAAGCATCTGACAGAAATTGCAGGCCTGAACACAGGTGTATGAGGGAAGAAAGATAAGACACGCAGAGAATCCAAACAATCCGGTCCAAAGAAAGAGAAATATCTGCTTCATTGTTTGTTGTCAGTCCACCACTGTTAAAATCTACCTGTGGCCTTCTGAGGTCAAAATAGTCCTCTGTTAGGAATAATTTTACTATGAATCATAATGAGAGTTGAAGGCTTACTGATCTTTCAGCCAGCAGTGGATCAGTTGAGGCCATCAGAAATCCTGGCCAGCAACAAATGCAAACAGATGGACATCATACCAAAAGGACTGAGGGTAAAAAATCCATTACAATCTACATACCACACAGACTATGCTGACTGATTGTGCCACACACTCTCAAAGAAACTGCGGAACCACCTGATCAACATCCTATCCAGCAAACAAGGAAAGATTAAGAGTGAGCTCTCAAAACTGGATACTCTCATAAAAAACCAACCCTCCACACAAACTTCCTCATGGCTGGACTTCACAAAAACTAGACAAGCCATTTACAACACACACTTTCCTTCTCTACAAAAGAAAAAGGACACTAAACTATCTAAACTACTACATGCCACAAGGGGCCACAACAGTGGTTCCCTTAACCCACCCAGCAATATTGTTAATTGATACAGCTATACTCTTAGCCCAGCGAAGAATCCGTCCTATCTGGGGCCTCTCTTTCTGTCCCTCCACCCCCACGAACATGATACAGTTCTGTGGTGACCTAGAATCCTATTTTCAATGTGTCCGATTCAAGGAATATTTCCATCACACCTCTGAGCAGCATACTAACCCACAGAGACCTTCCTACCAACACTACAAAAAGAAGGATTCTGGGTGGACTCCACCTGAAGGTCGAAACGACAGACTGGACTTCTACATAGAGTGCTTCTGCCAATGTGCATGGGCTGAAATTGTGGAAAAGCAGCATCACTTGCCCCATAACCCTAGCCGTGCAGAACACAATGCCATCCACTGCCTCAGAAGCAACTCTGACATCATAATCAAAAAGGCTGACAAAGGAGGTGCTGTTGTCATCATGAATAGGTTGGAATATGAACAAGAGGCTGCTAGGCAGCTCTCCAACACCACATTCTACAAGCCATTACCCTCTGATCCCACTGAGCGTTACCAAAAGAAACTACACCATCTGCTCAAGAAACTCCCTGAAAAAGTACAAGAACAAATCTGCACAGACACACCCCTAGAACCCCGAGCAGGGGTATTCTATCTGCTACCCAAGATCCATAAACCTGGGAATCCTGGACGCCTCATCATCTCAGGCATTGGCACCCTGACAGCAGGATTGTCTGGCTATGAAGACTCCCTCCTCAGGCCCTACACTACCAGCACTCCTAGTTATCTTTGAGACACCACTGACTTCCTGAGGAAATTACAATCCATCGGTGATCTTCCTGAAAACACCATCCTAGCCACTATGGATGTAAAAGCCCTTTACACCAACATTCCACACAAAGATGGACTACAAGCCGTCAGGAACAGTGTCCCTGATAATGTCACGGCAAACTTGGTGGCTGAATTTTGTGACTTTGTCCTCACCCATAACTATTGCACGTTTGGGGACAATGTATACCTTCAAATCAGTGGCACTGCTATGGGTACCGACATGGCCCCACGGTATGCCAACATTTATATGGCTGACTTAGAACAATGCTTCCTCAGCTCTCGTCCCCTAAAGCCCCACTCTACTTGCGCTACATTGATGACATCTTCATCATCTGGACCCATGGAAAAGAATTCCTTAAGGAATTCCACCATGATTTCAACAATTTCCATCCTACCATCAACCTCAGCCTGGACCAATCCACACAAGAGATCCACTTCCTGGACATAGTGCTAATAAGTGACGGTCACATAAACACCACCCTATACCAGAAACCTACTGACCGCTATACTTACCTACATGCCTCCAGCTTTCATCCAGACTACACCACATGATCCATTGTCTACAGCCAAGCTCTACGATACAACCACATTTGCTCCAACGCCTCAGACAGAGACAAACACCTACAAGATCTCTATCAAGCATTCTTACAACTACAATACCCACCTGCTGAAGTGAAGTAACAGATTGACAGAGCCAGAAGAGAACCCAGAAGTTACCTACTACATTACAGGCCCAACAAAGAAAATAACAGAATGCCACTAGCCATCACCTTCAGCCCCCAACTAAAACCTCTCCAGCACATCATCAATGATCTACAACCTACCCTGAAGGACCACCTATCACTCTCACAGATCTTGGGAGACAGGCCAATCCTTGCTTACAGACAGCTCCCCAACCTGAAGCAAATACTCCCAAGCAACCACACACCACACAACAAAAACACTAACCCAGGAACCTATCCTTGCAACAAAGCCCATTGCCAACTGTGTCCACATATCTATTCAGGGGACATCATCATAGGGCCTAATCACATCAACCACACTATCAGAGGCTCGTTCACCTGCACATCTACCAATGTGATATACACCATCATGTGCCAGCAATGCCCCTCTGCCATGTACATTGGCCAAACTGCAAAAGAATAAATGGACACAAATCAGACATCAAGAATTATAACATTCAAAAACCAGTCGGAGAACACTTTAATCTCTCTGGTCACTCGATTACAGACCTAAAAGTCACAATTCTTCAACAAAAGAACTTCAAAAACAGACTCCAATGAGAGACTGCTGAATTGGAATTAATTTGCCAACTGGACACAATTACATTAGGCTTGAATAAAGACTGGGAGTGGATGTGTCATTACACAAAGTAAAACTATTTCCCCATGTTTATTTCCCCCCCCCCCACCAACTGTTCCTCACACATTCTTGTCAACTGCTGGAAATGGCCCACCTTGATTATCACTACAAAAGGTTTTTTTTCTTCTCTCCTGCTGGTAATAGCTCACCTTACCTGATCACTCTTGTTACAGTATGTATGGTAACACCCATTGTTTCATGTTCTCTGTGTATATAAAATCTCCCCACTCTAATTTCCACTGCAAGCATCCGATGAAGTGAGCTGTAGCTCACGAAAGCTTATGCTCAAATAAATTTGTTAGTCTCTAAGGTGCCACAAGTACTCCTTTTCTTTTTGCGGATACAGACTAACACAGCTGCTACTCTGAAAAGTATTGAGATGTTTGCTGAATGTTTATGGTATAAAGCTTGCAGTAAATGAAGAGAAGACAGGAGGTGTTAAAAAAGGAGTTATCAGTGGCTTCTCAGCCACTCTAAGTTATAGTTCATTTCTGCTGAGTCATCTGATTCTTGTCATTTCATCTATGATTTCATTGTACAGAATGAAACAAAGTACATGGATGTCTGCCTGTCAAGATAATTCTTCCTTATATGTCCCTAGTCTTCTGCAAAAATGCAACACAGAGAACAATTAATTACACTGGATCATTGTTTTTCTCCAGTGTTAGTGACATAGTTTCTGGAAGGTTGTTAGAAAAATTGTAAACCAAATACAAGATTCCCATTTGGTTACATTTGTTTATTTTATCTTTAACTGTATTATGCGCCAAAAAATTTAGGTGATGACAGTTTAGAAGGAAGATAAGGGATATATAACAACACACAAAGGCATAATCTTTGCAAGTGTTTAGAAACATTTTAATTAAGTAATTCCTTCCTGACTCTCCAGAATACAAGCTCCAGGCATACACATCAATTCATTTTGTCCTTTCTAAAGCCAACAAAATTCTCAACAATCCCTGAAGCAGCACTGGAACCAAGAACTTGGCAGAAATCAAAAAGGGATTAGATATTTATATGGATAAGAAAATAGTCGTTACAATTATAATTCTGGCTAAGAAAAATAAAAAAGATAAATAGAGAAGAGTTTTACAGTATAAGATGCATAAACCCCCATATTTCAGGGTTTAAGCCAACCTCTAGCTACTAGAGATTAAAAGGAAACTTTCCCTGTGGGCAGGTCCTTCCAATAAAGAGATCCTGGAGAATGTCGAGCACTTCCTTTACCTCAGCAGCCATCTGTTGTAGAAAGCTGACATTGATGAGGAAATTCAACACCACTTCCAATGCACCAGTGCAGTTTTCGGAAACTTGAGAAATCGTGTCTTTGAAGATCGTGGCATCAAGAATCAACCCAAGCTCCTCGTGTACCAGGCCATTGTTATCCCTTCTCTCCTGTACGGTGCTAAAACCTGGGTGATGTACGGTAGACACCTCAAGGTTCTTGAATGATACCATCAATGGTGCCTCTGCAAGATCTTCTGAATCAAGTGGGATGACTAACACACCAACCTCAGAGGGTTTCTCTCTGAAGCCAAAACCTCCAGCATTGAAGCTATAATTATTTGCCACCAACTCCATTGGGCTGGTCATGTTCTTTGAATGACAGACAATCAATTCCCAAAGCAGGTCATGTTCTCACAATTGAGCTATGGTAAAGGGACAAGGGAAGGGGGCAAAAAAGTGCTTCAAAGACATTCTCAAAGCCAACATGAAGAAGTACAATATTGACAAACTTATGGGAAACCCAAACCTTTGATGGACCAAAATAGAAAAGGATCTTGTGGCAAGGATCCCAGTATTTCAAGATCCAACAAAGACAACAGGAAATGGATAAAGGGGAAAGGAGGAAAGTCGCAGCCTGACTCAACAATACATATCTGTCCCTTCCGCTGGGGAAATGTCTGCCTCAATTGTGACAAGATCTGGAGATCAGGGATAGGTCTCATTAGCCACTGTGGATCCACCAGCAATAGCTGGCTATTATTTTGTAGAAGACAATCATCCTCGAACTCTGAAGGATCGCCGACAATTGGGGCAGGGACCATCTTTTGTTTGTGTGTTTGTACAGCTCCGAGCACAATGAGGTCCTGGCCCATGACCAGGGCTCCTCGGCACTACAGTAATACAAATAAATAATAATAATATTACAAGGTTTCTTATATCTTGGATACAGGACTAGGGGGCCTGTTGGTCTGATCATGCAAGGAAATTCCTGGATTTCAAGAGTGAAATCCTGGTCCGTTGAAGTCAATTGCCAAACTTCCATTGACTTCAGTGGGGCCAGGATTTCACCCCAAAACTTCATCATCATACAAGAGTAGGGTGACCAGACATCCTGTTTTTAAAGGAACAGTCCCATATTTAAGCCCTCCTGCAGGGGTCCTGACTTTTTCTTAAAAATGGGCAAATGGTCCCATATTTTCCATCTCCCCGCATCAGTATTGGTGGGTCTTGCTGCTGGCTGGATCCCTGCTTGGCAGCCGCCCGCCCACCAGTGGTGAGTGGGAGGGTCCAGTGGCCAATGATGGGGGTGGGTATGCAAGGCTTGTGGCGGGGCAAAGCTGCAGCATGCGGGGCCAGCTGCTTCTCCTCTTGGTCCTTCAGTGCAGCCCCGGCTGCGTGCCGGCTCTTGGCCAGCAGGGCCTAGCTCCCTGTGCTATTTCTGGCTGGCGCTGGCTGCACTCTGTAGCCTCTGGTGAGTGCGGGCAAGCGCTAGGCAGTGGCCAGTTACGTGTCGCCTCTACTACCCGCCCCACGGCCCTTTACGTGCTCCCCTTCTCTCTGTTCTCTCCCTGCTTTGTCCCTTCACCCCCACCAGCTCCGCTGCTCCTCCACATCCCGCCCCCGGTGGGGCAGAGAACCAGCTCCTGGTCGGAGCACTCAGCTGACCAACAGCCTGGCCAGCAGGCTCCTTCTTTCTCCCACTGCCTCAGGCTGGGCCGGTTCCCTGGGAAAGGAACTGGGGCACTGGCCAGGAGGAGCCAATCCCTGTGTGTGCCAAAGCCCCACACAGCGCTGGCACAGGGAAGCCTCTCCGCCTCTCAGCTAAGTTCTGGAGTGGTGGGGGGGTGGGGGTGGGTGAAGGGAAGGAGAACAATTTCCAGCCTGTTCACGCCCCAACCCTGCAGGCTACACAGGAGCCTCCCAGGCAGGGGTTTAGCACCCTCTTCACCTCCCGCCCTCAGGAAGCATGGGGCTGCTCCGTCCCCTAGACACCCTCTGCTGCTGAGCCACCTCTCTGGCCAGGTTCTCTGAAGCCCCTGCAGTCAGATTCCCTGGGCCCTGCTGCACAATGTGTCCTTAGGGCTTAACCACTTCCTGCCCATGCTGTAGCCAGGAGACAGGAGGCGGCTGGGTTTTGTCAGTGGCCAGCAGCAGTCTGAAGGTGTTAGCTGCCTTTGAACACCATGTGGGTAGGAAGGGACAAGCTGCTTCCAGCCACAGGGGAGCAGGGGGAGAAGAGATGAGCTCTGCAAAGACATGGGACAGGTCATCCATTCCTCTCCCCTCCTGTCCCTTCCCTCCCACACCGTGCTGAAAGGCTGCTGCTGGCCACATTCTGGTGTGAACCCCGGCAGGAATCTGGGGTGGGGAGCATATGACCATGCGTGCCCCCTCCCAAGTGTGGCATCAGGAAGATGCGGCACCAGGTACCAGGAGAGGCGGATCTGCCCCAGGGGCCCAGCCAGGCATGGAGGGTGAAGAGCGCAGGCAGGGAGGGTCAGGTCGGTCGGTCACCCCCCCGTGTGAGAGAGGTGTACAGGTGTGTATGTGTGTGTGTGTGTGTGTGTGTGAGCCCTCTCCCCGTGTGAGCCCTAAAGCCTATTTTAATCAATTTAAAATATGTTGACTTTCAGTTTCACTGGATGTCCTCTTGCTCTGTTACTAGCAGACGTTTGTGATTAGTTTGGTCTTGGATTATGAGAACAGTGTAGCAGCATGAATTTCTTCACAGGCCAAAAGGTGCTAGGCATCTTGAATATAGATTTGTTAGAGATGTACATTACAGTGGGGTTAATGTTTTGCTGGATTAGATGTATTCATCTACCTTACTGTGCAGACACATTTAGAAACTGTGGCCTAGGGAAAAATATGTCTTGTCTATCATTGATTACATTAATGAATACTTCCTCTGGTCAGCACAATGCACTAAATAAACTCTTACATCCTCAGGTCAAGGTCAGCTCCTCAGCATCACCTAACACAAGCAACCAGTTGGACCTTTACCTTGTTAGAGATACTGCTGGAGTAAAAGAAACTATTTTTTCTACCATGCAATTAACTGTATTGTGATGAGAACCTAAAGTAATTCAAAAATACACTATTTTGGGGTAGTGATAAGGAGCGCTAAGTTCCGTTGCAGGTTTATCTTTGAATACTGCTGGCATCTGTCCAGAGTAAGCTGACATGCCAGTGCTACCAAAATACAAAGCTATAACACTTAAGCATTGCCATATATACTGAATATCATTACAGAATGAACATTTTGCTTCTGGATGCTATGGTTTGTTCTCAGATGAATGCCTCAGAACAAGTTGAAATCAATGTGGTGTTTTGGAGTGATCACGCTTTGTGAAAGTTCATTCCCTCCATGCCCCCATACTCATGAATTTAATAGTGATAATGGAGAGTGGACACTTGGAATCATCCTCCAGTGGCTGAAGTTCATTAAGTCTTATTAATTATTACCTATATGTGAGTGGCACGCATACCTCAATGAGCAGCTGGGCACCATTGCTGTGCAACGTGCAAACATGAAATTAAAGATTTACATTTCTACTATCTACTTAAATTAAATGGGGCAATATGTGTGTGACTGTGTAAACCTTGCAGAACACAAATTAAACTAAAAATCATTTGGCTAACTCATCGCTATTGACAACAGTTGGCTGCTGCATTGTGCAAGGCAATACAATGATAATTGGCATTAAATCTCAGACTTTAAAAGCCAGTATTTTCACATTCGTTTTAATGGTCAAACAGCAGTTGCCTTATGTTAGAATCTATATGTCAAAATTCAGTCCAAAACCATGAAGCTATATGAATGATATTATAGCTTAAAATATCACTCTCAGTGTGGTACAACTGCTGCGGTACAGTCTTCAAAAATTAGAAATAATCTTTTGAATCTATGTCTGTTTTGTTGTTTTAGCTGCTTTGTAGTATAGATACTTTGGGAAATACACAATATCTATATGGGGGTTATTCAGAGGTGCTGTTCAGTGACAGGAAACCTTTCCACTATAGTGAGAAAAATATTTTTAATAATTTCCATCATTCAAAAAAGTAAAGCAAGTAAATAGTATGAGCCAGATCCTCAGCTGCACCAGCGCAGGTCTCAGTGCAGCAGTGGGGTCTTTACAGCACACTTTCAACCCCATGGCTTTTGATGCAACTTAGAACGGTCTTTGGGTTGCTCTGTGTGCTTAGTTGCCTATGGTCCCAAAGGGACTATTCCAGCAGCACTCTTTGGGGAATAGTGATATTCTGGCCACATACCCTTTCCCTAAGTAACTAACTACTTGTATCAGGAGCTAGGTAAATGGGGGAATTCAAGGTAGCCAGTTAATCCATTTTTCCCTCTGCTTTACAGCCCGATTGTAGAAGATCTGGCTCTATACAACGATTATGACCACACTGCAGAAAGTATTCATTATAAAGGGCATTTCTGAAATGCAGCTCAAAAGTAGTAAAAATTCAGGAAGCTAGTGTTAGGACTCATTAAAGCACACTGAAGTCAATGGGAGTCTTCCACTGACTTCAGTGGGTTTTGGATCAGGTCAAAAAGCCCTATGGCTGCCTTCTTGAATTTCTGTTGGGCTGGTAAAAAATGTGGTAAGTCACTTTGAAATCCAGAAAGCTTGATATTTCATTCTAACATCTTCTTTAAGTGTATGATACTGAAGGAGACCGACCTAGACAATATACAGTAGAAACAGATCCATGCAGCATAATCGTCACTTGTGCTATAAAATGAAAACAGGAACTGTCTCCTAAGGCTAACACCAACTCTTAAATAGAGGAGATGAAAAAAGTTTCCATTAAAATGTCATCTTGTACTGTACAGTGTCATGGATACCAAAATTAAATTTGTGCAAATAAGCAAAGGATCTGAATTAATAAATAACCCATTTTTAAAAGGTCATTTAATAGAGCAGTGTAGAAGGTTGATGAGGCAAAGGATTTTGTTTTCAAGCAAGGTTAGAAAAAAAGCCTGATACTTATAGTATGAGAACTTTGAGAAAGCTATAATGCTAGAGGGTAAGACTTAGTGGTTTACCTTTGGACACATGGTGTGTCTACACAGCAAAGAAAAGCCTGTGGCTGGCCCATGCTAGCCAACTCAGGCTCGTGGGGCTTGGTCTGTGGAGCTGTTTCATTACTGTGTAGACTTCTGGTCTTGGGCTGGAGCCCAGGTTCTGGGACCCTCCTCCCCCACAGCGTCCTAACGCCCAGGCACCAGTCAGAGCCCAGAAGTTTACACAGCAATGAAACAGTCCTGTAGTCCAAGCCCGCTGGCTGACAAGGGCCAGCCACAGGCTTTTCTTTGCTGTGTAGATGTACCCTCAAGAGCTACAGGTTAAAAACCTGCTAGTGTCCACACAGACCTTTTATTTTTCCAAAGTAAATAAATGGAGTTTCATGCAGTTTACTGTGTGGGGATTTTTCAGTTGAGACCTCAAAAATTTTGATTCTGGCTGTTCAGTATAGATAAATGTGTAGGTATACTTTGTACCCTAAAATTTATATTCACCTTTTTCGTGTGCAATTGAATTGTGGGCACAAATCTAGGTACTTGCACTTCTTAGTACCTAGGTACCTGCCCGTACAAATTGCCCTTTTGAAAATTTACCCTTAACCCCCCCCCCCGACACTATTTGTAGAAGTAAGAATATAAGTTGGTGTCCTTTGCAAACAAGAAAAGAGAATTCTCAGTCTATGTATAAGACATGACAAGAACAGTTGGATATAGACAGACTGGGGAGTGTAAGGAAACAATGAAACAATTTCGGTCAGCTTGATAGGTTGTGGCTTCAGCACACCAGCAGCCTAACCATTGTCGAGTTTTTTGTAGCAATCATCACAAAGGAGAAATTTAAGGCGGATTTTGGAGGATAAAGGTTTCATTTTTCAGATGTTTGTGGGAAGCTCCCCCCAAGGATAAAAGAGGCAGCATGGGAGAAAACGCAAAGGTGTTTGATATGTAAAAAGATGCATAGATTCCAAGGCCAGAAGGGACCATTGTGATAATCTAGTCTGACATCCTGTCTAACAGGGCCACAGAATTTCCCCAAAATAATTCCTACAGCATATCTTGATTTTAAAAATTGTCTGTGATGGAGAATCCGCCATGAACCTGGGTAATTTATTCCAGTTTTTAGTTACCTTCACTGTTAAAAATTTACACCTGATTTCCAGTCGGAATTTGCCTAGCTTCAACTCCCAGCCATAGACCATCACGTTATACCTTTTTCTGCCAGTTTGAAGAGCCCATTATTAAATATTTGTTCCTCTTGTACATACTTATTAATTGTAACAGTCACCCCTTAGCCTTTGCTTTAAGCTAAATAGATTAAGCTTGTTGACTCTCTCTCTCTCTTTCTAAGGCACAGTTTCTAATCCTTTAATCATTCTCGTGGCTCTTCTCAGAATGCTCTTCAATTTATCAATATTCTTCTTGAACTGTTGGCACCAGAACATAGTATTGCAGCAGCGGTTGCATCAGTGCCAAATAGTGAGGTAAACTAATCTACTTCTTCCCTGCTTATGCATCCCAGGATCACATTCTCTCTTTTGGCTACACTGTTGCACGGGGAGCTCAACCCCCAAATCTTTTCAGAGTCACTGTTTCCGAAAATAGTTCCCCCATCCTATACGTATGAACTACATTTTGTTTCCAGATTTATACATTTACAATTAGCTATATGAAAATGAATATTGTTTGCTGGCACACAGTTTACCAAGCAATCCAGATCACACTGAATCAGTGACCTGTCCGTTTAATTAATTACCACTCCCTCAACTTGTTATCAAAAACATAAAATCATCACTGATTAAAGTTTTCTTCCAGATCATTAATAAAATGTTAAATAGTACAGGGCTGAGAACAGATATTTGTGGGACCCCACTCGAAACATCCCCATTTGATGACTATTCCATGTTTATAGTTACATTCTGAGACCTATCAATTAGCCAGTATTTAATCCATTTTATGTGTGCCGTGTTAATTTTATATTCTATTTTTTAAATCAAAATGTCATGTGGTATCAAGTCAAACATCTTAGGGAAGTCTAAGTATATTACCTTTATCAAACTTGCAATCTCAAAAAAAAAGTGTTTCCATAACGCATGTTGATTTGTATTAATTACATTATCTTCCTTTAATTCTTTCTGTCCCTTATTAGTTGCTCCATTATTTTGTCAGGCTGATGGGCCTATGATTATCTGGGTCATCCCATTTACCATTTTTAAAAATTGGCACAACATTAGCTTTCTTCCAATCTTCTGCAATTTCCTCCAGTGCTCTAAGACTTACTGAAAAACAACATTAATATTCCAGCGAGTTCCTCAGCCAAATCTTTTAAAAGTCTCTTGGATGCAAGTTATCTGGACCTGCTGATTTAAAAATGTCTAACCTTAGTAGCTTCTGTTTAACATCCTCCAGAGATAACACTTTCTATTCCACTAACACGATATGGTGAGACTCCTCTATTTTTTCCCCACATACAGAACAGAAATATTTACTGAACACATCTGTCTTTTCTGCATTATAAGTTGGCAGTCATAGGCAAGAGTCAAAATCTCAGTAGTGAATGAAAGATGATAGAGTGGGGGAGACACCTTGGAGGGCCTGAAAAGTGAACACCAGTAACTTATGTTTGATGTAATAGAAAAGACGGAGTCAGTGGGGGGATGCAAAGAGGGGTAACAAGGTCAAAGCAACAGGCTAGGAAAATGATCTTTGCAGCAGCATTCTGAATGGATGTGAACAGGACAAGGTTTCAATATGTCAAGTTCAGAGCGAAGGATGTTGACGTAATTGAGATATGAGATGGAAGCTGGACACGAGTTTTATCTGTGTGTATGGATAGGAAAGGCCATATCTTAGATATGCTATGCAGAAAGAATCTGCAAAATTTACACATAGCCTAGACATAAGGATCTAGAGAAAAGTCAGAGTCAAAAATGACATCCATGTCACGGGCCTGAGTGAGAGGCAGGATAGGGGTGTTGTGTACAATGTAGTAAACTGCATGGAACTTGGAGAAAGGATCATAAGTCTTGGGAGGGAAGAGTTTGGAGGAGGTACTAAGAAGTCAGTCTGTGTGCACATGACTGGAATGCTCGCTGCAGTTGCAGAATATCTTCAATTAGTTCTCTTAATAAAGAGCCAGTTTAGTTTTAGAAACATGAAATCCTCTTATGTTGTTACCTAGCACATGGTGCATAAAACATGGTGGCAGTGTTCATTGCAAGGAAGAGTCTGATTAACAGGAAAATAAAGCAGCACGTGGAAACAGAACAGGAGGGACTCAGACCACTGGGAATGCTGCACCTCCAGACCAAAAACCTTCCACAAGGATGAAAGAATGAACTGAGTCTGTATACAGAGCTGACCCTGGGGGATAAATGTGAGAAAATGACAGTAAAGCTTTTTTTTTACTATCTAGTTGGGAAAAAAGTATGAGAAATGAGTGAGACACCATTGCCAGAAATAGGCCCCAAACTCTGGAACAGCTGATAAAATACTGATGAGTACTGTGACCCCAGACAGAATGCAACTGTAGAGATACCCCCACACTCACACTCACCCCAAAACCAAGAAACAGAATAGGGAATAAATACTTCAGTTATAGAACTGAGACCTCTGGCATCCATCCAGAGCTTTGGTGAAAGATTCCTAATTAGATAGAGAACCATTTGTGGGACATGTGACTCCAGTTTACAAGAGAGGTTGTTTTTATCCTTTCCCTGGACAGTTCAGCTGTCCTTGTTACTTGGAAACATTTCTCTAGGCTTAGATCTGCTTCTCTTAACAATGTTAGCCACCAGTACAGAACAAGTACACAGGCTCAAGCTACAGGAACCCAGGAAGCAGGACAGAGACAGAGTGACTGAGAATACAAGCTTCATGGTTCAGTGCGTAATGTGGAAAACAAGACCGTGCAGGGCAGAAAGAAAATGCCCAGACCATGGGCAACAGTGCAAGGGGTGTGGGAAACAAAACCTCTGTGTGTTCTGAGGTCAGTGGGAAAATGCAGGCCTTCAATAAGAAACCCATCAACAAGAGACATTATTGCTTGGATATTAGAGTAGTGACACACAAGAGCACCACCCACTGTTGGGCAGAAGGGCAGTCCAAGTCATGGATTTGATCACAATACAACACCAGAATATCCTCAACATGGGAGAGGCGGGAGAGCAATCCATCGTGGGCTGTGTTCAGCATTTTAATAGAACATAAGGATATATTTCAAGGAGATGGACATCTAGAGGGCAAGCTGGACTTAGAAATAGACATTGATGTGAAGTCTGAGAGACTAACAGAGTTTCATTAGCTCTGGTGGAGCCATGGAAGAAGGTACTGGCAAGCTGCAAAGAAGAGGCATCATCACAGTTGAAACTAGAACAGACTGGATCAGTAGCCTTGTAGTTGTGAGAAAACCTTCAAGTAAAATGAGATCTTCATTGATCCAAAACCACTTAACAGAGCATTGAAATGACATCACTCCCCTTAACCAATGACTGAGGATATACTACGTGATCTATGCAAGGCAAAATTGTTAACAGTCTGTGATATCAAGAATGGGTTCTGGCATAGTAAGCTAGTTAAGCCATCCAGCCACCTGACAACCTTTGCCACACATTTTGGCAGGTACCACTAGGTATCAATGCCTATGGGTATCAGCATGGTCCCAACGGTGTTCCAGACACTAGAGACTCCCAGGCATCAGGATTGTAGCTAATGACATTCTGATTGTAGGAGAAGGAGATATCAAGGAAAAGGCAATCCAGGACCATGATACCTAGCTGCAACAATTCCTCAACAGGCACTGGGAGTGGAATATTAGGCTGCATGCAGACAAACTGAAGCTGAGGAGAACTGAGGTCCCCTACATTAGACCTCTATTGACATCTGAGGGACTCTGACTGGACCCTGAGAAACTGAGGGCCATTGGGGAAATGTCCAGACCAAAGGATGTGAAAACAGTTCAGCAATGTATAGGAATGGCCAACTATCCAGATTCTGTATTTACCTACCAGAAGCCTGTGAACCCCTGAGATGGTTAACACACACATATCAGCATGGGAATGGTCAGAGACCCAAGAATAGGCCTTTGAAAGAGTAAAGAATCATAAGTGAAGCACCAGTCCTAAAGTACTACAGCCTTGCAGGGCATCATTACGGTGTGATGCCTCTGAGGGGGCCTAAAAGCTGCTCAGCTACAAAACCAGCAGACCATAGCATTTGCTAATAGAAGCTCAGAAAGGGGATATGCTCAGACAGAGAAGCAGCTACTGTGCTCTTTGGAATGGAATGATTCCATCAGTTCACCTTTGGGCACAAGGTGGATGTGCAGTCTGATCCCAGGCCTTTAGACAGCACCATGAAGAAGCCACTACAGAGTGCACCCAAGCGGCTACACTGCATATTGAGACTCCAGTGCAAGAAAGTCACTACTGGTGGTAGTTAGCCTGAGCAAAGCATACCTTCCAGAGTGCAACACAGATAAACTATGTCCTGCTCCAGAGTTATCAACATGCCACAGTACCTTCGCATCTGCGATGGGAGGCTCCAGGAAACCCAAAAAAGCACCGAATAGGATGGGGTGCTACAAGCAGTAAAGCAGTTCACACTCCAGGGCTGGCCAGATGAACAGAAGCAAGTACCTCAGGTGAGGGATGAGCTGTGTGTACAAAATGGGATTTTATTTAAAGTGGACCAAGCAGTAATCCCAGCAGTTGTAAGAGCTAACATCATGATACAGATACATGCTTCCCACCTGGGTATAGAGGCATGCCTGAGATGTGTCAGGTAGCATATGTACTGCCCAGTTGAGAGCATACATGGAACAAAGCAAGGTGTGCAAAGAGTATAGTGATTAATGGTAGGGTCTCCCTACAGCCTCATGAAATCCCAACCAAATCCTGGGAGAAGGTCAGAACAACCTGCCCACTTTTAATATTAGGAAGTGCATGGTCACAGTAGATTACTACTTCCTTTTCTGGGAGATAGACACTCTAGCAAGAACTGTGATTGTGACAGGGATGTGGCTACCAAACCGTCACGTCTTCTACAATCACAGACCACTCTGAGACATTTTGCTAGTAAACACACTTTAGAGTGTCTCAATACCTCTGCCAATACTCTTCAGTTCATCCACACCTTTGCATTGTTTTCCAGCTTTCTACCCCCTTCTCCTGCGGGGGTGGAGGAGTTTGAGATGCCCCTACTTAGAGATCTCCCATTGTCAGGCTTTCTTAGCCTTCTCTCACTTCCCTTTTCTCTCTCTGTCCTCTTCCTTCACAAGCACTTCCTTCCTGTGCTCTTTGTAAACCACTTGCCTGTTGATGGGCTAATTAGCTCATTAACTTCCTAACCCCAATCTGGCCTAGTAATCAGGCACACCCCTGACCAGTTAGGTCTTCTCCAGGGGGAACATAATTGGTGCTAATAGTGACCAGAGTGCTGGCTCAAGCTTCATCTCTCAGCATCCTGTAACATAACCTCCCCTGACCTAACAGAAGGAAGTTTCTTTTCCCTTGCTCTACTGTACTGGAGGCTTTATTAGGGCAATCTCTCTCCTTTCCCTAAGGGTCGTAGTCTTGGATCCTCCTATAGGGTCTTGCCATTCTATATGCACACAAAAAACCACATTTTGTTGGTGGAGGTTGCCCCCATAGCTCTGTCTCCGCCCACAGATCCTTACCCCAAGGCCAGCCTGTTGAGTTATTCTCTCTGCTTCCGCCCTCTTTGTTTGTCAGGGTTTGCTTTGACTCTCTTTCCTCCTGGACACTATGGGGGTCTGTTTTGCCCAACTCTCCAAAGAGTTCCAGAGGTGCCTCCTCCCAATATTCGAAAAGTAAGAACTCAACTAACTGTTCAGCGTCCATGGATGAGCTCATGTTACCTCCACTCCTGGATCCTGGATCTTTTTTCATCCTCCCGCTCAGTACCCTTCTTCCCTTTCATCCTGTCTTGTCTTTTTGTACAGCGGCTTCTATCCCTGGTTCATCTCTTCCTTTCCCTTTGGGTATTGTTTCCTCCTACCTTGGTTTTATTTTTTCCTGCCTGGGTCTCCCAATGCCAGTTTGTCTTTCCAATGGGAAGGGCCTCTAGTTGGTGATGAACACAACAGGGTGGAGTGATCTATCCAGTAACCCAAGGCAGCCTCTTCTGGACCTTCAGGGGTATCTCTGCCACAGGTCAACACATTTTATCCCCATGGGCAGTCTAATTTCAATCTTGCTCCAATTCCCACCATCCCAGAGAGCAAGATGAAACTGCACTCCATGTATGGGCAGTCTCTCTTCACATGTCCTTACTGCCTGCGCTGGTAACAGGTCCACTGAATGCATCTGATGAAGTGAGCTGTAGCTCACGAAAGCTTGTGCTCAAATAAATTGGTTAGTCTCTAAGGTGCCACAAGTACTCCTTTTCTTTTTGCGAATACAGACTAACACGGCTGCTACTCTGAAACCAGGTAAGGATATGAGTCCCTGTCGGAGATCCTATGGACTCTTCCCTTTTCTCTACACCCTTCCCAGCAGTGGGTTTCCAGGACTTCTTCCCCTGATACAGTCCCCTAAATGGTTGGCCTTCTTTCCCGGAGAGGTCTGCCTCTGAACTCCAGTCAATTTAACTGCTGCATCTAAGGTACCTGGCTGATGCTGGCTGATCCACAGCTGTATGTTTCAGGGAGGCTCTTCAGGAACTGCTCCAAAATCAGAGTCCAAAATCTAACCCCTACAGTTCAGGTATCCAATGTCAGCCATGGGGTAGCCCAATCTGTCATCTTTTCGGTGAATGCTCATGGACACAACCCCCTCCCACACAGTCCATTTCACAACTCAGAACTTCTGTCTATAATTTTTGGTGGACAGACACATCTGATCCAGGATAGCCACCTGATAGTCTCAGGCCTGCATATTATTTAGAACCATGTAGGCCAGTTGGGCTTCCCCAGTCAAATAAGGGTCCAGCCACAGGTCCAGATTCCCTGTCCCAGCCTTCACCCATACCCAACCTCTTGAAGATGCCCAGAAACGTGTTGGAATTGTCCATGGAGCCCATCTTACATAGTCCGGTCCCTGTGTCTGGCTGCCATTTTCCACCTCCGGACTCACCACCCTTTGTAGTAACTGCTGTCTGCACATTTGCATGCTTCCACATGAAATCCTGCATACTCTTTTATTGCTCCATCTGCCAGGCAAGCAATGCCTGCCTCTCCAGGTGGTGTGATTGCTGGAAGCTTTGCACGGTCTTCTACATTTCCCTTTTTTGTTCCATCAGCCACTGCAGGGTCTCCTCCATTGTCCAGGCAGCTGAATCTTTACACTGGCCCCTCTCTAGGAGGTTATCCATTTGAACAAATCAAGGCAACATCCTGGACAAGTCCCTACATGTAATGGGGATGTGGCTACCCTACCCACACCTCTTCTACGAACATAGACTGCGCAGACATTCTTGCTTGTAAACATTGGTGTGTACTTCAAAGTGTCTCAGTCCCTCCATCAATACATATCAGTGAATCCACACCTTTGCAGTGTTTTCCAGCTTTCTGCTCCCTTCTCCTATGGAAGTGAGGGGGAGTTGAGGTGCCTTTACTCAGAACTACCCTTATTAAGATCTCTTAGCTTTCTCTGTCTCTTTCTCCCTCTTCCTTTTCAAGCTTTTCCTTTCTGTTCTATTTTTAAATTACTTGCCTGTTAATGCTCATAACTTCCTAACCCCAGTCTGGCCTACTGATCAGGCACACCCCTGACCAATTAGGCTTTCTCTGGGGAACCTAATTGGTGCTGATAGTGACCAGAGTGCTGGTTCAAGCTCCATCTCTTAGCACTCTGTCACAGTGATTCAGAAATTGAAGGCACATTTTGCAAGGTATGGCCTAGCTAACACACTTTGCTTGGAGAAGGCTACAGTACACTGCAGTAGTAGTTAAACAATTCAGCATCAAATGGGAAATGGAGCACAAGCCTTCTTCCGCTGGGTATCCAGAAAGACCAAAAGGCAGAGTCACCAATAAAGACAGCTAAGAAACTGATGGCAAAGGCAAAACAGACAGGAAGGGATCCCTACCTAGCAATGCTGGACCATTTCAGTACACCCTCTCAAAGACTAGAGTAGCCCTGCATAGGGACTGATGATCCATAGAATCCTCTGCTTCCTATGAGGGGTAGTCTGCTATAGCTCAGTGGAGGAATGATGGACAGGACAGAGAAGCAGTTAAGAGAACATCAAGCTAAGCAGACATCTTCCTACAACAAAGGAGCCAAGGAACTGAAGCCACTATGCACAAATGAACAGATGTGGGTCCAATATCAAATAGTCATACAAAGCAATGGCAAAAGGCAACAATCTAAGCTGCAGTGGGACAGATGAGGTAGCTACAGCTCAGGACAGTGACAGAGACAAAACTGAAGATAACTGTGAAGCAGCAGCAGACAACCAGCACCCCTGGACAGATGGGGTAAGACAGGGCAGGAGGACTTATAAAGTGCCTCAGCCTACAGATGGCCTAATGTAGGAGAGTCAGAAGAAACAAGGCATATAAGCAACAGAAGAACAGGACCCCATCCAGTAGAATAAAGGCAGCAACAGGGTGGAAGCAACTCCACCAACAGCACTAACACAAACTAGAAGTGGGAGACTAGCCTGAAGAATTATAGGACACTTGAAGGACTGTGAGGCCTAACAGGCTACAATGGGCTGATGATAAAGACTTTTTCCCCTATGGTGGTCTATGTACTAGTAACTTCTGATCCCAGCAAGTCAGAAAACTCTTGCATAAAAAATACAAGAACAACATCATTAAAGGAAAGATGTAGCAACCTGAATGTAACTTGGAAGAAGGAACGCAGATTGCAGGAGGGAAGAGTTTGGAGGAGACACCAGGAAGTCAGTCTGTTTGCAATTGCTATGAATGCGGTGACCAGAACTGCATGCAGTATTCAAGATTTGGGTGTACCATGGGTTTATATAGAGGCAATATGATATTTTCTGTCTTATTATCTATCCCTTTCCTAATGATTCCTAACATTCTGTTAGCTTTTTTGACTGCTATTGCACATTGAGCGGATATTTTCAGAGAACTATCCATAGTGATTCCAAGATCTCTTTCTTGAGCAGTAACAGCCAATTTAGACCCCCATCATTTTATATGTATAGTTGGGATTATGTTTTCCAAGGTACATTACTTTGCATTTATTAGCATTGAATTTCATCTGCCATTTTATTGCCCAGTTTTGTGAGATCCCTTTTTAACTCTTTGTAATCTGCTTTGGACTTAACTAGTTTGAGTAGTTTTGTATCATCTGCAAATTTTGCCACCTCACTGTTTACCCCTTTTTCCAGATCATTTATGAATATGTTGAACAGAACTTGGCCCAGAGCAGACCCTTTGTGACACCAGTCTGAGAACTAGCCACTTATTCCTACCCTTTGTTTCCTGTCTTTTAATCAGTTACTGATCCATGAGAGGATCTTCCCATTTATCCCATGGGACTGCTTACTTTGCTTAAGAGCCTTTGGTGAGGGACCTTGTCAAAGGCTTTCTGAAAATCTAAATATACTATAACCACTGGATCCCCTCTGTCCACATGCTTTTTGACCCCCTCAATGAATTCTAGTAGATTGGTGAGACATGATTTCCCTTTACAAAATCCATGTTCACTCTTCCCCAACAAATCGTGTTTATCTATGGGTCTGATAATTCTGTAATTATATAATTACTATAGTTTTAACCAATTTGCCTGGTACTAAAGTTATGCTTACCAGCTTGTAATTGCCTCTGGAGCCTTTAAAAAAAATTTGTTGTCACATTAGCTATCCTCCAGTCATCTGGTACAGAAGCTGATTTATATACCACAGTTAGTTATTCTGCTATTTTACATTTGAGTTCCTTCAGAACTCTTGGGTATGTACCATCTGGTCCTGGTAACTTACTACTGTATAATTTATCAGATTGTTCCAAAACCTCCTCTAATGACACCTCAATATGGGACAATTCCTCTGATTTGTCACCTAAAAGGATTGGCTCAGGTTTGGCTCACATCCTCAGTCATGAAGACTGATGCAAAGAATTAATTTAGTTTCTCCTTATCTTCCTTGAGTGCTCCTTTAGCATCTCAATCATCCAGTGGCCCCACTGGTTGTTTAGCAGGCTTCCTGCTTTTGTTTCCTTCCTCTCATGGAGTAAGAAACACAGCCTCTAAGACTTATAATTGCACAAGATAAAGATTAGGGTTAAATTTAATGAGGTGTGGCCCTTTCTAGTCTACTCTTTTCTGTTTTAAATTCTTATGTTGAGTCCATCACTGTGGCATTTGAGCTCCTTTTCTGGCTAAGATTAAATTTGATGATAGAAATCTCATCAGATTAGTCATTCCTTTTCCACTGAAATGTCTAAATGTTACAGTACATTGCGAAAATACCCTATGTAAGCAAATGTCAAAATAGTTTGATTTCTGCAAAAGATCCTGCCAAAGTAGGATATAGATAGGATTAGAAAATACAGAATTTGACTTATAACACTGACTTTGGACTCTTTTTCTCCAAGCTTTGAAAGGAGTTAATCACTGATTGCTTTTGCAGTAGAATCCCACCTAACTGAATGGTATCAGGCCCTTCTCTTTGGCATGTACGTTGCCCTAATCAGTGTTAAGCCATGTGTGCTATACTTTATTTACAAGTCTTAAAATGTTCTGTTTCTATGAAATAACTGTCATATACTGATATATGGTGGCTTTTTCTGCACATAGAGGGCCACCTTCTGCTTTCAACATGCACCTGCATTAATCAGAGTAACTGTTGCACGCCTCAGAGTTATTCCAATTGGTAATAGTGTAAATGAAAGCAGAATTGGCTCCAATGGGCCATATTTATCCCTGGTATACCAACTCCCCTGAGCTCAATAGAGTTAAATCAAGGGTGAAATTAACCATACACACATAGTAACATTTAAGTTTTATGAAACTGAATTTTGAAATTGAAGCCTTGATAATGTATTTTCTTTAGCATTGAAGCGGAGAGAATAGCTGAGGTTTGCCTGAGAATACCAGTCACAATGACCATATTTACTTATTCCTCCTCCAATGTATTTTAACTTGAAGACAGTTTTACAGTTTCTGTAAGGCTTTTTCATAATCTGATTTATGGTGATCCCAAACACTTGGCTAAAAGAAACAAAACATAAAGGGCAAAATTGACTAGGATTTAGTTCTATTTTTGAATATGAAAACCATCGTATGATGCGTTATCTGGCACGAGTCTCAATGCTGGAATAACACTGACTAGCTACAAGGTCGGAAATGAATTATAAAATGTTCAAAGGAAATTAGCTTTTACATTTCCATTCAACTAGATCAGGTACTACAGCACTTTATTTTGAGTGTGTTGTTGATGCAACATATAGTTTTCATAGAAATAGATAGAGGAAGTCATTAACAATCAATTTTAACAGTGATGTGCCAAGCTAAATGTGATGCTGGCAGAGCTGGTGCCAGCTCATGCCGAGACCCTTAGGCCCCACTGAATACTGACAAATACATAACTGGAAACCAGTCTGTGTGAGTATTGTTAAAATAGGTATTAGATTTATAGAGGTGTGTTTAGTGTTTGGACTTCATAAAATGTTTGTGGGTTGCTGCATGCATTAATCTCACACGTAAATATCTGTATCCTATGTTATAAGGTAATATTTAAGTGTTTGCTTTGTAACTATCAAAGTGATTGCTATGAAACCAGAAACCCCCACAGTCAGAAGAAAATCATCATCAAGTGTGAAATACTAGTTTGTAATTGTGTTTTTTTAATAAACACATCTGAACTACATTTATAGTAGAACTACATTTAGTAGTAGGCAAGATTTTTTTCAGCAGTGAATGACTTATTTCCATAACCTAGTGCAGGGATCGGCAACCTTTGGCACGCAGCGCTTCCCGCAGCCCCCATTGGCCTAGAGCGGCGAACCGCAGCCAGTGGGAGCTGCGATCGGCCGAACCTGCGGATGCAGCAGGTAAACAAACCGGCCCGGTCCTCCAGGGGGCTTACCCTGTCAGGCCACGTGCCAAAGGTTGCCGATCCCTGACCTAGTGTCTTATCATGCCACTCTTATGAGTACTGATTAAATGCTTCTTAGCCTGATACCTGCTCAATAGTGACTGTTTAATTACAATCCTTTAAGCTGCCATGAGGATGAAGAGAATAAATTATAAGGACTGGCATTTTAATAAGGAAGTTGGGTTTTGTATCTTCACTGCCCTGTTCCCTACCTCTTCCCCCCCGCCCAAAGAAACCACACACTGTTACATATATGGTAGGCTGTGAACCTTTTAAAAAACTTTTCCCCATAGATACATACACAAAAAGTAATGATTCTTGTTTTAGTTTTTCCCCTTTTTTGGTCTTTGTCCCTTCATGAAGGGAGGTTCACACCTTAAGAGCCGGACATAAAAATTTGCTTGTGGAAGGAGATGCAGAGGCCTATAACTGTCTCCAACATAGTTTCATTTTATTAGCCACAATAAGTGACCAACACATGGTGATTTGGTCCCATGTAGGTAGGTGCTCTAGAGTCTCACGTGTCTTTGTGGTAGATAGAAAGGGGAAGAAATTGCAGCCAGAATTTTCAAGTATCCATTGATCTTGTCCTAGAGTATTTCAAAATGGTCATCCCAAAATTGAGGCACCTACAATCAGGGACCATTTTTGAAATTATTAGCTTCTGTTCCTAGTGGGAGATCTGCTCTTCTTGCTACATGCACAGAAAGGAAGCAGAAAACTTATATATTGGTCACCAGCCATCAAGGTCAAGACCATGCGGCCAATCAGGAGGCAGGCAGGTCACAGAACGCTCAAAGATGGTCCACCCACATCTGCAAATTCCCTTCTAATCTGATGAATTGATATGGTGTAATGGTTACGGCTGTTTCCCAGGAACCCCTAGGCTAGGTTTTGAGCCCACAGTCCTGATATGGAGAATCAAAAATGATCCTCACTAAATTGTTCCAATAGTTAATTACCTTCACTGTTAAAAATGTACACCTTATTTCCTGTCTGCTTGGGGTTAGGGCTTTTGTGATTTTTCAGAGAGGGTCCTCTGGAGGGGATTGGGAATAAAAACATTGTTCAAATTGCATTCTTATGGCAGAAAGGCTTTCTCCAAGAGGAAGTCTGTGATGTTCATAAAGATGGTCAGACTCTGGATTTGGCTGATGTTTTCTGAGAAAGTGTTTTATAATTGGATCTCCTCCATAGAGAGTGCTTCGTCCTGGACTTGGTGATCTGCATTGTCCCAGAGCAACAGTGTTGTTGGGATGGTTTAAAAACTGAAATTCGATCTCTGATGCAGCTGGGGGTTGATCCACCAATTGCTTTGAAAATTAGGACCAAGCCTTAAACTGGTGTCAGAAGCTGACTGGGGGTCAGTGGAGGGAGCTGAGCACAGGCCTGACTTACTCACAGTGGTCTGAACCATGGATGAGGTGAGCAGCCACCTTCTGTAACAGTTGAAATCTGTGGATTGTCTTCACATACAACTTCAGATACTATGAGTTACAGTTATCCAGCCTGGATGCCTGGATTATTGTGATCAAATCCTTGTCCAAGAAGAAGGAACAAAGTAAACCCATAGTAAGCTGGAAGTGAAAGGAGGCATTCTTAGAATCAGATACATGGTTATTTATATTTGTGCAAAGTGAATACAAAGCAAGAGTTAAATGCTACCTTATCAGGATGGTAGCATTTCAGACCCACTTTTCAGAAATATAAATGACTCCACAAAGATCAAGGCAGTGGAGAATCAGACATCTAGGGGTTTGGTTCTTGCCACTACAGAATACAAAACACAGATCCAGGTTTGGGTCCAGGCCTATTTCTATTAGACGTACAGTAAGTTGAGAGGTCATGTCCAAAAAGTGAGCTCCTGGCATCTGGCTCTGGCAGCTAATTTTGTATTTTTTCACTTCCAGTTTTATTTGAGTTTTCCCTTAAGAATTTGCTGAAGCCAGAAAAATATAATTCGTGGAGGAAAATAAATGTGCAAAAAATAAAGGAGACAGGCAAAATTATTTTATAAATTCTTTCAGCCTAGTGGCCTCTCCTATAACATCTCATGAGAGTGATGTTCTATAATGTGAAAGCTGTTTGAAGTTGCAAGTGATAAAAATGATAAATTGCATACAGCTTTAAGCTCCCCAGAACAAAAAACCTGAAGGAATGTCTGCAAAATTGGAGTCCATGAAAAACAGTCTGAGAAAAACAGGGAGCTATAGGATGGTCTTATATGCTGGTTTTCCAAACAGTGGCACAATCAGCATTAGTGAGTAAGTTGCTGAATGGAATATATTTTAGATTTTGGAATATAAAACTACTAAAAGGCCACTTAGATGATCATAGCCGTTCCAGGATTTTAATTTAAATGATAGGAATTCTGGCTGATTGGGTCAGATTTATGGAAAATGATATACTGTCACTTTTGCATATTGATATAGATCCTATAGAGGAGCATTTAGTAGTCAGGAGAGAAAAATTCTAAATATAGAAAGGATGGAATGATGCTTATCTCATAGTCTTCTAGATGTATGTCCTGAAAATGGCACTTATGCCCAAGAATGCTGTTCTGGAGTGGCAAAGATATATTTTTTCTGGATATTATTCTGATGACACAGAATGTGCACTGGGGAGGAATTGGCTCCATTTACCCCTCAGAATACTGACATTTTCAAGGCTGTCTGGCATACAAATGCTTAGGAGGAAGTATACATACTGTGTGTACATTTTCAGTCTTTAAAGGATTAAGAGACTTTCCTAAGTATAGGCAGACTTTGAGACCTATAACCATGGAAGAAATACATCCAATAAAATTTGGCATCTGATTTCATGGCCAGCTTTTAGGACCCACAAAATCTACAGCTGGCTGGGGGGGGTGGGAGTACAATTTGTATAAGGTCCCAGTATGCAAACCGTCCCAAATATCAGGTCTAAATTCTGCTCTATCTTCTAATAGCCACACAAACAGGCAACAGGGGATATTTCTAGTGACTAAAGCCATCCTGCTGGAACTGCCGAGGGTGCAGATTCCAAAGAAGTACCGTGGGGTTGTCTCATGCTCACAGGAGTTGCAGGCAAACCTCTCTAGATAAAAAGGTGGTGAGGGGGAAAGAAGTGGGGAGTTACTTGTTAGTGGCAATGACTGGACAGCTCCTCAGAGCTGCAAAATACTCACACACACACACACTGCTTTCCTTCCTCCAGCTATGTAGGGAGAGGTTACCCTCCAGCTCCCTGTGGGCCCTACATACTCCCACTTTACTTTGTAATGTCTTTGTGTCAAATACTGAAAAGTGTTAAGAAAAGGCGAGGGGACTATCTGAATCTCGTGGCGGGAGGGGGAAGAAGCATAGTCAGCAGTTTTAGGGAAAATAAAGTGACTGTACTCAGGCAGGCGAAAGCTACTGCACTGAAAGCAAGTAGTAAAGAAGAAGGGAGCCATTTGTAGGTAATCAATAAATACAAGGCAAGGAGCTGAAGAGGGTATGGAGTGAGAGGAACATTAGGATCCTCCCTGTTAGAAGCGATTGCTATAGATACATTGGAGCCAGGGACTATCCGTCAGTGAGCTCCTAATATGGATGAGAAAGGAAGCTGTTTAGTGGCAGCCTGTTCCAAACAAAAGACGGTCCAGGTTTCTTGTTATAGAGTGTGATTTATGTGGTGGCAGGAATAATTTGCACACAGAAATGGAAGTGTCTGAGAGTTAGGACTTTATCTCATAGTCCTAAAAAAAGATGGGACTTGCTGGTAGCAGATACTCCTTGGGCTCAGTCAGTTGTTGACCTGGGAATGGGGTGCATCCTCAGTGATCATTTTTCCATTGGTTTTAAATTAACTCAGGAGAAACCGGGATAGCAAACTCTTCTGTCAAACAGGAAAGCCTATGATTACGAGGTGAACACCTAAAGGGCCAATTAAAATTCTGAAGCAAAACAATTTGTGAACATATATTGAATGAACATGTTAAAATTCAGTATGGTAAGAAGAATGTAGAATTACATGGAGAAAAAGGGGCACGTAATGTCCCACTAACTACCTATAGACCGGGAACCTATGTAAACTACGGCACACTGGACTTATGGCAAGGTTGCCTGATTTACACGCTACAGCACTGCAGACTTCAGAGGCAAACTGGATATTTTACTGCAGTGTGAGAAGCATTGAAATAGCTTCAGATCTGGTTTGAGAACCTGATCCTGCAGGGTGCGGAGAGCCTTTTGAGAGTGACCACCTTCAGCCCAAAGGGAGCTGAGAGGCCTCAACACCTCATGGAATCCAGCCTTTATAGAACTGTTTATTTCATGGTATTGATTGTGTCATTCATTTAGGATGCGTTTTTCAAAGGAGCCCAGTGATGTCAGTGCCCAACTCCCTAAGATGCCTTTGAAAATCCCAACCTTAACAGTTACTGTAATTTTTGGTAACAAACCTTTTTTTAAACATATTTTACTCAGTCGTTTCTGGTTGCTAATTCCTGGATTGATTGTATTACAATAGCTCTACTTTTTAAACCTGTTTTCATTTGGTGGTGGAATGAGGAGAAGCACAATTACTGCACAAATGGAAATGGCAGGTAGAGTTATTCTATTGCTAATTTTTAATTGGTTTCTGTCTGGCCCGATTGGGTATAATAAATATCTTACGAGCCATAGTGCTTTGTTATCTAACTCCTGGGGTCTGGCTCAGCTGCATCCGGTAAACCATCTCACTTAAACAAGCACACAAAGTTTCTGAGCCTTAACAGCTGGACAAGCGAAAATCAACTTAATAATGTAATTCAATGCCAGGAAACCCAAGGAACTACCCCAGAAATTGCAGTCAGAGAAGATATGAAAGCAAGAAAAATCCTGTTTCTTAATTTGATGTTGGCTCTCTTAACTGGATCTCAGTTCCAGCAGAACTTAAGTAAATCAACTAATGCGGCATGTTCTGCACATAGAACAGGAGACCTACACATACAGCTAGGCAGATCTGTCCCAAAAGTGTTTGGTGCACAGTATTTACTTTCTGGCTAATGTAGCTACAGACATAATTTTTACTGATCACCCCAGGAGCATTTGCTCATAAAAAGTCATATATGAACACTAATTCTCTTTCACAACCAGCCATTTTTCTTATTTCCCAATAACTATCAGTACTTATATTTTGTACCCTTTTCTAAAATTCAGGTAGCAGATTGGTGGTGGTGGGAGGGAGCATATACATACCTAGAGACATAGTTTGATGGGTATTAGATGGACATACTCTGATGATTAAAGCACTGGCCTTGGGAGACCCCTGTTCAAGTCCCTACTCTGGTTGATTCAGAAAGATCTGAAATGAAAAACCTCATCTCTGGAATAAGTAGCACAGGGACTCAAATGTGGGTTTCCCAGCCTGGTGCACAAACCGTCAGGGCATATGCATTTTTGACAGCTGCTGTGAAAGGGACTTGTCACCCTATGGTTATCTCTAGCTAGACAAGAGGCCTGTGATGGGTTTCCTCCCCATCACCTCTTAGAGGGGTAAAAAACAAGCACACAAAAAAACCCAAAGCAAAACACCCAGTGAGAGACGAGCTTCACACGTGTGGGATAACTGACTGATTGCCTTCAGGCCAGAGGAGGCAGTTAGCTGAGGATCCATTGTGCACCTGCGCCTTATAAGTAGACTGAGAGAAGTCAGTTGGGAGACTGACTACCTACAAGAAAGGTAGGACTCTCTTGCAGAGAGGGAGGTGCAGGAAGTGAAATAGACTTTTGTCAGGGTAGGGTCTGGAGTAAACAGAGAAGCTGCCAAAGTCCCTATAAAGGAAATGCAGAGAAGAAGCTGAGGGGAGTGGCTTGATTATCTCAAGGAGGGCCAAAGTAGAATTTGTTTTGAGATATTGGGTTATGCTGTTTAACTGGACTTTTGTAACACCAGAAGCGGGCTTGAACTTTTGATTGACCTGGCTGAAGAATCATGCCACAGAAGGCCGGAAAGGAGACAGGACATTGTGGGGCCAAGGAAGAGGCTGCCAGGGGGATCACTACAGATGAGCGACTCTGCAATTCTGTGGCCTGATGCAAGGGGGCACTCTAAAGGTGTGTACAGCCTCCTCTAAAGACCATAACTCTCTCCCACTGACTCCGTTGGAGAATCATGCAGTGCTGGACTCCAGTTGTTGCACAGTGAAGATCAAACCCAACCCCAGCTCCACTGTTCAAGGAGCTTGTGCTCTCTCTCTGCATTAGAGTGCTCTGCCCCTGCCAGGATCAGCCTGTAAAAAATAAGTCAACATCTTTCACAAACAATATACTTTAAGGTTGTTTTTTATAGGAAAATGCTGTTTTGGTCAAACTGAATTTTGTTTTATGATATTTTCAGTTCACAAGAGGATTCCATTTTCCCATCTGTAACAGGGGTGTAGCACAGCCCCCTTTGCTCCTGCCTCTGCTCTGCCCCAAAAACCACTCAGAGACCCTCTGGCTCAGCAATCACTGGTGCAGTTTATTTGTAGTGTGCAATCCCACCATATACAGCATGGGGGTTTCAGTCTAAAAGACTTTCCAGCCTCTGCAGCCAGGAGAGAAGCACATCCACTCTCTGACCTTCTCCCCCCTCCCCCTTTCTGTCTGCCTCCATTTGGCTTCCTTCCTCTGAGGCTTTTATGCAGCCCCAGGGTAATCAAGCTGGCGGCTGTTTCCCCTTTGCCAGTCAGGCACAGGTTTCTCTAGCCAGTTCCAATTTACCTCCCTTAATTGGAGCTGGTGTGTCAGAGGGCTGGCTCAGCAGTTCTTGCCCAGCACCCTCTCACACCATCAAAGCTTTTACTCTTCACACTTTAAAGGTCATCTTACAAAATATTTTGATGCTCCATTATAAATGGTCTAACCTGCCTTCTCTGGGTCACTTTAACAAATCTTAATGAAAATCTCACTTGACCTACACCTGACCAATAAAAATATCTTATCTGGATTGATTGATTGAACTTTTTTCAGTGCAGACAATTCATTCTGAAAGGGTAAGGTTGTTAGTTATTTTCAGCAAAACTAAAAAAAGTGACTTTGGGGCCTCACAATGCATTGACATTTTCACACGTAATGGGACAAATAAATGGAAGACTACTAAAGGAAAATGGCAGCAGGTTTCTACCAGATGTCATGAAGACAGATAAATATCTGTCACATATGTGGCACTTGGCTTTATGGGCGAAAGGATATAAAAACTAGTCCCAGTACAAAACATTTAAAAAGCTCAAACATTTTCTAAAACTTTTGTTTTGTTTTGTTCCTGTATAGTTGATGGTATAGCATGGCAATCATTTGGGATGGCCTGTGGTTTTACTACTTGCAAATAATGCATCCTCCAAAACTCATACTGACAAAGATTTATGGAATACTGTAACACCACATATTCTCTGTCTCTCTACATAGATATTCTTTAAACCATATTATATGTTAGTTCCCACATTTCTAGTGCTGTCTATAGCTCTAATTTAACTTATCAGAGGCAAACATTTCCAGAAATTGTGGGCAGTTAGCATAAAGAATTTCTGCTACAAGCTAGGGGCTTATCAGTTAGAAATAACAGAGGAGGTGAGAGACCTGGATTTGTGAGTTGATCACAGGAAGACTGTGAGCAACCAATGTGATGTGGCTGTGAAAAACGCAATTACAATCCTAGGATGTATCAGGGGAGGCATTTCCAGGAGAGAGAGAGAGAGAAGTATTCATGCCTTTCTAGAAGGCACTGGTAAAACCTCATTAGGAAAACTGTACAATTCTGGTAACCTATGTTTAAGGTAGCTGGACAAATTTGAGTGTGAGTGTATGTTGGGGTTGTTTGTTATGGCAGTAGACAGGGCTCACTTCTGGTTTATGACTTATGTTCTTACATGCTCATGCTTCAGGGTTTTAGCAGGCCACATGCAGGGTCAGAAAGGAATTCCCCCACTCACACTCCCCCCCCCGCCCCGGCCAGTGAATTCTAGGGGGAGTTAGTCTCCTTCGTTTGAAGCAGCAGAGATGGCCATTGCTGAGGATGGGACATAAGGCAAGGGCTCTGAGTTGGCATGAAGCATTCTTTCTCTCAGGTGCTTGGCAGGATGGTTCTTGCCCACATGCTTGGGGTCTGATTGCCATATGTGAGGTTGGGAAGGCATTTTCCCACAGGTCAGATTGGTAATGACCACAGGGTTTTTTGCCTTCCTCTGCTGAGTGTGGGTGTGGGTCATTTGCCAGGATTTTCTGGGTATAGCTCCCTTCGTCATTTCCCTGCCAATGTAGGGGCCTTAGGCACTGGTGTACCTCAGTCCATCCTCTTCTCTGCCTGTGGCACATAATTGTCTAGTCTGGGCAGTAATAGTGTGATCTAATTTCAATTGTTTGGTGCTGGTGGTCTGTGAAGTGCAGGAGGTCAGAGTAGATCTGGTGGTTCTTTCTGTCCTTGAACTCTGACTCTATGGAGAGAAACTCAATCTTGCACAGAAATGAGTGGAAAACCAGACCCCTATGAATGCTGTTTTTAGGTGGGTTTCAACATGTGCTATTTCACTGAGACTGTGCATAATGGGGAGGGGGCAATGGGCTCTAAGTCTCTGAGGTTTCCCCTCACCCTCAGACACTTACCATCATCACTGATCATATTAAAAACCAATTTATTAGCTTTCCTAAATTGCAAAAGCACACAAAGTTAATCTCTCTGGTCACTCGATTTCTGATCTCAAAGTGACTATCCTTCAACAAAAAAACTTCGAAAACAGACTCCAACGAGAGACTGCTGAATTGGAATTAATTTGCAAATTGGATACAATTAACTTAGGCTTGAATAGAGACTGGGAATGGTTGATTCATTATAAAAAGTAACCTATTTCCCCTTGTTTATTCCTTCCCCCCCCACTGTTCCTCAGACGTTCTTGTTAAACCCTGGATTTGTGCTGGAAATGGCCCACCTTGATTATCATACACATTGTAAGGACAGTGATCACTTTAGATAAGCTATTACCAACAGGAGAGTGGGGGTGGGGAGAAAACCTGGATTTGTGCTGGAAATGGCCCACCTTGATTATCGTACACATTGTAAGGAGAGTGATCACTTTAGATAAGCTATTACCAGCAGGAGAGTGGGGTGGGGGGAGAGAAAACCTTTTGTAGTGATAAACACCCATTTTTTCATGGTCTGTGTGTATAAAAACATCTTCTGTATTTTCCACAGTATGCATCCGATGAAGTGAGCTGTAGCTCACGAAAGCTTATGCTCAAATAAATTGGTTAGTCTCTAAGGTGCCACAAGTACTCCTTTTCTTTTTGCGAATACAGACTAACACGGCTGTTACTCTGAAAAAAGTTAATCTTGTTTGTTAGATTCCAAAACCGGGGAAAAATGTAATAGCTGTTATTTAAAAATGTCATTAGTTCTACATGTTAATTAAACATGAGACAAATCATTAAGAGGACCACCAGGTTGTTAATTTGAACCAGGGAAGATTTAAAAAAGAGTGAGTCTTGAAATGTCTGCTTGAAAAATACAGAATAAGACCTTTGTCACAGAGACTGGGGCTCGGATGAGAGATAGGTAAGGTAACTGGAGATGAGAAATTAAGCAGATAGGGAAATGGAAGAATAAGCTGAGGAATGCAGGGAAGAGGGAAAAGAAGGAGCCTTAGCTCTCAGAGAGAGGCATGAGAGGCACAGATTATCTGCTCTCATCTACAACTTCTGGAACTCATCTGACTGAAAATGGGGCTTTCTATTAGACAGCAAGAACCTTATGCTGAGAGTGCTGGTAACCCATAATTCACATTGATTTCAGTGTTTCAGCCGTGTTAGTCCATATTCGCAAAAAGAAAAGGAGTACTTGTGGCACCTTAGAGACTAACCAATTTATTTGAGCATAAGCTTTCGTGAGCTATTTCAGTGGTGGTTGCAATTGCTCAGCTCCTCTCATAATCAACCCCTTAGAATTTACAACTCAGAATGTAGGCAACAGAATAACACTAAAGAGAATGACACTGATCAGAGGATAGCATTTGCAATTTTCCCTAATGAGTCCTTTTATGATGAATGGCTGGTCTGTTATGGGATGGAGGGCTGGAAGTGGGACAGGGTCCTGGGTGAGATTTTGGTTGGAAACTCTGTCAAACGCAGCAGTTTCTCATAGTTGCTAGCCAGACCAAACATTAATTTACACACCAAAGCCAGACCAACCCCTAGCCAGACCAAACATTAATTTCTGCTGAATTTTGCTTCGAGTTTATGGATCCATTCCAATCCAGCTCAAAGCAAACTTCATGGGCCATGAATCTATAACAACTATAGTGTGAAAATAACTATTGGCCCCTCTGTCAGCCTCATCCACATGCTTATGCACAGCCAGCTAATACCTTTTCTCCCAGAGGCTGTCCTGCACTATGTGAAGTTGAGTCTGGGGCCTGCGGCTGGGAATGAGAACCCTTTGGAGAGGCAGGGGCCTGAAACTCTGTCAAGATTTGCCAAAAGATTCAAGGGCCAAATTTCTGGATGGCAATAAATGTTGCCAGATTTCAAGTTTAATTTGCAAAGTTTCATTCAGCTTTACAGAAGAAAACCAAGAACTTCTGACAACTTCACATTCTCAGCAGGGAAATGAAGGGAAGGGTTATCAGGAATACTTTAGAAGGGTATATACTGATGGAATTCTCCCTAAATATTCAACACTTTCTGTCTTCAAATGTTTGTTCTCAGTGGTTTTGAAAAGTCTTCTAGTGTTCAGGGCTCTCACATCTCTGCTGCTCAAAGAAATGATAGCACTGAGAGCATATTGAAGGAGAATAGCAGCAGTTCCTTGGATTACCACAGCCTAGTTCCATTAATCTGACCATCCTGGAAAGCCTCCTTTTCCACTATAAAATCTAAATAAAGAGTTTCACATACTAAAACACACCCGAGTTAATATATAGGGATATGTCAGAAGGGAAAAGGAGTATTCCTTGTTAAATGTCAGCTGAGAATCCTGAAGCCAAATGTTCTATTAGAGATCAGGCTGGTAGCTCTGTCTCTTATTAAGGTTGCCTGACACTTATACTTTTGCCCAACTTTAACCATCTGGGTTGAAATTTTACATGTCAGGCCAAGTTGTTCTGCAAAACTTTAGTCAAAGTAGTTCAGCCATGTCCCAGAATATGGTTAAAATAAAATACATTATTTTGCCCATGCTAAATTATGGTGACCTTTTATTTGAGAAACTCTAGCTCTCTCATGCTTTGGTGCAGGAGCATGACATTTGGCAGGAGGTGGCCTTTGTAAATTGATGTGTGTTTTTTTGCCATCTTCATGAAAATCGCCACCAAACTTGGAAAGTTCTAAGTCGTTTGTTTGTTTGTTTTTTGGGGGGGTGGCGGATCAGTTTGCATGTGCTGAATAAAGACTTGCTAGTGCTTCACAGCTAAATTTCTTGAAGATTCTATCCACACATACACACACATACCCCAGTCTGCAGTGGCAGGGGCCTAAACAGGACTTTCCTGCAATTAAAGCTCAGGGCTACTGTGATCCTGGTTGGACACCAGGCACTGGAAGGAAGTCAAAGAAAGGGAGCCTGTATCTCCTGTGCTGTCAATGGCTCATCTACTGGGGCCAGGCAGCATGGAGGAGAAGCCAGAGAGATTGGACAGGAAACTGAGAGAGGGAAATTGGAATTGGCTTGGCAAGGAGACTGGAAGCCAAGGAGGGAAATGGTGAGAGAACTGAGAGCCAGTAGGCTGGGGGGAGACAGATTGGACATGGAGCTGGGGAGACCAGGGCTGGCTGGGTAAGGAGACTGGGAACTAGTGGAGTGGAGGTAAAGATCTGTTGAAGAGCCAGGATGTGGGGGGAAAGCTGGGACTGGTTGGGCAAAGAGTCTGACTCAAGAAGCTTGGGAGGTGGGGTGAGGAGAGGCACTGAGATTGTATGAGGACCACAGATGAGGTGGATGGAGGAGAGAGATGAAATGGAAACAGTATTGCAACCCCAAAGGATACAAAAATGAATCAGTCCCTCCCAAATCATGGGATTGGCCCCAAAATCATGATTATTTTAAAAGGTTATATTGTGTTTGTCTCTTTTTTTTTTTTAACTCTCCCAGTACGCGCTCGTGTGTGTGATAATTTGCCTGGCCAAGGCTCCCAAATGTAGTAAGGTGATTTTTGGCCCCTGTGGCAGGTGCTCTCACCCCCACATCTGCCCAGCCCTGGCCCAACAATTAATTCTGTCCCCACTTCAGTTTTTTCTTGCTCAAACCCCATCACTTCTGTTCCCATATCAGTTCTCTCCCTTCCCACCTTACCTCTGCTCCTCTTGCAGCTCTTCCACAGGAGGCAGGGCAGTGGAGAATGGAGACAATCTGAGGGGATTTTCCTTAGGTAGAGCTGAAATTTGCTAGAGAGCTGGAGCATCTTGTGTCATTGACAGACTCTAGGCCTACCAAACTCCTGTGAAGAAATGGCAAGAGTTGTGTGTCTCATCCCACCTAGTACTTGTCCCTGTACAGGCTGACAACCTACTATTGCTATAAATTACTCTGTTAGCTCAAGTGGCAGAGGTCTGTGCAGTGGATCTAAAGGTTCCAACCCTGCTGATGACCCATGTGGTTGTCAATATGAAGCCACATAAAACTCTAACCAGTAAGCCCAGAAACTGCCAAAGCAGCGACTGCTGCACGGTGAGGGAGGGAGTAAAATGGGGCTAGTCAGGGTCACCCCTCCCCCCTACACTCCCTGGATCCAGAACTGTTCAGGGGAGACCTCCTACTTTGGTGGGGGCTCTAGGTGATGCCTCCCCTCCGCACCCCCACAATGTGGCCTAGGGAAAACTACAGAGAGAAGCGAGCCGGAGACTATAGCGGGTAGTAGCAGAAGCAGCCAAAGCAGGGACTTTTGGACATTCCAGTCAAAACTGTGGCATGTTCTGACTTTCTCTGCCCTGTGGTGACTGTCTGTCTGGTTGCTCCAATGTTCCCTCTCCCTCCTCAGTCTCTTCACCTCAGCTTCCCTCCATGTCTGCCCCTTTTACCTTTTTGCCCCTCCTTGTCCCCCTCCACCCCTTCCCTTCCCTTCCCATTTACCTGATCCCCTCCTAAATAAATCAAGCTTCCCTCTGTACCTGCTCTCTGCCAAAAAAAAAGAAAAAAATCAAGGAAATAATATGACCTTTGCTTCCATCACAGTTGACTCTATTAGGCCTCTTCTCCCACCCTATGTCTGTCTTGTCTATTTAAACAATATTGCCTCATTGTTTCCTGGTAGTCCCCGTCTATCTGTATCCATCTGTTGTCTCTTGTCCCATACTTAGATTCCCAGGTTTTGGGGATAGAGACTCTTTTTGTTTTGTATTTGTACTGCACCTAGCACAATGGGGCCCATGACTTTGGCTCCTAGGTGCTACGATAATACTAACAATCAACAACAAACCTGATGGAATTTGTTGGTTTTTTTCAGTTTGCTTTTTTTAAAAAACATAGTTTTCTGTGTTAAATATGTTTCCTATTTTAAAAGAACACTAAGGTTGCAAAATCAAGCACTCAAAGTTAGGAACTGCAGAATTAAGGTTCCCTGGGCAACAGTAATTCAGCTCCATAGGACTAATCCCCTCCTGTGATTTTTTTGAAACCTTATGGTTCTCTTAATAATTTTTTTTGGTTTTGTTTTGGTGTGTCTTGACTAGTCATAATATTAGCTTCTTGATTAAAAACAATGTTTTCTTCTAACTGAAAGTGGGTTTTTTAAAAAATGCTTATTAAAGGTTCTGGTTGGACAATCTTGGAAAAATTTATTTCCAAAAGTATTATACACAATCATTATCAGCATGAGCTTCCCAAGACCACATCTATAAATTATCTATAGGTGAGAACGTAATTCCATATCAATAATATTCATTTAAACCTGATCCTCTGAGACTTACATGAAGAGTAATTATGTTGGTGGACTTTGATATAGATACTTGTCCACAGGAAACTACACTACAACCTCAAAATTAATTTATTCTATTGGTTTGAGTAGTCCAAAACATGCAGCTAGTTTCTTAGAGTATCTTCTGGAGTGGGTAAAATGTAGGGTGGGAGCCGTATTGTGAGATATCTATTGTGAGTACTTAATAAGAGGTACATTCTCTTTTCAGTGACATCATAATTTTCACTTGTGTTAATAGAAATCATCTGTGCATGGAGAACAACATCATTTTGCAGTTACACATTAGGATCTCAAAGCACCTGATGAACATTAATCAAACCAGTCTATTATGTTAGTTAAGCAGCTTTGTTCTTCCAAGTGTTGTGATTTTTGGCCTACCTCCCTGAAAAGTAATCAAAAGAATACATTATGCCTGGTTCTTAATCCTTCCAGTTTATAACATTTGGGGTCATTGTGAGGTCAGGCTACTCTCCAATGCCAGTTGGCATGTGGGAACATTATGTGATATTATTATCTGGCTTATTTTCTGTGAGTGTTCTGAAATTCTGGACAGGGCAGCAGGATTTGATCATGACAATACTTTAAATGTGATTGAACGGAGCCCTCAATATTTTGTTCCATACTCACTAAGAGGTGCCAGGAAAATTGTCCTGTTCCTCATTTCACATACCAATTTGCCACTATTCTGAATAGCATGTTACTAAGGAAAACAATTATTCCACGTTATTATTTAAAGGCCCTATTTCCCTGTCCTTCTCATCCTGCACCTCTTGACTTTTTGATACAACTTTAACAGTAGAGCCCAACTCTCTTTCAAATCATGCAAAATGAGTATTCTACCTTCTGACTAGGGAATGAAGCTGAGGACAAATGTGTGCAAGTTTGATGGCGTAGTGTTGGATATTCTCCCTAGGTGAAATCCTGGCCCCATTGACTTCAGTGCAGCCAGGATTTTATCCCATGGAGTCTCTGGGATGCAAACCCAGAGACCAGCATACTGACATATACCGATCTTAAAGGTTGGTTGGTGCTGGTGGCGAAGGCATAAAGAAGATCAGTGGTCACGTCTGGTACTACATGACTATTAACACACACATTATGATTACTTTGTTTTGATAATATTTTATTTTGGCATATTTGATAGCAAATCTCAGAGACCTAGTTATTCATATAACTCTTGACTTGGTGGAATTTACTATTAATTATTTTCTTTTGGTTAAAAACATTAAAGGTTGGAATCATTTGTCTTTGCTCTGAAAGTAGCAAATGTTAAGATTATGTTCATCTAAGGCAGAAATTCCCACTCACATTATGATATACTGTCACTCCAAACACTTTCTGAAGATTCTAATTCTTATAAAGTTGGGGAGGAACGCTTTTCCAATATGAAGTGATATGTTGAAACTTCACTTTTAAAGCCTATCAATGGATACAATTTTATAATCTGCTCATTCATAGATCTTCAGTGGCTACAATGGTCCTTTTAATAGCTGACTCAAAGTGCTAAAACTGAAGATTATACTGAGAAACTTTTCACTTTGTACATGCAAACTGTGTGTGATAGCATGCATAATTTAGGTGTAAGTCCTTATTTTTCTTTTAATGCTCCTGTTTGGGGAAGAAAATGTAACTGCTTTGGCAATTATTTTGAACTCTGGCAAAGGGTTCAGATTCTTAAGAGAAAACTTAATTTATTTTGTACTTCCTCAGTAGTCAGACAGGTTTCAGCTTCTGAAATCTTTTTATGGTATTTAAAAACATATTAGGGTTTTTGTTTGTACTTTTTAAAAAGAAAAAGAATTATAAGTGCCATAAGCCAATTACAGTCCCTTTCTATCTGAAACAGAGCAAAACGTGATCCATCCTTCTCTCTCAAGCTAATCTCTAAAATATATTTGACCCTCACACAGTGCTTGAGTAAAAGAGATTGTATTTCTTGAAGCAAAATGGAAAGATGATTCACAAAATTCTAGTCAAGATGACAACTGGACTGATGTCCTTGCTAACTGAATATCCATTTCCAAATGTACTAAATTTAAAGGGATGCAATCATACTATTTAGTTCAGAGATGGTGTTATATGCTGGCTAGATAGTTGAAATGCATTCTTGCCATAGATGTGTCTGGCTCACAAGGCTGGTTTGTTCACATGGTTTGGACTTCCTGCTCATTGGCTTTTTTGTATGGAAGATGTTCTGTCTATTCTCGGGGCCAAAAATTGCCCTTTCTCCTTTTGAGGTCAATGAGAGACTTGCTCAAAGATCAAGGGTATATAGCTGTTTGTATTTTGGCAGACCTTTCCATTCTGATACCTGAAAGCATAGTTTTGATCCGCAGTATTGATTTGGTAAATCATAAGATTGTATTTGACCTTTATAAATTATGATGTATCGCTATGTTTCTGTGGGTACATTATCAAAGTGGCAGTCCATTTGTCCTTCTCAGGTAACTGACTGAAGGAAAGAATGAACCTCCCGGATTAGAAATAAATAATGTGGAGGGACAAATAAAGGGGGAAGGAAATCAGTTTGGAAGCATTTTAAGATTGACTTGAAATGAATAATTGATATCCATGCAGTTTTATGCTTTAGAAATTGGATTAACCTTTTAAGTGCCTTCCTTGTGGGGGGGAGGTTATGTGCTTCCCGTTTTTGGAACTGTACTTGACTAACACTGAGCTCCCTATGCACAATGACAGGGAGCCAGAGTCACCATGGCAAACGGCACTTCCCTGTGCCAGGAAGGCTTGCAGGACTCCAGAGGTGTGTTAGGGGAAGGAGCAGATATGTTGTGGGGAGAGAGCAGAGGGGAAAACACCACTAGAGAAAGGTAGACGATGTTCACCACCAACGTTCCTCAGTAGAGGCAGCTAAGTGAACGTGCTGGTACTAGTCAACCTGTCCAGTCAGCAACACCAACTATAGTTCTTCAGTTGCCAAAGAGATAGAAGGGACATTGGCACAAATGGGTATAAACCAGGGGTGAATTTACCTCAGTGACAAATTAAACTGAATGATGACCAGTTCACCTGATTCTGCTTGCCAAAGAGATAGAAGGGACATTGGCAGAAATGGGTATAAACCAGGGGTGAATTTACCTCAGTGACGAATTAAACTGAATGATGACCAGTTCACCTGATTCTGCTACACTTACTCCTTTACTCCATGAGTCACCGCCATTGGATTTAATAGGAGTATTTACAGTATCAAGGGTGTAAGTAGTGGTGGCAGAATCAGCTATGGTTAATAGACACCGATATAATGTAGGTTTATTTTTTGTATGCTGCAAATTCAGAATAAAAACAACCTACTTACAAACAACCAATCAACACTGAGATTATTTGCATGTTAATTCACCAAGGCAAAATGGGGTAGAGCTGTTGTCTTCCCAAATTCACATATACCTTAAGCAATGATTCAGCTATGATCCAAGTATTCACAGAAAGTGAAAGTTCTTGTGGAAAAACATATTCCTAGGTTGAAATGTTCAAACCCCATTGTCTAAAGCTCCCACCAAATATTCATGCTCAGATGAAAAGTTACATTTGATCATGCAAAACAGTTAATTGCACATGCAAAGGGACAAACTAAAAAGTGAACTGCTGTCCTGTCTGCAGACAATCTCACTAAAACAGGCTCAGTAGCATCTGCCAAAGCAGACCAAAGGGACGTCAATTACGTATCTAATATTGCTATTTTTTTATTGACATGGGTACTGTTCACCAGAACAATAACAGTTACTGAATGACAGCATGATTTTCTCCCATCAGGCAGCAATATGAAAACGGTGCTAAGCTATTGACCACTTAGACTAGAAAATAGAACCAATGTGAATTAAAAGAACTCATAGCTGCTGTTTCATGTGGGTGCAAAGAGCATTATAATACCTATGCCATTTAATGACAGAGAAACAATTAATTGCCCAAGCCATCTGCTGTAAGAAACTCTGCAACTGATTCATACACGGCAGGAGGGGAGTGACTTGTTCAGGCTCTAGCTCTGAACCTGTCATAAATTGGACTAGTCTCTGTTTTCCTCTCTATATATTTCTGTTTCAGTCAATTGTATGGGATTCCCTCCCCCACAATTATTTCTGCTGCTACAGCTGCTGGCTAGGTAGAAAATACTAATGGAGACACCTGTGTGTGAGAGCTAGATGCAGCTGTAAATGTATCACTGCTGAGCCATCTGTACATGACTCATAATTGCTTAACTTAGCGTGAGTTGGGATAGGAGCTGTTTGAGGGAAAATTCATTGCACAGCTAATAAATGAGATGCTTTTCTTTAGTATTGCTTCCCATTTATTGCCTCTGTGCTTCACGATTCTGCTTTTTCCTCCTCCTTGATACAGAAGTTACGCTAAGAAGCGGCTGTATTTGATCCATCTCCGGGTAGTCATTTTTGTACATAGTTAATGGAATGAAAATTGTCCAGTCTTAGAAATTTAAGACTGGAAATAAGGGTATTTCAGTATTCCATTGGTAATTCATGGGCACTCTAAATAGCATTTATATCCATTCTGGACATTTCAAAAGTGAAATTTAGAATTATGGAGACTAAGGCCATGTCTATAACTAGCAAGCTTACAGTGGCACAGATGTACAGATGCAGCTGCGCCGCTGTAAGATCGCTCATGTAGCTGCTCTATGTCGATGGGAGAGAGCCACCTCCACGAGCAGTGGTAGCTATTGACATAGTGCTGTGCATACTACACTTATGCTGATGAATGTTATGTTGCTCAGGGGCAATGTTCCCTCTCATTTTTTATATCCACATCCGGAATGAATTTTGTTATGTGCACCAATGTGGAGGTGATGTGTGGTGGGGGTAGAACCGAGGGGTTCAGAGTGTGGGAAGGGGCTCAGGGCTGGGGCAAAGTGTTGGTGTGTAGGGGGTGAGGGCCCCAGCTGGGGGTGCGGGCTCTGGGGTGGGGCCAGGGATGTGGAGTTTGGAGTGCAGGCTGCCCCAAGGCTGGAGCCAGAGGACTCTTCCCCAGTCCTCTCCCCGCCGGCAGCAGCTCCGGGGCCGGGGGAAAGGTGCCTCTCCCCACCGGCAGCAGCTCCGGGGTGGGGGAGAGGCCTGCAGCAATCCTGCATACCCCAACTTGCTCTTCTCCCTGCCAGGCCCCTGCGGCTGCACGCCTGCATGGCCCTTTATAGCCTGCTGCGCGGCTGAGTAGTTTAGAGGGAACTTAGCAGCAGTGTGTTTTTTCACACCTTTGATCGACATAAGTTTTGCCAATATAAGTGGTAGTGCAGACATGGCCTAACTCAGCTTGGTGTTGGGTTTTTGCTCTGTTCTTAAAATTAATACTCAGGAAACTGAATCAATATTACCACTGACTGCACCCAAATGTAATGTGGACAGGTGCTGTGCAAGCTTCCCAACAGTTCTGCCAATGTATCTAAATCCTGACCTTCAGAAACTCCTGCTATTCCAGTCATTGGTCTCTTTTTTAGCACAGACAGAGTGAGATGTAGGTTAAATTGGGTGGTGATTATGTGATATGGACAAACAGTTATACGGGACTAAGAGAAGTCTAAAAACATTTTATTTTACTTGTACTGACTTGGCAATATTTCAGGGTTTGACTCCTTTAATGAACCCAGAAACCTGGATTTTGACACTATGTTGATTAAGCTTTCAGGCTGCGTGTGAGGATTTTGAGGGTGGGAGTAGTTAGGGAGGAAAAAGAATTAGAACAGTGTGCAGGCTGCAGCTGGATTAAGATTAATCCCCTATCATTTTTAAATGTATTTTTTCTTTCCATTGCTGAACCACTAGGTTTTTAGAAGCCTGTTGAATCATAAAATCTGAGATGCTATTGTGAACAGGATTGTTAGTGAGCAGCAGCCCATAGCAATTGTTAAAATCTCTGGTAAAATTTCAGTGGCCCTGCCTGACAATTGCAGGTGCTGATTCCTGAACAGCACAAAGACATCAGAATTAAATATGTATATATTTAAAATAATTTCATAAACAGAGGAATTAAGCTTTTAAAACGTCCTTCCTCCATTTAAAAGGGGAGACCCTGATTCTCCTTTCACACGGTTCTGACACTGACTTCAGTGGAAATACTTCTGATTTACATTAGGCTAAGTGAAAGGACAATCAGGCTCAAATTGTAGGAAATAAAAGCAGTAACAGATTTAGTTGCATTTCTTTGTCACATAACTGCCCTTCTCAAATATTGCAGCAACATATATCAGAAAGCACTCGAGACATGCAGGCTTTTCTGTAAAACTTCACGCTTATATTCTAGTGTGCTGTTTCTTTGAGGGACCAAAATCAACTTAATTAGGTGACCTAAAATATGGATTCAAGTGATTAAAATATATTCAACTAAAATGAACTTTTTCTCTTGCAGGTTACATAGTTTGCTGTATGCCTCTCATCTTACAAATAGTGAGAAGAATAAGCCTAAACACTAAAATGGGACTCTTCTGTAGGAAGAAAAATGGTGGTGTAGGCTTCTTTATAATACCTTTCCCCATTCCTGGTGGGGAAAGTGAAAACAAATCTCACCTTTGTGGCTGCACATGTTCTGGGGGAGGTTCTGAAATCCATGCAGCTCTGAATTCACTTGACAATTGCACAGCCCCTCAAACACAGGCCTGCCATCTCAGGGTAGACATCTGTTTACACAACTTTGGCTCTGTTTCACATAACAAATTTACCACTATTGTCTCTTGGGCATAGAAACCTCTGCCTATTTGCTGAGATGGAATGGTGCCCATTTTCTACATGTTGTGCTAGTTTTAGTAGGAGACAACCAAAGCTTTAGGTAGGCGGCTGGCAAAACACTGCCATCTCTTCATGAGAAACCCCCTCTTCTGTGACAGCAACGCCACATTGGTCTCACATGCCTCCTTTACACTCGTTCACATCTGTTGATTCAAGTTCATTAATCAATCTGCTAATGACTTCCTCTTGCCTCCCTTTTCCCACTTACCATTACTTCTGAAAATCCAACACAAGAAGAGGTTATGTGCACTGGGCTAACTAGAGCCACCTCAGTAAAGTAAAATCCATCTCACAAACTGTGTACTGAATAAGAATGTGGGCTTTGATTTGGCTTGTGTCTAGGCTTTTATTATTCACTGCTTGCAAATGCCTATATAACTGAAATTTTGTACCTAGGAATATTCACAGAAATCAAAGAAGGCCTGTAATTGATTCCTGTAATCACAGAACAAAATTTGTTTTGGGATGTAACATGATTGATTTAGAGCTGAAAAGGTAGCTTACTAAGGTTCTCTTAACAGTCGCCACTGAAATCAGTGAATACTGACCTCTTCCATTGACAGTGGTATTAGCCTTTTGTAAGCCTGATGCATGTCACGTGACTGGGGCCAGGAAATAAAGATCAGTCTCTTGTCAGCACTTCTAGTTGTCACACCTTTTATTAGGGTTAAGTACTCCAGTGAGGGACCAATACAATGTCCCATAGGTGATCAGCCACAGTGCTTCAATACCCAATTCCAGCAGTGAAGAAGTCACTGAATATTCATTATAATGACTTTGTGAATAATCCAGAGCTCAAACAGGTTCATAAAAACTATCCATTGAACAACTCTGAATTATGAATAAGTGTATATAAAGCAGGAGAGAGGAAAGAATTGTTTAAAAGTGAAAACTTCTTGTCTATATTTGAGAGACTTCAAAAAAGAAACCCAGAGGAAAGGATACTTAATGTAAGTGTCAGAGCTTACTGAGGTGGTAAGTAGAAATAGTGGCTGTTGAGAATTGTACAGTAAGTCAGAGTGTAGCTCTGTTCCAACAGAGAACGGAGGCCCACAGCAGACCCTGGCAAAATGGTGTATCTTTATTTTCTTTGTCAGGTGTAGACCTAAGCAAACCTTCCTATATGATGCCCCAAATCACTCAAAACTGGGTTTGGATATCCTTACGATATCCAAACCTTTCAGTATCCAGCCAGGCCCTACACCTAGTGGATTTAACTTCCAACTCTTTGGAATTTTGTGTGAATTGACCAGAACCTTAGTTGCTCACCAGGCTCCAAGCTCTCTCTTTAATCTTCACTGGTTTTTAGAGGTGTTGAATAACAAAACTGGAAGAGGAGTTAATGGATCAAGCCCCAGCTACACTGAAGACTGAATTTCAGTCTACAAACAGCTGAGTCAGTAACACTTCCGGAAAATGCAGATCACCAATCCCAGAATGACACATGTTGGAGTTGGTACAAAGCCTTCAGTGTTTTGGGGGGGGGGAGTGGAGGGGAAGAGATGGAATTAATTTCTACATAAGATTACGTCCATCCAGCCTCTGAACAGCTCTAGAAAATGCTGCCAAATCATCCTCTCTGAAAAAGACTTTCTGCCATGTCAGGAATGACAATGGTTATACCCTCTTCAACTACAATACTTTGCCAAAAAAATTCTACGAAATAATGTAGAAACAATTGAACCAGACAAATCCACAAATACAAATAAATAAACAAAAAACCACTTTCCCAAGCTGAGTTTTACCCCAAAAAGGGAACAGAGCCATAGACTCCATGAAGTCTATTAGGGCATAGTTTTCAGCACATGCAAACATGCAAGTAGCAGAGACAATTCATGAAGTCTGAAATGACCAACATGTAGCCGAGTGATATTGGAGACTACTGAATGTATAATACTTCCGGATGAAAGCCTATCACTCCAAAAGAAATATGTCCCAAGATAGATCTCTGGCTGTACTTAAACTATTTGGGTAGCACTGGAAATGTTGTAAGTATTCAGTCACTGAAACAAAAGCTTGTGGTCAGATGTCTAAAATGCCTTAGTGAGGTGCAAAAATATGAGGTGGGAAAGCAAAAACAAAACTCTGGTCAGAAGATATAAACAGAGCACTACAGCTGCAGCCCAGTGCAGTCTCACAGCTGTATTGCAAAAATGAGGAATTTTTTAATACTATAGCTTCACAATTATCAATCCTAGTTTTGTAAGAATCAAATATACTTTGGAAAAAATACACAAAAACTCGGTGAATCTAGTGAAGGCAGAAGTTCATTCCTACTTATTCTGCTATAACATGCAGTCTGGTTTACTTAACTTTCAAACAGTTAATCCTTCTATCCCAGAGCCTATTGTAAAAGGAAAGGACAAACAGCTCCTTATTCTTCTATTCCTCTCCTCAGCTGTCTCCATCTGACTTTTGCTGTGACATATCTGCAACCTTCTCCTCAGATTTTTCTGATATCACTATATTCCTCTTACTGAATGCTAACTTTCTCCCGAAAAGGGGATTATGCCAGATATTTACAAACAGGCCCATTTTGCTTAGTGGCAGTTCTTTGCTCTCAATTAAAATGTGCAAAATTGTTTCTTCATGAGGTGTTGCAGAAGTTGCGATACTTTTCAGTTAATTGTTGGCAGAAATAGAACTGTAAACTAGGATGATAATTTACATATTTCCTCCAAGTTTTTTTTTTTAAATTGGTATCACGCTGACTGTCTGATATGTTGGAAGCCTACTGAGTACAGGAGAGACTAAAAATGCACATAATTGCTTGTGTGTTGTAGCTGTGTTGGTACCAGAGCGACAAGATAGGTGAGGTAATAGCTTTTATTGGACCAACTTCTCTTGGTGAAAGGGAAAAGCTCTGAGCTTCATAGAGCTCTTCCTCAGCTATGGAGAAGGTAACCAGAGTGTCTAAGCTAAATACATGGTGGGACAGATTGTTAAGCATAAGAGGTTCAAACCTGAGGAAGAGCTCTATGAATCCCAAAAGCTTTTCCCTTCCACCAACAGAATTTGGTTCAGTAAAAGATATTACTGCACTTACCCTGTCTCTCTCATATCATGGGACGAACATGGCTACAGCAACACTACAAACAACAATGGAAGATACTGAATTTTGTCATTTAAAATGGAAACTTCACAGCACAGAGAAGGAAGCCAGACTGAACAGTGACATCTACTTCCTGGGCAGATGTGAGAAACAAATCATCATCCCCAGAGGACTCGCCATCTATGAACCTCTGACCACTACATACAACTCCAAATATGCTGAGCAGCTCTGCAAAAGGACCTCAGAAAAACTATTAGAACATGCGGTGTACTTCATCCCATGCATCAAATGTCCCAACAATGACTTAGTGCGTGAAACCGAACAATCACTGTGCTCTTGAATGAACTCTCACAGAAAAATTATGAAAGACAAAAACACCCTATCACCTGTGGGAGAACACTTTTTCCACAAAGTGATCACTCCATATCTGACCTCTTAACCTTTGTCCTCAAGGGAAACCTGTACACCACCTTCAAAAGACAAGCCTGGGAACTTAAATGAGTAAAGCTATTGGACACTAAAAATGATGGATTTAACAGAGATACTTGTATTTGTAACACATCCACTTGCCTGCTAACCCTTAATTGCCCACTTCATTTCAAGTGGCCTCCTACAGGCTTAATAATCTGTCCCATCTTGTATTTAGCTTGGACTTTGGTTACGTTCTCCAGGCCTGAGGAAGAGCTCTGTGATTTGTGAAAGCTTGTCCCTTCCACAATCAGAAGGCAATCCAATAAAAGGTATTACGTACTTTGTCTATCTTAATGTACATGATAGCATTCAGAACTTTTTCAAACTAAGTGAACAACCAAGTAGAGTAGGCTAAAGCTGTGATAAAGAGGCAGCTGAATGCAAAATCCAATGAGCTGCTGCAAATTTCTCAGCCATTTTCTGAGGAAAGTCCTAGGAAGAAATCTAGAAATTGGACAAAAATGAGGAAAAATCCACGCGCTCTCACCTCAAGACTCACTGCATACAGAAGGTGTTACACTCACAGACAAATAATAACAAAAACATTATGGGGATTCTGAAAGCTTGCTCTGTCTGTCTTATTCATGCTCATTGCCATGGTAACCAAAGCCTTGTCTACAAACAAAGCTGTCCTATACAGGAGGGGAAATAATTAATTCACATGATTAATTTAAAAAAATTAACTGCAATTAAAAAAATTAATCTCAATTAATCGCACTGTTAAACAATAGAATACCAATTAAATTTTATTAAATATTTTTGGATGTTTTTCTACATTTTCAAATATTGATTTCTATTACAACACAGAACACAAAGTGTACATTGCTCACTTTATATTATTTTTTATTACAAATATTTGCACTATAAAAATGATAAAAGAAATAATATTTTTTTCAATTCACCTCATACAAGTACTATAGTGCATCTCTTTATCGTGAAAGTGTAACTTACAATGCAGATTTTTGTTGTTACATGACTGCACTCAAAAATAAAACAACATAAAACTTTAGAGCCTACAAATCTACTCAGTCCTACTTCTTATTCAGCCAATTGCTAAGACAAACAAGTTTGTTTACATTTACGGGAGATACTGCTTTAAAATATTTAAAGAAATGGTATTCTATTATTGTTTAATTTTTTTTAATTGCTTGACAGCCCTAGAAATAAGATATCCTGACCTAAGGCACCATTATACTGATAGAACCTGTAATATGGATGCAGTTTTTACGGCATAGCTATAGATCAGTATAAAAATCACATCTTTTACCAACCTAGTTATAATGGTACAAAATCAGGCGTAAGCGCATTTTTAGAACAGGCAATCAGAAGTAAAATGGAAGTGTAGAAGAGTTGACTCACTACCAGTGCGTCCCCTTGTGTTTGGGCATGGCATAGCAGTTCTTTCCTCTCTTGCGCTCCCTGTTGATGGTCACTCCAATCCTATGGTGGTCTGTCTCTTACTGTAACTCTTCCTTCTGGCCAGGTCATGTTTTAGTCCTACCCATTCCAGGATAACAAGTCCAACCAAATAATAATCCATTGTCCTTACATCAGTTTTTGGCCATCTACCATGGGCCCCATGGTCCTGATACCCTCTCATGCCAGGGCTTTCAAATGTCCTTATCTGTCCCTTTGTATTGTGTGTGGGAGAGTGTGACTTATTATACCTCAAAGTAGCACCCTGTAACCCCCATATTCATTACTGGTATCTGGTTGTGATATTTCATATAAGGCATGCCTTACAAGGTACCATATGAAATGCCATGATCTTCTGAAATTCATTGTTCTGTCAAAATATGTATATTATTATTGTATATGATATTATGAGATTTTTGCTATATGGTTGTTGTTGAAATATGTTGTGAGTTTGGGAGATGCTCACTGCTAGCTTTCCAGTGACAACAACGATGGTGACCCACACCCAGGCAGGCATTAAACAACCATTGATCAGCAGGGGAATTGTAAACAAGAGATTTACAAATGTAAGAGACAGTTGCTCAAGCACCACACATTGTGGATTACACATTGTGGATTACTCAGCAAGGCCCACCAGGACATGCCTGGGCCAGCATCCCTATCCAGGGACATGGACTGAGAGTATAAAATAAGGGACAGTGGCATCATGAGACCATCTCTCTCCTCTCCCACCTACGCTGCAGGCAACAAGAATGCTGGGAAGCCAATGACTTTGAATGGAGGAGACTAGTCCCAGGCTGAGAAGGAAATTCAGCCTGTGTATTAAGAACTGTAACCTGCCTGCAACATTCAGTGGGGTGAGAAAAGCTATTTGATTCAACTCTTGCTTAATCTAAAAGTTTAGGATTTAGAATGCATGTTTACTTTTTATTTTCTTAAGATAACTATCTATGACCTTTATGCCTACCACTTATAATAACTTAAAATATATCTTTCTGTAGTGAATAAACTTATTTTAATGTTTGGTCCTTACCAGTGAGTTTGTCTAAAGTGCCTGGGGAATCTGCTCAGATTACAAAGGGTGGTGCATGTCCACTGTCCTTTGACAAAGTGGCAAACTAATTTAATGAGCTTGCACTGTTCACGGGAACGTCTTGAGCAATGTCAGATGGTAAATGTCTGGGGTAAAAGGCTGGGGGGTTGGAAATTCCAGATCCTGCCCTCAGCTGTGTTCCGAATCTACTGCAAGCCTCGCATCGGGGCTCCTGCAAGCAGACTCCTTGCAGTGTTCCACTCTCTAGGCCCTTCTGCCTATCTCTTCCAGGATAATCCTCCTGTTCTTGGGTTTGGCCTTTTTCTGGTTCTTCCTCTTTACCTCAAGGCCCCACATAAAGCCTTCTACCTGGGAGGGTATCCCAGCTCTGGTCAGTCCTTCCTGCCTTGATAGCTCCACCCAGCTACTTGTTAGCTGGACTTCATCTTTAATTAGACCTAGCCCATCCTCCAAGTGCAACCAGGTGGGTTAACTGGCCAATCTGGCCCACATTAATCCTTTCACAGCCAGGATTGTGTACACACGCAATCACAGGAAGTTATTGGTTTTGAACAAGGGAGTAGAAGGGCCTATTTGACTTCTATGATGGGTGTGTGACCCCTACCTTCCCCCCCTCCCCAACATGCCATGGGTGCTGCTGTCAGCAGTCAGGGAAAGACTCATGTGCACTAAAGGTTGACTTTTCAACCTGAAATGATCCCCCTGCCCCCCCCCCCCCACACACTCTGCCAGAAGGATAGAGGAGAGTTTAAAAAGTGAAAGCTGGCTAAAAACATGGGTTGACTTTTAAATCTGATGATTTGTGGGGCCAATCTCATAATTTTTTAGACTCTGACTCATGATTTTTGGTCTCTTGGTGTTGGCAGTTCTGCAACTCTCCTTTCCTCTTGTGATTCCAAAGGCTTTGTTGGTGCTTCTTTAATTGGCCAGCTGAGACCCAGAAACTCTTGTCAAATTAAGATTTCTACCTCACCTGCCTTCTAACCTCGGAGTTGCAGTTCCTTCACTGGGCTCCTCTTTAGGTAGATGACAGATGGTCCAGTGGTTAGGGTACTAGCTTGGATTTTGGTCGAGAGCTGGATTCTATTCCTTCCTCCACCACAGGCTTTCTGTGTGGCCTTGGAAAAGTCTCTTAGCCTGTCCATTCATCAGTTCCCCATCTGTAAAATGGGGATAATAGCATTTCCCTACCTCACATGGGTGCTGTGAGGATAAATATTTTAAAGTTGTGATGGTTCGGAAGGGGGGGGGCAGAAGTACGTTAGAGAGGTGGTGCAGCAATGAGTTACCTGGTACACAGTACTGTGCCTAAAGGTACCATCTAGCCCAAAGATTTTAAATGATGTTGCTAGTGCCCAAGAGGTTGTTTTTTAGAGATGCAAATACATGCTTCAAACAGCCCTACCAAGGAAAATATACACTGGATACTAAAAATGTAGGGGTTGGGGAGACACATCCTTCTAATTTCCTCCAATCTTTTTTGTTTATTCTTTATCTATGTTGTTTTTGTATTGCGAACCAGAGTGATAATGTGGCTTCATACGCTCTTCTTAGCCTACTGAGCTAAATTTATTTAGCTTCTGGGCCTCTGCTCTGCTTTTAGCTCCCACACTTTACAGTCAGAGTGACAAATGGACTACATTGTGGGAGCAACATGAAGGACCAGCAGGAGGACATTCTTAGTAGTTCATTACTCTGTGTGGTATGGGACAGAATAATTTTAATAGGGATTCACGGAAAACAGCCCTTAAAAATTGGACTGTCAGAATGATATGTTGTATGTGGTCAAGGCTCACATGCACACACATGGTTCACTGCCCTCTAAGACCAGAGTGTAAAAAATTTACATATGACTCTGCTGGTAGCCAAATCTGATCTAGTGTCAGGAAGGTAAAGAACATTCTCCTTTTGCTGATGATCTTGGACATTTCACCTGTAGTCTGATGATGCTGACATCTTAACTATATAAATATTAAACTGTGTAAACATTCTGGAATCATATCAATCTCTAGTTACTTCTAGCTGTATAATCCTGTCGTATTCGTATTAGCTTCAGTTCTAGGGGACGTTAATATGCAGCTCTGGAGGATGAGTTTGACAATTTCTGAGAGAGAGTGATAGGGAATTAAGGATTTAAAAATGTAGTAAAGCAGTGTCAATGTATGGCAAAGCTGGACATAAAGTGATGATCTAAGAAGCATCCTCATTCCTGAAAGCCAGTAAAGCAGAAGGGCAAGATTGTTACCCTAGGCCAGGCATTAACTTTTGGAAGTAAATAGGAAAATGGTCCCCTAATATTTTTGCCTTAGAGCCTGCTTGACAATAGAATGCAATTACGTGTACAGCTTTTCAATGAAGTACCATATCCTTCACTAACATGAACACATCTAAAGCACAATAATAATGAATACAACATTTGTTTCCTATAGATGCCAGGATACTATACTTGCCACAGGGCTGTAACTTTCAAAATATGTAACAGAGACTAAATTACTGACATCGTTGAAACTGGGTAAGAGATATCAGCAACCAAAATAAAAAAAAACATAATGCTGGTCCAGTATGACCATCATGTTATGAACCTTAGATTTCCTCTCTGTTTTAACCATGGGGATAGTTCTGAACAAATCTGTCAGTATTGCACAGCCTTGTCTCACTATGGTCATCCTCAACAAATCCATCAGCTTCTTGTGTTCTCTCATCACACTCATCGACTTGCTCAGATGTTTTCTATCAGCTTGATCAATTTCTCGGGGATGCCATGCATTCACAAGGCTTGCCATAATCCTTCGTGCCAAATATTATCAAAAGCTGGTCTGAAGTTTATAAAGCTGTTGTAATGGGTTTGGGCTATTCTGTGTACTACTCTGATATCTGTTTTATCCCAAATAGCCGATCTGTCGTACTTCATCCGGGTCTGAATCTGGTCTATTCCTCTTCAAGTGCTGCTTCCACATACCCCTTCGTTCTCCTCTGCAATATCTTGGTAAATGTTTTTCCCAGAATACCCAGTAAGATGATTCCTCTATAGACCTTGCACTCACTCTTATCTTTTTTTTTTAAATAGATTGGCACTATTATTGCTTCCCCCATTCACTGGTTGCTTGCTCTTATTTGTAAATCTTGTTCTCTAGCTTGTGCATTACTTTTACTATGTGTTCCTCACCCGCTTTCAGCAGCTCTGCAGTTATGTTGTCACTTCCTAGCACTCTGTTTTTTCTTTTTCAAATTTTCTGTTACAATCTTTACTTCCAAGAATTCTGCTCTCCCTTGTTTGTACTGGGAAGCTTCTCTAGGACCATTTCATCTACTGTGTTCTGTATGTTGTACAGCTCTTCAAAATATTCTGTCACTTATTCTTTATCCTCAATTATTTGTCTGCACTTATCTTTTGCTGCCAACATCTTTGACTCATATGTCCCACTCAGTCCTCTTACCTTGAAATACAACTTCTGTAGTGCATTTCCCTTCATGTATTCTTCTGCTTTTTATACATTGTTCACGTACTTAGTTGCTTCTTTCTCTCTTCATTATCTCTCTGCTCAACCTGTTGTACTCAGCTCTTAGACTTGCATCTTCCTTTTTATTCTCCTTTAGCTTCCTATGTGTTAGAACCAGCAAGGCTGGAACCTCGGAGCTTTCGGGCTGCTGACCACCTTTGCGTCGCCATGCGCGGCTTAGGCTAGGTGCCCAAGAGAGGACCCTGTGAAGTTGGGTTTGGCAGGAAGTACCACCCAGCAGGACCTGAGTGGCAGCCTCTCACAACACCCTGATTGGCCAATACCAGTATTTAAACCAGGAAGCCATAAAGGGGAGCTGTCTGAGCAACAACACAAACTCCTGCCTGTCTCTGCTCCATGCCCCGCTTGCTATAGATCCTAGACTCTGGCTTCTGACCCTGGTCTGTCTTGACTTCACTATTCAGTTGCTGTCTGTAACTTGGTGCACCACCCAGATCTCTTGGTAACCTGACCCTGCCTGCCTCCTGACACCTGATTTTTGGTTTGCCCTCTGTCCTGTCTCGAACTTTGACCTCTCGGTACTTGACTCAGCCTGACTCCTGCTTTGACCACTATGTCTGAGAGACCTCACCCTGGTCATGACATTATGCTCATTACTCAACTGAAACACGCATATGTTATCCACCTTGATTTCTTTGTTTTGGCCTTATAGATAACACTTGACCAGCCACTCTTAATCCTATTTTTTTTACACTATTGCATGTATCTTTAGAGTTCAATTCTTCTTTCACCGCATGAAATAGCATGTTTGTTATCACCAGGTTGTTACCGAGGCAGAAATTTTCCCCTCTTTCATTTTCTTCATCAAGTCTGAATCTTCCTATTGCTTCAGCCTTGGAAATCCAGTTGGATCCAATTTCCATTTAAAATCTCTCATCATCAATAATGCATTTTGTGTTGAAACTTTTTGTATTGTTTTCTAAGGATCATTGTCAGATTTGTCAATTTCTTCCTTGGGTGCAGCTGAGTTTGGTTCATATACTTGTATTATTGTGACTGCACTGGATTTGATTCTGAATTTCACCTTCAACATATGAGGAGATATCAGATTAAATGTTATAAGAGCCTGGCTTATCTTTGGCTTTAGCACCAATGCGATTCCATCCTGATGTCCAGCATCTTCTCTTCCTGATGTCAGTATACTATGTTCATTGTGGTAGAATTCTCCTTTGCCTTCCTATCTCAGTTTGTACAGAATGATGATTTCCCACTCATACCTTTTCAACTCATGCAGTATTACAAGTGCCTCAGCCTGGCATAATGTTCCTACATTTTATGCTCCAATAAATGTCTTAACCTGTGAGTTTATCATATAATTCTCTGTTCAGTGTATTGTTGTATTTGTGTTTGTTCTGATCACATACCTTTTGCCTCTACCTTGGTTTGTGAGTGGTGAATGTGGCCCTGGTTGGTTTGGGCAATGACCAAGCTGGCCTGCTTTAGTTTTTCTTTCCATTCTTCATTCTATTTCTATGGTCCACTATTAGCAAAGTGTTTGACCATGACTCCTTGGCTTTGTGGTTGACCAGTGTATCATAAACCATCTGCAACACTGCTCTGGACTATTTACTAGCCTGTTCCAGCACTGTTTCTGTGAAGGTTATACTCTGTGACTTGTTCTGCCAGCTTTGCCATAGGAGAATTCATGCACTTCAGGGTCCAGATATGCACGTTTGCTAGTGGTTGTCACTGCTAGTTACCCTCACTGGGTTTAGGATGCCAGCCACGCCAAGGTCCTGGGATGAGGCCCTGCAGTGCGCCTGCAGTTATTTGGAGCCATTAGTGAGAGCTGAGTGAGTTGCCAGGACCAACTGCAACCAAACCACTGCTCCTGGGTGCTGCTGCGTACTATGCAAAAGTACTGCTTTTGAACTTACCCCATGCCATCTAGCCCTGAGAATATACCTCTCATCCCCAATATGCCTCCTAAGTCTATTGGTTGAGAAGTTCTACACCAATTGAGGATTCCACCATGTCGACAACTTAGGACATGTTTAAATTCCCTTTGTATCACTACGGTGGCAGGGCCCAGGATTGAGGCCACAATATATAAATGATCTACACAGTAACTCCTCACTTAACGTTCTTGAAATATGTGACTTTAAGCGAAACAATGTCAATCAAATCCAATTTCCCCATAAAAATTAATGTAAAGGGGGGCCATTAAGTTCCAGGGAAATTTCTGTTGCCATACAAAAGACATTATATAATATACAGTATAAGTTATAAACAATTTTAAACAAACAATTTAATACTGTACTCAGCACTGATGATTGTGAAGCTTGGTTGAGGTGATGTAGTCAAAGGGTGGATCGTCCAGCTGCTCCTCTTGCTGTTCTTACTGAACTTTCCCAACTCGAAAAAACACATCTAGAGATTGTTGTTTTGCTTTCCTTTTTTTTTTCTTGGTAAATTCCTATTTAGCAATTCATTACATGACCAACTCCCTTAACCACTTTGGAACTGCGTTCCCTGTTAGGATTGGCATCACTAAGGATTTGCAAGCCAGCTTCAATTATTTGGAAAGCTTCAGAAAGACGTTTGGCAGTCAAATTTCGATGGATTGGTTCTTCTTTTACTTCTTGGCCCTCTTCTTCCATTGCTCTCATCCCCTCTAGTTGCAACAGATCTTCACTGGTTAGCTCTGCTCCATGTGATTGCAAAAGTTGTGTAATGTCAGCTTCTTCCACCTCATCAAAACCCACTTTCTTGGACAAGCCGAGGATAACTTTCTTCATAGCAGAGACAACATCTTTAAATCCTTTTAAGTCATTGACACATTGAGGCCACAACTTCCCTCACACACCATTCATGCATGCCTGAGTGACTTCAGCCCAGGACTCACCAATTTTTATCGATGCACTTGCGGATATTGTAGTCATGTCAAAATTGCCAAATCACAGGCTTGCCTTCCCCATCGGTGCCTCTGATGACCTGGTCAAAAGTATGGCGTAAGTAATATGACTTAAATGCAGCTGTCATAAATATAAAGGGAAGGGTAACCACTTTTCTGTATACAGTGCTTTAAAATCCGTCCTGGCCAAAGGCAACATCCTGTTACCTGTAAAAGGTTAAGAAGCTCAGCTAGCCTGGCTGGCACCTGACCCAAAGGACCAATAAGGAGACAAGATACTTTCAAATCTTGGGGGAGGGAAGGGTTTTATTTGTGCTCTTTGTTTACGGGGTTGATCTCTCTTGGGACTGAGAGAGGCCAGACAGAAATCCATCTTCTCCAACCCATCCTAATCCAAGTCTCCAATATTGCAACCAGTATCAGTAAGCCAGGCAAGGCGGATTAGTTTATCTTTTGTTTTATGTGAATTTTCCCTGTGTTAAGAGGGAGGTTTATTCCTGTTTTCTGTAACTTTAAGGTTTTGCCCAGAGGGGCATCCTCTGTGTTTTGAATCTGAATACCCTGTAAAGTATTTTCCATCCTGATTTTACAGAGGTGATTCTTTTACCTTTCTTTTTTTTTTAATAAAATCCTTCTTTTAAGAACCTGACTGATTTTTCCATTGTTCCAAGATCCAGGGGTTTGGGTCTTTGATTTTGTAACAAATTGGTTAGGATATTACTTCTCAAGCCTCCCCAGGAAAGGGGGTGTGTAGGGCTTGGGGGAGGGGAGGAGATATTTTGGCGGAAGAAGTCTCCAAGTGGTCTCTTTCACTGTTCTTTGTTTAAAACGCTTGGTGGTGGCAGCATACTGTTCAAGGACAAGGCAAAGTTTGTACCTTGGGGAAGTTTTTAACCTAAACTGGTAAGAATAAGCTTAGGGGGTCTTTCATGTGGGTCCCCACATCTGTACCCTAGAGTTCAGAGTGGGGAAGGAACCCTGACAGCAGTGATGGCTCCTTGGCTCATCGGTTGGATGAGTGATGTGGTGTTCGGTGGCAGAAAGACAACTTTGACATTTTCGCACAGGTTGTCCAGGTTGATTGGATGAGTCGGTGCATTATCAATAATTAATAAAAATCTTGAAATCAAGATTTTTCCTTGGCACGGTATTCCTTCCATGCAGGGACGGCATAAAGAGTCAGCCATAGATCCAGTTATCCATGCCTTCTTATTAGATCTCCAAGCGACCGGAAGATGTTCCTTTGAAAATCCCTTGAGAGCTCGTGGTGTTTTGGATTGTTACACTCAGCAGATTCATCTTCATGTCTCCAGCAGCATTACTACCTTGAAGCAAGGTTAGGTGGTCTTTAGCTGCTTTAAGTCTGTGCACTTTCTCCTCCTCTCAGGAAACGTAAGTCTGTTCAGGCATCCTCTTCCAGTAGAGGCCCATTTCATCAACACTGGAGACTTGCTAAGGTGAATAGTTGCCTTCCTCAGTTATTTTCTTGAGATAGTCGGAATTTTTTAGCTGCTTCAGTATCGGCACTAGCCACCTCACCGGACATCTTGATGTTATGCAGGTGGAAGCACCTCTTGAACTGATCAAACCATCTCCGACTTGCAGTGAATGTATGTCTGTGATCCTTCTCCTTGATCTCTCTTCAAATTGTCATGCGACACTTTTGCCTTAGCTTGTATCGCTAGCAAACGTAGAGGTATGTTCCGCTGGTTTTGGTCCTCTATCCACACTGAGAGAAGATGCTCCATGCTTTCCATCAAACTACTTCTTGATCGACTTATTTTAGTAGCACTAAGTGGTGTTACACACCGAGCACTAGCCCTGATCTTGTTGGCATTACTCTGAATTGTTCTCACAGTGGTCGGAGTAAGACCTAGAGCGATGCCAATGTCTACCACGTGCTCACCTGCATCAAAATGCCTTAAAACATCTAATTTAGTATCCAAACTAATGGTTTTCCTGCTTTTCTTACTGCTAGTGGTACTGCTACTGCAAGGCACTCTTCTATCACTTGCTGGGTTTTTTTGACTCATGATGCTGGATCTTGTACAATCACAACAAGCTAGAAATGTTCAGGGAATACTGTACTTGTACCGACACAATGTAAACAACAATGGCTGTTTACTATAGTCTAGTATACTGTCTGTTGCTATAGTAGTTTCCTCCCGATCTGCATGAAGAGCTATACATAGCCCTTCACCATTATATTTAAAACGGACTTGCACAGGGTCACTAGAACAATGTTCTGTCAGCTCCTTGAGCCCCTTCTGTTTCTTGCTCACACATGTTAGCAGCAGCTCCCCTTCCCCCAAATCTCCCTGCGGTCTCTAATCAGAGGATTGTCTGGGGCCCTGCTCATGAGCTCCCTGAGCTTCTTCTAAAGCAACCAAGTTAATATCAGGTGGGATATTTCCCAGGGAATGCCTTGCTGCTAAATGATGAACTAGCACTCGGCTGAGCCCTCAAGCGTTAATACGTTGTTGTTAATGTAGCCTCACACTCTGCAAGGCAGCACCGAGGGAGGCAGGAGGGAGGAGACACAATAGACACATGGCAGCAACTGCAAACACTTCCCTGGGGAAACTGAACGTGGTGATTGATGAACCCATGCTATCTCTCTGGAGCGCACCACTCCCTCCTTCAGACGACGCGTGCACGGGTGAACAGGCACCGACTTTACAAAGTGATGGAGGGTGCTCAACCTCCAGCTCTGCTCCAGGCCCACCCCCACTCCACCTCCTCCCCTGAGCGTGTCCTTGCTCCTCTTCCCACCCTGCCCCCTCCCCCCCACAGCCTCCGGAATGCCACAATTCTGAAACAGCTGATTGCTGCGGGCAGGAGGCATGGGGAAGGGGGGGAGGCTGTGCGCCTCCTGCCCGCAGCAATTATCTGTTTTGTGGGCATTCAGGAGGCTCTGGGAGAGAGTGGGGAGGAGCAAGGATGTGGCGCGCGGCCTCTCCTTCCCTTCCTGGGCCTCCTGCCCACAGTAATCAGCTGTTTCAGGGCATTCAGGAGGCGCTGGGGTGGTGGTGGAGGAGATCCGATCGAGTAGCTGCTGGCCCACCCTGGTTTCAAGCCCCCACAGCCAAACAACATTCTAAGGAAACATTGCACAACTTCAAATCTGTATGGTCTCTAACAAATCAGGGACATAACAATGAAACAATATTAACCAGGACGACGTTAAGTGACGATTTACTGTTCAGTACATAAAAAAATTGAACAGAAGTGGAGAGGACTGTCGACTGCTTTGGTGTGGTTTGAATATGGATTTGCAGCAGAAGAGAAGTAGAAATCTCTTTTCAGGGACTATCTTCTCTTCTCTTCTTTTCTGTTTGGATTTTCATGCCCATCTGAGTACCTTCCAGAAAGGCATTAAGTTATATAACTAGCATTTCTCATATATGGTTCCCTATCCTCTCCCTTGACCGTAAGCACTTCTGCCTCTCAGATCTTTCAGTTATATATTTACTACTCTCACCTCTAAGATAGTGCCCACGCTGAGTGCTATTTCAACCACTGTTCTGCTAATATTCTTACTTAGGCTTTTGTGAGGGTGATTTCTTATCTAGATTGCTGTAATTTGCTACTTTATGGTCTCCTTAAATACCAAATATCCAATTGTCAGTTGAATCAAGATGCAGAGCTCATCTCCTTTTTGGGGAGGTGCACCCACTTTCCCTCCTCTCCCCCAAGTATTGATGCCAATCCAAACCATATTCTAACTATTCCGGTGTCTGCCTTCCCTCTTCCCAACTTTCCCTTCCCCCATTTCCCACAACTAAAGCTTTCTTCTAATTGCAATCAGTTGTGTGGCTGGCATTGCCCTGCCCTAGACTCAGGTGTTCTAATTATGTAGGTAAACTATTTCCCTTTGGGTCACTTTCCTCCTCAGCCTTATGCAGCCCCTGCTTTTCTCTTGACCTGGCCTCTCTTCCATGAACACTCTGTCTTTTGCCAACATCCTGCCAACTTCATTTTGTAGGCCTCAGTATCATTGGACCAGTGTCTGTATTAAAATCTAATGAGCTCTGGGGTATCTCTTGTACTATGAATAATCAAGCAGTTCCTTATTTTATTTTCCAGCCAGTTCCTTACACCCCTCAAATTCCTTGACACTATTACCTATTATTATTGCAGCATCCAAAGGCCCTCAACAGTATTGAGGCCCCATTTTGCTGAGCTCTCTACAAACTAAGGTAAAGAGACAAGCTCCTGTCCTGGAAGGTTTACAATCTACAGTCTCTCCTGTCTCTCCATAACTGGCAATACATTTTCTCCCATGATATCACCTCCTGATTACCTGTAACATCCCCATTGTCTTTGTGCTGGGTCTACACAAAGAATGCCTTGGAGATACCCTGGGTCTGTGTATCTCTCAGGCACCCCTCCCGAACTCCGTCCCTGGCACCAGGCCCTCAGGAAGAGAAGGGATTGGTAAGGACATTGTGCTGCTGTAACTCTCCTCCAGGTGAACTTTCTGCCACTGAGGAACTGCAACCTTCATTCTGCCTACTTCTACCACTGGAAAATGGAGTGAATAGAACCTCTCCTATGTGCTATGTTGTCCTTTCGTTTATCCATTTGGATCAAAAGACTTTGGCAGGTGTATCACTTTGTATTTCTAACACAGAGCCCTGTAGTCAACAGTCTTTAAGGGGGAGTAGCTTTTGATAATTACCCCTTTTGTCTGTCTTTATTCCTGACTTGGAGGGTTTAGCTAAAGGAACCTGTTGGAATAATTGCAAGATGAACTTTGGTCCCCTGTGGTTTATACTCTTCAAAGTACTTGTCTGTTAATTTAGATGTCTAAAATTATCTTGATCAAGGGGACCTTTATATATATCTATAAAACAGCACTCTAAACTTAGTTAGTATTTGAACTGTTTTGTTGCCATCAAGTGGTTTACGGTAGCATTTCATCAAAGGACATACAAGTAATTGCTTTGATAACCTAAGCCAACTGGAAAGTTACCCTAACAACCAAAATTAAGAAAAAAAGAGAATTAAAATGCATGTGAAACATTTATATTATCTCTTCTTCATTTGCAGGTTTTACTTAATGGAGTGAATAAAATGTAACGTTCTAACCACAGTAATTACAAAGCAGATGGCAGACAGCTGTCTGGTGAGGAAATGCCGTTAATTTGCTCTATCCTAGGTTTACTCCACCAAGCATATATCTGTTTGTAAGAAAATGTCACAGATAAATGTTTTTGTCCAACATACTCTTTAAATAGGATGACTTCTCTGAAAGATCACCATGCTTTGTTAGAAATCCCTTTAGATTTAGACCCATCTCCCTGCCTCAAACAAAACAAACAAAAAAAGATTTTAAAGCCTTGCTGTTTCAAATGTTAGTGGTTTTTAAAAAAAATGTTTTTTTTTATAGCCACACCACTTCCTAAGAACTAGTCTTAGTCTTGTTGCGGATCCTCTGATTCTCATTATGTAGAAAAGTCATGCTTCTGAGAGCACCACTTCATTATTTATTTATGTTGCATTGCTTCACTGTCGACACAGGAGAAGTTTGCGCAGTATAGAGTGAAATGGTTCATATTTTTGGATTGGTGAAATCGGTTTGAAAAAGAACAAGACCAGTCTACTTCTCATCTTTGTTGTGTGTTTTCAATTTTGTATTTAGTTCACGACTGAATTTTCTGCAGCAGTACTTCAACATCTAACAGGGTCTTTTTTCATTATTTCCACATTTTCCCCAAATGCCTCATTCTGATGACTGCAGGGACTTCTCTACAGACGGAGCTAGTAACAGGGAAGATTACAAAACACAAGACTTTTATAGAGAAATGCAAAAATGACACTTTGAGCAGTCCAGTTGCTTTACAACTCAAATAGGTAGCAAACAGACCTAGCTGAATGTTTCCCACCGAGCTGAGAGTTGTGTATGTAGCCTGACACAACATATAGAATGGTATGATGAGATTGCCTTCAATGGCATACGGCCAATCCACGACTGCAATTAGCAAATATAAGACAAGGTGAACAAGGTGGGTGAGGTAAATCATTTATTGGACCATCTTCTGTTGGTGAGAGAGACAAGCATTTCAGCTTACACAGAGCTCTTTGTTTTCTCAGCTTGTCTCTCTCACCAACAGAAATTGGCCCAATAAACGGTGTTACTTCACCCACCTTGTCTCTCTAATATTCTGGGACAGACAGGGCTACAACAACACTTCATTAGCAAATATCCCCAGGGGCTGGAGATAGGACACTAGCTGGGGAGGCTCTGAGTTACTACAAAGAATTCTTTCCCAGACTTCTGTCTGGCGGGTGTTGCTCATATGCTCAGGGTCTAACTGAGCGCCATTATTGGGGTCGGGATTGGAACAGACAGTGGGGTTTTTTTACCTTCCTCTGCAGTGTGGGGCACAGGTGACTTGCTGGTTTGAACAAGAGTAAATAGTGAATTTTCTGTAACTTGAAGACTTAAAATCAAGATTTGAGGACTTAGTAGCTAGGCCAGAGTTTATGGGCCTACCTCAGAAGTGGGTGGATGAGGTTCTGTGGCTTGCAATGTGCAGAAGGTCAGAGTAGATGATCATGATGGTCCCTTCTGGCTTTAAAGTCTGTGAGTCTATGAGAATACCAGGAGAACAAAAGTAGAATGATGGTCTTATAATTCTATTAAGGGTATTTTTCTGGTGACATCGTAAACTATGACAGAGTGAAGCTAAAAAGAAAGTGAATAAGTGCATTCATTTTAGGGCTGAGTGAATAAGTCATATAGTGATAAATAATGTATTCAAAGTGTTCTGATCACAACTTGTCCACTAGCAGATTGCATCTTTGAGTAAATGTTTATTTGCTTCCTATTATCTGTGACTAATTCTTGTTCCATAGATTGTTCACAACCTGCTAAAAGTATTTGATAGTTGAGCTGCATTGGTTAGTTTTCATATTACTGCTTCTGATGCCTGGTGGATTGAATGGGCTTACTCTTCGACTTAGACTCAGATTTCCAATAAGTAATCCTTTTTACAAGTTCAGCATTCATTTTCAAAGAATATGCTCTAAAATTTGATTAAAATGTGCTGTTTCCATGAATATTCCTAACAATCAACCTGTTCACTAGAAAATTCACAGAAGGGGTACAGACAGAGGCGGGAAGGTCATTCCATTTTGTATTCAAGCAAGTATTCACTGAAGTCATTTTGTGGCAACTTACTCAGCTTCACTTCTTTTACACTTCTGCCATAAGAATGAGAATTACTCCAAGTAATCTGGATTGTATTGGAAGGATTGTGGACAAGTGACCCAGCATTGTCATACTCTGGATTGTAAAGAAATGTACCTTCGGTAGAAAAAACAAAATGTACTTTCAGTTTAAGAGGCACCCTTTACATTCTCAATGATACACCAGGTGAATTAAATATGCAAATGAGAGATACATATTTAAAATCCTGATAGGTTCTGAAAAATGTGTTTCAAAGCTCTGGCTCTTGAAAAACTTTTGAAACTATCGAGTTAAGCACATAGCTAACCTATATAACTGAGTTATTAGGGTTACTCTCCCCTCCTCTAGGTTACACTCACAGGGTGCATCTCAGTTCAAATTAATCATATTTCTAACTATTATCTGTAAATCTAGTAAAAAAAATAAATTGTTACATTTAATGCACCCAAACCAGGTCTGATTTAAGGCAATGTGGTGCCCTCAGCTATCGTACATTGTTTAATCATGGCCCCAGTCTCAAGCTGTGACTCTGCCTCCATGCCATGTCTCCACTCCTCCCTGCGATAGCAGCAGGATTTAAAGTTAAGATGAATGGGACAGCCTACACTTCCTTGAGCTATTATTCGAGGGTGTCTGCAGACTCAGACAGGCAGTAACAACACTGAGGTCACAATGTGAAGCTCTTATTTACATACAGGAAGGACAGAAACATTTTTTTTAAATGTGAGCTAAGATTCTGTTCTCCTCAGGTGACTCCCAAACCTAGGGCCGTAGGTTCTGGCCTATCTCTTAATCTGGCTCTGAACTAAACCAGTTTCTAAGATCACACACATTCTTAATGTTATTTAAAGGTATACAGAATTTCCTTTATCTTTACTCACTGTAAGGAATATAACAAAAACATTACTTCAATAATCACTAAAAGTAACCTTTTTATAATTAACATCAGCAACAGGGGATGTAGAAACTGAAACACATTGAAAAGATTGGAATTTTTTAAAGAGTAGATAAAGGCATGATAAATGTATATAAAATATCAAATGGCATTGACAGGCTAACCAGACACTCCTGATTAACCTCACTCATTAGGCAAGAAAAAGGGGACATCCTATGAAATTGAAACACAATACATGATAAAAAGAAAATACTCATTTAATCAATGCATAATCAACCTGCAGAACTCATTGCCACAAGAAATGATTGAGGTACAGAGCTTAGTAGAACTCAGAAAAGGATTAGACATGTATATGGATAATAGTAACACACACAGTTATGTCAGATAGGATAAAACACTGTCCCCCCCAAAGAATATAAACCCTCCTACTTGAAATTATAAGCCTAGCACTGCCAGACTGGGATAAGTGGGTAGAGAAAACTTCCCCTATTGGCTGGATATTTCAGAATTGTCCTTAGCAGGTTTTCTTGCACCTTTCACTGTTCTAATTTGGCATAGGAATTCCTATATTCCAATAGTCACAAAATAAAAAAGTGATGCTGTAACATTTTAAACTGAACAGGTAATTTATATTAATGGAAAATACATACATCCCTAAATAACCAATTTAAAGAGTTAATGGTATTTTTTGGCTTTCTTTTGTTTCTATTTTAAACACTGAGACTCTGAAATTTAACTCTGCTGAAGTGTGATTTTTTTTTTTTGCAGTGATAGAAATGTTGGTTTATTAAATGCCTTCATGATTTTGTGCATCACTTTCTTAGACCACTGGGCACTGCATGGTGTAAGATGCTATACTGGTATCTGTTTTTCATATTTAGTTTCCAGTTTGAGCGCTCAAATAATGACGCTGGATATTAGGAGCTGGGAGTAAGGAGATGACATAGTTGAGAAAAAATAGATAAAACTTATATTTTAAATGACAATTATCAGATGCAAAGAGTGAGTAACGTAATTCCTGTCATTTTAAAAATAAGCACAATATCTAAATAATAGTCTCATTCTGCATATTTTTTATTATTGACTTGTTTATGATTCTAATCATGCCCTTCATCAGGTGGCTTGCAGCATAGGAATTCAGGTTCTCTGAATCTAAAAAGCATGAGTCTCAAAATAGTTGAGCTAAAGGACCAGGTCTATGAGCTCACAAGCAATAGCAGAGTCATAAATCTCTTTACGTGGTCCAGCCACTAAGGGGGAACAAAGGCTAATGTGATTAGGTGGTAGCACCCTGTATTTGATAGGTACTTTCCAGACAGACAAAAAGAAGTGATATTAGCTCATTAAGCAGGGCAAAGGGACAGAGTTACAAAGCTGAATTTGATACCATAACAAGCAAAGAGCCAGTGAAGGGATTAAGGCCTTGGTTCAAAAGGTACTTAGGCATGTGTCTAATTTTAAGCATGTAAGTAATATCATTGTCTTCAGTGAGGCCACTTATGTGCCTAACGTTAGAGTTGTGCTTAAGCACCTTGTTGGAGCGGGGCCTCAGTAAAGGGGCTGAAATGATCAAATCCCCAGGCAAAGAAATGACTTTCACTGCAGCATTTTGTGTGGATTCGAGAAGGATAATGTGGACTTTAGGAAAGCCAGAGAGGAGATTGTTGCAGTAGCCAAAGTGGGATATAATGGGGCCTGAATGAGAGATTTATCAGCGGGGATGGAAAGAAAAGGTTAGATCCTGGAAATGGTTAGGAGAAAAAAGTGACAGGAGTTGGATATAGCGTGCATGTGTGGGGCAAAGGGTAAAAACTAACTGCCAGAATAAAAGCCTGAGTGACAGGGCAGATGGTCATGTTATTGACATTGATAGAGAGTGAGTTATATTAAGATGATGATAAACTATCCAAGACATGTTGGAGACACAGGCTGAGATGCAGGACTGGGGAGAAGGAGGCAGATCAGGGATAGAGAGGGTATAAATAAATAATACTGTGTGCTTTTAGGACCCGAGTTTACATTATCAAAACTCCATTTGAAGTTAAATGCAAAATTAGGACCAAATACTACAGCACCTTTCATCCAAGATTTTCATTCTGGTGCATTACAAACTCTTGCATATGGCATATAATAGATTTGTGAGGCCAGTGAAGTACAATTGTACCAATACTGGATACACAGAAATCGATCCAGCATAAAATTAGTTCTAATAGATCAAGTGTGTACATAGCTTTCAACTCTATGACTCAGATGTGAAACTTAGGTCTTGAAAATGTGTGAAAGATAATATCAAAAGACATAAAAACAGACTTTTTATTTATTTGGTCATTTTAAAGCACAATAACCATAATATCTAAGCACTTGTACATAATAATGAGAAACATACATTATAAGGCTACCCATTATAATTAGAAAAGCATTTCCAGCAATAGTTGAGCAGGAAGCTTAAAATGATGTGGGATTCATTTCTGTAACACATTTAAAGTTTTCTGTAACTTCATTTTAATGAATGCACATTTCTAATGCCAATCAATAAGAGGTAATGGGAGACAGAGTTGATCTTGGCCTAAGATGAATAACTTACCCTGTAATCAAGCACAACACAAGTATATCTATATTGTGCGGTGTTATATTACTCCTAATGTTTTCGAAAGGTAGGAAAGCAGGTTTCTCAAAGCAGTGTGGTTAAAATATGCAGGGTTTAATACTCTATTGGCCAGCATCTCTTATGATCATTTATACCAATGCAAAGTGATTGTAAAGCACTATCAATCTGGCACGCAAATGACCATGCATGGTGCAGGGAAATGGAGAATCAGGCCTGTGAACTTTCTCTATGATTTGATCCATAATCTGGAATGACTACTTTCTGCTTCCTTCTGAAGACCTGAACAAGGGCTCTGTGTAGCTCAAAAGCTTGTATCTGCCATCAACAGAAATTGGTCCAATAAAAGATATTACCCCTCCTACCTTGTGTCATCTTCTTGCTAGTTAGCCTGACAGTTCTCTAGTTTCCAAGTGCATAGTGAAAAAGCCAAATAGAAGCCGTGGGGCAACAGGAAGTGAAAATGAAAATGTCAGCTAAGCATTATAAGGGAGCTGCCACAAAAAAAGCTGTAACATGCTGAAGAATTAAAACCTGCATTAAAACTGACAGAGACTTGCTGTGATTTACCTATATTTAGCAACAGGAAATCCACTAGCAATTATTTATCATGCGATCAAGTAATGAGGACTTAACATGAATTTTGCTATTATGTGCAGTAACAATTGGCCCGGTCCCACGGTCCCGAGGCTTGGAAAACTCCCATTTAAGCAAACAGGGGATTAGCTTGAATGAAGAGTGTAGGATCAGGCACCCCTTATCATTTCTAGAGAAACTTTAAAGCATTAATTTTCATTTCACCAATTTCTTAATATTGGAAAGTGTCTCTAGGCCTTCAACAGCTAGTTGGAGGGGTAAACTTGCAGATTGCAATGGCTGACATACTATTCCTCCCTCCTCAGGAAAACAAATGTCTTCTCTCTATGTTAGGTTCGTTTTTCATTTCACAAACATTCTTACAGGCAGTTAGAGACTTTCTTGAGAGATAATCTGATGATCCCTGCTCTGGCTTTCCTCTTTTAAATACAGTTGATCAGCTGATGAGTCAGCTGTTCCACAGTCTATTTTGCCATCTGCTTTGGTTTACGAGATGGCTCCAATTATGAGTAAGAATTTGGTCTGTTTCTCTTCTTTCTCTTGTAAGTAGCCTCCTCCAGCAGGATGAGGAGGGCACTGGGTTACCAATCATTTGAGAAAAAAAAAGGTTGTCACTAAAATAAATAGTAATTTAGTAATGTCAGCCTAACTTGGCATTTGTTTTCTTACTTCACACAGTTCCAGAGGGCTATCTGAATACAGTACTTTTGATTTGTCATTGCTAGGATTATTTTGATGGTGGAATTAATGGATTATGTAACAAATGAAAGAAAAGCTGTACAAATCAACAATTGTTGAGGAGAGGAGACAAGTTTTCAGATGAGCCCACTAAAAATCACATGCACTTGCTGTGCAGACAGTCCCCAGCTTCTGTATTTATAAACAGACATTTGCATTTGGAAATCCAGTAACTGCATGTGCTAATGTACAGCTAGATTTGAAAATACCTGACCTGGGTATTCGTGTTTGTGTGTGCAAACAGAAGGTGCTGTGGATACACCTGCTGTGTCCACCCCAGGAAATGAGACTTGTGAAGACTCTTCAATATGTATATTGTTTTGCATTTGAAGTCAGTAAGAATTTAAGGTGCTGATCCTCAAATCTGGCCAAGCTGTATTCAGCACTGGAGTTGAGAAAATTAGAGGAGGGAGAAGGATTTTTTGGGCAGCAAAACTATTCTCAAATTTGGGGAATAGTTTTGAGTTGGAAAAAAAAAACAGAATATTGGGCGGGGGGCGGGGATGTCAATGTTTCATTTCAACATTTTTGAAATGAACTCCTTTGAGATTTCCTTTCAGAACAACATTTTCTAGATTAAATGTTTCAAATCAACATTTTGTTTAAAAAATGTCAATTTCAATCAACATTTGAAACGTTTTGTTTGATCCAAACAAAGTTGGGGGGTGGGTTTTTTTTGTTTGGCTAGAAACTGAAAAAATTCTGTTCCAGTTCAAAATGAACCTGTATTTTTTTTTCTTCAGATTTTTGGGTTCATCCACTGAATTGACAAATCATTTATTTGCTCAGCTCTACTCAGCACTGGACTCAAACAGGACTTGATATCTTTATTTCTACCTTCTCTCTGGGTTTGTTGCGAGCCGGTTAAATAGAAGCTCCTCCTTACTTATCAAGGGAGAGCAACGTCTGCCCTAAACTACTGGCTAAGAGTATCATGTGGCCTGGCTAAAGTAAGGAGGAGCTTCTATTTAAACAGGTCTGATGATTAAAGATGTCTGCACTTAGAAGGCCCTGACCAACACCAGCAATCAAGCCTCTCATTAAGAGAGCTTATACGGTTGCTGCTATGGGACCTGAAGAAACAAACACACCGTTGTGGCAAATAGTGTTTGAGACGGGTCATGGGAGCGGGGAATCAGGGATAGCTAACTATGCCTGTACCTGCAAGAATGACGTGGTGGAGAAACACGCGGCCAGACCGCTGGGCCAAGATTTGTTTTAGACTCTGGACCCCAGCCAGGAGAACCCAAATGATTCAAACAAAGGGCTGTGCGGAGATGAGGCACAGGTATGTTGTATGTAAGAACATTCAAGGGATGGTTTGCCAGGGATCCGTTCACCGGTGCTTGGTTGGCTAGAGCCTTTTGGATCATGTGTGCACAGAGACATATTGCATTTGTTGTTGTTTGTTGTTTTTAAAAGCTGCATGCGGGAGCAGTCTCTTGACACACAGTGTAAAAGGTTTTAAAATCCTGTTATGAAAAAGTACAAAGATGCCTTACACACATTTCTTATTGTAAATTTTTCAGCAGCTGAGTGATGGTTCTTCAGAGGACTTGGAGGTTCTGGACACCCAACAGCTCCGAAGGTCTGAGCAGATCGGGCCCGATCTGTTTTTGCCCAGACCCAAAATCAGATGCTCAACAGAATGCTGAAACAGAGGGGGATACTTATTCTATAGGCCTGTACTGTCTGAGGTTGAGGGAGAAATTCAGTATTAAGCCTGTGCAAGTTCATAACCGTAAAATTGTGATGTGTGCAATTGCGCATGCGGCTGTGCAGGGCATCATCAAGCACTGCCGGAGAGAGAAACAAAATGAGGACTGCCCTGGGTGCACCATAGATGCCCCCAGTCAGAGGCATCATGACTGCGTGTACTGGTCTTTAGATGATGTGAACTGTAAAATTTAAAGAAATTAGCAGTAATTTGTGTATGGAGAGTGTGTTAAATATCATCATCACATTGGGATGCGCTGCAGTGCCTCTGTTTAACCCAGGAACATTTAGGTCTAGGGGCAGAATTGGTGGACAAAGTGACAGAGGCCGAGGACCCAAATAGTGTTTTAGATGAAATCATCAAACCGACAGATAAATGTTTAATGCGAAATGTTGAACATCTATTTTGTTCAGCAAATTACAAAATCTTACTAAGAAAAAACACTAAAAGTTAGAGCATGTTTTGGGAACAAAACAGGGCATGTTGTAAAATAAAATGTCAGTTGAAAATAACAGTGTGAAGCGTGTTTTTATGGAGTTCAAGGGGTGTGGGATATGTCAAAAGGGAAGTAGGTTGCCCCCGTAGTATACATGCAGTTAGGTTACAGTTTGTCAAGAACAACAAGAGGTATATAAGCGGCTTGTTCTTCTAACAAAGACCCACCCAGCCCTGGTGCTTGTGCATGAGGGATATAGGCTGTTGGGGCATCTGGGCCATTGCAAAGCAGCCCCAGAACCCCTCTTAAATCATACCGTCTTCCGCTTCAGCTGTACCTTTTCATTTCCCTGCCCCAGGCCCTCTGCATTAGGACTTAATCATGACCTCTCTGATTTCAACAACCTCTCAGGTCTCTCGTCTACTGGTTCATATTATTAAATACAGCATCTAGGGCTACAGTTTGCATAAAAGTGTTTTATAAAAGCAAACCAAAAAAAAATATTCTCCAGGGGCTTAGACAAGATAATGATAAACAAAATTGTAATTGTTGCTTTGCAGGCACTGCTACAAAGTATCTTTAAGTTTGTTTTTGTTAATATTTCTGATAGGCCATAGGATGGGGGAGATAATACCTCATAAAGTGGGAAAATGTTTCCGACTGACAAACGCTTGCCCGTGCTAAAGCATAACCACTAACACAGACTGGCTGCCTACGAAACTGATTCACTAAAAGAGTTATCAACATTCCCCCTAAAACTCAGGACAGCTTTCTTACCCCCTTCTGTGGCCGTGTGGGGTTTTTTTGTTTGTTTTTGTTTTAAAATTTGTTTGTACTCGATTTAGATTTTAAAAAATATTAGAAAAGAAGAAAGTGGGGCGTGGGGTAAGGGATGAGGAGGAAGGTGTGTGGTGGTAGGGGGTGGAGGGTGGTGCAGACTCCTTAATTCTTGTAAAAAACAGCTAACTTTTTTTTACATAAGCTAATTTTGTTCTTGTGTTTTTTGTATAAATCCAAATTTTAAAAAGCAATCTTGGGTATTTTTTTTTATTAATTTTGTTTTTTATTAAAACACATGTAAACTCCCTTCAGTTGCCAGTTTTCATATTCTTACCCCATTGCTATTTTGGTACTTTAAAAACACTATTTTTAAAAGGCTAGGCTAGTATCTTAAACCTTTTTAGTTCACTAAACTTCTACAAAATATCCCTAAGGGTGACCTTGTTTTGTTACAGCTCAATCAATATTGCCTTTTCCTGTTAAACTTTAAAACAAACAAACATAATGCTTCAAATAGGCCTCACTGCATACAGAATATCCTTTAAAAAGGTCATGTTATGTTACATCTCAGACAATGCTGTATTTTCCTGTTAAATGTTAAAAAAAAACCTTTATATAATGAAACACTGCATGTTTAGCAAGTGTTAAAAGTGTGGAGGGAAAGTTGAGGAGTGGGGTTCTTCAGATAGCCTATCTCTGAGCTTCATGCAGTCAAAAAGCGAAGTTTTTTGTCTTTTACAATCAGTAAATGGAATAAAATATTTGTTATAACTTTCACAAAGTGTCTTTGAACGCAATCTCACCTTTTGTTAAAATTTTAACAGCATTTAAGAAGTTAGGAAAGAAGTCTGTGTAAAAAAAAAAAAAAACAACCCGAAGGAGTTACCCCTAGAACATTTTTAAGGTAGACTATAGTCTTGCCACTGGCTAGTCTAATTAGTCTTATCTGTTTTTAAAACATAGAGAAAGCCACAGCTCCAGCCTGTGATGTATTATTTTAATAAGAATCTATGGACCCAACACAAACACAGGAGCTTGTACCTGTGTCTCAGCACACGGGTTGCCAACATTTAAAAACAAAGACATTCTGATAATGCAACAGAAACATTCATACTTAAGTCTAAAAGTTCTAAGAAAATGAAAGCTTAATATAACTTTCACATGGATTTGTTAAAAAATGGGGAGGAAAACAAATTTCTCTGATCCACTGGCTTACAGAATAAGGGGAATATACACTAGCTGTTACTGAGCAGACTCGGGGACAAGAGAAGCCCCGGGACTGAGCATTGTTTTGTGTCTTGTGTTAATAAATTTGAGCCTGGGATAAAGGGCATTATTGGACACCCTCCCCTAAAAAAAAAAAAAAAAAGCCTGTCTGGAGTTTATTTAAGAAGCTTCTGAAAGGAGAAAATTGAGGCTGCCTGCCTGCAGAGAGACCTTGGACCATGAGGGGGTGTTTGGGAGGTAGCATCTATGACATTTAGAAATAATATTTTTTTCATAATACTTTAAGACATCTAGCATGATGCAATGTTATGGTAAGGCCAGATTGTGACATTGCCAGAACCTGCATTGGAGACCTTGTAGAGGGTGACCTGTCCCAGCTGCATGCATCTGAAGAAGTGGGTATTCACCCATGAAAGCTTATGCTCCCGTACGTCTGTTAGTCTATAAGGTGCCACAGGACTCTTTGCTGCTTTCACAGATCCAGACTAACACAGCTACCCCTCTGATACCTGCCCAGCAGTAGCTCTATGAACCATCATACCAGACTCAGGCACAATTCCTGTTAGAGTCCAGGGAGCCCAACCACTGGGTCTCTCCTGGAAAAGGTGATGTATCTGCCCTCCTCTGTGCTCAGTCAGTTCTGCAGACTGATACAGGGGTGGAAAAGGGGCTGCACTAACAGGGTCACTAGCTCTGTGGAGTCCTTGCAATGCCTGAGAACATGGACAGCTGCTGTGTCTGGCCCCTGTATGCAGAGTTCAAGGGAAGGACGGTCCTTGCACTGTCAAGTGCACCAGAGCATGTGGAAACACCATTATTCCCTTAACATTTTGAAATCTAGGATCTTGTATTATGTATTTGTGAAAAATATCTCAGCAGCAGTGGCAAAGATATGGGGAAAACTCTGGATGGGACATAATATGGTTAATTCCTACTTCTATTCTGCCTTCTTGCCTTGAACACAAGCAGAGTGGGATGGCCAAGGTAAGAGACAGAAGTTTAAAAATATGCCATACATATTTGGAAGAATACCAGGCCAGGTAAAAGAGAATGCATTGTTTACATGTTCTCACTTATTTTATTTACATTGGTAAAAATGTAGTGTGTGTGTGAAAGGCTGATAGCACTGGAAACTGACATACAGTGTCTCTGACAGCTGCCAGTCAAATACCATGGTGAGGGGTGCAGTGTAAGCACCTAAATAGATAGATAGGTGGTGCTAGTGCACACTTCTCCCCAAAACCCTCCAGGGTGCTGCTTCAGAAGTGGAATGGCCACCTATAAAGAGAGGAGTGTGGTTTAGTCTCCATTCACATCACTGCTGAGGTTTCCAACCAGTCTCAGAGTAATGATTATTTCTCGGAGCAATTTTCTGAACAAAGGGGTACCTTTTTCTATTCTAACTGGATAAGTACATCAGTGTGCATAGATCACACAGCTCCACTGTGGAGTCTGGAGTAGCATAGAAACTGTAAATTCAGGGACAAGACAAGAAGAACATTGCACACTAATTGTTCATGATAATGTATCTTGTAAAAGTATTGCATGCTTGTTTGTGGTATTCTTTATTTTGGAAGTAGTTGAAAGAACAAACATCATAGTATTAACCAAAGATCACCCAAGAGCTAGAGAACATAACCACAAAGAGTAAATGAGAAACTATGGATTGGTAGTTAACAAATTCCTACATCAATCACATCAGTATTTACTGATGATAAACTATTCTACAATTTGCTAAGTATTTAGTTGGCAGAGGATGAAAAAGAAGTCTGCTGTTGATTTTGGCACAGATATTTAATGTTACACAGCAAAATCACTATGAGTATTGTAGAAGCCGCATATGGAAAAATCTGCAAACAGCTCTTTGGGTGTGTAAGTGATTAAAATCCCATGTACTTCATTGTCTAAGGTCAGTTGTAAACAGAGTTAATACATTCATTATACTTGAGTCTGTGTTCATATATCTCAGTGGATTAGCTCTTGCTTCTTCTCTTAATGTTTCATCTGCAATAGATTATGTCTCAAAACAAAGAACTTTAAAACATTACTGTGGTTTCTCTTTGGTTATGGTTGAATACAAATTCCAACATCTTCATGCTCTGCTGTTTTATAGAGATGATAACAGCACAACGTTAAACATGAAACAGAATGAATTCTTAGCTGTCAAAAAGTTATGCCAAGAATGGCAAATCAATATCTCCATCAGGTAGGTATCCTTGTGTGGTATGTATCTCCCTGAACATATTTTTATAATCTGCCACACAGTGATTAGTCTCTATATGTGAAAGGGTTAAATTCCAGTTGCTTTCCCTGTTTGAAGAGTAATTAGGTAAATTATGACAGATAAGATATGTATCTTGGGTGAAATCCTGGCCCCATTGAAGTCAAAGGGAAAACTCACATTGACATTGGTGGGGCTAGGATTTCACCCTTTATTTATTTCTAAGGTATCCATCAGCTTTGAGCCAAATTCTTTGCTAGTGTAAATGGGTGCAGCTTCACTGAGTTCAGTTAGTTATATGGTTATGCTAACCGAGAGTTTTATCCCCTGGTTTCTAAGCACTGGTATCTGTTTGCAGTCTACAGTATTGTTTTCATCAAGGCATTCCTGAGTGGACTGGATTATTACTGTATATATACACACACTGATCAAGAATTGCAGATAAGTGAGAGAAATTCATGTTTATTCTCCCCATGTACACTAGTTAGGAAAGCTGTGTCCAACACTGAAACCCCCCCTCCCAACAAAAACCCAGACTTCAGTAAGTATAACACAATACCATGTCTGTCTTTTGGTTCAGAATGAATACGTCTTTACAAACAAAGATTTGCACTGAGAGGTGTGAAAGCCTACCCCTGCTCCCCAGTGGAGACCCAATGACTTCACGTGGGCTCCATACAGGCACAGGAGTCCGCCCTCACACATCTCATGGCAGATTAGTCCCTAAAAGCTCAGTCTGACTCCTACTGACTTCAGTAGAGCTACAGCTCCTCAATATCTCCTGAAAACCAGGAACAATGTGTGGCAAGTTAGGCACCTAAAGATTGAGGCCCACTAAATTAGTGGCCCCTTCTGAAAATGTTGCTGGGGCATGTATGAAGGATATACGTGCGTGTTAAGCTGTGATTATATTTTTTAGTGATAGTATGATTTGAGCAAATATTTTATTTATAGTGTTCATATTTTGAATGGGCACTTGGGTTGAAAAGGGAAAAGTGGAAAGAAGATGTGATAGTGGGAGTTAATTATTATTATTTTATTTGTATTCCAGTAGCATGTAAGGGCCCTTGGGCTGCTGCGCTAGGCACTGTACACACATAGAATAGAAGAAAGTCCCTGCCCCAAAGAGCTTACAATCTAAGTAGATAAGAGACAAACAAAGATAGATAACCAATAAAAAGCCACTTGCTAAACACACAGAACAATAAGAATGGTGAGAGTGAAGTAGGTAAGTTGGGGGGGGGGGAAGACAGGAGGGTGGGAAGCAAAGTAACTGGTTAAAAGATAGGAAACAAAGGGTAGGAATAAATGGTCAGTTTTCAGGATTGAGAGAGGTAAATAGTGGTGTCCCCCAGGGGTTTGTACTGGGACCAGTCCTATTTAGCATATTCATAAATGATCTGGAAAAAGGGGTAAACAGTGAGGTGGCAAAATTTGCAGATGATACAAAACTACTCAAGATAGTAAAATCCCAGGCAATCTGTGAAGAGCTACAAAAGGATCTCTCACAACTGCGTGACTGGGCAACAAAATGCACATTGGAAACCATAATCCCAATGATATGTATTGTGGATAGTTCTCTGAAAAGATCCACTCAATGTGCAGCGGCAGTCAAAAAAGCAAACAGAATGTTGGGAATCATTAAGAAAGGGATAGATAATAGGACAGAAAATATCCTGTTGCCTCTATATAAATCCATGGTACGCCCACATCTTGAATACTGCATGCAGATCTGGTCACCCCATCTCAAAATAGATATATTGGGCTTGGAAAAGGTTCAGAAAAGGGCAACAAAATGATTAGGGGTATGGAACAACTGCCGTTGTTTATTAATCTCTTGAGAAGAGATTAATAAGACTGGGACTTTTCAGCTTGGAAAAGAGACAACTAAGGGGGGATATGATAGACATGTATAAAATCATGACTGGTGTGGAGAAAGTAAATAAGGAAGTGTTATTTACTCCTTCTCATAACACAAGAACTAGGGGTCACTAAATGAAGTTAATAGGCAGCAGGTTTAAAACAAACAAAAGTATTTCTTCACACAACGCACAGTCAACCTGTGGACCTCTTTGCCAGAGGATGTTGTGAAGGCCAGGACTATAACAGGGTTCAAAAAAGAACTAGATAAGTTCATGGAGGACAGGTCCATCATTGGCTATTTGCCAGGATGGGCAGGGATGGTGTCCCTAGCTTCTGTTTGCCAGAAGCTGGGAATGGGCACCATGGGATGGATCACTTGATGATTACCTGTTCCGTTCATTCCCTCTGGGGCACCGTGCATTGGCCACTGTCGGAAGACAGGATACTGGGCTAGATGGACCTTTGGTCTGACCCAGTATGGCCATTATTATGTTCTTAAAACAGAGAGGGGGGTGGAATTGGACAAGTGAGGGATTTCATTGGTAGGAAAAGGAAGTGATGAAGCTGGATCAACAACCAATATTATTAGAACAATTTTTTTAAAATGCCTGTACTCTAAGGGTACACTGCCATAAAAGACATGCAGCATGGCCCTGGTTGGCTGACCTGGGCTTGTGGGGCTTGGTCTGCGAAGCTATAAAAAAAAAGTATAGACTTTCAGATTCAGGCTGGAACCCAGGATCTAAGACCTTGCAAGGGGGGTGGGTCTCCGAGCCTGGGCTCCAGGCCAAGCCCAAATGTCTACACTGCTATTTTTAGCCCTGCAGCCTGAGCCCAAGTCAGCTGTCCTGGGTTTGTGAGGCGGGTGCTGTGGGTTTTTCTTTCCGTAGACACACCCAAAGGCTTCAGAGCTGAGTATCACATCATGTAGCAATATAATAAACTAACCACTACAGACCCAGTTCTGCAGTTGTACCACACTCAAAACTCCTGTTAAAGTCAGTGAAAGTTTTGAATGTGGAGCAAGTATATATATCATTAAGAAAGGGATAGATAATAGGCCTTATAGAGTACCCTCTAGAGGTGCTCCTCCTTCCTTCCACAGGTGTCCTGGCTGTAGCTGAATGAAGGAAGCAGAGCTAGAAACTCAGCTCTCCACAGACTACTGAGAAGTACTCAGAGAACCATGGTTTTGGCAGTCTTTGGTGCAACATGTCTCCACTAACAAGGACAGGAGCAGGACCCAGGCAAAAGCTGTCACTCAAGGAAAGTATTTATACTGAAGCTTCAGCCCCCTTCAATCTTTTTTGTCTCCTTGTTCTGGAAGTATAGAACCTATGTCTCAGTGCTCCTTTTCTTTTTCCTTGCCCTTTTCTATTTGTATAGCTTAGATGCCTCTGCAGCAATTTGATTTTAACTGCCTTGAGCCATGTGAGCAATCACAACTTCTATCCTATCATTGCTTACTTGATACACTTACTATAAATGCTATATTAAATCTGGGGATTCATTTATTTTTTATTATAAACCTAATAGAAGTGCGTTTATAGGCAAAAGAACAGAGATTTCATTTGATTGAATGTATGAGTCAGTTCCCTGTCCTTTTTAAAATAAAACAAGTTTTATTCCCCAATGTGAGGAATGGGCTGGTGGTTAGGGTGCCAGTCTTTGCCTAGGAGATGAGGATTCAATTCCATGGGGTCCCACAGATGTTCTGTAAGGCCTAGTATTGTCATTTAGTGTGTTTGTGCCTCAATTCCCTGTGTCTGAAATGAGGATAATAGCACTGCCCTACCTCAGAGGGGTATTGTACGGATGAATAAATGGAAGATTGTGAGGCACTCAGATGCTATGGTAACAGGGGTATACAGGTACCCAAAATAGATACATAGATACTTGAGGGAAGCAGAGAGCAGCAGTAACTTGATACATAGACAGCCAACCTTCCACTACCATAGCAGTAACTTTGATACATAGACCAGCCAACCTTCCACTACCATAGGATGAATGTTCATTTTAGCCGAGTTTCTGTTTAATTTAAATAAATAACACAATTAGAATTCTTGTTTAAATTATAGTTGCTGTTGTTTAAATGTCTGTAGTTGTAATTGTTGTTTTATGTGGGCGAAAATGATTCCATATCATTTGGAAGCCACAATTTTTGTTTTCTGGAGATGGAGAGGGTGAATGAATTTAGTTATATGTATGCAGTATGTGTGGAAGATGATTGGACACCGGTATGCTTTTTAAAAGTTAGTCAATTCACTGATGAGGGAATTAAGTTTGTTTTGAGCAGTCAGTTGGGAACTACAATACTCAGGAAAGTATGAATTGCCATATTTAATCAGACCAATCATTTATCCAGTACAACATCCTGTCCCTGACAATGGCCTGTACTAATTGCTTCAGAGGAAAAACCCTGCAGTAGGCAGTTATGGAATAACCTGTCTCCAGGGAAAGTTTCCTCAGAAATAATTAGATGTTGGCTTATATGCTGAAGCTGGAGGGATTTATAGCCTGCTTTTTTAATTTTTAGTATTATAACAGTGTTATACTATTTTTTTCTAGTACTGTTATATACTCTGCTATTCTCATACTGTTTTAATTAACATTTATGAGTTGATAGTGCTTCCACTGTACAATACATGACATCATATGCAGCTGTATTTAATTTAATTTCCCATTGAGTTCAGTGGATGTTAGGAGTCTACATACATTAGAGGATCTGGGAGTAGGCTTCCCTTCCTCACATCATCCTATCCTATATATTCTTCCATTGTCCCTGTCCAATGCATGCCCCACCCAAGCCAATACTGACCACTCAGAACCCACCATGTCCAATCCTTCTATGGGGATAAGTGTCTAACCCCTGCTACATGTGTCCTCCCCACAGACAAAGGATCTCTCTTCTAACCTGGACTCCTCACCCCCACCAGCTGAGCAGAGGAGCGGTACAACTGTGCCCATGCCACCACCCGGTAGGTGATAGAGAGATCCTTCAGCATCTCCCATAATTCCTGTGGGACACTATAGTACAGTCCCAGATGGATCTTCCTGGTGTGCTGCATTTTGCATAACATTGCTAAGTAGTGGGGGATTCCTGTTCATGAGGGTACACACACACACACACACACACAGAAGAAGGAGCTGCTAGGAGGAGAAAGAGTAACCGCTTACAGCTGCCAAAGTCGGGCGACACCAGCATCCATGATGGGTCATGTGCATGAAGCCCACCGTCCCTGGTTGACAGAGGAAGGAGAAACTGGGAGCAAGAGCTGTTCTAGGCCATCAACAGGTCTTAGCAATCTTAGCAAAAAAGAGGGAGTGGTCCAGGAAGAGGGAAAGACAAAGTCAAGGTTAGGGGTGGAATAGCTTCTTCTGTGGGGGAACAGGGTGGGGAGAAAGAGAAGGAAGGCCCCCAGACAGGGAGAGACAGGGAAGGGTGTGGGTCAGAAAGCAGGTGAGGAGCTGGGGAGGAGGGGCAGGAGAGAAAGATCAGGAGGAGAGGACCACACTGGGAGCTGGAGGGGGAATAGCTGAACATAAATGTAAAAATACTACGGGTGGGTAGCACTGCACTCCGAGGAACAAGCCATTTGTCAAGAGCTGACCAAGTGGCTAACAGAGAAAAGGGATGAGGTGCTTGCAAATGAAACTGAGAGACAAGGAGAGATTGATGAAGGGCCTGGACAGGATGAGAGTGCTCGATGGAGGAACATGGAGGGGCTTCAGGGTTCAGAGGAGAATATGAAGAGGGGAAGGGCGTGAGAAGGAATAGGAAGAGGAGACCAGAGTGGAGAGAGAAAAGGTCAGAGGTGGACAGGGATTAGGGGAGCAAGAAGGAACAGAAGGTGAGTGAGGAGGGAGTAGATATGAGACAACAAGAGGAGAATGGACAGAAGAGATAGGACAGAGAGCAGGAAGAGAGAGAAGAGGAGGGCCCAAAGAGAAACGGATGGGGGGAAGGACAGTAGAGTAAGGAGAAGGAGAGTAGAGAGAAGGTTGGGGAAGAGAGGGGAAGAGGGAAATCTGCAGCATAGCCAGGCCCCATGTGATGACAGTGAACGTATGGGGGTGCTGGGGTGGGTGCTGGTCTCCAGCAGAGCCAAGTGGTAAATGCTGAGACCCTGCTAGTGTGGGTTGAACGTGCACCTCCAGGTCATGGGTGACCATTCGCATCAATGCATCAGCTATGCCATTAACCACTGCAATCTGGGTGTCCAGCGCCTCATTCTGCGATGAAATGGCCTTGTAAACCCAGCCTTGGTGGACACTGTTCATGCGTGCCTCTTTGAGCTGTTCATCCCAGCATTTGATCGAGGCCTTTAGCATGCCCTGCCTCATTCTGGTTGATAGGGAGGCTGGAACAATCTTGCATCACTGGGGCAGGGCCTCCTTCATCACCAGAACTGGGACCATGTGCGGGACTTAGTGGATTCCCAGATTCTGGTGGTGTCTTCTGAGTGTGTCCTTGCAATCTATTTAAGATGTGTACTTCACAGATAGTTTGTGTGTCCCTGTGCTGTCCAATGTGGGGAACTTATTAGAGCAGAGTTTCACTGGAGCCATTGTCCTGCATGACCATCTGAGTGTGGGGTCAGGCTTGTGCCTGTTTGAGTCACAGCTGCTGTCTGGAGATCTGGCTGGACTATGTGGCTCCCCACTTAGCATGCTAACTTGGTGGAGCACAGTGTTGTTCCTGTTTTCTTGGTGGATTTGAGCAGGGGGGGCCCACCTCCCAGATGGCTATCCTAACCACTGGGCTATGGAGAGTCTCCCCCTCTCTCTCTTTTTGGCCCAACGACTTTTTCATTATTTATCTACAGAGGACCAGTCATTGGGTGAGAGAGAGAGAGTGGGGATAACTGTGTAGTGCCATGGTTAGGGCACTCACCCAGGAGATGGGAGACCCTGTATCCGGTCCCTCTATTCCAGTTACTCATTCATTATTTATCTACAGGGAAACAGTTTCAACAGGAGAGACTGAGGAAGGCTGACATCAGACTATCCCATGGCTCAGTGATTAGACCATTCTTCTGAGAGATGGGAGACTCCTGTTTAACTCCTTTCTCCCCCCCAGATAGAGGAGGGAATTGAACCCAGGTGAGTGCTCTAACCACTGAGCTAAAAGTTTTCTAAGGCTGGGGTGCAGTTTTGTGTGATGCAAGGCAGGCACCTAATTCATTCCTGTAGGAAATACGTTATGTTCTTAAGCTGCCTGACTCCAGTTGGTGGGTTCCCATTCGTGCATCTCAAGCACAGATAGGTGCCTCCCTGCAGCCCAGACTTAGGAACCTATCTCTGAGAGAGGGGTGGGGTTTAGTACACACCCTTCTCATTGGAGTTTCCCATTGGCTCGCGTAGGTGGCTTCCTACTAACTTACTGGCTTGGTGGATTGCATTCTCAGGCACCTATTTCTTCCCATTAACTCTCTGGAGGTCTTGGGGGCCTACCTTAGCTTGGTGGATTGTTCCTGTGATTTTTCTAAGTGTCTAAAAATTAGACATTGCGATGCTGAGTGTTGCAAGGCCTAAATCTCCTTGTGGATCTCAGGGTTAGTCTTCCAGTAAGAACATCCCTGGTTGGAACCGCGCCTTTGACACTGCTCTTTCTTTGCTTCTCTTCAAGAGACTCCTTGTGCCCTTTCTTGTTCCTATGCACCTGGGCTAGTCAAAGCAGCACTTGCTCCTTAATGTTTATTTCCCAAAGTGACACTTTTGTAATTACATAAGCTGAAATGGAGGACAATAAGCATTACAGGATAAGTCGGAGGAGCTATTCATAACCTAAGAACTGCTGTCTTCATTAAGTAAGGTTTTGCAGGGAATACAAAGGATCACATGTGAATAAATGCGGATCATGAGAAAATTGGCACAAAACCAGCAATTTTTTTATCGATAATACCGTCTCATAATATAATGGACAACAAACGAACAAGCACTTCTCAATAACATACCCTTATTGCTCGACTACATTGGGGAAATGCTGCCATCAGCTGGTTGACTGAAAAATGTTAGCTCTAGATTGCTTTTTTTAGTTACTGTTGTTATATTTGAGAAAGTAACAGACTGCAATCCCACACTAATGGGTATTTTCCTGAATTACTGTTGTGAATACACAGTGCCTCTTGAAACTAGTTGTTTAGCATTCTTAGTTGATAAAGGCACAAAGCTAGGCTCTGAATCTAAACTTTTCCTAAAGTGTGTTTGAATTTGAATTCCCACTGTAACAGGGCTCAGGTGGGCCCCTTTATCTTCAGCCACTTCTGAGCCCACCAACCAGCCAGAGACCTCTGCTTTAGCAATTGGAGCTGGCATGACAGAGGTCTGGCTCTGGGTTTCCTAGACAGCACCCTGTCACACACCTTCCCCCTTATGAACCACCAGGTTCGTCCTTCCTCAGCCTCTCCACCCCCTTCCAGTGGGGTTTGTTTGGGGAAGTCTCTCCCCCTCTTTTGGATGATCACCTGCATCATCTCCTGTGGGTTCCTTCATCCCCCACCTGCAAAAAGTACACTGGTTGAGGGGTGGATGTGCCCATAGCTCTGCCACCACCCACAGGTCCTCACACCAATTGCACCCCTGCGGGCATCCCTTCTCCTTTATGCCCTTTTCTTCTGGTAGGAGGTCGAGGCCAATGCTGACCTCCTGCTGGACACCCCGGGCCTCAGGTTCTCCCAAGCCACCAAGTGGGGTCCCTGTTTCTTTTCCTGGGAGCTGCATTGTGGGGAGCTCCAGTTGACCCTTTTCTCCCTCTAAGGGGCTGGCCATAGACCCCGCACCTCCTTCCCCTCTGTCTACCCTATCCGGGCTCTGTTGTCTAGGGTTCTCATGGTTGCTACTCCGAGGACCTTGCGCCTCTTCCTTCCCGAGGCTTCTCAGTCTAGGGGTCCCCACCCCCTTCTTTGGGGAACCTTTCCTTCTCCCTCTAGGGGAGGGCCCCAGTCCATACCTAACACAACAGGGTACAGTAACCCCTCTACTACCCTGACCCACTTCCATTTAAAGCTGCTCCACAATTCTAGGGGCACCTGGGCCACCAAGCAGTATCTCCTGTCCCTGTGGATCCAGGGCCATCTGTGCACCTAGAATTATCCAGTGCGGTTTTACCAGCCCCCTCTGGATGAGTGAACAGGCTGAAGCTGTATCCACTAGGCCTCTATGGGGTTTCCTCCCCACCCTCACCAGGATGGTGGACAGCCTCTGCCCCCTTGTCTACCCTCCAGCATTAGTCCAGCCACAAAATTCAGCCCACCCACATTCCATGTCTGGGCAGTCCCCCTTTTTATATCCTGGCTGCCCGCACTGCCAGCAAACAATCACACTGGCTCTACTGGGAGCTCCTCGGGGTTCCTCCTTCCTCTCGGTGCCTTTCTCAGGAAGCGGTTCCCTCAGCTTCTTCTCCAACTCTCTGTCTTTATAGGGTCGGCCCTCTGTTCGGGGAACATCTGCCTCCGTGTACTCCTCAGTCAGCTTGACTGCCGCATTGACCGTCCTTGGCTGATGTTGCCTGACCCAGACTCAGATATTCTCTGGGAGGCCCTGTAGCACTTGTTCTAGGATGAGGGCATACATTATCTCCCCCACCATTTGCGTCTCAGGCCTCAGCCAATGGGTGGCCCAGTCCATCAGTCTCTGCGCGCATAGCCCCCGTCCATCTGGCCGACCGGAACTTTTGGTGGTATTTCTCCACTGACAGGCCCACCTGGTCTAGGATGGCTGCCCTCACAGCCTCATAGTTCCAGGCCTGTTCCTTGCTCAAGGCCATGTAGGCCGCTTGAGCTTCTCCCGTCAGGTAGGGAGCCAGTCGTAGGGCCCAGGTTGGTCTACCCCATCCGGCGCCCATGGCTACCCTCTCGAACGTACCGAGGAAGGCATCCAGATAATCTGCCAGGCCCATTTTACAGAGTCCCCAGCCCGGCGGCTGGGTGCCATCCCCTACTGCAGGACTCACCATTCGTTGCAGGAGTTGCTGCTGCACGTTAGCCTGGTCTCTTATAAAGTCCTGTAGGCTTTTCTTCTGTTCTGCCTGCCAGGTTAGCAAGGCCTGTCTCTCGGCCTGGTGGGACTGCTGGAAGTCCTGCAGGGCCTTGTGCGTCTGCTCCTGCTGTTTGACCAGCCATTGTACGGTTTCCTCCATCTCCCGGCCACGAACCACGTCCGTTGGCTCAGAGTACTGGACAAGCCTCCACATGTAATAGAGCACAGGTGGGCCCCTCTATCTTCAGCTACTTCTGCGCCCACAAACCAGCCAGAGACTTCTGCTTTGGTGAAATCACCCGTGCTCTTTATTTACAGTAAGAGTTCCCACCACCTTGTAACTACAGACAGCATCAGGGTTATAGCCTCAGGGACTGCTCACTTCTGCAGCCACCATGGGAGAGCCACATCTAATTCCCTGGCTCCTCCCTTAGAATGCAGCAAAAATGGCAAATATTCACATTTTGCAATATATGAATATAAAAGCTTTTCACATTGCATATTTTTAATTGTCAGCGTATCTCACAAGTGATTATAATACTTTTCTATATTTTCAATTGAAATTTGCTGACCAGATCAGTCTCTAACTGAGGGCTGTGCACCAGTGTAAGTAGATTGTGTGCCTACAGTTTGTACTGCATAGTGAGTAGCTATAAATGTACACGAATTCCTAAAGCAATGCGTCTCCATTTGTAAGCTTTTGTACATACAATGTAGCATCTAGTCTGTCTGGTAGAAGATTTTAATTTGAAATTGCCTATGCATGCAATACTAGCCTTTGAAATATTCTAAAAACTAGTTTTTAAATTCAGTGACATTTATGCACAAGTCAGTGTTAGCGATAGACATGACATGACACAGCTTTATATTGCGCTTTAATCAAAGTGCTTACTCAACAATAATGACAATTCTGATAATAACATATAGATCTGATTTACACCTAATTTAGCACTGGTCTATACATTTGTACAAAATGAAAAAAGGTGGTTGTAATGCTGACAATATACTTTGGGAATTTTATCTCTACAGGGAAGTTATAGTCTATGAAGACATGGAGGATACAAGCCCCTCAAAGCTTACATAAAAGAGAAAAAGATTCTCCACAAACTTTGAAAAATGTCAGGTTTCAGAGTAGCAGCCGTGTTAGTCTGTACTGGCAAAAAGAAAAGGAGTACTTGTGGCACCTTAGAGACTAACAAATTTATTTGAGCATAAGCTTTCGTGTTGCATCTGAAGAAGTGGGGTTTTTTACCCATGAAAGCTTACGCCCAAATAAATCTGTCAGTCTTTAAGGTGCCACCGGACTCCTCATTAGTTTGTATCCACAAAAACAACACGGCTACCCCTCTGATACTTGCCACTATGATTCAGCAATTTCATTCCATGCACAACATGGACAAGGCAAATCTACCATTGTTCTATGCAGTGCAATAACATTAGCTAATGTTATCCAAGCTGCTAGCAATCCAAAGCAGGAACTTCAATTATCCAAAGGGATGTTCTTCCGGTGAGTGAGCCTGATGAACAGCTTTCAAATGAACAAGTGATTTTGTAAAATGTCACTGCAATCCTTTGGTCTGAAATAGCCAAAATGAAAACCTCAGAATATTATCCAAAGCCAGAGGATTGTGGCTTACAGAGGTCAACCAATTTTGTGCCCTAATTGGTACAGGAGTTTTATCTTTGGTTGATAGATAAAGTGGTAAATAATTCAGATAGCAATGAGTATCATCCTTCAGAAGACATTCAGAGAAGATATCTCTCAAATACAGAGTACACAGCAATTCCAAAATTATCTCATCACTGCACATAAGCCTTACTGCACAGCTACACCTTGACATTTGGTCTCACAATTTAATTGATATGCTACACCTTCATGGATTGTGCATCAATTATGATAAGCTGATGCAGTTCATCACTAGTGCTGCAAAAATGGAAGTAGAAAGACTTCATGGAGCTGTGTTCATTCCAAACAGAGTTGTACCACTTCATGCTGGTGGAAATCTCAGCCATCAAGGAGATGATGGGCATAGACATCAGCATAAAGTTATATCTATTTTAACCCCTGTGTAGACAGAACTATGTTGGTGGGAGAGCTTCTCCCGCTGACATAGCTACTGCCTCTCACGGGAGCTTTCTCCCATCATCATAGAGCATCTTCAACAGAAGCGCTACAGTGGCACAGCTGCATCAGTGCAAGTTTGTAGTGTAGACCTGCCCTTAGAGTGTGACAGCTAAAATACGAGGTGGAACAGATTATTTAGTATAAGTAGTTAACACATATTTCAAGGTTTCAGAGTAGCAGCCGTGTTAGTCTGTATTCGCAAAAAGAAAAGAAGTACTAGTGACACCTTAGAGACTAACCAATTTATTTGAACATAAGCTTTTGTGAGCTACAGCTCACTTCATCGGATGCATCCGATGAAGTGAGCTGTAGCTCACGAAAGCTTATGCTCAAATAAAGTGGTTAGTCTCTAAGGTGCCATTAGTACTTCTTTTCTTTTTACATATTTCAAGGGAAATTTCAATGTGAAGTGGCTCGTTGACACCCCGGCAGTCACAGGGGGGAAAGGAAGGAGAGGATGTTAGTGGGTTATAGATTGCTAAATCTATTCAGTGTCTCTATTCAGTCCATGATTTTTAGTGTCTAGCAAAGTTATGAATTTAAGCTCCCAGGCTTGTTTTTTGAAGGTGTTGCCCAGGTTTCCTTACAGGATAAGGACTAAGAGGTCAGATTTAGATGTGAAAAGTGTTCACCCACAGGTGATGTGGTGTTTTTGTCTTTCATCATTTTCCTGTGTGAGTTCATCTGAGAGTGTGGTGATTGTCTGGTTTCACCCACATAGTTGTTGTTGTGCCATTTAGTGCATTGGATGAGGTACGCCATGTGTTGTGACAGGCATGTGCAGGATCCATAGATCTTGTGCTGTGGGGATTGTTGATCACTGTAGCAGTGTATACGGTTCAGTAGATATACAGCACCCTTTGATGTATCCTGTAATTTGTTCCATGTGTATTTCTAATAGGAAACTGACATTTGAAATAGTTTAGTTTATAAAACTCTTACATTTGATCTGAAAGGCAATTTATTTAAATACATCACAGTAAGGATGTCCCAACTGAAATTCTTGAGCACCAAAATATGCTTGTCACTGCAGGATTTTCCTTGCTCGTGAAGTCAGATAACTATTTCTGGAAGCTGCCTAAACTAATACTCAGTCAGTATTAACAGGACAATTGCTTTTGTACAGCTAAGAAAATTCCTGCTGCCTAGGTAAAATGGAAAGTTATACTTATAGGGTATGTTCCCAGTAGAAGCAGGTCACTGCACTGGCAAAAAATAATAAAGGTGTAAAAAAGCCCTATTATTTTAATTGTTGGCTATGCATAATATTAAACTATTTTTTAGATTTAGTTTTTATGAGGCATCGTAAGTACATTTCCGTTTTCTCTTTCTCTGTGGTTGTGCTAAGTGTAATTGGAAAGTGATGAATAACGGTGGATATTCTACTGCAACATGAGCTATATGTCTGTGGAGATCCAGGCTGTTCAAATGATCAGATGCTGCTTTTCACCTTCTCTGTTTTGTTATTGCTTCTGGTGCTTTCGTAAGCCTTGCCATGTATACACCAAGTCAGAGTGATGCTTTTTTGTCCCAACGGAAGATTATTCATCGAGGATTATCTTCATCTTCTTGCAACAGGATAGCTCATATAAATTGTGGTTAAAATTCTTGAGTGATTAGGAGCTCCAGGAATCTAAATGCAGAACTGAGGAGAAGAATGTTTAGATTAGCCTTATTTGAATTTGTTGCAGTGAATTGCATTAATAGTGGAATTTGTAAAACTTGTTCTTTTACTCTAGTTATAGATAGCATTTTTTTTTCATTTTCAGTAGTGCTTCATTTCTGTTAGAGGCAAAGTTTAAAGTAGTCTCAAGAAATACTAGATCTGCCATTGCCCTGGGATGGAATTGCTTTTGCTCATAAGGAAATCACAGGACTCAAAAAGCTTTTTTAAATATGTTTATAAGGCAGTCCTTGCCAGAAACTGAATAATCCCTATTGCTTCACAGGGTTGATTTTTGGGGCCCGTGAAGTCTGAAAACACAGTGGGGCTTTATGTGGGAATAGGGGAGCCAAAACACAATCTTGATGACTGTCCCCAAAATCCAAAGGGAAGTGGGGAGGAGGGGGAGTGGATACAAAAGGGAGTGGGACAGGGGTTACCAGGGGAAGATAGGTACCATTTACAGGGAAAGGGGAAAAGGCTGGTGTTATAATGGAAACCACCAGGGGATGAGGGGAAAGGGCACCTAGACCCCAAGCCATCAAAGCACTTAAGCATGTGTTTAACTTTAAGAATGTACTTAAATCCCACTGACCAATAATTAGTTCTTTGAAGTCAGAGTTAGAGAGATTCCACAAAGAATGTGATACTCCCAGATTTTCCTATAACAAGGCAAGAGCTGTGCATTCAGGTTTTACAGGAACCTGAATACAGAAGAAAACTGGCACTCATGATCCCTGGCTTGTAGAAGAATCCTTTTGAGGTTCTCACATGGAGCAGACACTCCAAATGCTTGCTCAAAATAGAAGGAAAACTGCTGTACCCGCTTTATATCTCAAATGGAGCAAAGAGCCTCTAATCTCCTAATTTCTCTCTATAACTGCCACTTACTCAGTAAAGCCCTGATTCAACAAAGCACGTAAGCATGTGCTTAATTTTCAGCGTGTGATTAAGTCCCTTTGTCTTCCAGGATCTTTCAACAATAAAAATTTCAGTGGGAACTGGGCACCTTTGAAAATTCCAGCAATAATTTTGCACCTAAGGGCGGATGACTTTGCTGGGATCATCTGTTTTTCTATTTTTTCCATCAAAACCATTCCAAACTCTGGCATCCTTCCTAATTGTTTTAGTCAATGCTGACATTTGAGAAGAATTGGCTGGTTCATAATAAGCAAACAGATCCAGATGATATTGATACTCAACTTTTGCATCTGCACCTATTGCAGAAATGTAAACATTTGGAATGATGAGCCAATCAGCATATTGTTTTCAAGGTTGATTTTACTCTAAGACTTGAAAATTAACATGTAAAAATCTACCTGAATATAGTGAGAACATATATATTTTTAGTGAGGGACTTTATCAAGGGCTTGTAGCAAAGCTGAATGTATTATACTATCACTTCTTTATCCACTAGTTTATTGACTTCCTCAAAGAATTCTAGCAAGCTGGCGAAATATGATCTTATTTTACAGAGCTGTGCTGGTTTGCCAAGCCCATCAATCTCTTCTATCATTTTAATTCTTTCAGCTAATTTATTTGGTAGTGGAGTGAAGCAAGTGTTATTGTTTTTTAGCTCTCAGAATTGTCCCATGCTCTTTTTTTTTAAAGATAGGTGCAAACTGACTATGGCCTAGGCAGAGACAAACACAATCACCTGACCTTGGCTAAGATTTGGTTGTTTCAAACTAAACGTAACACTTCAAAGAAAAGGCACCTGAAAGCTGAATAAATTAAAAGTTTTGGCATATGGACTTGGGCTATAGTCTCAAAATAATCCATGATCATACACACAGTATGTGATTATTTACGGGTCCTGGCTTTTATTTTATACATAAGAGAATTAACAAATCTATAACAGTTACCAAATACCATAGAATATTAAAATGAAAAGAAAATTAAAGAAATACTATGTTTACTTTTTGCTATTCTCTCAGTTTTGAGAGTGAACACACAGATCTCCAACTGTCCAAGGAATCCTTGTTGGAGATTCACAACTAAGAAGAATCAAAAGAACATTCTACAAGCAATAGGCAGACACCATAAGGGTGTATTTTCTTCCCAGAGCCAAGAACCAAGCCATCACTCTGAGATTGGGTAGACTTCTGAAGTCAACTGGCAAGGATCCATTGGTCATATCACCACTGTGTCATGGGATATTTCACAGATGATAGATGACTTCAGGGAACTGGGAAGCATGCTGAAGAAGAAGAATGTCCAAGATTCTTCCTGTCCCATGAGAGAAGGAAGACAGAAGGCAGAATTTCTGTAAGTGAACCCCTGGCTAGATATGTGGTGAAGAGAGCAAGGGGGATTGGTTTGGTGGAAGATTGTTCCATCCTCTATGGGGAGAGAGGGCTGTATAGTTTGGATGGCCTCCATCCCAGCAGAAGGGAAACCAATCTCTTCTAGGACTGGCTGCTAGAGTAGTAAGGAGAGCTTTAAACAAACCACAGAAGGTGAGGGTAAAAAGGGGGAAAGATATGAGACAAAAGGCCAAAGGCTGGAAGTTGAAACTAGACAAATTCAGACTGGAAATAAGGTGTACATTTTTGCCGTGAGGCTAATTGGAACAATTTACCTAGGTCGTGGTGGATTCTCCATAACTGGCCATTTTTAAATCAAGATTGGATTTTTTTTTAAAGGATCTGCCCCCAAAAGGAATTATTTTGGGGGCAGTTCTATGGCCTGTACTATACAGGAGGTCAGACTAGATGATCATAGTGGTTCCTTCTGACCTTGCACTCTATGAATCTATGAACTTAATGGTGTCAGTTTCACTTTCAAATTCTTAGTTCTGCAGTGCTTGAATTACACATATTGAAGGTGTGTGTTTTGTTTAAAAAGAGCTGAGCAGTAAAAAATCATATACATTTGACAGGTTTCCATGCCTCCTTTCTGCTTTATGGCCCACCCCTAGGTCTCATTTTTTGACATGTGCATTTTTTCAGAATGGCCGATAGGGCTAAAAAGCTTTTTAAAAAATTCATTTAGTTTGTTCTTATCGGATACATTAGAACTAAATGGATAAATAGAACTTTCATACCTTTCCCTCATTTTAAGAGGAATATGATTTTTCCCCATTTAGTGCAACTCTGCACAAAGTCTAGTACGCAGGTGCACAAAGTCTGAATGACAGAAGAATAACATATCAACATGCATTTTCAGAGAAAAACCTTGTAATAGATTTAATACTTTTCTAAATAAAGACATTCAATAATTTATAAAATCTTGCAAAAAGAAAAGGAGTACTTGTGGCACCTTAGAGACTAACCAATTTATTTGAGCATGAGCTTTCGTGAGCTACAGAGTGTTAAGACAAAAATATGTTAACATGCATTATTTTCATTTTTAGAGAAAAATAACTTTAATACAGTTAGTACATTTTAAAATAAACTCACTAAATCAGGAGTGGGCAAACTTTTTGGCCCGAGGGCCATATCAGGGTTGAAAACTTTATGGAGGGCCAGGTAGGGAAGGCTGTGCCTCCCCAAACAGCCTGGACCCCGCCACCTATCTGCCTCCTCCCACTTCCTGCTCCCAGACTGCCCCCCTCAGAACCCCCGACCCATCCAACCCCCCTGCTCCTTGTCCCCTGACTGCCCCCTCCTAAGACCCCCGCCCCTAACTGCCCCCAGGGACCCCACCCCATCCAACCCCTGCCTGCTCCCAGTCCCCTGACTGCCCCAAACCCTATCTACACCCCTGCCCCCTGATTGCCCCCCCGGGACCCCACCCCCAATCCAACCCCCCTGATCCCCTGTCCCCTGACTGCCCTGACCCCTATCCACACCCCCGCCCCTAACCGCCCCCCAGGACCGCACCCCCTATCTAACCCCCCTTCTTCCTGTCCCCTGACTGCCCCGCCCCCCAACCTCCACCCCATCCAACCACTCCCTGCTCCCTGTCCCCTGACTGCCCCCCAGGACCCCCTACCCCTTATCCAACCCCTCCCCGCCCCCTTACCACGCTGCTCAGAGCCGCAGGAGCTTGCAGCCATGCCGCCGCACTGCCCAGCAGGAGCGGCAGGCCAGAGCACTGAGGCTGCAAGGGAGAGGGGACAGCGGGGGAGGGCTGGGGGAGAGCCTCCCAGGCCAGGAGCTCAAGGGCCAGATGTAGCCCGCGGGCCATAGTTTGCCCACCTCTGCACTAAATAATTTACAAAAACCTTAACCATGGAATAAAGAAGTGGTAATACACATACATGTTAACACTCATTTTTAGAGGAAAATATTTTATATTCAATTAGTATGTTTCTAAATAAAGTCATTAAAACAATTGTACAAAGTCTTAATAATAGAGGAATAAAGGAGAAGTATTAATATATAGAGAAGCATGCATTTTCAGAAAAAAATAATTGTATTCAGGTAGTACATTTCTCAATAAAGCTGATGAAACAATTCCACAAAGGTCACAAAATATTAGTGATAGAGAGCAAAGCTGTAACCACAGGGCTAGTTGCATACTCCAAGGGACAGGCAACTTTCAGAGATGACCAAGAAAGTTTGAAAACATCCAGAAAGGGTAAAAGGCAGAGAGTAGAGAAAAGCATCTCAACCCACAGACTATTACTGGTCAAATGGCAGAAACCCCTGTCCCGAGAGCTTGTGACAAACCATGCCCTTCGAACCCTCTGATTCTGTGTCTGCTTGGCTAGTCAATCAAAAGGTCGTGTTAACCAAGGGGCCTCTTTTAAAATGCATCCCATTTTCCTGTGTCATTCTGAACACAGCACTTGATGGTTTATCTATTGATATTTAATTACTGCATATTTTTTCAGTCACTGTGAACACAGCACTTTATTTATTGCAGCATATTAAAATGTACATTGGAGCTAAAATACCAAACAAAAGGAATGTGCATGTTGATTTCCTTATCAGCCTTTTAACAAAATCTATGCAAATTTATCAGACAGCCTTATTTGTTTTCAATCCTGTACCAAATTTCTTTTTTCTACACAATAGCTTTAGCATTTGTCTATAAAAAATGGTAGACAGACCCTAATGAAAGACATGCCTAATCTTTATACCAATTTCCCTTATTACATTTACTTAAAGTAATATATTTCTTCATCGCCTTTTATATTTATTGGAAATAAGTGCCTTTTGACTTCAGCTGTGTGCAGGCCTCCGAATTTAAATCCTGTGAAGATTTTTGAGATCCACATAAAATCCCCATGATTTACAGAGGAGTTTTATAATAAAAAAAAAAGTTAAAAAAGACAAGCTATATTTTTGTAATTGTGTGAAGGAGACAGATAAAGACTGCCCCCTCTGACGCTGTTTTCCTAGGCCTGGTCTATACTACAGAGTTGGATCAATTTAAGGCAGTTTACATCCACCTAGCTCTGTAAGCATCTACACTAAAATGTAGCTCCCACCAGTGTAACTCACCCACTACACTGACTTAACTAATAATTCTACCTCTGCAAGAGGCGAAGCACGTAAGTCAATGTAGTTAGGTCGATGCAGTGTCAGTGCAGATGCTGTGTTACTTACAGCGACCATTGCTGCCTTTTAGAAACCATCCCACAGTGCCCCACATTGGCAGTTAAATAGGGCAAGTGCTCCTGGTGAGGACGTGCACTGCCAACCCAAGGACGGTAGTATGGACCTGTAAAACTGATTCAATTAATGCGATGGCTGTATGTCAATGTAACTTAGTTTGACTTAATTTTGTAGTGTAGACTTGCCCTGAAACATGTCCCCCACAACCTCTCATCCTTTTTCCTAAGAAAACCACCTTTTGCAATGTATTCAGCAACATATTTTTTAATCATAGGATTAAAATTAAATAAAATGAGACTTGAAATAAAACATTTAAAAGCTATACTATTCCAGCCTTTTAAACATAACATGCATCTGTTTTTACATTGGATCTATATATTACACCCTAGAAAGGCCAAGAACAGGAAATTGCTAAGTTTACATCCTTTGCATAATTAAATAATTATCATTCTGCACCAGAGAGTCAGGCCCCTTTTGCATCTCAAGTTTAGCAAAGCTTTGCCTAAACAAAGTGTGTAATATGCAAAATCTCCTGTAAAAATAGTTTATACAGATATAGTTTGTAATTTGGGAAGAAACAGGTGTCTTGGCAATAGCAGTGTCCCCATTTACAAATTTGTGTTTATAAGTTTAAAAACCTCAACTCATAGCTTTCTAATTGTCTAAAGTACAGACATAAATACAAGGGAATGTCAATATATATTATACCCACTTTTACATCTGTGTTTGCATAAAAAAAATAAAATTCAAGTCATGGATTTCTAATGGCTTGAGATAAAAACAAGGGATTTTATGTGGGGTTTATGGGGTTATGTAGGCCATTCTTTCAATATCCTTTTGCTAAAGAAATAGTTTTTAATAAAGGACTAAATAAAATGAGAATGAAAATTAAGTTTTAAAATGTAAACTATACCACCCTTTTAAAATAAAAAATGAAAAACCTGTGTTAGTGTGTTTTACAATGCTATTATGTATTAGTTAATAAAAAAAAGACGTCAATACCAGGATATTTCTAAATTTAAAAATTTGTTCTTTGGGGGGTTCTTTGTATGGATTAATTTTAAACACCCTTTCTTTGAGCCATTACAAGGAATGTTCCCTTTTGAGATATATTTTTATATACAGAGAACTTGGCATTCAGTCATAAAGGAATTATGAAAGGTTGCTGATGTATTTCTACATAAGACTTTTGCCCAATGGGAGACAATGATACGGGAAGAGAAAATACTTCGTGTGTGTGTGTGTAATACATGTGGTATTTAGTAATAAATGTTTGAATTTTATTTTAAATAGACTGATGAGGTTTTCTTTGAATTTTCACAAGATCTGGTAGAAGGGTTGACAAGTTATGTAATATGTTCCAAAATTATGTTTTATCTGTGAAATAACTGTTTTAACTTTTTGTTTACCTTTTAATTTAAACCAAGATAGAAGTCAAACTCACGAAATTATAGTTGTTCCTGATAACCCACAAGGTAGTGTGTGCTATTGTTTTTAATGATACTCCAACTCTGAAGTGTATTTTAAAGTTTTGTTTTTTCTCTTTTATATATGAATAGCTCCTATTTTGGTAAAATTCAAATTTTTGTCATTGTTCCTGATAACTCCACAAAACAGTGTACACTAACATTATTAATAATATTGCAAATATAAAATAACTGTATTTTAAAGTTTGTTTTTCTCTTTATTATTGGAATTAGATCAAGGCAGCCTTCAAATTCAAAACTATGTACTTATTTCTGATAATACCCAAGAATGTATTGTTAGTATTCATAATTATTTGCAATAAACGGTATTGTTTACAATAAGGTTGTGGGAAATGTTGATGTTGCTTAGTTTTTGAAATAACTCTGTATTAAAGTTTTGCTTTTAATTTAAATATATGCAAGGCTTTACAATGCATTAAAAATCATTTGCCCGTACTAATAACAAATATTTTAATATTATAGGGGTTCAAATATGATTTTTGTACAATATAAAGTAACACTGTTTTCTACTTAAAGAAGCAGGATGTGTAATTACCAAACTGTTTTTGCAGACTTAAGGAATTAAGTTAGACTCGGATGTCCCTCATTCCACACCCCTCCCCCCTTTTTGTTAATGCTAAAGTTTCGTTTTGTTTCACTCAAAATTAATTTGAAATAAACATGATAATGTATGTATAAAGTTTTTTTTTAAATTATCCTTTTTTTTTTAGTGTAAAAATGTGTGTTGTTTTTACAACCCTGCTAGACATTTACATACTAAGGATACATTACTACAGGAATTTGCAAAGTTGTATCTTAACTTGGTTAGCAGACTGTTAAGGAGCAGGATTCTGTCTCAGAGTGGCCAACTGTTTAAGGTGCTGGGCTTATAACCCAGTGGTCTGTATGTCTGCGCAGGTTTCTGACATTTTAATATAATTAATAAAGGCCTAGGATTTTGTTTTAAACTTCTAGAATATTTTGCTGAATCCTAAAAGGGTTTATATATGTTCTTTGTGAGACTTAAACATTACCCACCCAGGCACACTACAGTAACAAGAAGAATGCTCACAGGAACTAGCTTTAAAAAGGGCAAAGATAACCCCTGTTTTAAGAAATTCAAGAGGTTCAGAGTCAGCTACAGTTTCCAAGGATGGCCAGACTAGTGGTAAGCAGCGCCCACACAACAGACTGTCCATACGTGTTGTTCATAATTCTGATTTTTTAACAACTCAGTACTTCCAGGGCACGCCTTACACATAACCCTGAGGACCCCAGGTCTGCGGTGCATTTCACAGTGTCTGGAAGGTTAAACATTTCTGACTCCTCAACAGTTACAAACCTGAGTGGGGGGTGTTGTAGCAAATGAGCAAAGATCTGCAGCTGTTAGATGTGCAATAGAGAAAAAGATTAAAAATCTATTTTTTGAAGTATTTCAAAAACTGGATTCTCTGAATGAGCGGGAGACCTTAAAACAAGAAATAACAGAGACTCATGAGTTGCTTATAGGGTTGGTTAAAGCTGAGGATGGTAAAGTGAACATAAGAACGGCCATACTGGGTCAGACCAAATGTCCATCTAGCCCAGTATCCTGTCTTCCAACAGTGGCCAATGCCAGGTGCCCCAGAGGAATGAACAGAACAGGTAATCATCAAGTGATCCATCCCCTGTTGCCCATTCCCAGCTTCTGGAAAACATAGGCTAGTGACATCATCCCTGCCCATCCTGGCTAATAGTCATTGATGGATCTATCCTCCATGAACTTATCTAATTCTTGTTTGAATGTTGTTATAGTCTTGGCCTTCACAACATCAGTCTTGACTACACATGAATCCTGAACATATAAAGGGGAACAGGAGAAAAAGTGAGAGACGTCTAAAATATTGAGGGGAAGATTAGCAAAGAAACTTAAAAAAGCAAAAACACTTGGAAGGAAGATTAAAATCACATTAGGAAGAAGGGTATGCTCATAAAATTCCCCCAGACAAAATTCCCCCAGGGAAATAGATCTGCCTAATCCAGCACTTCAGGAAAGAGTACAGATAACTTTAATCCCGAATCAGAAGGAACGGTTGTAGTCCCCTCTTCCCCAAATTCTGAAGGAGCAGAAGATACTGTTCCTGATGAACCTGAAGAGTTTCCACAGGTGCATCTGGAGTGTGTGAGATGGTGGGTAAGACATCAAAGAGCATTTAACACGTATAGTATTTTCAATAATGTTATTTTGCTAATTGGTAGAGAGTGACAACCTTCACTCAGGTGATCAGTATTCAAATTCTGCTGGAAGAGTTTGAAACCCAAATAGGCCCTGGTGATTTTGTACAGCTATGTTTAGGTGATCCAGGGTTAAACCACCCTGTCTTTTCTCAAAGGTGACTTTGGAAAGACATAAATGCTGCAGATTTCTTAAATAACATCATCAACATTTTGCAGAGTAATGCAGAGATAGTGGGAACTGGTACTCTATAGCTGATTATGACAGTCCTTCGAAAGAGGGAAGGCAGGTTGCTAGGCCCTTAAAGATTATTGTGCATTGTTAAAATTATCCCCAAAAAGGAAATATTGAATTGATTTAAATAACCAGAGTAATAACCTTTGTTTTCTTGGTATCATCCTGGCCTGCTTATCAAACGAAAACTCCACAGATGCACAACTATTAGAAAGGGACCAACCATCTCCACCAGAATTTAGGGTTTTACTGATGTGAGCTCTTCTGAAGAACATTTAGGTATGACTATTAAAGTAATGTACCATGAAGGAGAGGATTGGCACATTGTCACATCAGGTTGGGAATGGTGCCCCTAAACCATGTTTATTCTGTTACTTATCAAACATTATAATGGTATCCTAAATATCAAAGCATTCATAGGGCACCATATTTCTGCATGCATTTCCATACTTTGTATAGCCACAAACATCATGCCTGTAAAAAAAATCTGCCATATATGTATTAGCACAGAATGCATTGAAGTGTATGGGGAAAGGATGAGATGTCCCAGCTGTAAGCTATTTTGCAGGTCCAAAGCCTGCGTAGAAAGACAGGGGGAAGATGTTAAAAAGAACAGAGGTTAAAAAGACCTTCATCCCTTTCAGAAATGTACCTCCTAAAAACAGAGGTTTATTCCCAAAGACTTGCAATTCTCTTAATCTGCTTCATGCTCTGAAGATTCATCAGATATCTGTCAAAAGCAGAGGAAAAAAAAGCACATTTTAGATTCTTCATTGTAATAATTTGAGAGAGAGAGAGAGAGAGACCAACAATCTGAAAAACTTTCACTTCTACCTTGAGCATTCTCTTGTCCATTTTTAAATCATCATCCCTCAGGGTCACTCCATTAGTCTTACTCTTGCTGTCCTCTGCCAATCTCGTCTTCACATCCTCATCCATATCTTTTGTCTTTGCTCCAAGCTACTAAAACACACCCATGTAATTTTACAGCAATTTCTTTCAAAATGCTCTATGCAATGTTACCTCAGTATCCACCTCTTGCTCAGGCTGCTCAATATTCATTGGCAGTTTATTCCTCATCCTGCTAGTAATCCAGCATGGGCATGGCTTGTGTGACCCAAGAACCCCTTAATGCCAGCTGGCAAGGGGGTTACAGGAATGTCCTGAATCTGGTATGTACATTCTGGTTCACCAAAGAATATCATGTGAGGGCTAAAATGAAAGCTGGGGTCACACTAGTCATGAATACAGTTGTGAAATGTATGTACAGATACTATGTAAGAAATTATGTATATATACTGAAAATACATTCTTAGACTCTGTATCAAGGTATGAATCACCAGCAGAGGTGAAAAGAAAAAAGGTTTTCTGTCAGACAAGAGATATTTATTCACCTGCCTCTCTGTTAGGATGTAAATTAAGCATTGTAAGCTAACACAATGGATATCCATTTACATATGAAGTCAACAAAGAGATGTGAAATCAATAGGGAAGCAGTACATAGTCTCAAAGTACAGACAATGAACTTTGCGGAGAATAAGTAGAAGGCAAAGAAGACAAGCCCTCCTCCTGCACCCAGGAAGTAAATGGGCAGAGCATTCACATTCATGAAATGCCAACCTTGGTTGAAAAGCTGCAAAAGACATTGGGTGAAAAACTTTAGGCATAATGTTAACCTGTTAGTTAATTTTAGTCTCTAGAAAGTGTGTTATGATTTTGTTTTATACATAAATGTTTTGTTTCCAATGTCCTTACTCACTATCACTTGAATCTTGAATTTTTTTTAGTAAACTTATTCTTGTTTTCACTATAAATATATATAAGAGCTGTGATATTGAGCAACCTTCTGGACCAGAGCTGAATCTTACAAGCTGGTGTATATACTGGTCCTTTGGGGATAGCAGACCTGGTATTTCTGTGAGTAGCCTTGACAAGGCCTGGATATCGTAGGTGAATGCCTCAAAGGGACTTGGGGACTGGGGTGCACCTATTATTAACCCGCAAGTCAAAGTAAGGGCTGGCATAGCCCACAGGAGAGTGCTTGAGTGGCTAGAAGGCTGTTGGTATTAGGAAGCTGACACCCAGCTAAGTACAGGCAAGACTGCCTCATGCTAGAGGCAGGAGGGTAACAAGGTGACTCTCAGTCCTGGGTACATATCAAAAACAAAACAACAAAGAAAAGAAAGCCTGTTTTCGACTCTTAATTGTGATAATTTTTCAGAGACAGAGGGGTAGTAAAAAGGTCAGTGGCTTTACTGTAATAACATTGTCATCTGTCTCTGGATCGTCAAATACTGACTGGCTCCTGCTGTCCTCCAGTGGCGCCCCAGCTACCATGCTCATGTATTTGGGCTATTCATCCTATCAAGAAATACATAAATACATTTAGCTTCTTATAATTTTACTGCAACTTCTTATAAAATTCTGTAGAATGCCTTACCTCATACCTTGACTCTGTCTGCTCTGAAGCAGTCAAGAGGGCTCCTGGCACCCTCTCCTCAAGCATGTATGGTACAGTTATGTCTTTTTCCCCATTTACAGGAGTGGGTATCTCCTTAGGATCTCCCTGCTTCTTTGGTTCAATTTCTAGATGGAAAACAGCATTCAGTATCAGTGCTGCCAGTTCAGTGAAATAAGTGTAGGTAGGTCATCTTTCTGATCACGAGCAGGTGCACCCAAAGGCAGTTCAAGCTTCTTGGAGCCTGTAGGTGTCTTCCAAAAGACCATAATCCAACCTTTAGGCTCCCTGTCTAAGATCTCTTGCGAAAAAGCCTGGCTTTATACACAAAGGTCAAACAGTTTTCAGTTAGTGTTTTTCTAGTGCCCCAATCAGCAGGAGACCATTTCTGACAAACTCAGCCAAAAAGATTCATTTTTCAAACCGTCCAACAGTCAGTAGCCACACCCCAACCATGCTGCAGATATATTCTAGTTGGCTCAGGCAAAGGGGGAGGTATGTTTGCGCTAATGGTCATGTGGTTAAAAAATTGTCCTCTAGTTGGCTCAGCAGGTGAGGTATGGTTGCTTGCAAACCCCCAGAACTGAAGTTCTGCCATTTGGCTGCTAGTAGTCAATGGGGTATCCCACTTTTCTTTTCTCTTTTTTCCATTATGGATTTTTAAAAACTTTCTTGGACAGCTCTGAAAGAAGACTGTAAAACAACAAGGTAAATGCCGCTAAAGCTGTGTTTTCACACTCTATCACTAATATTTTGTGGCCTTTTTGGAATTGTTTAATCAGCTTTATTTAAAAAATGTACTATGTAAATGCATAAAAACATTTTGCTTTGAAAATGTGTGATTCTGTATATGTTTTAATACTTCTTTAGTCCTCTGACCGTAAGATTTTATTTAGAAATAAACTAACTACGTAAAAAAAAAAATTCCTCTTAAAATGGGGAAGAGGCATAAAATCTCTATTTACTCTGTTATTTATAATGCTTCAAATAATGATAAATTAAATAATATGTAAAATTATTTTTTTTTCATAATGGCCTCTGGGTCCAAAGAGAAACCTAAAGGCTCTGGGAAAGGGATGAAAGGATAGGAGGAACTTCCAAAATTATACAGCCTGCTCAATGGACGAAAAAAAAAAAGGGTGGGGGAAAAAAGGGGCCACGCAGTGTAAAGATGTGCATTCATTGGCATGCTATCATGGCAGAGTGTCAACATTTATATAATGAATAAAGATACAGCTTTTTTTAAAAAAAATACTAATGTGTTTCCATTAGATTTTTGTTTTTAAATGCCATGGGCAGATCTCTCCTGGTTCTACAATTTGCAAATCCTTCCTTTTGTAAAGTCAGAATTGTGGGTTAAATGTGAGCTGACAGTATCCTTTTAGGACCTGATTTACAACAGACTATGACCCAGTAATTTTTGTCCTCAAATAACTGTGCCTGCATTTTTGCATCTAAAATGCACTGCAGAAACAAACATTACTAGTTAGAACCTAATGACCACTGTTCCCGCTAAGCTGTGCGCGTGTGTGCATGAGCACACAGATCCTAAACCCCGCGCACACGATGAAACACCGCACGCACAAACATTTACACAGAAGCACAACCATTTGTACAGAAGACATTTTTTGCACACATGGCCTGTCAAAAATTAGAGGGAACATTGTTAATCACCTGAGTTCTAGGTACAAAGAACTAGTTAAGAGCCAACTTCTCTTTTCTGATGCAGTTCCAATGAAGTCAATAGAACTGTGACAGTTTACACCAGCAGACAACTTGATTCTACATGTCTAACTGCTATTATTTGTGCCGACTATTCACTAGGAGAAACATTTTTAAAATAAAGTAATAATTGAATATGCAAACGTACAGGCCATCTCTGACAATCCAGTTTTTAGTGTTATTTTGACATTTGTTTTTAATTAACATTATTTTAAAGAAGATGAATAAAGGAATAAAGTGCATTTTACATCTAGAGTGAATTGGATTCAAATCCAGACCAGATGAGTAGTGAACAAAAGTAATAATTTTATGGTTGTTCAGTATCAGGTGAAATGAGTTGTTGGTCTCCTTTCCATTTCTGCTGGACAGGTATCCTTATTGTAAAAACCACCAACAAAACAGGCACTAGCTGGCAGCTTAGTTAAGTTTCTTTGAAATACTCACTGGACATGGAGATACATTGTCCTTCCAGATGGGTGTGAAGGCATATTAGCAGGCCAGAGGATGGAACCTACATTGCTGCTGACTTCATTTTAATGGTTGGGCAGATAAATATGGGCATTCACTCTCCAAGACAAGTTTCATCAACATTAACAATATTTTGAAAGCTTATTGGTTAATTTGTAAATATTATCTTAAAAAATACGCTATCCAGATAATACTTGGCCATCAATGTTGTCATAAATATAAAGGAAAGGGTACCCACCTTTCTGTATACAGTGCTATAAAATCCCTCCTGGCCAGAGGCAACATCCTGTTACCTGTAAAGGGTTAAGAAGCTTAGCTAACCTGGCTGGCACCTGACCCAAAGGACCAATAAGGGAACAAGATACTTTCAAATCTTGGTGGGGGGGGGAGGGGAAGGCTTTTGTTGTGCTCTTTGTTTACGAGTTTGTTCTCTCTTGGGACTGAGAGAGGCCAGACAGAAATCCATCTTCTCCAACCCATCCTAATCCAAGTCTCCAATATTGCAACCAGTATCAGTAAGCCAGGCAAGGCGGATTAGTTTATCTTTTGTTTTATGTGAATTTTCCCTGTGTTAAGAGGGAGGTTTATTCCTGTTTTCTGTAATTTTAAGGTTTTGCCCAGAGGGGCATCCTCTGTGTTTTGAATCTGAATACCCTGTAAAGTATTTTCCATCCTGATTTTACAGAGGTGATTCTTTTACCTTTTCTTTAATTAAAATTCTTTTTTAAGAACCTGATTGATTTTTCATTGTTCTTAAGATCCAAGGGTTTGGGTCTGTGTTCACCTGTACAAATTGGTGAGGATTATTATCGAGCCTTCCCCAGGAAAGGGGGTGTAGGGCTTGGGGGGATATTTTGGGGAAAGACATCTCCAAGTGGTCTCTTTCCCTGTTCTTTGTTTAAAATGCTTAGGGGTGGCAGCATACTGTTCAAGACCAAGGCAAAGTTTGTACCTTGGGGAAGTTTTTAACCTAAGATGGTAAGAATAAGCTTAGGGGTCTTTCATGCGGGTCCTCGCATCTGTACCCTAGAGTTCAGAGTGGGGAAGGAACCCTGACAAATGTCAACAAAGACAGAGTTCAAGAAAAGCTATATTCCAGCTCATTAGAGAGAGCCTTATTACAAGGAAGAAAAGGGATCTAAATGTGTACTTAATGAATTTGCTCATTCTGCAAGAGTTTATTAGCAATACATATTTCCTGCTGATTACATGAGTTATGAGGAATTCCCTATTCTGGGAAATAACAAAACATGAAGTGAAAAAATAAACCTAAGGAGGAAGCAAATGTATTGTAAAAAAATTAAAAAAAAGTTAATTAAACCGATCCAGACACAGGATATGATGCAAAAAATAGAGCCAGAAACAACATTAAGAGCAAATCATGAATCTATTACTCAGAGTTGAGATGGGTTGAAATGGTTTAAAGACATTAGACTGCTTCCAAACATCCGAATGATACAGTCATTATGAAGGTACTTTGCTTGCAGTGCACCAATACATGAAACTGCAGAATCACACAGTGAAAACTACAATTCAAACTTAAAATTCCCAATAAATTGAGTGACATTAGCACTTCATAATTACTCTATACTACCCCTCTCCTTATTGTTCTCTTATATGCCCCATTTGATATATGTTTTTTAAAAAATTGAATAGTATATTATTACCCCCTGTTAATCCAAGCAGTTAGCTAAAATTCAGGGTCCTGAGGATTGTTTCCATTATGGGGACTAATTGATGACGGAGTCAGATATTTTTTTTTTTTATACAATCCTATTTTTTTACAAAGAATGTATGAAGTCCTTTTCTCCTGAACACATAGGTTTCAAACAGCAGGGGACAGTTTCTTTGCTCATAGTTCACAGCCCCTTTCCAGCCAGTACTTTGCACTAAAGCTCTCTCTCTATAGGCTTTTCTCAGGACCTCATTCCTAGTAATTGTTCTGGCCATGTCCTTGGATTTCTGTTGCTTCTTTCTCTGATTCTTCAGTATTTCTTCTGCTTTTTTCTCTCTTACACACAGACACACACAAAATATCCAGCAAATCTGCTCCATGACCCAGTTCAGATTCCTGAGCAGCCTCCATTTCTGCCTGTGTTTTGTGTGGAGCTGCCTGTTCAGTGAAGTTTAAACCAACCCATAACAAAATACTGCAGCATACATGCAGTATTTTGTTATGGGTTGGTTTAAACTTCACTGAACAGGCAGCTCCACACAAAGAGAAAAAACATACAGCCTATATGGAATATGAACCTCAGGTTAAATGTAATCTGTATCTATCTTTATTGAGAAAGATTTTCAAAGACACAAAGAACAGTTAAGCGCCAAAGTCCCAAGGAATGTCAGTTGGAGTTGGGAACTCAAGTCCGATTCATAACTTTGAAAATGACCACCATTTGTCTAATACTTAAATATATATGGAGTAAACATGTTTCAACAGTGAACTAAAGCATGGATAAGATTTATTTAGTTCATATTTTTACTGTTCTGGCATATTTACTTGCAAGTTTAGAAACCACTTCTCTCTATATAGAAAAAAACATTTTGCTGCTCTTATTTGCCCTCAAATTTAAAGTAATTTTTTGCCATGTGAATGTGGTCTGCTCCTTGTGGTAAGAATTACATTTTGAAATGGTCAGTAATGCTTTTTCTTTGCTAAACTTCGAGTCTACTATTCTCAATCACTTTCAAGATGTTTCATTTAAAAAATTTTTTTTTGTAAGTGAAGCAAAGTTCTATGGCTAGGAGTCTGCATTCTAAGCAGTCTGCTGGCAATAAAAGCTTTAAAGTGACATTTTGATCTCACAAACTAAAGGCAAACTTATCTCAATATTACTGCCCTCTGAGGACTGAGGTTTTGTTTAATGGCATTGTTCAAGGCTTTCAGCCACAATTAGAAGTGGCTTCCTGGCTTCCTTGACAATTAAAAAGTACTTTAGGAAATAATTTGCTATATTGAATGGGATGGGGAAAGGGGTTAGAAACACATTCTACCCTCTGGGTCAATACTGAGTACCAGCACAATGTTGTCTATTAGCAAAGCGAAAAGAGCCAATACACAGGAAAGGAGGTGAAAAAAGGTGTTATATAAACCAAAAGTTTAATCTTAGTTATTAGTGAGACCTCATCTAATTTTTTCAGATTACAAAATTGTGATGATATTTTTGGTCAAAATTTTAAATTTCAATGAAAAAACAAGAAACATTTTGCCCAAATGTTCTCAATTTTCCCTCTTCCAACCCCCTCTATAATTTGTTTGTTAAATGTTTTTAGGCATCTAAATAAGTTGCCTATTCGGGTCTAATGGGAATGTAATGGGAACTGCTGGTTTTCAGCTCCACTTGAAATTAGGCTCTCTTTGAGGGGGAGGGTCCACACCCGAATGTCTACACTGTCATGTTACAGTCCCGGTGCCCGAGCCTGAGTCACCTGTGGGTCTTAAATTGCAGTGTAGACGTACTCTGAGAATATTACCGCTGCTAGCTAATGGGGACACTCCTTTACTTCAAGTGGTTAGAGGCTCATGCTTTTAATGCCAAATACCAAATCTTGTAGACAGTCCAACTGGGGTCAGTTATGCCTGGTTTTAGCCATTGTGGGGTTTGCCTGGCAGTGGACCATTCAAAATAACATGTCAGAAAGGCAATCATATGTCAGGAATAGAGAGGAAGATTTGCAGATTCAATAACTGAATCTGTAAGAATGGCCAGGGTTACCCCAGGATAAGGCGTAGAGACATAGGAGTAGGGTGTAAGTGCCCTAAAGTCAGTGGAAAGACTCCCAATGATTTCAGAGAATTTTGGCTTAATCATTATGTTCCAACTGAAGAATTTTTATTACTGATGATAAAGTGCAAGACAAAAGCAGCCCAGTTTGATTTTCTGAAGCCATCTTGAGTTTTAATGGGTAGCAATTTAAAAAAAAGCTGTTTTTAACTTGTAAACAGAACAAATTTGAGTGGAATTCACTGAAACAATAAACATGGAACTCCAGGCTGCTAGTTCTGCAAACTCCCTTCTCTGAGTAGAACACTTTAACACAGGGTTGTGGTATAATCCTGCAAGCCCTCTGAGTAAAACAGACTCCATAGCATAGGTTCTATGTAGCAGGTAAGTCCACTTAAGCTTTATTATTATTATTATTTATTATTTGTGGAGAAATTGGAGAGAGTCCAGCGAAGGGCAACAAAAATGATTAGCGGTCTGGAACACATGACGTACGAGGAGAGGCTGAGGGAACTGGGATTGTTTAGTCTACGGAAGAGAAGAATGCGGGGGGATTTGATAGCTGCTTTCAACTACCTGAAAGGTGGATCCAAAGAGGATGGATCTAGACTATTCTCAGTGATAGCAGATGACAGGACAAGGAGTAATGGTCTCAAGTTGCAGTGGGGGAGATTTAGGTTGGATATTAGGAAAAACTTTTTCACTAGGAGGGTGGTGAAACACTGGAATGCGTTACCTAGGGAAGTAGTGGAATCCCCTTCCTTAGAAGTTTTTAAGGTCAGGCTTGACAAAGCCCTGGCTGGGATGATTTAGTTGGGATTGGTCCTGCCCTGGGCAGGGGTTTGGACTAGATGGCCTCCAGAGGTCCCTTCCAACCCTGTTATTCTATGATTCTATGATTCTATTTTGAGAACTTAAGTGAGACAAAAGTGGTGCCTAGAGCTAGTGTTGGTGAACCACCCAGAGGTCAGTTTCACTAACTGACTGCAGAGCTCACATTAACTTCAGTGGGAGTTCTGCATGGAGAGGGTTTATAGGACCAGGCACTATGGGCCTGATTCTCTTCTCACTTTCTCCGTTGTAAATCGAGAATAACACTAGTGAGGTGAACAGAGCTATCAGGATGTAAAACTAGTGTCAGTGAATGGAGAATTAGGCCCCATGTTGTTAAAAAACATAAATGACTTATGGACAGTCTTTCAAAAGAGCTCAGCATGTTCAAGCCATAAGTGTTGCAGTGGGAGCTGCTAAAGGCTGGGCACTTTGGAAAATCTTGCCTTTGGAGACTAAGACAACTCCAGTGGAGTTTGAGGCACTCTCTCAAAGTGAAACCAATCATTTAAAATGAGGGCACTGTTTTGGGCCAAAACAAAAATAAAGTACAAGGCGGAAGGAAAGAATAATCTTTCCCGTTCCCTTTGGAAGCACACAAGCTACTCTACAAGATAACAAATCTGCACTTAAGATTCTGTAATCACAGTCCAATGAAGATAATCCATCAGTACCAAACTATAGATAATCTGTCTAACTCAACATGTTAAAAATCTGGAGTGTTTGAAGTGGCACATTTCATGAGTACATAGTAGTACTGTATTATCCACTTCTCCCTCCACCCCCACCCCATCAAAAAAAAGTATAAAAATGAGAGAAGCTGAAAACGTGGGGAATGCTGACCACTGGGAATGAAAACACTGGGAATGCTGAATCACTTAGGACTGAGGTCATCTAAAATTTTATCTAGAGGCACCTGTACACTGAAATCTTTGTGTTTAACACATATTTGATGCTGACACAATGCATTAATCATCAACAGGGCTGAATATTACTTTGAAAAGACCTTTCTCCTGACCTTTAATCTCAAGTCCTGGGAGGAAGCAGGTCTATCCAAAGTAATTGGGTGGCAGTAAAGAAGAGTGTAAATTGACACATGGGGAATTTGTAAGACTGAAATATAAAACAAGACTAAAAGTGTAGAATCAGCCATTTTGTGGTATACGCAGATTTTCCATTTGCCTGTAACATCATTCACCCAGCTAATACTTTCAACTCAAATATCTAAAATAGGCCTGAAATGAGATGAACAATATCAAAATTCTGTGAGGTAAAATGAGGTCAAGAACTTTTAGTCCCTTTCTTTTCTACCACAATCCATTAGTGCACTACACCTGGCGCTTGGGTAAATATCTTAGTCTGGTGGTAAATTGAGATTTTAAATATTCTATTATATGATTGAAAAGAGAGAATGTGTACACCAGATGAGTATATGAGAGTAGGATCCATGAGTTATTTTCACATGCTGGGGATGGCTCCCAAGTGGTGTAATGAAGCGAGTCCGATCATTTTAGTTTTCATATTTTCATAGTTTTCATCCTTCTGTGAGGTTAATTTCACCTTTTTCTAAAAAAGGTGAAATTAACCTCACAGAAGGAATGGTCTCAGTTGAGAGCCATATGCTCCAGAGTGTAAGGATCTGTGGACTAGAATGCTGGTCTACAGAGCCTGGGATGGCTGACAGTCCCCCAGTGCCACCGGGAGGCATGCAGAGCCACAGCCAGGGACGCTCTGGAGAATAAGCATCCCAGGAAGTACCACCCAAGGGACCCAGAGTAACAGTACCCTGCAGCCCTCTGATTCGCCCTGTGCCCTATCTAAACCTGGAGGGTGGCCCAGGAGGTTGTCTGGGCAGCGAGGCAGGCTCTGGGCCTGCTGCAACTTCAGACTCCACCTTGTTGCCTGATCTCTGGTCGCCGATCCCAGCCTGATTACGACCCTGACTCTTGCATCCTGGCTCTGATGTGGTACTACCTCTGGTCTCTGACCCTGGCCTGACACTGACCCCAGCTTTAGCAATTCCTCCAACTCCTGCTCACTGACTACTGTCCCTGACTTGTGGACTCCAGCCCATCTGTGACTGCTAGGCCAAATTTCCCACACCCTTACACTGAGTTGTAATATTTGCTGTGAAACAGATTCCCTTTGTGGCCTTGGGAAAGTCACTTCACCTCAGTGTCTCAGATAAGCAGTCTGTAAAATAGGCCTGTGGACAGGGATGGTAATTTCTTGAAATAACCTGGACAAACCATATGGAATTATGTTAAACCTTACTGAATTAAGTCTCTTAGGAACTCATTGTATTAAAAATGCAAATGTGTATTGTAGGATTGCATGTAACTTGTTTAGGAAATGTGAGTAATGTAAACCTTAGGAAGTGTTATGCAATTCAAAGGACTCTCTTTTAAACAATCGGGTAAGATCAGAATGAACTGTTAGTTGAGTAGTGTGGTGTTGCTAGATCCAGTATGGCATGCTGGGAATTGTAGTCTTTGAGTTAGTAAAAACTAGCAAGAAAAGTGTGTGTGTGTGAGTGTGTGTGAGAGAGAGAGAGGGCTGGCATCAGGGACTACTGGTGCAACTGCTTCTGGATCTGCATGGTGGTTCTAAATAAATCCTAGTTGGATTTCACCCTTTCAGTCTTGACTCCCACTACTCAACACACTGGTGATGAGGAGAGCTTTCCTGGCCCTGAATGATATAGAATTCTGCCAGTAGGTAGTATGTATTAAAAGTCAGTTACAAATAAGCAACCAAACACAGGAATGGGGGCTCGTCAAGTAGCACACTAAGTATAAGCTTAGTTCACTAAGTGGCACACGGCCAAACTATTGCAAGTAAATAGATTCAGGCTGTATAGGAACTGCTGAACTGATGTCCAACATTAATTCCACTGCCCTAGGGCTTCCCTCCTGCTTCCATTCACACTCAAAACAGTAACATCAGGCACATGCAGTTAGTCAAAGGGCACATTGCCTCTACCTCATCTGGCACCACTACAACACATACTCCAGGCTCCACCTTTAACAAGGGTGGTACAGAGGGGGCCACTTGTATGAAAGAAGTTGCACCATCTACCACTTTCAGTTAGGGATGCTGTATTGCAAGAACTTAAAAAGTTAGTACAGAATAGTGGTACTGAAGAGATTGCATTATCTGAATGGGTCCCACTGATAGTGGTGACAAAGAAGAAGTGAAAGGAATACTAGTGGCACCTTAGAGACTAACCAATTTATTTGAGCATAAGCTTTCGGGAGCTACAGCTCACTTCATCGGATGCATTCAGTGGAAAATACAGTGAGGAGATTTATATTCACACAGAACATGAAAAAATGGGTGTTATCATACACACTGAAAGGAGAGTGATCACTTAAGATGAGCTATTACCAGCAGGAGAGCGGGGGGCGGGGGGGGGAGGAGAAAACCTTTTGTAGTGATAATCAAAGTGGGCCATTTCCAGCAGTTAACAGGAACGTCCGAGGAGTAGTGGGGGGTGGGGGAAATAAACACGGGGAAATAGTTTTACTTTGTGTAATGACACATCCACTCCCAGTCTCTATTCAAGCCTAAGTTAATTGTATCCAGTTTGAAAATTAATTCCAATTCAGCAGTCTCTCATTGGAGTCTGTTTTCGAAGTCTTTTTGTCCACCTTGATTATCACTACAAAAGGTTTCCCCCCCCCCCGCTCTCCTGCTAGTAATAGCTCATCTTAAGTGATCTCTCTCCTTACAGTGTGTATGATAACACCCATTTTTTCATGTTCTGTGTGTATATAAATCTCCTCACTGTATTTTCCACTGAATGCATCAGATGAAGTGAGCTGTAGCTCATGAAAGCTTATGCTCAAATAAATTGATTAGTCTCTAAGGTGCCACTAGTACTCCTTTTCTTTCTGCGAATACAGACTAACACGGCTGCTACTCTGAAAGAAGAAGTGGTGACCCTAACAGCATCCTAATGCAAGAGGGCAAGGGGTTAACTGACATCTGGTAGTGCTTTAAGTGAGCTCAAGGACCAGAGAGCCAACAAGGGGAGGAGATAACCACTCAGCATCACAGCAGGGGGAGGAGACTGCAGAAAACGGAACAATTTGCATTTTAGCAAACACCAGCAGGGGAAGGAACCAGCATAGCACTTCCTTCACCACCAAACTCCATGTCGCCTTCCTCACAGCTTGAATGAACTTTACTTTGAGGGGTAATCTTCAGAAAAATCTATCGCAAAGGTGCACTGGATGATAAAACAAGGGCAAAAAACCCCAAGTTATCTTTTACCTAAGAAGGCAAAGGAACCAAGCACTTTGGACTTTGTGGGCAATCCTGACCAGGGGGGTGGTCGGCCATCTTGCCCAAAACTACCTTGAACAAAATCTATAACTTGTTTTGTTAATTCTTAGCTTCTATAAAGCACTTTTCACTTTTATTTGCTTGTAACCATTTCTAACTCTATTCTTTGTACTTTAACTCACTTACAATCCTTTCCTTTTGTTAATACATTTATTTTACTTTTAATCAGAACTAACCCATCTCTGTGTTTGACTTAAAGTGAATGTTAACTCCAGTTAATGTGGCAAGCTGGTGGATATTGCATCTTTAAAGAAACAAACAAACCTTAATATCTCTTTGAATGGCCCAGGAGAGGGCTGGATATTGCTGACCATATGGTTTTGGGAAAATCTGGGACTGGACAATATTGGGGTTATCTTGCCAAGTGTAATCAAGGCTGGTGGAATCCAGAATGTGGCAGTGGTGTAACAAGCAGGCTGCTGGAATCAGAATTGCTAAGCCAGAGCTGGTTAACACAGAGACATTTTTGTATGCTGTTCATGCTTGTATGATCGCTGGGAGCATCCAGACAAAAGAGCTACAGTAGCAGATCATTTTGAGGCAATTGGGAATACAGGGCAGGCAGCGAAACCCTTCACTGGTCTGGATTGCACCCCAAAATGTGACAGGGACTTACTTCCACACTACATACAGATCACAGCGCTTTTATGACATTGTTAGCATCTAAACAACTCGAATGAGTGGAAAGCCAAATTGCTAGATGGCCAGCAGGACTAGTGTCTTTCACGAATGCAAGAGTATGGGTAGGAAATTAAAAACGTGACAGCTGACTGCTTGTCCTGCCTGAACTTGCCTTCCCCTCACATACAGATAGATGACAATAAATAAGTAGTAGACTTATAAAAGGCACTTTTACAGGCATTACATACGAACAATTCAAAACTGTTTGTGTTAGCATACCTGATTCAACAAAGATTGTGGGAACTGCTGATGGTAAAATGGCCACAGAACCCCAAATGCTTTAATTTGGTACCTTACTTTATAGGTACACTGTTAATTTTTTCTACAAGATGGATGCGTGATATGAAGTACTTATCGGTTAATTGTGCCAGATGAACAGCAGCCAAAATTCATACATCTGGTATGTGACACACATCAAGGAACTGTCAGAATGAAACAGTGTCTACAGGATGTGAATAGGTGGCCCGGAATGGATGTTTAAGCTATAAAAACATGAGTTACTTGCCAATTACATGATAAGATGGTGGTGATGCATGTGCCACCCTTACAACCTATTCCTCTTGAAGATGCGGCATGGGAAAAGATTGACATTGATACTATAGGTCCCTTTGACAATGCACCCAGTGACAGTCGCTACACTATCACCCTACTTCAGTAAATTGAAGGAAGTGGTGTTTGTCACAGGTTGCCTCTGCTACAATGATCAAGTTTTTGTCAGCCTTTAGCAGGAAAGGGAGCCTAAAAGGATTAGCATCTGACAGTGGAATGCAATATACCTCACTGGAATTTGAAACTTTCTGGCACAGAGGAATATTAGATATAGAAAATCATCCATGTATTACCCTCACACTAATGGGGACATTAAACAATTCAAAAGAATTTTGAAAGATAGTCTGCAGACAGCTATGTTGGAAAGAAAAGCGTGGACAACTTTTACTACTGATTTCTTACAGATCGACAGGGCTATGTGCCAGGCCACAACGCAAGTTACCTGTTGAATTATTGCATGGTAGAGACTAAATTAAATATTGCTGGATTACACAGGCCTACATCTGATATATCCATGCAGCCAGATATGACCAATGGTTAAACAGAAACACCAAAAATATAAGATGTCTACAGATAAACACCAAGGCACTGAAATTCAAATGTGGTTTGTTTATACAAGTACAAAAATTTGGCATCTTACAAAAAGGAGTGCCCACGTTCACATCTCCATTGAAAATTGTTATAAAAAAGGACCATACACGTACAAGCTGTCAGATGGTTGGGTATGGAATGCTATTCATCTTGCACTTATGTACCATGAACAAAGCAGATATGTTTCAGACAATCTAACTTGTTTAGATGATTTTATTTTGCCACTGACAGTATAGGATAACCGACAGGACATTGGTCCTGACAGACATGTTATCAGAGCCAGACAGCCACCTGTATGGACTAGAGAGTGTTATGTAATTATTAACAAAAAAAATGAGTCTTTTGTTATAATTAGTAGTTTAATTATAGTTACATAACCATTTCTTCTTAGTTATTTGCTAATTACTTTATGGGTGTTTGTTAATACGGTAGCAAGTTATGGTATTATTATTGTTGTAAGACTGGGTTTGTTCCTAAGATAAAGGGGAATGTGGTGTTGCTAGATCCAGTGTTGCATGCTGGAATTTATGGTCTTTGTGTTACAAAAACTAACAGGAAGCAGGGAGTGTGTGTGTGCACATGTGTGTGTGTGTGTGCATGTGTGTGTCACAGCTGTGGTCAGGCACAACTGCTGCAACTACTTCTGAAGAAGCATGGTGGTTGTCTAAATAAAACCGTGTTGGATTTCATCCTTTTGGTCTCTACTTTCACTAAGCAACAAATAAGTTTCCTAGGAAACACTTGCAAGGAGGAGAATGCAAATGCCTATTTCCAGATCTGATCTCTTGAAGCTTCACCCTGGGAGGAGACCTTTGTCTACAGATTATGTATTCCCTGGATGAAAAGGCCCAAATGGCATAAAAGAGGAACTCACAGATTCATGGGTGTTCTTGTTCTGAGCAAGGCAAAAGGAGTTATGAACTTGTAATCACAGGAAAACCCCTCTGTAGGGTTTGAAGGACAGCTTACCTGCTGGAGTTGGGGGTGATCTCAGTTTATTATAATTCATTTAGGTTCTTTATTGTTTTAATATGTTTTCTCTGTAATGTGTGAATAATTTGAACAACTGTATTGTCAAACTTGAACTGAACAAAAGTATTGTCAGTGTTAGGCCTCAAACTTCTGGAAGCTCTGAAAAGCAAGCTTTGCAAAAGGAAGCTAAGACTTGTGGTCAAAATGCAGTGCAACCAGACAACAATCTATGCGGACTCCTATGCGGTAAAATAATCCAAAACACAATAGGCTACAGGGAAATAAGTAAGCATAAATTATACAGTCAAAGCAACAACGCTAACCACAGTGAGAATTTGGCCTACCCTAATTGGTTGGTCTGTTTTAAAATATGGGCAACAGATCAGATAAAAAGTACAAAGGCACGGGACTGTGTGTGTGTTTCAGTCATAAGGGAAACCTTACCCACAGCCCCTGAACCAAAGGAACGTGCACTTCTCGACTGTCTGTACCTGGCCAGTGTGAAAAACGGCCAATTGAAGGGTAACGTATTTTCAGACGAATTCAGGGTAAGTAAAGAACTCTGGTTGCATGCAGTATGTTTATGGCGTAAAGAAGTCTGGTTGCTCGTGCTGAAATGATCTCAAATCTGTATCGATACTATAGTGTTAAGAATAGTAGTAAGTAGCTGATGAGTAATACTTTACATGTACTTGTGCTTGTCTTCAGTATAACTTGCCATTTATATTAATCCTTATTCAGTGTTGGTCTTTATTCTTGCTTTTCTTATTTTGTCTGTGTTGCCTTTATAGTCGAAAGTCATTAAAAACCTTTTTTGATGAATAATCAGTAGTTTTAATTTTTCTTATATGTGTACTACTCAACCTCATTACATCTGTGTTCGGTGGTGGGAAGTAGCAATCACCCAGGGCCCAGTTAAGGTCCTGATGCGTGCCTCCTTCTTCCTTTATCTCCGCATGGTGTCAGAGTGGGATTGTAAAATCTGGGATAAGGGGATGCAGTCAGACACTTAACCCATCTGCCCTGAGACCCATAAGTCTCTAAAGACTCTGCGGCATAGTTTACCTTTTGTGCCATTGTGCCATCCCTTTGATCTACAGTGATAATGTCAGCGTCAGCATAAGTAATAAAAATTGTCTTGTGCTGGGGTTGATCTTGTCACTGAGAATTTACAATTCTCCCCAGGTATTAAGTTCTGTGGCAGGTCCACGATTGTACGGTTTTATTTCCCCCCGTGGTATTTGATGATTAGCTAAATGAGTTTATGGTCCGACCCAGAATTTATTTCTGCCTGGATTTTTTCTGGCCTTTGTTTTTTGTTTGCTGTTGGAGTGATTTGTTATCTTTCTTAAAATGTAAGGTATTGCAAACTATAACTATGGCTGCTAAATGGTTAAGACAACATGCCACAAAATTGGTGGGGCGAGTAACAGTAACAAGGAAGGAGTTAAAAAAAATCAAAAGAAGCTACACTGCCCTGGAATGCTCCCATTCCCCTTGCAGGGTGGCAAGCAGCCCCAAAACAGCCAGCACAGGAACAGAATAAAACACTGGAAACAGCTGCAAGGAACCTTCAATAAATACATGTGCCGTCCCCTGTTATAAATATTTTTGGTAAACAGCAGGCTTCAGGTAGCTACCCTGAGCCTGAAGAATGGGGACAGAAATGGAAAAAGGTGGCCCTAGCAAAATTAAAAGATGAAACTGGGTCCACTGCATTGCAACTACCACCTTATAATAAAAGCCAGGTTCCAGTTAAACTTAAACTGAGACCTAGACTGGTGCCTGTCAGAACGGGACAAGTTAGTGCACAAATGGAAAAAGTAGCACACAATCCTTTCACTGAATTGGTAAATCAAATGAAGGAAAAAATGGAACAGTTCACAGAGCACATTAGGAGACAGGAGCTGTGACTCAATTGCAGGGGAGTGAATAAAAAAGAATTTCAAAGTAAAAACCCAAAATTAATTGGGTTAACACCTAAAATTGATGCATTAAGACCTGGAGTTGCCCCAAAACAGTTAACTACAGCAAAAAAGAGCACTCCTGTCATCCATTTGGCATGCACACAAAAGCAACAGACCCTGGGGGAACAAATTCAGGTTTTACAAGAGCAGGTAACTACCGCCACTCTCCTCTCAAAGACAGGATAAAAACCAGGGGCACAGTTCCCAAATGTGCAGGTTCCCAACTGCTTTGACCCACGGAACCACACTCCGCGCTCATATCTAAAAATATAACCTTCTTTCTCAAATATTTTTACACACCGGTTAAGTTTTGTCCTTTATATGCTTTCTCAGTTTGCTAAACTGGCTGCTGCCGCCTGTACTTTAATCTCGTTACCTTCCTAGGTTGTTCTTCACCCCCCATTTCTCCCGCCTCTCTTCACCTCAGCTCAGTTTGCTAAACTCACTGCTACTGCCTGTACTTTAATCTCGCTACCTTCCTAAGTTGCTCTTCACCCCCCATTTTACCCGCCTCTCCTCACTTTGACTCTATCTCTTTGTTTTAAAAGTTAAAAGTTATAGTTTTTACTGAAACCTCCAAAGGATAAAGCAATTGAAAACAGAACAAAACAACAAACAAAGAGAAAACAAGGTGAAAACTTTACTTTACATAAATCCAGTAAATTAATTATTTTAACCCTTCAAGAATGCAACAGCTGTAATTATTCCTAATTTTCTTAAAGATATGATTGCCAAGCAGCAAAAATGCACACTCTTTTCTTATTTCCATATAGCAAAGTCTTAAAATAACGTTAAATATGAAGTAATGAAAAATGCCTTAAGTTACTAAATTAATACAACAAATTTTGCAAGTAATTATATGAATTTATAATTTTAAATTTTATCAATTTTTATTAAATGTTTTAAATAACAAGGTAATAACTTGCTTATTTAGATGTTTAACCCTTCTATTTATTTTGTATTTTGGTTTGCCTTATTTTGTATAGTTATAAATAGAATTCTGGCACCATTTGTTTTTAATTGTAAGTTTGTCCTGTATGTCATGTGTGTTGTATGTTGTGTGTGTCACGTGACTATTTTTTACTATTTTTATTTTGTTGCAACAAAAGTCACTTTTATACCCTTTTAAAAATATATGTATATGTGGTACCACACTATTTTAAGATCATGGTTGGGATACAATCGTAGTCTTATTAGCAGCAATTTTTGGTGCAAAGTTTTGTGCAAAAGATTTCAGTTACAAATATATGTACATATATTTCTGCCTCAATAAATAATGCAATTGAAAACAAAAGAATTCTCCTTTATCAATCACAGTTTGTTTTTTTTTATTTGTTATTCAAAGAAAAAATGTAAGGGAAAACCTCAACATTAAGGTAAAGATAATACAAACAAAATGTCAATTTCTTGTGTGGGCTTTTTATAAACTTATTTACACTTTTGAATATAGTTATAAGAATATGATAGCACAAATGTTTAAAAATAACAATTTATGCATAAAGCTAACCAAATAATTTCAACAGGTTTCCACCTTTGGCTCCCAAACATAACAAAGCATCATGAAAGTTTAATATCCTCAAAGTATTTGCATGGACCTATATTTAAAATTTATTTTGGTTTAATTTTATACGCTTTTCTTTTGTTATGTTATGTTAATGGGAAGCAATGGTTGTTAAAGTTTGTGCTTCTAAACAGTTAACAAGTGTAAAGTTGGTATCACAAGAAAATTAACTCTAAAAGGCTTGTTAAAATTATGTTACTGACTCTTTTGGTGAAACAAAGTGTTCAGCAAGGGAAAGCAAGACAACTTCTCATAGAAGATTGTGAGCATTTATTTTAGCCGTTAAGCATTACATTTAGTATAAAATATTAGTAATGCACCTCAAATGAAAATATATGTCTGTACAACAATTGCAAAAAGTATAGCTTGTGTTATACAAGACTTGCTCCCTATTACATTGTAAACACACTAAATTAATCTGTGTATTAAATTTGGGTTACTAAAAACAAAAGAAATATAAAAAACAAAAACAACCAACCTTTATTATGTTGACTAACTAGCTGTTTAAGTTGCATCCCACCAGAAGATATCACACCAGAAGATACCACACCACAAAAATACCAGATGATATAAGTATACAGTAAAGAAACCCCCAAGCACCAAGAAAAAAAAATGAAGTGCTTTATAAATAAAAGACGGTCAAATACACCTCTATCTACCATATATGGACAATTAAGTTAACAATCAGCTAAAAACCACATAAAGGCAAGAAAAAAACAAATTAGTAAAAAAATATAAGTTACACAGCAACTACAAATTGGGTAAACAAATTCCCTGTTAGTACCAGTCACAATCATTTAAAATCTATCTTTCTATAGTTAATAAACTTATTTTAACGTTTTATCCTTACCAGTGAATTTGTCAAAAGTGCTTGGGGAACCTGCTCAGATTAAAAAGGCTGGTGCATGGCCACTATCCTTTGACAAAGTGGCGAACTAATTAATGAGCTTGAATTGTTTAAGAGACAGTCTTGAGCAGTGTAAGATGGTACATTTCTAGGGGTACAAGGCTGGGGGCTGGAAGGATTTGCTGGTCTCTCCCTCTCTATAGTTCACGAATGGCTTGGAGAGCATTCATGCAACTTAGCTGGGTGAGTCTCTTCATACTGGCTGAGTGATAACAGTGCCTGCAGGGGTTTGCTGCTTTTCAGTGGCAAAAGATTGTGAAAGACAGCCCAGGCTGGAGAGTTAAGGGGGCACAGTGGTCCCATAGTTCCAGGTTGTATCCCAGCAATCCTGTCACAGCAGTTCATAGCTTCTGAGGAGAAGGCAAATCAGGCCTACTGAGGCAGTTTGTGTTGGTGGGGAATTCAAAGTGTAAACAGAGAACTGTGCAGCCTGGGAATATCGGACTCAGGAGGGAGAGAGACATGGGTCTCTGCCCAAGAAATGTGACAGCTTGTTGGATATGTGCAGTGGAAAGGCTATCAATTGTTACCTACCTCATAACTCTATGGGGATTACTCAGTGTTTGTAAGGTGCTTCGAAGTTCAAATAAGTTAAGTATTGTAACTCTCTGCACAACATACAGTGTAAATATGTTGGTAGAAGTTAAATTATCTGCACCCATGTAATTCTTTCTTTTCACGATTTATCTCCCACTTTAATACAACCCACTTTGCATCACTCCTGTGAATTTTTTATCCAGTTTGCACTCATACCTCTCAACTGATTTTCCCCATCTCATCCTTTGGAGTGGCTATTTTCCAGTCTCTTCCATTTGTGGAAGTTCTCATGTAAAATGGCATGCTGGATAGAGCTGGGCAAGTAATGGTTTTGCCATTTCACAAGATCTTGAAGGGTTTTTTTTTATCACAAATTGGGATGAAAGATTGAAATCTGAAATTTTGATGAACTGATAATCTGAATTTCAAATCAGGTCAATCAAAACATTTTGCTTTGATAATTTTGAAATGCTTCGTTTCAACTTTGACTTTTTAAGAACTTTTCTTTCTTATAAGTTCAGTAAAATTTTGAAATGAAAAGTTATTCTGAACCAGAAAATGAAACTTTTTTGTTTCAAAAATGTCAAAACAAGACAATTTTAAAAAAATTAGGATTGGAAGATTTATCAAAACTGACCCAACAATTCCTGTTTTGACAAATTAACATTTTCCAACAAAAATGTTTTCTCAGCAAATTCCCGACCAGCTCTAATGAGGGATTACATGCCTGCCTTATAGAGTTTAGGAGCCTAAAGAATGGATTATCTTGCAAACTTGCCTTATGGTGATATTTCACTCTTTCTAGCTTTTTTACCAGTTTTTTTTTCACAGAAATATAGCAGATTTTGAACACTGGTTAAATTTATCAGTTTTGAAAAACTGCAAAATTTAAATTTCTGCACGGTATGTATGTGGTGGAGGGCGGGGGAGAATGACAATGTTTTATTATTATAATTTGCTTCCAAACTTCACAGGAAATTCCAAGAGGCTGAACCCAATTAAATTTACTAGACCCAGAGAAAATAGGAGGGCAACCTTCCTGTGTGTCTCACATTACCAGATAGTTCTTGCCTTGTCCCCCTGGAAGTCCTCCTCAGAACTGTAGGGTTACATGGTATACTTTTGGATATGGTCTGACTAAGAGTAAATAGAATTAGAACTCTTCTTAGCCATTTCAACCTCAGACAAGAATTTTAGGGCAAATTATATGAAGAAACAGCTGAGAAAGACAGAGATAACTCAAGACTATATAGTTGGGGAAGAACCCTTTCAGAGGGCCAAGAGAGAATTAAGAACCAAACTTAAGGATACTATTTATTGACAGAACTGAGGAGTTTTATTTTTCTTGTCAATCTAGAAGTTGTGGTTATAATGTGAAATGACTGGTAAAAATAGAGGTCTAGACAATCAACTTGTGTAAATTGGCTCCACTGGCTTCAATGGTGCTATGCTGAGGAGGTGGCCACCTGTGTAGTTGCCACCTGTGACTTGCTAAACTAAAATTTATATAATAGAACAGAACTTATGTAAAATGTCATCACTGACCAGGAGTTACCACAGAGGATCAGCTGGCCATACCACAGTTATCGCCTAATACTTTGGTTAGAGAACTATCTCAAACCACTGTGTGGTTGCATTGGTGAATGCTCACTTTTTAATATGAGTGTCTTAACCAATGACATAACTCATTCCCCAGACAATCTGCTATCCTGTTTTATGCTCAGCATGGGGGTGCAGATATTATGGAGCCAGTTACAGCTCCCTACTTCTCTGGACCACTCTGCCCCAGCCCAAGCAACTGTACACCACCTGTGGATTGTCAGAGTGCATTATACTCCAATCATACCTACGCCTTCCCTTGCCTTCCACTAAATCTGCATTTTGAGGTGGTGCTAGTCCAAGTGTTCTGGCTCTGCACCATCTGAGAGCTTCCTTGTGCTAACGGAATTCTCAGCTGGCCTGGTTAACTGCTTTCCAGCCTTTCTGCACTATCAGAGTGCTGCAAAGGAGTCAGAATGTAGGGGAAAGTCTGGCCCCTTATTCTGAGTCCTAAAGAGATCATGAGGGAATTGACATTTATAATGACATTTATAATGCAGTTTCATTTCTCATATAATAGGAAAGACTGTTTCCATTTTTAGAAAAGACACACTTGCCAAAAGAGACCAAGTATTATTATAATTGGACAAAGCCAACCAATGTGCATGAAATTCTAAAAGACCTTGAGAAGCATAACAAGGAAAAGGAGATGGACTGTAGTTCCTTTTGAATACAACTATTATAAAACACACAGTCATGCTACCAATAGAATAAATAGGTATTTTGCCATTAATTTGAATGGACTTCAGGGCCCAGTGCATTGAGATATTTAAGCATATCCTTTGTTTTGAAATCAGTGGCATTACTCATGTGCTTAAAATTAAGCACATGCTTAAGTGCTTTCCTGAACTGGGCCAGAAATCAAGCCATTAGTGGATAGATTTCTCTATTTTTGCTGGAAACCTTAAATTACTCCCTTGAGACAGGTTTAAACACTTAGAAGTTGGGAAAAGAGCAATCCCTGTGTACAAATTCCCACTTCATTTATTTTATAAATTGGTTAAAATATTATTTACCCGATTGCAAGATTATTTATTCAGCCTAATAAACCCAGATTTAGGTGAGATTTGAAAATGGTCTTTTCCTGCATAACATTGTAGTACTTTGCTAAACAGGGATGGACTTAAACACATGTTTAAAATTTAGCAGATGTTTGAATACTTTTGCTAAATTAGGACTTTAGTGAGCGTCAGATGAAGGTGTGACTCCTCCTGGCTGATTTGTGTAATTATAGACTTTGGAGTCTTTTCTAACAGTCTAGATTGCAGCTTCCACTCTATTTTTTCTCTTGGTTTATTCAACACAGGAGGATTGTCTGCAAATATTTACTTGGCTCCTAAGGGAGCATTTGATTAGTAATGAGCTGATGTGCGGTGTCTCAGTGAAGGATGGTTGTCACTTAATGCTGCTTTTATGTACTGTGTAATGAAATTTACACCGGAGGGTTATAACAGTTTTTGCTGCTAGAAGTATTACCATCTGATGGAGTCTGGTTTTTACTGTTTAATAAAAATAACTAAGGTATATCTAGTTTGGTATTTTTATATCTCATTTTAGGCTCAGATTGTGAGCAGCCCCTGCCCCACACAAGAGCAAGCATGAGGCTTCCTTCCACCCCCCGCCCATTCTATGTCTGTGCAGGTGCTGCCCACAATAGCAGTCCCTGTGCTTCAGATTTTCTGGTGTTGATAACATGTGTGAGTCTGTTATGATGCTCTATGAATTTCCAGGGGAGGGCTGGGTAAAGGGCAGGGCAATCACCCTGATATCTGCTGGGAGAGCAATACAGCGGCGCACAGACAATCCAGGAAGTTTTTGGAAAATGTAGGGGACAATTTCCTGGTGCAAGTGCTGGAGGAACCAACTAGGGGCAGAGCTCTTCTTGACCTGCTGCTCACAAACCAGGAAGAATTAGTAGGGGAAGCAAAAGTGGATGGGAACCTGGGAGGCAGTGACCATGAGATGGTCAAGTTCAGGATCCTGACACAAGGAAGAAAGGAAAGCAGCAGAATACGGACCCTGGACTTCAGAAAAGCAGACTTTGACTCCCTCAGGGAACTGATGGGCAAGATCCCCTGGGAGAATAACATGAGGGGGAAAGGAGTCCAGGAGAGCTGGCTGTATTTTAAAGAATCCTTATTGAGGTTATAGGGACAAACCGTCCCGATGTGTAGAAAGAATAGTAAATATGGCAGGCGACCAGCTTGGCTTAACAGTGAAATCCTTGCTGATCTTAAATACAAAAAAGAAGCTTACAAGAAGTGGAAGATTGGACAAATGACCAGGGATGAGTATAAAAATATTACTCGGGCATGCAGGAGTGAAATCAGGAAGGCCAAATCACACCTGGAGTTGCAGCTAGCAAGAGATGTTAAGAGTAACAAGAAGGGTTTCTTCAGGTATGTTAGCAACAAGAAGAAAGTCAAGGAAAGTGTGGGCCCCTTACTGAATGAGGGAGGCAACCTAGTGACAGAGGATGTGGAGAAAGCTAATGTACTCAATGCTTTTTTTGCCTCTGTCTTCATGAACAAGGTCAGCTCCCAGACTGCTGCACTGGGCAGCACAGCATGGGGAGGAGGTGACCAGCCCTCTGTGGAGAAAGAAGTGGTTTGGGACTATTTAGAAAAGCTAGACGTGCACAAGTCCATGGGGCCGGATGCGTTGCATCCGAGAGTGCTAAAGGAGTTGGCGGATGTGATTGCAGAGCCATTGGCCATTATCTTTGAAAACTCATGGCGAATGGGGGAAGTCCTGGACGACTGGAAAAAGGCTAATGTAGTGCCCATCTTTAAAAAAGGGAAGAAGGAGGATCCTGGGAACTACAGGTCAGTCAGCCTCACCTCAGTCCCTGGAAAAATCATGGAGCAGGTCCTCAAGGAATCAATTCTGAAGCACTTAGAGGAGAGGAAAGTGATCAGGAACAGTCAGCATGGATTCACCAAAGGCAAGTCATGCTTGACTAATCTAATTGCCTTCTATGACGAGATAACTGGCTCTGTGGATGAAGGGAAAGCAGTGGACGTGTTGTTCCTTGACTTTAGCAAAGCTTTTGACACGGTCTCCCACAGTATTCTTGCCAGCAAGTTAAAGAAGTATGGGCTGGATGAATGGACTATAAGGTGGATAGGAAGCTGGCTAGATTGTCGGGCTCAACGGGTAGTGATCAATGGTTCCATGTCTAGTTGGCAGCCGGTATCAAGCAGAGTGCCCCAAGGGTCGGTCCTGGGGCCGGTTTTGTTCAATATCTTCATAAATGATCTGGAGGATGGTGTGGATTGTACCCTCAGCAAGTTTGCAGATGACACTAAACTGGGAGGAGAGGTAGATACGCTGGAGGGTAGGGATAAGATACAGAGGGCCCTAGACAAATTGGAGGATTGGGCCAAAAGAAATCTGATGAGGTTCAACAAGGACAAGTGCAGAGTCCTGCACTTAGGACGGAAGAATCCAATGCACCGCTACAGACTAGGGACCGAATGGCTCAGCAGCAGTTCTGCAGAAAAGGACCTAGGGATTACAGTGGACGAGAAGCTGGATATGAGTCAACAATGTGCCCTTGTTGCCAAGAAGGCCAATGGCATTTTGGGATGTATAAGTAGGGCATTGCCAGCAGATCAAGGGACGTGATCGTTCCCCTCTATTCAACACTGGTGAGGCCTCATCGGGAGCACTGTGTCCAGTTTTGGGCCCCGCACTACAAGAAGGATGTGGAAAAATTGGAAAGAGTCCAGCAGAGGGCAATAAAAATGATTAGGGGACTGGAACACATGAGTTATGAGGACAGGCTGAGGGAACTGGGGATGTTTAGTCTGTGGAAGAGAAGAATGAGGAGGGATTTGATAGCTGCTTTCAACTACCTGAAAGGGGGCTCCAAAGAGGATGGCTCTAGACTGTTCTCAGTGGTAGCAGATGACAGAACAAGGAGTAATGGTCTCAAGTTGCAGTGGGGGAGATTTAGGTTGGATATTAGGAAAAACTTTTTCCCTAGGAGGGTGGTGAAGCACTGGACTGTGTTACCTAGGGAGGTGGTGGAATCTCCTTCCTTAGAAGTTTTTAAGGTCAGGCTTGACAAAGCCGTGGCTGGGATGATTTAATTGGGGATCAGTCCTGCTTTGAGCAGGGGGTTGGATTAGATGACCTCCTGAGGTCCCTTCCAACCCTAATATTCTATGATTCTATGATTCTATGAAAGGCATGGAAAACGTGACAGTTATGGGAGTCTTCTGGGGGGACGTATTGTTAGTTGGGGATCATGTTGAAGAGTTTGCTGAGTTCATGGCAACCGTGCTTTGCTGAACCACCACATCAGTTCCACTAACTAATCAGTCATACCACTATTATGCAAACACACCACCAGCTTGCACAAGCGACTTCCCTAATCAATCATCTCCCCCACTGCAGGTGTGTGCGCGCACACATGCACACGTGTGCTTTTTTTGTGTCTCATCTGCTTGTATTTTGTACAGGAAAGGTGTCAGATTTGATAGTTGTAGAAAGTGTCATTATCTTATACAGGTATGAGAGGTGATAACTATGGTGTCCTGGTTAATATTTCCCCTTTCAATAAAATAAAATAGGTTTTAATGGCCAAAGCTTTCCTTTGCTCCTGCTGAAAGCATCGTGGATGCCCCATTTCTCTACATAAATTCTACAGTATCAGCTTCTAAATTATTGAAGTTGCTTTAGAATATCTTGAGTGGAAGCCGTTATACCGTAAACCTGTTTTCTCTTCTTGTCTAGCCTTTGAAAAAGGCAACTGCTTTGAAATGCAGAGATTATTCATCCAAAAGTAAGGGTGATAAGAATGTGTTTTGAACCCACTCATTTTGAGGGTTTGATTTCTCTGACGATACAAAAACATCAATAAAAAGTTAATAACTAAAGTTCTGTGGCTTCCACTTCTGTTGTTTCTTTAATGGTGCATGTGGTTGAAGAGACTGCAACCACCAGGCTCTCACTCTCTTCTTATAGTCAGGTGATTAAAACCTAGGAGATATTTTGGAAGTCTGAAATGTAAAGAGAGTTTTCATCCATGTCTCTTCTACCATGCATATCATGTATGCTGGTGCTTCAAATGCCTTCTGGTAGTTTTAAATTACAGTACAGAAAAATCCTGTTTCCTTTTGCTGTCCAGAAAACTGACAGGAAATAGATGTGTCTGTCTTTGGAGTGTGAAAATCAGTCTTTTTGAATGAGCAGCAAAACTAGAGATATTTTCCCTTTTTAAAAAAAGTGTATTTGGATAAACAAACATACAGTATAATAAACGAAAAGTTACATATTACAAAAATAACAGAAAACAGATACAATTAAAATTGAATGATTTGTTACTATGTTCAGACCACCAAGATTCAAGAAGGGTCTTAGTAGTTTGCTGTAGCGGGGTAGTCACCCCGCTCCGGCCCTGAAGGGGTTAAAGCAGCCCTGGAGAGGGCTGTGGCTGGGGGAAGAGGAGTGAGGACAGCTGTGGGAAGCTGTGTGAGTAGCTGACCACAGCTGTGGCCAGCTCAGTCAGAGCCCAGTTGGCCCTTATAAGAGGGCTGTGGGCCAGCAGCAGAAGAATCTTACTCTAGCCCTGGAGTGGGAAGGGCTAGCTGCTTGAGAGCAAGGTACCTTAAGTGGAGCAGTACTGGGGAAGGGCAAAGGGAGCTGGTGGCACTCCAGCCTGGTAAACCCCCAGGCTGCAGGCCTTGGTAAAGGCCCAGAAAGGTACTGGGGCTGCAGAGAGGCAGCCTGGGAATAGGCAGAGGTAGCTGGTCCTACCCCTTGCCAATGATGAGTGGCCATTACAGACTGCAGTCTGCCCCAGTGAGCAGGGGCTGGATGATGACTGGCAGTAGCCACTGAGGCAAGGTGGAGATAGAGGGTTGGGGGTTTCCCTGGGAGGGGAGACCCAGAGTGGGGGTACTGCAGAGGGCAGAACCCCAAGCTAAAGGGCACTGGGGCCCAGGAGGGACATGGGGCCTGTGGCAGGCAAGACACTGGCCTGCAGAGGGTGCTCTGTATGCTGGAGAGCTAATTCCCTGGACAACCAGCAGGAGGTGCTGCACTGGTGAGTCATTGCCTAGCTACATTTGCTAATAACTGTAAAGAAATACAAAGAAAAAGGTTTGCAGCTTGAAGATATCCTGAGCTTTGGCTCTTGAGTCCAGCTTGTGGTTGCAGGGATGGGGTGGATACTTCGTATATAGTATAACATGCAAGAAATGAGAACTTTTAAAAAATACCTTGTTTATTCCACTTCCCTTCTGTGTATATACACAAAAGGAAATATCACATTTCACTTCTCCAGTTTACAGCAGATCTAAACTGTTTATAGATGTACTTGGTGTGGTGTACTCATGGACCGAGGTAAAAAAGGGGAAGAAGAAAGATACCAAATATCCCTGATCTTATTTCACCACATAGTATTTTTATACTCCTCTCAGAAGTCAGGAAGAAACCGGGGCCTGGAGCAATGAGTGGGTACAGGCTGGGGCTGGAGCAAGGCTAGAGGCAGGGACAGGACCAAGCACAGCTGTGGGCTAGGAATGTGTTCAGCAGTAACTAGTCTGCTGCTGAGCTCAAGTATCAGCCTGCTGATTCCTGCAACCAGTTTGGTGGTGCAGTCAGACACCTTCTGTCAGGACCAGCTGCATTCATTAGAGCACCAGGAGACTGGCTCTGCTGAAGGTTGGTCCCTGGCAGAACCTAGCATCTCTCATTGTGTGGAATTATCTGTTTTTTCTTTTCATTAGAAAAGCTCATTCACATCCAAGACCACCTCAAGAGACAAGACATAAAACCTCAGGTTGGGGCCATAACCTTTCCCTTTCCAAGAATTCAGCCCATTCTGAAAAGAATAATCATAAAACCACTGACAGCTCTTGGGATCGCCACTAGAGACTCTTGACTTTGCCCTTCCTGGTTGAGGAAAGATAGCTGAGCACAGCCCGGATGACATCAGCACCTACTCTGAAGAAGGAATTCTACCTCCCATACTTAAACATGCCATAGCTTGTACAATGCTAAATCCACTCCCTTTCAATTCCTGTAACCTTGCAAACTATCACCCGCTTGCTAACCTCCCTTTTTTAAGCAAGCCAATCAATAAGCTAGCTAAAATTAGTCTTCAGGATAACCTCCCTTCTACCAATGCAGCACCAGTTACACTAACGGGTAACCTCTTCTTGTCCATTGCTTGGGGAAGTACATCTATATTTCTCCTGCCAGGCCTCTGCAGTAGAGCAAAAATCCGAATTCCCAGCCCATGGACATTCTGAAATGTTGATATTTGTTTTCATCACAGTTGCAACAGAAAGCTGATATAGATCAATTTTTCATGGAATGGAAACTTCTAAAAAAATTCAATTAAAAATGGCTAACAGTTTTGTTGTGCATTTTCAGTCCAAACAAAACATTTTGATATTTCCAAATGACATTTCTCATGTGGCTCATCAGCAGAGAGACCACAGTGCATTGCAGGAGATGTGGCCTGGCTGGAGAGACCACCACATGGGAGAGACGGGCGCATGAGCTGCACCTACCATGAAGCAATGCAGAAGAATAGGGAGATGTGGTCTAATGTTTAACTGACTCAAAATGAAGTGTGTTGTGTCAATTCAATAAACTGAAATATTTCATGGTTCATTATTTTCTCCTGATATTTCTAGACTAGATTGTGCTCTATCCTCCCTTCCAAGATCCCATGGATACTCCATACAAGGTAGGGAACCTGGTGTAGAAAGTAATTAATATCTCTGAAATGTCTGAGAGGTTAGGAGACAAGAAAGAAAACCGAAATAATTTGCAGTGAAAGAAGCAAAAGTAGCAACACCTTGAGTCGGATTCTCAGTTGGTATAAATCAATCTACCTCCATTCACTTCAACTGAGCAATGCCAGTTGACACGAGCTGAGGATCTGTTCTTTATATTTATTACATCATCTTTCAGCCCACAAAAAGGGATGATCAAAGGTCGGATCCTTGGCCCCCCCAGGCCGAGAGTACCAAAATATAAAAGTGGTGAAATGCTATGGCCTGTGCTCTGCAGGAGGTCAGTTTAGATCATTATGGTCTCTGCTGGCCTTAAATTTTATGAATCTAAGAGGCAAAGGCAGAGTAGCAGTCAAGGCTGTAGGCCACAGCTAATAGCTGAAGTGCGGCCAGCTGCCAGGTGGGACAGAACTGGAGGATGAGGTTTCCCTGGGGAAGGGGTGAGACTTAAAGTAGGATGAAAAATTTGTAGGGTGATCCCAAAGTTTTGGTGGATTCAGGTCTTGTTTGTTCTTATTCCAACCCTGCCAGGAACATTCCAAATTTATTTGCGAACGATATATGGTTTTTAGGGATTACTCATCAACTATTGAAATCCTCTATGTCAAGGGTGAACACAGCATCTGTTCTGTGCCAGCAGTATTACCCAATTGTTTTTTTAGCTGTTGGAGGAACTTAAACTAAGCATGTAAGAATCCTGCTGGGAGACAAGATTGCTGATCTTTATTAGTGTTTAAAATGTCCCCAGCCTTTTAACAGATTCAGCAGCATCAATTGGTACTCGCAGGTAGCTTCTGGAGATATAGATTCTTATTACCCTTAGCCTTATCCTCCCTGTCACTGGTTGCATCTTGTCTTGAATGAGATTGTAAACTCAAAGGCAGATATCATGTCTGTCTTAACTGTCTGTATTATGCTTAACACAACAGCGCACCAACCAGGGCCATGACTGGAACTTTATCTTTGTACAAATAAAAAAAATGACTAGGTCTGTTACATTACAAACAATGGAGCTGCATGTTGTGCGTGCCTCAACGCTAGTTTTTCCTAGTGCCCGTATAGGAACATCATAATAATAGGGTGAGGCTGGCTCCTGCAAAGTCTTTGTAGTCTCACTTGGACTCTGAATTTATTCTATATTTATAGGCAGGCATTTCTACAGCATTCAGCATCTGAGTACCTACAGTAACCTAATTCTGGAACATATATTTTAAAATATGCCTAAAAGAAAGTGGGTTAATCTCTCTGGGCAATCTAAAGAGGGGAGCATGATTGCACCTAGACCTATTTTCTAGGAAATGTGCTTGTTTTAGCCTCTTAGTTCAGATTTCTCCTCTGCCTCCCCAAGACCCCATCCCAGCCAATTCCTTTTTTTATACAATTACCCATTTTTTTTTCTTTCACCATTTCTAAGCCAATCCGTCACTGTTCTCTTCTTACCAAGTTCATGAGTTTCTACCACTTCTCTTTTGGTAAGAGCTTTGTTTTGTTTTATCTATTCCTTTCACTTGCTGGGGTGTTTCTTCTGCATTTTTGGAGACCTTTACACTTAGCAGTTTGGGTTGGGTTTTTTGGTATGATTGTGTCACTCAGTCATCTAGAACTGCTTCATATTGTCAGCTGTATAGCAAACTGGATACCTTTTCCCTGCCTTGTTTTAAAGGCAAAATATGTTTCCTACTAGTGTGTAAATATAACTGTTTACTTGTGAGACTAGAAGGACCCTGAGCTACTGCAGTTTCTTGGGTAAACACATAAGACAGCAGATTTTAAACAAAGTACTTAATAACATACTATATCTTAGTATACTGAAATGGCTTCGTTGGATTAGACTCTATCAAACAAAGTTTGTTCTCATCTGTGTTAGATAACGAGTAACACCCACAGAAATTGTATTCACAGGTGGTATAAACACAGACAGAATTTATAACAAGTGCAGACCCCACTTTACCCATGCTAGGGAAAATGGTGCTGTTATAATAAGTTTACTTCACAGTTCAGGCTTTTTTTTTTTTTTGGAAGCACATTTTTTCAAGGTAGTAAGTGTATTGAGGTGGCTTTCATTCCAGGCTGGCTCTTTTTAATAGCTCTTGAATATAATAGATGTTCCATTAATTACACCAAATTGTAATTCTGAGATTATTTTGTAGGAGAAGTCTCCAGCTCCCTATTTTCTATAAAGAAGTGTCCCTGTCCAACTTCCTTCCCTTCTTCAGATTGTTAGTCAAGCCTATAAATGTCCAGGCAACATCTACTACGAAAGTGTTTGCTTTTTGTATATAATGCAGAATTCAGTTGAATTTTTCATCTTCTCTTTGGAAAGCCTATTTTATTCCCCTAAAGATGACTGTTTGCATGGACCATTTCAATTGATGATTTTGCCACGTGAAATAAGATGCCATTTTATTTTTTGTTAATTACCAAAAGAACACTGAAACAAAGTGCAACTGTATCTCTGTTTAATTGACTGGGATCTGGTTCACATTGCCTTTTTTCCTGCTATATTTTTAATCTGAACTAAAAAGGAAAATTCCATCTCATGATGTTTGCAAGAACATCCTTAATAGTTTAAAATTATAACATAATCCATATAATGTTGTTTGCATGGTCTATACTACAAAAGACACTTAGTGCAAATTTACCACACTGATATCTCCTCTATCTACCCTATGTTCTATTTAGGGTATGTCTGAAATGTAAGCCCATAGTTAGTAGGACTTGAGTCAGCTGACCTGTGTTAGGGAACCTTGGACTTGAGCATCTACATTGTATTTTAACCCTAGGTTCAAGTATGTGTTTACACTGCAGTGTAGACATACCCTAAGAGTACTAATTCTACCCAGAACTCTTTTCCAGCTTTCTGAGTGGTATATCCAGGAGTCTGATAGAGCTACAAGAAACATTTTTACAAATGGATTCTCACTCTCGCATACATGTCACCACTCTCATCTGTCACCCTTTCAAATCCCTTGCAACCATTCATATGCATAGTATCACAGCAAGATAATTACATTTTTTGATAGTGACTAATGATCTCAGTGACGTTTAACCAGGCTCACAGGAATATAATTTTTCCAATAGCTAATCACCCAGCAAATGCTAAGAGTGAAGTTTTACTGCAATCATGTGAGTTGCTGTTCAAAACTCCAGTACTAATCAAAAAGAAAAGGAGTACTTGTGGCACCTTAGAGACTAACCAATTTATTTGAGCATGAGCTTTCGTGAACTACAGCTCACTTCATCGGATGCATACTGTGGAAATTGCAGAAGACATTATATACACAGACACCATGAAACAATACCTCCTCCCACCCCACTCTCCTGCTGGTAATCGCTTATCTAAAGTGATCATCAAGTTGGGCCATTTCCAGCACAAAATCCAGGTTCTCTCACCCTCCGCCCCCCCACAGACAAACTCACTCTCCTGCTGGTAATAGCCCATCCATCTGTGACACTCTCACAGATGGATGGGCTATTACCAGCAGGAGAGTGAGTTTGTCTGTGGGGGGGCGGAGGGTGAGAGAACCTGGATTTTGTGCTGGAAATGGCCCAACTTGATGATCACTTTAGATAAGCGATTACCAGCAGGAGAGTGGGGTGGGAGGAGGTATTGTTTCATGGTGTCTGTGTATATAATGTCTTCTGCAATTTCCACAGTATGCATCCGATGAAGTTAGCTGTAGCTCACGAAAGCTCATGCTCAAATAAATTGGTTAGTCTCTAAGGTGCCACAAGTACTCCTTTTCTTTTTGCGAATACAGACTAACACAGCTGTTACTCTGGAACCAGTACTAATCAATTATCTCCTCATATTTGCTACTGTAGTCAATTAGACAGTGAGATTAATTTAGCACAGTGGCCTCTCAAAACAGACACTTTCAAGTTTAGTACTGCATGTAATTTCTTAGGGGCTATGGGAGTTAGGCACCTAATTTTAATTGTTTTATCTGCCTTAGGCTCCTTTGAAAATCCCAGTTTAGAGGAAATAATACACAATTGCCTACTCCTGTTCTATAGGAAAAAATAACTTATACAATTACGTGTACATACAAAAAATCAGATTATTTCCCACTGGCTAAACCAGAAAGAGTCGAGAGGTAGTATTGGCACCTAAAATCAATTACTTGCCAAATTTTTTCCCTTCTAATGGTGGTTTTTTTTTTAAAATTCTGCTTATTCAGAACTAGAGCTGGGAGAAAGGGGTGGTAGTAGTTCATGAACATTCATTTGAAATGTTTTGCCAGTTTTGTGTCACATAATTGCCTCCCTAAATTTTTTTATTAATTTGTTACAAAATTTAGAAGGCTGAATGTTTTGCGACAAGACCCACAAAAACTCAGACTTTTTGTGTGAAATTTGTCACTTGTGAGCTTTGAAAATCTGCAGGCTTGGTGACCAACTGACTTACTCAAGTAGGTCTTTGTTACACATACAAACATGGGTGCCTCATTTAATCATGAATGACAGAACTTTATCCACTAACTTTCTGTGAAATTGTATGAGACTGAGGATCTGGTTTCCTGAGTTCCTGAGATGAAACCTTCAGTGAGACCAAAGGGAATTAGCACAATTGTTTCATTAAATGTTTACATCTGAGAATCTGCTGCATTGTTCCACAGGCCCATTGCTAACTGAATCAAAGAGATTGATGCAGTATTTACACAAGGGGCTGGTCTACATTACCGAGTTAGGTTGAGGTGTCAACCTAACTCTAAGTGTCTACACTAAAATGTAGCTCCCACTGACATAACTCACCCACTATACCGACTTAAGCACTATACCTCTTGCGGAGGTGGAATTAAGTCGATGTAGTTAGGTCAACGCAGCATCAGTGCAGACACTGCATCCACTGTTGCTGTCTTTCAGAAACCGTCCCAGAATGCCCCACACTGGCAGTTAAATCAGTGCAAGCACTCCTGGTGAGGACGCACACCGCCCAGCACAAAGAGTGTAGTGTGAACATGTAAAACCAATTCAATTACTGCAGTGGCTATACGTCAACATAACTTAGGTCAACCTAATTTTGTAGTGTAGGCTTGCCCTAGGACTGCACTTTACAAGTATAGCTAAGTGCTCCCAGTGTGGATGCAGCATATACTGGCAAAACTATGCATTTGACAATATAACTTATTCCAGTCCTTCACCCCCACTCCTTTCCTGTGAAATAAACTATACTAGCAAAAGCATTGTCTACACTAGGGCTTTTGCCTGTAGAGTATGTTGGTCACAAATTGCACCTCATCATACCTCTGACATAGCTGTTCTGGCAGAATTTTCTAGTCTAGAAATGGCCTGAGTCCCCAAACCAATTCTGCAGTTGGGCCAAACACATGGCAGCATTTCTTAATATTAGCCGCTAATTGTGGCTGTTGAAAGGGCACAACATCAGAAAATGGGGTTTTAATGAATATTCACAAAACACTTCTTGAGGTATTTGTCTAGCTTTACCATATCAATATCTGTTAAGATACAATTCCCAATAAAAGCTACACCTTTTGCTGCTTGTTAGTGTTAGGAAATAGTGGGGTTTCTCTCTAATTTAAAATCAAGAAACCAGCTACAACTTCTTTAGAGTTCTATTTTCATTTCTGATTTCAGCCATTTTCTTGCATCATATGCTTTGATGTATGACATCTGCATGAACCTGTGTGCCTTATTTATGTCACACTTGCGTGCATGTTGAAATGAGGTATATTTCAAGTATTTATTAACATTTTTCATTCCTGAATGCAAATATAAAATAAGTCAGGGATACAATACCTATTATACATAAAGAAACTTCAGCACATGAATTAATTAGACTCAAAGGAAAAGAAGCTCACAATTTATTATACTTGTTTAATAGTTAATGTAGGATATCTGGAAACATTTAGCAACTCAGTAAGTACTGAAAAAAATACAGGTATGTCAAGGAATCAGTCCTGTATATTTTATCTTTTCAGTTGTGAAAACCAGGCCAAATTTTCCATTGCAATCTGCTCCCTTTACACCTCACTGGTGGCATAAGCAGGCCAGAAACATGATGGAAACAGCCATAATAGTCCTAGTATATTAAAGTTCCCAATGCACCATACAGTTGCTGGAATGGCTCTTTGCTACCTTGCTACCTCCCTTGCAGCTTCCAAGGGTGTGCTGGAGACAGTTGGAGGTGTTCTTACTAGTCTCAGCTGTGAAACAGCCAGTAGTAGACTGTTGCAACCAACGTACATTAGAGTTTTGAGATTGCGTTGATTTATGCCAGGGGCCAGGATATGGAAAAAACAAAGGGTGGGTTTTTTAAGGCACCTCTAATTTTCCTAGTTTGGCCAGGATAGAGAACCTGGGCCATAATGATTTGGTTTGAAATAGTTTTGTCAACAAACCTTAATAATTTAAGGCCAGATACTGATGTCCTTGCACATATTGAGTAGTATCTTGCTCTTTGAGTCTGTGGATAAATTGGAGAGAGTCCAGCAAAGGGCAACAAAAATGATTAGGGGTCTGGAACACATGACTTATGAGGAGAGGCTGAGGGAACTGGGATTGTTTAGTCTGCAGAAGAGAAGAATGAGGGGGGATTTGATAGCTGCTTTCAACTCCCTGAAAGGTGGTTCCAGAGAGGATGGTTCTAGACTATTCTCAGTGGTAGAAGAGGACAGGACAAGGAGTAATGGTCTCAAGTTGCAGTGGGGGAGGTTTAGGTTGGATATTAGGAAAAACTTTTTCACTAGGAGGGTGGTGAAACACTGGAATGCGTTACCTAGGGAGGTGGTAGAATCTCCTTCCTTAGAAGTTTTTAAGGTCAGGCTTGACAAAGCCCTGGATGGGATGATTTAATTGGGGATTGGTCCTGCTTTGAGCAGGGGGTTAGACTAGATGACCTCCTGAAGTCCTTTCCAACCCTGATATTCTATGATTCTAACGGGACTGCATGAGGAGTAAGGTACTACTCACCATGTATACAAGTATCAGCATTTGCCCCTTAGTATTTCCAAGCTACTAAGTAAAAATTAACATAGGATTTGTCTACAAAACAAATATGTAATAAATTGTTTGCAGTGTGCCTTCAGCAATCTGTCTTAACTAAGTCTACAACAAAATGTAAGAACTTCCTTCTTTTACGTGAACCACCCAGCCAGCCAGAAGCCATTGCAATGCAAGTGCTAAGTTCCCTTTACACAGGGGTTATCTTTATATTTATACTCCTTAGCATGTCAGCAGAAACAAAAATTCCCCTATTTCAACCAGGTAACCATGAATGATATCACTCTACTGCGGCTAACACAGAAAGATATAGACTGAATGTTGCTTGAATGCGACCAAAACCCAGGACCATTAGCTCCCGTGCTTTGTGCTTCAATGATTCCAGAATACTTGCTACTGGCTTGGCATGGTAAAGTGTCCTACCGTGGAGGATGAATAAGGCAGCCCTCCCCAGAAACCTTCTGCAAAGGCTTTTAGAGTACCTCCAGGAGAGCATCCCAATTCTTCAGGGCAAATCAAACATTAAACACAATTGCTTTTAAACCCTGTACTGTAGTTACAAATGTGTACTCACCAGAGGTGCCTTCTCCGGCTTCAGGGTCGGGGATCCCACCTTGGGAGGGTATTCACTCCAGGGTGATGAAAAAGTCCTGGCCGCTGGGGAGAATGGATTCACCGCTTGCCTGCTACGCATTCTCCTCCTCCTGCTCCTCCTCTTCCTCATCCCCAAAATCATCCTCTCTGTTGCATGAGATTTCCCCCCCCCTTGCAGGTGTCCATGGACAGTGGTAGGATAGTGGTCGGGTCCCCCCTAGACTGCCATGCAGCTGATCATGGAAGCGGCATGTATGGGGCTCTGACCTGGAGTGACCGTTTGCCTCCTTTGTCTTTTGGTAGGCTTGCCTGAGCTCCTTAACTTTCACGCGGTGTGTCCCTGTTGTAGCCTGTGTCCAACATGCCCTGTAAGATTTTGGCAAATATATTTGTATTTCTTCTTTTTGATCGGAGTTCAGCCTGCGCAGATGCTTTCTCCCCATACAGCAATCAGATCCAGTGTCTCCCTTTGGGTCCATGCAGGAGCTCGTTTGTGATTCTGGGGGGACTGGTCACCTGTGCTGCTGAGCTCGCCACGCTGACAGGAAACAGGAAATGAAATTCAAAAGTTCCCAGGGCTTTTCCTGTGTACCTGATCAGGGCCGGCTCCAGGCACCAGTGTTCCAAGCAGGTGCCTGGGGCAGCAATCTGCAAGGGGTGGCAGTCCGTGTGCCGTTAGGGCGTTTCCGCAGTGGCGGCAATTCTGTGGCAGCCTCTATCTTCAGCCCCCCGCAGCAGCAAATCAGCAGCAGCTCTCATCTCTTCAGCTGCTCGCGGTGGCAGCAATTCGGCATGTTGCTTGGGGCAGCAAAAAGAGCCAGCCCTGTACCTGGCTAGTGCATCGGAGTTCAAAGTGCTGTCCAGAGCGGTCACAATGGAGCACTCTGGGATAGTTCCCAGAGGCCAATACTGTCAATTTGCGTCCACACTACCCCAAATTCGACCCAGCAAGGTCGATTTTAGTGCTTCTCCCCTCATCAGGGAAGAGTACAGAAGTCGATTTTAAGAGCCCTTTAGTGTCGACGGAACTGGGTTGGTTGTGTGGATGCAGGTCGATTTTAAAAATGACTGACGTGGCTAAATTTGACCTAACCCCATAGTGTAGACCAGGCCTTAAGTTGACTCAATGTTTATGGATGCCAATAAGCTGCCCTACTGAACTTCTTTAACAGTGATGTGCCTTTAATCAAGTTTTCCAGCATTCCATCATGTTAGCATTTGCCTCTTTGTTCTGACATGTCCATTTAGTGGTGCACCTGAACTGGTCTTAGGAAAAAGCATTTGCAATACTCCTGCAGTGCTAATGCCCTTTGATTTTAACAAATTGTCAGGGAAGCATCTCTTCCTTTCTGGGTCTCTGTTGGCTTTCACCCCACCCTCATGCCTGCCCTATTCCTTTTCATCCTGACTAAGCAATTTCTATTGCCCCATCTCAAATTGGCCTGCCAGTAGCGCATTATCTAGCTTCCCCCTTTCCCTATTAGCCAGCACACTGCTACTCCTTCTCCTAGTTAATCAACACTCCTGAAGCTCATCTACCTGACTTACAGCCAGTTTGTCCCTCACAGCTCACCAGTCTCCCCCTCCTCAAAATTGCTTTTGTCCCTTTGCTCTGGCTCCTCTCTTCACCTGGCAATCTCTATCCTTCTGCTCCTGGTCCTACATCCCTCCTGCCAGCTCCTTACTACTCCTCCTCCCATCCTCTGAATCCTTGCTCTTCTGGCTTCCAAACCCCAGTGGTGGTCTTCCTTTAGTACTGAGGCATATTGTAAGTACTACACACTGATAAAGGAATAAAAAGAAATATAAACTATTCACAAAGAAAGAATCAGCCTTTAATATACCTGGAAATAGGAATCATGTCACTCAGCAATACTAATCTACCTAGCTCAATGCTATCATTTATATGTAAAACCTGCAACTCTATTGCCCTGAGAGCTCTGTGACCATCAGTGGTGCATGTTTTTAATATAAGCCCACCTTCTCTGCAGCTTCTCTACTGGCACAACAGTGTTACAAAATATCCCTCCTTTGATTATTTTGTTCATCTGGCAAAAGCCGCTTCTCAGTATTCCCTCCACCCCACCCAACTCCCACACACATCTCATATTTCAGGCTGCTGCAAAGACCTGTGCCCTGACATAACATTCTCCATTGTTTTCTCAAAGGTTGGGGAGAACACACTAGTCATTTTGCAGATGTATTTAAGATAATTAATGATAGAAATGTAGGGCTAGAAGGGACCTCGAGAGATCATTTAGTCCCTCCCCCTGCATTGAGACAGGACCAAGTATACCTAACGCTGCACATCAGTAGACATCTCCATTTCCCCTTTAGTCTGCCAGAAGCATATTTCACCAGCATCCTTCTCCTGATGAGAGGAAGGATGATCCAGTGTTCAGGGTTTGGGCGACCAGGGTACAATTCCCTGCTGCACAACAGATTTTCTGTGTGACCTTGGGCAAATCACTAAGGTCTGGTCTACTGCTAAAACTTAGGTTAACCTAGCTAGGTCACTCAGGGGTGTGAACAATTCACACTCCTGAGAGATGTAGTTAAACTGACATAAGCCCTGTCGTAGAGACTGCTAGGTCAACAGAAGAATTCTTCCGTCAACCTAATTACCACCTCTCGAGGGGTAGATTTACTACTGTGTTGCTATTGTAAGGGCCGGTCTACACTGGAGACTTACATTGGCATAACTATATCTCTTAGGGGTGTGACAAATTCACACCACTGAGAGACACAGCTACTCTGACCTCACTCCCTGTTTAGACAGCTTCCGTTAACCTAGCTACCATCTCTTGGGGAGGTGGATTACCTACCTGATGGGAGAACCCCTCCTGTTTGCAGAGGTATTGTCTACACTGAAGTGTTACAGCACTGCAGCTGTGCTGCTGTAGCAGTTTAAGTGTAGAGGTACCTAAGGTCTTGTCTACCCTACAAAGTTTTATCAACACAAGTTATGCTGACATACAGCCACCACTGTAATTAAACTGCTGTTGCATGTCCACAGTATGCTCCTTCTTTTGGCAAAGTGCATCCACAACAGCAGCTCTTGCATTGACACAGAGCAGTGCACTGTGGGCAGCTATCCCACATATGGGGGGGACATGTGGGGTCAAGTCCCCCCCCCCATTGGCCCGCAAGGGGCGGGAGGGAGAGGGGCTCTGTCCTTCTCCCCCTGTGCCTTTTTCTCCCAACACATTCGGTAGCTCTCCCTGGCAGTGGGGCAGGGAGTGGGACAGAGACGCTTCTGCTTCAGAGAGCCAGGCTGGGAGGCAGTGGTGGTCTTCTCCCTGCCTGGGCTCGGCTATTGGGGACAGGGGCTGAGCATGCCAGGAATGAGGGGGGGACTCCTGGAGGCCAGTTATTGCAATGTAATGAATGCAGTGTCTACAGTTGTCAATCTAACCTTGCTGCAAAAAGCTCTGTGCCTCTCGTCAAGGTGGTTTTATTTTGCTGGCAAAGCAGGAGAGTTTTGTTGGTGGGAGGGGCATTGTAGTGAGTACACCTCCGCTGTTTTTTCTACAAAAGCTGCCTTTTGCTGACAAAACTGTGTAGTGTAGACAAGGCCTAAGTATTTACAGTACAGCAGCATAGATATTGCACTGCAGCTGTGCCACTGTAGTGCTTGTAGTGTAGACATACCCTTTTTAGTCTCTCAATGCCTCCGTTCCCCAACACAGGGGTGTTTTGAGGATAAATACACTGAAGATAGTGAGGTGCAGGTAATGGGGAACATGTGCCTTAGATAAATGAGGTGACAGATGAGGATCACTTGTCCATATTGGAGTAGTTGTGGTTTGACTTTAATACCAGAGCAACATCAGGTAGGCTGGATTCCCCAATTTTTTCTGTCCTGTGAGAAATTCTGAAATTTTGTCTTTTCATTCAAGTTTGAAACAAAATCAAATTATGAAAAGTCAGAATTCTCATGGAATGGAAATTCCATTTTCCAAGCAGCTCTAATTGATATTGACATCAGCTGCCCACACAAATACCAACATTTTCAAGAATTTCAGTGTGTTATGATGGAGGTGAATGGGATTCTTGTCCCACATTATATCAGAACATTTAATTATTTCTGACATTTCAAAATTAGATTTTGTTCCAAATTGGAATCAAAAGACAATTTCAGAATTTCTTCCAGAACAGAAATTCTGAACATTTTTGATTTGGAAACACTGAAAGTAGATTCCATGAATAACCTTATTATAACTGTGAGCCCCACTCCCTCTCAAATCCCTTAATTTGTAATATTACAGAAATATTTTGCACCAAAAGTGGTTATCGCTTAGGCAGTGGTTCTCAAACTGTGGGTGTGTACGCCCAAGTGGGTCACAACCCTGTATTAATGGAGTTGCCAGGGCTGGCATTAGACTTGTGAGGCCCAGGGCTGGAGTCAAAGTCTGAGCCCCTTTGCCCTCTCCACAGCGATAGATACTTGCCTATGGATAGAATAGTGCTATAATGTTAGGGCAAGATCCAGCCACAGAAATTTCATAGTTGTTTTGATCATTTCAAAGTGGGCCAACTATTCATTCTCAGTTTGCTTTAATCACAACCTTATCCCACTAATAAGTAGAGCTGGACTTGAGCAACAGTTCAGATACCATTTGGCACAAATCAGTAGGCTCAAGAGATGAACTTTTGCATCAGGAGTTGCTTTTGTTTTTAGATATTTTAGATTACTATGTTTTTTAGATTAGATTACTGTGTTTTATACATTTCTGTTTTGTCCTCTTCCTATACAATCAAGTGTGAAAACAGCAAAGCTAGAGAATGCACTACTCTGAACTACAGAACACCCTGGTTTGAAAATGCCCTCTGGAACTGATGGACTGTGAAACCAGAAGATGAGTTGGGAGAAGGAATATTTTGAAAAACTCCCATAATCATTTGATCGTGGCACCCAGTAAATGAGGCAGTATAACATACCGTTGTGAGCCAAATTTCTCCAGCCTACACAAATACAGTTGTGCAGTTTGGTATGTGATTAGACAACTTGGTTGAAATATGATTGTGCTAGGAAATACTGTTCAGTATAGATGTGTTAAACCACACAGACTGTTCCCATATCAAAAAAGCGTATCAACAGTGGTTATGTGTAGCATGAGTCTTTCTGTAGAGCAGATGAGGCCTAAGATGCATTAGCCCTGGTCTATACTATGAGTTTAGGTCGAATTTAGCAGCGTTAGATAGATTTAACCCTGCACCCGTCCACATGATGAAGCCATTTTTGTTGACTTAAAGGGCTCTTAAAATTGATTTCTGTACTCCTCCCCGACACAGGGATTAGCACTGAAATTGACATCACCGGGTTGAATTTTCGGTAGTGTGGATGCAGTTGGATGGTATTGGACTCGGGGAGCTATCCCAGAGTGCTCTACTGTGATGGCTCTGGATAGCACTTTCAACTCAGATGCACTAGCCAGGTACACAGGAAAAGCACTGGGAACTTTTGAATTTCATTTCCTGTTTGGCCAGCATGGCGAGGTCATCAGCAGAGGTGACCATGCAGTACCAGAATAGCAAAAGAGCTCCAGCATGGACTGAACGGGAGGTACTGGATCTGATCGCTATATGGGGAGATGAATCCGTGCTATCAGAACTCCATTCCAAAAGACGAAATGCCAAAATATTTTTAAAAAATCTCCACGGGCATGAAGGACAGAGGCTATAACAGGGACCCACAGCAGTGTGGTGTGAAACTTTAAGGAGCTCAGGCAAGCCTACCAAAAATCCAAAGAGGTAAATGGCTGCTGCAGGTCAAACCTCCAGACATGCCTCTTCTATGATGAGCTGCATGCAATTCTAGGTGGTGCCCCTACCACTACCCCACCCCTGTACATGCACCCCTGCAAGGGGGGAGTCTCACACAACAGGGAGGAGGATTTTGGGGACGAGGAAGATGAGGAGGATGAAACAGTTCTCCCCAACAGCCAGGAACTGTTTATCACCCTGGACCTGTATCTTCCCAAGGTGGGCTCCCGGACCTTGAAGGCGGAGAAGGCACCTCTGGTGAGTGTACCTTTGTAAATATAATACATGGTTTAAAAGCAAGCGTGTTTAATGATTGATTTTCCCTGAAGACTTGGGATGCATTCGCAGCCAGTACAGCTACTGGAAAAGTCTGTTAACGTGTGTGGGGATGGAGCGGAAATCTCCAGGGTCATCTCAATGAAGCTCTCCTGAAGGTACTCCCAAAGCCCTTGCAAAAGGTTTCTGGGGAGGGCCGCCTTACTCCATCCTCCATGATAGGACACTTTACCACAGCAGGCCAGTAGCACATAGTCTGGAATCATTGTATAAGAAAGCATGGCAGCATATGGTCCCGGTGTTTCCTGGCATTCAAGCAACATCCGTTCTTTCTCTCTGTGTTATCCTCAGAGTGGATAACCTGGTTGAAATAGAGGAATTTTATTAAGGGGACATTCAGAGGTGGCTGTTCCTGCTGGGCTGTTTGCCTGTGGCTGAAAAGAAACCATTCCCACTGTTAGTCATGCGGTGGGGGCAGGGGTGAAGTGATCATCCCAGAGAATTGTGTGTGTCGGGGCGGGGGGGCGACCTTGTACCGAAAGCACATGTGCTATGTAATGTTAACAGCTTGGTTCACCATGAAAGAGTCTACCCATTTTTCTCTAAAATGTCTTTTAAATACTACTCTCCCTTTTTTTCCTCCCGCAGCTGCAAATGTTTCAACGCTCCCCCTATCATCTCCGTCCCAGAGGCTAGCACAGATAAGAAGGCAAAAAAAATGCACTCACGATGAAATGTTCTCTGAGCTCATGGAGTCCTCCCGCACTGAAAGCGCTCAGCAGAATGTGTGGAGGCAAGCAATGTCAGAGTCCAGGAAAGCACAAAATGAACGCAAGGACAGGTGGCGGGAGTAAGAGGAGAGATGGCGGCAGTGTGATGAGAGGAGGCAGGACTCAATGCTATGGCTACTGGAGGATCAAACTGACATGCTCCAGCATATGGTTGAGCTGCAGAAAAGGCAGCAGGAGCACAGACTACTGCTGCAGCCATTGTGTAACCAACCGCTCTTCTCCCAAGTTCCATAGCCTCCTCACCCAGATGCCAAGAACGCAGGCGGGGAGGCTCCGAGCACCCAACCACTCCACCCCAGAGGACTGCCCAAGCAACAGAAGGCTGGCATTCAATAAGTTTTTTGAAGTTCAGTGTGGCCTTGTCCTCCCCTCCTCGACACCCCTCCTAGGCTACCTTGGCAGTTATCCCTGTATTTATGTGATGAATTAATAAAGAATACATGAATTTGAAACAACAATGACTTTATTGCCTCTCCAAGTGGTGATCAAAGGGGGGAGGTTGGTTGGCTTACAGGGAAGTAGAGTGAACCAAGGGGGCAGGTTTTCATCAAGGAGAAACCAACAGAACTGTCACACCATAGCCTGGCCAGTCATGAAACTGGTTTTCAAAGCTTCTCTGATGCGCAGCGTGCCCTGCTGTGCTCTTCTAACCGCCCTGGTGTCTGGCTGTGCGTAATCAGCAGCCAGGCGATTTGCCTCAACCTCCCACCCCACCATAAACATCTCCCCCTTACTCTCACAGATATTGTGGAGCGCACAGCAAGCAGTAATAACAATGGGAATATTGGTTTTGCTGAGGTCTAACCGAGTCAGTAAACAGTGCCAGCGCACTTTTAAATGTCCAAATGCACATTATACCACCATTCTGCACTTGCTCAGCCTATAGTTGGACAGCTCCTGACTACTGTCCAGGGTGCCTGTGTATGGCTTCATGAGCCATGGCTTTAAGGGGTAGGCTGGGTCCCCAAGGATAACTATAGGCATTTCAACATCCCCAACGGTTATTTTCAGTTCTGGAAAGTAAGTCCCTTCCTGCAGCTGTTCAAACAGACCAGAGTTCCTGAAGATGAGAGGGTCATGTACCTTTCCCGGCCATCCCGTGTTGATGTTGGAGAAACGTCCCTTGTGATCCACCAGTGCTTCCAGCACCACTGAAAAGTACCCCTTTCAGTTTATGCACTGGCTGCCAAGGTGGTCTGGTCCCAAGACAGGGATATGCTTTCCGTCTATTGCCCCACCACAGTTAGGGAATCCCATTGCAGCACAGCCATCCACTATGACCTGCACATTTCCCAGAGTCACTACCCTTGATAGCAGCAGCTCAGTGATTGTGTTGGCTACTTGGATCACAGCAGCCCCCACAGTAGATTTGCCCACTGCAAATTGATTCCTGACTGATTGGTAGCTGTCTGGTGTTGCAAGCTTCCAGAGGGCGATCGCCACTCACTTCTGAACTGTGACGGTTGCTCTCATCTTGGTATTCCTGCACAAAGTTTCATGAAAGTGCCCTTACGCATGCGAAAGTTTCACAGGCACTGGGAATCATCCCAGATCCACAACACTATGCGGTCCCACCAGTCTGTGCTTGTTTCCTGGGTCCAGAATCGGCGTTCCACAGCATGAGCCTGCCCCATTGCCACCAGGATGTCCAAACTGCTGGGGCCTGTACTTTGAGGGAAGTCTGTGGCCATGTCCTCATCACTCTCGTCACCGCGCTGCTGTCGCCTCCTCGCCTGCTTTTGCAGGGTCTGGTTCTGCACATACTGCCGGATAATGCACAAGGTGTTTACAATGCTCATAACTGCCGTGATGATCTGAGCAGGCTCCATGCTTGCCATGGTATGGCGTCTGCAGGAGAGCAGAGTTGCAGCAGAAGTGCTGGCTGACGACAGATGCCACAAGAATAGATATTTATAGAGAACGACAAGAGGACCTGAAAGGTGGATTCAGGAGAGCAGAGTTGCAGCGGGAGCCCATGACAGCCAACATGGAGAAATTTGCTATCGAGACAAGAGCAGCAGAGCAGAGTTGCAGCGGAAGCGGTGGTTCGATGATGACGGTTAGCAGTCCTACTGCACTGTCTGCTGAAAGCAGTATGGTGTCCGCACGGAACAAAGGCACGAAACGATTGTCTGCTGCTCCTTTCATGGAGGGAAGGGCGACTGACGACATGTACCCAAAACCACCCGCGACAATGTTTTTGCCCCATCCAGGCATTGGGAGCTTATCCCAGAATTCCAATGGGTGGCAAGGACAACAGGAACTGTGGGATAGCTACACACAGTGCAATGCTCCGAAAGTCAATGCTAGCCATGGTACTGTGGATGCACTCCGACTTAATGCGCTTAGTGGGGACACACACAATCGACTGTATAAAATCGCTTCCTAAAATGACTTCTATAAATTCGACCTTATTTCATAGTGTAGATATACCCATTAGTTCAAATAAACCAAACAATTTTGTGCAGTTTCAAAGTTAAAATAGAGAAAATAAAGTGCAATTTATATTTCAGAAAGAAAGTACATGCAATTCTTTCTACTATTCCATATTGCATTAGGTATTGATCACATTGTGCTTTTATACACTAATTCTGTTTTTTTGAAACATTTATTAGTACAATGGATCTCAATAAGTAGACTACATTCTTGTCCACTGATGTTTGGATTATCCATTAAAACCAATTAGTTCACTGCAAATAGGTAAACAAATACCCTCTAGTGACCACCTACCAAATCTAAAACTGCTCTGTGATATCGCATTAGAAAAAAATTCTGAAATGCTAGGTATATTTATAGGTACATTTGCAGCTCATAATGAAAATGGATGGGTTTAGTCAGATGTTAAAGAAATTTCTTTAAGAGTCACTTTATGGATATTGATACTCCTCCCACTTTGTCCATTACAGGGACACTTTTAGTAAATAAAAATTCTCGCAAACAGTGCAAACCACCCTGTGACATAACTGCAGGATGCATGCTCGATTGGAACCACTGTATAAAAGTATCAGCAAATCAAGATTCAGAGAGTCTTATTTTTGATATCTTTATGTAGGTGTTACCATCAAAAGATCATCAGCCTCTGCAAATCTCTCTGAAAGGTAAGTATAATATTGTTTTTCTGTAGATCAAATAAAATTGCAGCCTAGGCATGTTACTCTTTTTGTTTGTTTTAAAATATGCTTCTTTATACTGTACAATACAAGATGAATTATCTTGCAATTTATTTTAGATATAAATTTAGCATAATTTTGAACTAATGAAGAATCTGTATTCTAAGTGCCATAATGAACTTTAATAAAATCCACTTTCTCCTAATAGAAAAATGAGATTAATATGAAAATGTCAGTTCTTTAATACACCACAGAATGACTTTTCATCATGTAAACTTGTTCACTGAGTAGCTTTTTATTTTTACCATAAGAAATATATTGTTTCTTTCCTTAAATAGATCCTAGTAAGCATTGCTGCCTTAGGAAAAAAAGTATATCTAAACAAGGCATGTCAGTTATAGTACATTAATTATAGTTATACTAAGTATTGTTTGAAACATAATTAATTATACTTGCTTCTGGAGAGGTTATGCAGTTATTAGATAAGAATAATGTAGCTGTGGTAATGATGAGTTCATTTCTACTAAACACACTATGCAGCATAAATATTTGAAATAGGTCCCCAATTCAGTGTTGTACTCTACTAAGCATGCAGGACTTGCCCCTGTAAGGTTTTAAGCACTTAGGCCCTGAACTGGTGAATCACTTATTGAACTTCAAGCAAATGAGTTGTCCCATTGACTTCAATGAGACTCCTCGTCTGCTTAGGTTGGGAGAAAAGTGGTCAGTGCCTTGCTGCACTATGTCACAGGACATATTGTACAAACTGTCCCACTGCCAGAGTGCTGGATGAAATCCATTTCATGCAGATGAAGGATTTGTTTGTTTTTTAAAATGTGTTTAATTATTGATTTACCTTCTTGGTTCAACTGACATGTCAGAATGAAAGCTGACCCATCACTTGGAGTTTCCTGAATTCTGCTGGTTTAATCAGCATAACTAATTTTAAAAGGAAATATATATAATTTCCATTTCATATTTCCAGATTAAATCCATAGTAGATTTTCAACCATATATAATTAGGCAAGTCTAAAGCAAAACTATAACCCAATTTTAAATTTATTTTTCTTTGTTTTTTTAATGAAAGCAGAGATTTCATTTGATATATTTGCAATATTTTGTAAGAATCCTTTTGACTACATAGTCTACATTTTTAGCACGTTTCTCCCATCCCACCCAGAAGAATAACTTAATGGACTAAGTTCAGCTCAGTGGGATATCGGTGGAGTTGCAGCAACATAACTAAAAGCAGAATTATTATGATTATTTGTTATTTATATTACAATATAAATAGTCATGGATGAGGACCCCATTGTGCTAAGATCAATATATACATTTTTACTGACATCTTGAATGTCAAATGATTGATCAGATATTCTTGGGAAGTAGGTGACAGCAGTGTAACCTGCCATAACCAGTATGTCCCATAATTGTACTCTAAAAAATGGATATCCTATTTGAACTATTCCCAGCCTGTGGTTTACAGACTTCTGGTGACCTGCAGAGAGCAAGCTTCTGCTAGGATGCTGGTTCTGTTCTTTGCTTTCAGCTGCTTCTCCAGGTGCCCAGGTTAATTACTGCAAAGGACACAGAGACCTAAAAAAGCTGTTAGAGACAAGGAGGAGCAGCCTGATGGCCATTGATACACTGGAAAGTCGGAGAAATTGGTATCTGTTGTTAGTATGGAAAAGGAAAGGAATATCAGCAGACTCAGAGGAGAAGAGAGCCAGATGGCTAGACAGTATGCCCAGAGAGAAGGGAAAGAAGTGGAAGTTAAATATATGCAGGGAAGGAAAGGAGAAGAAGAGTATCAAGCAGTCTAGAACTATAAGCAGGGAAGCCAGGGAGAAAGGAACAGAAAGGTGAGAGAGGGCATGAAATAAAGAGCAAAAAGAGTGATTAATTTTTCAAAAATAAAAAACTCACTTTTTGCATCAAAAACAGTTCAGAAAATATTAGTGTATGCTACTGCTAATATGACTTTTCCATGTAACCAGTTACCAGTGGGACGTTGCATACCTGCAAATGGGTTTGGGAGGGATGGAAGTGGTCCATGAAACATTCTATGGATCACCTGTGAGAATGAATAAGTTTGAGAACCTCTGGTTCATTGAAACCTGCTTCCAGGATATAAGCACTGTACTCCATACTAGGATAGCGGCACTAATGAATTCTCCTCTGAAAATTATGGACAAGGAAGGTATGTAACTGTACTGCCATTTTTATTTAAATCTGCAATTTTACAAGTTGGTATAGCACTTAGAAAAAGCTCTTTTCTCTCAATTTTAAAATAAAAGTGCAAGTTCCAAGTTTTCTGAGTACTATTTTTTTCTGATATTTTTCTGATATTTTACATATCCAAATGTATTTACATTTATATCATTTCAATTGCTAAATGTAGTTACAATACATTTCTGGAAGGCAGTTACGCACTTTATAAAGAAAGGACAACAGGCAGCTCACACAATAGAGACTCCAGGACAACCAGCTTAGAATTCATTATGCATTTTCAATAGGGAATACAGAATGCATTGGAACATTCAACTGTCCAATAAGAACTGAAACAAACATAGAAACACTGAGGAATCAGTCCTATTTATTATGCCTTTCCAGTACTCAATACAGTAAAACCAGTTATCTTAAGCAGTGTGCTGAATTACTGGGTGAGATCCTCAGCTAGCAATAGCCTAGCTCCACATTTGTTCTTGAAACACAGTGCTATATCTAAACAACCTATGGTTTAGTCTGCTATTGATAAAGGTACTTATTACCCATGAATGGTAATGCAAGTTATGTATATTCACCACTGGAAGAACAGATGTCCTTGATTGGAAGCGCCTTTCAAAATCTCTGCAGTGGGACTGGGATCTTGTGGGTGAAATATACTTTGTAGTGGGTGGGATTGGGTGAACAACCAAAACAGACTATGGTAATTTTCAGGAAAACGCTAAATCTCTTGTCAGTTTACCACATAAAAATGGTGTCTGAATTCTGTTTCTTTCTTTTCTTTTTCTTTTTTTTTTAACAACATGGGAGAATCTGTCTCTTGTGGGATCTAAGGTTTTTGTGGGTAGGAGTGGGATAAAAATGCAAGAAACAATGTGAGAACAGGTGGGAGTGGGTATTGTGGGGTGGAATGAGAGTGGGATTAAAAAAATAGTCCAACGCAGGGCTCTTTCCAACTCATTATACTGCTAGATAGAGTAAGATCTATTTAACCAAGGTATCTCTATAGATGGCCTTTTGTCCTGAGCAAACAGAATTCCTGGTTAATGAAAAATGTCACTGCAGTAGTGATGTTGTTGTCCGGGAAGCTAGTGAGGTTGTCACACATACAGAACAGGTCTATGTAATTAGGAAGAGGCAATAATTAGGAACAGGGACTAACTGTAAGGACCACAATGATAGTCTAGTACAGTGGTGTACGCAGCCTGTCAGGGTAAGCTGCTGGTGGGCCACCAGAGTGTTTGTTTACATTTGCATGGCCACCTGCAGCTCCCAGTGGCTGCAGTTCGCCATTCCCGGCCAATAGGAGCTGTGGGAAGCGGTGTGGGCATGGCTGCCACTTCCTGCAGCTCCCATTGGCGGTAAATGGTGAACCATGGCCACTGGGAGCTGTGGGGTTCCGTGCAAATGTAAACAAATGGTCTGGCGGCCCGCCTGCAGCTTACCCTGACAGGCTGCATGCCGTCTGTGGGCCACAGGTTGCCCACCGCTGGTCTCGCATGTGTAGCTGATGTGGAAGGGTCAAGCTAAGAGCAGGCAGTAGCACTTTTCGATTGTATCACAGCTCAAAAAATCTGAACAGAACTGTCAGAGGAGTAAACGTACAGACCCAGCAGGAGACAGAAACAGAGCCAGAACTGAGCATCAATTTGTCACAAGAACACATATCCATTAAGCAGAATCTGTCTCCTTTAAGCAGCAACCACTGTAATTGGCTTAATTATTTGTCAGGCTTCAATTGACGCCCTGTGAGATATCCTGATTAGGGATATATTTATTAGGTGGAGGGGCCTAAATTCAGTGTGAATACCTATTAACTTCAGGTACTCATGTTTCATATTTCCACCTCATCAGCTTTGGACAGTGCAAAAAAAATCTCACTGTCTATTCAAACTTTTTTCATTTCTCCACATTTATGTTACAATATTCTAGGGCAGTACTACAGTTCAAGATCTTGTATTATATTCCTACTGTATATTTTAAAAATTTTCAGCATTTAAGGATTTGGTGATAATATCCATTCTTGTTTTCCAGTCCCCATTTTGATTTTATGAGGCACATTACACATTTGTTACAGCAAGTTAAGCCACTTTCTTGAAAGCAATCAGTGTAGTCCTTAGTAAAATTCCATTAAGAGATAATGCAGTAAAATGATTCATGAGATTTGTGTGAAGTTTTAAATTAAATTCATAGTTAAAAGAAACAGGATTATGCAAAGGAAAAGACAAGTATATAAAGACAATATTGTTGTTCTTTAAGGTCAAGGAGTACCAGTGTGCTTATTACAAACTACTATGGGACCATAATTTTGTAAATCTAGACAGTGGATCAAATTAATCTCTGGGTAACTCCACTTACTTCAGTAGAGTTATACCAGGAATTAATATGGCTTATTCAATTAAGTTAATAATGTAAAACTCTAAATATTATTTTACATATAAATATTTTACAATATTCCTATCTGTCAATACTGCCAAATGGGATCACCTTCATACTAAAAATGATAGTGTAATCTTTCCATTTATTTATGCAGGGCTAATTTTGCAGTGCCTATGCCTATGAAATTTGACTTCATTTGAAGTTTTGCCTGCCTTGGGCCCTAGTATATTTACCACATGCAATTCAGTTATTACAGTCATATTTTCAATTAAATTTTTCTCTGTGGAATTTTGATGTACTAATGGAGCCATTGTTTTACCATTAGTGAGCTCATATCTGAAAGAAAATGATATAAATGTGTTTTCAGTCCACTCTAAGGAAAACGATTCTAAGAAGAGTTACTTTTTGACTGCTTGTTTGAATTAGTTTCTTATGTCAAGTCATTATGTAGAAATCTGAATCTGTGGTCAGTAGGCTTATGATTCCATTTGATTCCTCTTGGGAACTAAAAATGTTCATATTTTTTTCACACTCCCAACATTTCCTCTACACATCACCGTAAGACTTCTGACAGTGATGGAAAAAGAAAACGGAAACATAATCAGTCTCAAGAATATCACTAAAACCAGTGTAACAGTCTAATGTTGGCACTTTATTTGGGGGCATAGCCTGCCATTGTTCCACACAAGGAATTCTGGCTGAAGTCCATGGGAATTTTATGTAAAAGGGGATGGCTGATATGATCCTAACAAATATAAGTTAAATATAAACTACAGATTAGTTCTTTGCTATACTATGCTCTTCATAACAAAGTAAACACCCCTGCAGAAAATGGCATTTATTTTTTTCTTAGTATAGTTAGAATGTCAGATGTTTTGTTGTATTTCTAATAAAAAATAGGAGCGTACACTAAAACAAGGGCCCCCATTGCCAAAGCCACTCTAGGAATTGCTCTTAGTGGTGGCTGGGAGCGCTATTGCCTGCTCTTGATGGAATTACTGGGGAAGTGCTCAGAGATGGGGATGCAAGTATGCTGTGGGGATCATTCATCAATGGCTGTTTCTACACTTTTATGGAATAGGTCTCATGTATGGAGCAAGGCCACCCCTTCAAGCTATCTGAACATGCCTATTTTGAGTTAGAGTGCTGCCAGCAGTGCTAATATCCACCCATGCCCTCTGCCCCCTGTGCTCAGGAATACTAGACAGCCTTTTATGTGGCTCCTGAACAGGCAGTAAGCTCTGGTGGAAAGAGGCACCTGTTCTCCCTTAATATGCTCATCTGGGGAAGCCATTATTGGACTTAAAGTGTGTATTTACATGGTATAGATCTTCTGACACTTTATTGTGAGCGCTATAGCAATTCTTCTATGCTCTGCTTGTCAGTTTGGTGACCCAGCTATTGAACTATTTTGTTTTTAGCAGTATACAGTTGTGCTACTGGGTACATGATTAGATGACCGTGGGAAATGGGGCTATGTACTACCCTTGATCTATACATAGAACTTCCAGTGATATCATTTGCAGATCCACACATGAATTGAAAGCAAAATTAACACTGTATTTCCCTTTAGTATTACATGTTTGCACTTATTTATAGTTGCTGAAGTCTCAATGACCTCTGTGTATGCTAAAGACTGCATAAATTCCTCCATAATTCGTTTCAGTATTCCACTCTTGGTATACTTAAGCCCAAACGCTTTAAACGCTTTAACGTAAATCCACTGGGCTAAATCCTGCTCTCAGTTTTATAATACTGAAATACCAGGGTAACTCATCTGACTCCCAATAGATTCACATTGGTGTAAATGGGAACAGAATTTGGTCCATCTATTGCAAGAACTACTGTACAGTAAAAGCCAAAGGTTTTCCAATCTGGATGACTTAAGTGAGAGAGCTGCTAGGCTGTCAGCATATCTGAATATCACTCTACTTATTCAGGTGTCTACATATAGATTAGGAACCTAACTTTACGCACCTATTTTTGAAAATCCTGGCCATGTTTTCCACACTAACCCCTTTTACTAGTTGACCATAATTTTCTTTAAAACAAAACAAAACAAATTTTAGTCTGAAACTTTCCATGATTGATTTCAGCCTGAATGTGATTTTTGTATAATTTTTAACCAAATTTGATTTAGCCTTCTTTTAGTCATGTCAGAATGAAAATAAAATCACTTTTTTCTAGGGCTGTCAAGCGATTGAAAAAATTAATCACAGTTAATCACGCAATTAATCGTGCTGTTAAACAATAACAGAATACCATTTATTTAAATACTTGTGCATATTTTCTACATTTTCAAATATATGTATTTCAATTACAACACAGAATACAAAGTGTATAGTGCACACTTTATATTTATTTTTATTACAAATATTTGCACAGTTAAAAACAAAAGAAATAGTATTTTTCAATTCACCTATTACAAGTACTGTAGTGCAATCTCTTCATAATGAAAGTTGAACTTACAAATGTTAAACTTACTTCTCGCCTTACTGCTCCCAGCTGGGAGCGGGGGTGGGGGGCAGCTGCCTGGGGCTTTTCCCCTCTGGTGGGAATATCTGCGCCTGGACTCCAGTCAGCTGCTGTGCTCCTGGTGAGGAGTGGGAAGCAGGGACCCCAGGGGGGCAGTAGGGCTCCCAGTGGGGGACAGTTCTTCCGTGAAATTAACAAGAATGACCGTAAGGAATGCAGTGTCTACCCATAAGTCCTATGCCTCTCATCAAGGTGGTTTTATTATGTCAGCATAGCAGGGGAATTACATCGGTAGGAGGAGCATTTCAGTGTGTACACCGCCATTGTTTTGTCAGATGAAAGCTGGTTTTTGTCGACAAAACTGTGTAGTGTAGACAAGTCTTGAAAGGAGAACAAACAGTATTGCAGTCTATACTGAGCTCTGAGAAACAGTGTAACCTACAAATTACTTACAACTCACCATTTCGGAGATGGGCTTCTTCATAATTAATTAACTATTCAGTAATTCATACTGCTAGGCATTAGTGACTTCCCCTCTGAGCTACTGTAGTGTATGTGACCACCCTATTTGCTTCAGTCACAATTAATTGTAACAATAAGCAGGTTGTTAAATAATTTATAGAGACCTTTATGACATTTTTGAAGATTCATATAGTACATATTAGAGCATGTGCATTAGAACTTCACCCCTCCCCAGTTTTTAGGTTCCCTGAAAGTTAACATGAATAAAGCTCTAAACCATTTTAACATTAAGGCTCTCATACTTCTTAAGAACATCTTAGATAAGGCTACTTGAGTTAAGAACCCCTCTGTTAAGGTCTCCTAAATTCAGGATAACTCAGTAAGGACCCCAAGGTTAAAAGTGTCTCAGTTAAAATTGCTTTGGTGCTTAGGTACTTAGTATTTTAAAATGCTTTGTAGTGCTTTTTTAATTCCCTCCCTCTCCCGAACTCCCTCCAACTCCCTGGTTAAATAAATTGCAAAAAAATAATATTAATGCAATGTAAATGTTGAGAAATCAAGCATAAAAAACTCAGAAATAATAATAAAGTTAAAGCAACATTAAGTCAGCCTCATTAAACAAATTCATAATTTCTATTTTTTATTTTTCAGAAATGTATACCATAATATATAGGTGTTGTACCAATAAATTAAAAACCAGCAGGATCTTATTAAAGGGAAAAAGGCAAAATACCACATTTATTGTGAATACAGAAAGAATCATAGTAAGCAGTTAGTTACAGCTGTAACATTCCATTCAATCTCATCTTTATTCACTCATTCATTCATACTCACACACACAGGTTCTGCAAGGTTGTTATCATAGTAAGCAGTTAGTTATAGCTATAACATTCCATTCAATCTCATATTTATTCACACATTCACACACACACACACACACACACAGAGGTTCTGCAAGGTTGTCATCATAGTTACCAGCCTTAGAGTTGCTCATGCCAAGCCACTGGCCAGGTGGCCTGGACATGAGGAGGGAGCAGGGCCTTGTCAGATGCTCATCTGATGCTCCTGGAAGTTGGTTTGCAGAATCAGACCCCAAAGTTCTCACTTTTTAGAGTCTCTTTTTATAGGAATTTCTTCCTAGGCCAGTCTGTGGGAATTGCTTCATCATGCTGTTGCTGAATCAATCAGCAGATGGCACATTCCTGACGGCTCCGTGCTGCTAGATGTTATCTTGTTCTTTGGTTCTCCCATTCTTGAGGCTGTTGGGTGGATTCCAGTCTGCCCTCCGGGGGTCCTCTGGTTATTTCCACTTGACGCCTTCTTCAGCCGATGGACACTGGATTCTTAGGCTGGCACCTCCCTGATCATTCAGTTATTATCCACACCAAGCATCCATCCACATACATCCTCTATCTCTATTTTAATCACAATTGTTAATACAACAAAAGGGCGAGGAGTCTCTGGGTGCTGTTTCTGTTGTTAGAGTATTGCTTTGAGTCTCTGTGAATTGCTTTGAGAACAGACTCTGTCTTAGAATGTACTAACACAATTAGCAGCTTGCAAGTTTCACACACAGAGGGAGAGAAACAGTACCAAAACCCAAGAGACCTCTTAATTAGTAATACCCTGGAATTTAAACTATGGGGAATCAAACTCATTTGTGATTTTAATACAGAACTTCTTTAATATGATCCAACATAATCCCCCTTTTGACACTAAGATTTATAATCGTCAGTGTCACTTTCTATGTAGCCTATTCAAGAGAAGGTACTGTGAGGCAATTTGAGTTTGTGATTCCAATTCATGCCACATACACGATCCTAGTGATGTATCTTTACTACAAGGTTCTGGGGCAACAGGCAAGGTGAGGCACACCCACTTTTGAGGAGTCCATTCGATACAACCTCTAGTGTCCAATAGCTTCCCTCCCTCCCCAGCCCACTGGCTCAAGGTCCAGGGTAGCCAGAAGGATCCCATGTGTAATATGGGGAGTGGGTTAACCTTCAATACCTTTGCCTCCAGGGACTGTTGGTGTGCAATTTTGACAACAATTTCTCCCATTAACAAGTCTGGTTTCACAATACTGGAAACATATTGCATCCATTCATGTTGATAAGTGTCAAACAATGATCTCTTTCTTTGTTTTAACAAATGCATCAAACCCTTAATATTTCCCAATATGACGCAGAACATTTTGTGTTCCAAAGTAGCTCGTGCAAGTATCTGCATTTCAGTGCATCCCAGAGCTATGGCTGTGTAGTTTCCTATTTCTAATATATATATTTTTTTTAATGGATAAGCCATGTGGTAGTATTAAGCCATTACTAAAGATTCCATCGGCCTTTTAGGTTACCCAGACCAATTTGGACCAAGTCTACGTTGGCATGTACTTGTTTTTGTATCAGGCTGTCCTGTAGCTGGGACAGAGAGCTTAATTTATTTTTAAGTTCCTGCAGGTCTTCAGTATCTTCTTTTTTTTTTTTTTTAAACACACAACAGTGCTAGCAACAAGACAAAACACAAGACAAAACATAGAACACAAAACACAATTTCTATTGTGACAGTAGATTCATGGTATTGGGTTACTTTTCAGCTGGCATCAGCTTTTCCTGATTTTTCTGAAAGACAAAAAGAACATGTTTCTACCCCTTTTGGGGTGGCAGATTATTGCTTAAAATATTTCTTTTACAAATACCCTTGCTGATTGCAGGCAAAACAGAGGAATTGCCCCCACATTTTCCTGTTTTTGTTCTATAGGTGGGCCAGGTTTCAATGGCTTTTATCTTTTAAGGGTTATGGGGAAATTATCCCACTGTTTAGTCATTAAATCCCTGAGTTTTCCTTCTTATACAGCAGACCAAGTTTATAATGTTTTTCCTGCTGTGTTAAGCTTTAAGTTTTATTTACAGGTAATAACTGAGAAGCATCATTACCATACGACCTTAAAGGGTTTTTCCAAAAATCATACACACTATACGTTGTTACAGGGATACTTATTATCATTAAATTTATTAAAATTATCTTGTTATCCCATGCCTTTTATTTAGGCAATTTGTTTGCTGACCAGGTGTGTCCTTTATCTGCAGCTCCTTTGTGCTGCTAGTTCTTTCCTTCCTTTATCATTTAGGTAATTTGCATTTTCACAGAAGCTTCCTGCTTTTGGATTTAAAGCCATCAGCAGCTCACTAAAAGGGACACCATCAACTTTCACCAGAGTTTTGATTACTTTTAACTTCTGCTTCCAAAACACACAGCAATCTGAAAAAGAAAACCCAACCTATTGTGGCTCCCTTTGGAGCCCTAATAGCATTTTAATTAAGTAGCATGGTATGTTTGCATTTCTTTTGCCCCTTCTACAATATACCCTGCACATGTTCTGGGGCAAATGCACATTCCTTCCATAGTTTAACTTCTATAACATTATCCAGATCCATTTTTACATAAGGTGTCACTATTTCTTTTTTTGCTTACAGAGGTTTCATGTACCTTTATCAAAGTGACAGTCTGATTACTCAGAGCCATTTTAAGACTCAGTGTTTCTAACATTGCTTCTTTTTGTTTTGTGCACCTCACCCCTGCTGTTGCTTCAGAGAGGCACTGTTTTTTTTTAATTTTTTTTTTCTACAACTCTCATCTGTTATTTTGTTACAAAAACAAACAAACAAACAAAAAGAATCGAGAAAATTTTTTTTTTATATTCTCCTGATTTTGACTGCCCAGCTGCAGCCACAACTTAAAAACATTTTAAATTTTGTAAAGCATTGAGTTACCTTTTAAGGGTTAAATGCCAAATCCCAAAGCCAAACAACACTAATTACCTGTGTCTAGCAAAAAGGTCTGTCAGTTTTGCAACTTTGAATTAAAGAGTCAAATGGATTTTTAGTGGCATTATTTAAAACAAAACCAACTGGTCCTTAGAACTTTACATATTTACACACACAGAGATAGATACATACACATTTTCTTTTCTTTAACATCCCTTCCACGTTGCTCTGTTTTTTTACATCTTACATTCCCTTTATACATTTGAGGCAGTTAAGTTCCAATAGAACCCCCTTATGTTCTTTTAGCAAATTTGACTAAATTGTCCAGTCAAATGATTTTAATCAGTTTCTTTTGCCTGGCTAATTTACAGACATTCCTTTGGAAAAGGGCCCATTTTTCTTTCAGAATGGCTGCAAAGAAACCAAGAATGCTCTTTCTCTAACACTTTTCCTTTTTAACATTTTCACAAAGTTTAGCTGCTTAATTCCCTCCAGCCTCTGCAGAGTTAACTTTTTTTTTTTTTACTCTTTCTCTTTGTAATTATGCCTGGGGGTGCCATACATAGGACCTTCTCCCCCTTTACCTGCCTCCCTCCAGCCTCTGCAGAGTTAACTTTTTCACTCTTTTTGTATTCCTGGAGTGCCTCTTTCACTATTTTCAGCTGGCTTTGGGTATTTGTAGCCAGCACCTTCCAATTGTCTGCTCCCTTTTCCGTTTGTGCCTTTTCCTCTTTACATGAAGACAAGCGGAGGGAAGAATCCTTACATGCCTCCCACAACAACCAAATTGCTGCTGCATCTCTTTTGGCAGCACTAGAAGGTTTGTATATGAGGATATACTGAGCCAATCTATCCTCTAGGTCCGAAATAGTGCAGAGATCAGCTAGGGCTTGTTTAGTCCAAGGACTGTGCCCAAATTTTTGAAGGTTTTGTTTAAAAGGTGTAATTTCTTTAACAAAAGGTGAGGTTGGAGTTCCTTCTGACTCCATTCCTCCCTCTGGTACTGGCTTACCCTGTTTTCTTTTAAACATCTTAACATGGATATTTCAATCTCTTTGTCACTGCTGGTATTACTTAGCAAGTGACACAGCCTAGATTCTGAAATCATAGCTTAATCTATGCGTTTTTCCCCTGCTACCTTCCCGGAGGCCAGCAGGTCCCCTGCTACCTTCCCGGAGGCCAGCAGGTCTGGTTAACCTATTTCTCCCTGCTACCTTCTCGGAGGCCAGCCGGTCCGGTTAACCTGTTCTTCCCTGCTACCTTCTCGGAGGCCAGCAGGTCCCCTGCTACCTTCTCGGAGGCCAGCAGGTCTGGTTTAATCTGTTTTTCCTGCTACCTTCTCGGAGGCCAGCAGGTCCCCTGCTACCTTCTCGGAGGCCAGCAGGTCTGGTTTAATCTGTTTTTCCTGCTACCTTCTCGGAGGCCAGCAGGTCCCCTGCTACCTTCTCGGAGGCCAGCAGGTCTGGTTAACCTAATAGAAATGCCTAGCTCACTAGAGCTGGCGGTGTGCACACCAATATTTACAATAACTGAGGTTTTTTACCAATATTCCCCCTTTCGCAATTCTCCACCAAAATGTTGTACCAATAAATTAAAAACCAGCAGGATCTTATTAAAGGGAAAAAGGCAAAATACCACATTTATTGTGAATACAGAAAGAATCATAGTAAGTAGTTAGTTACAGCTGTAACATTCCATTCAATCTCATCTTTATTCACTCATTCATTCATACTCACACACACAGGTTCTGCAAGGTTGTTATCATAGTAAGCAGTTAGTTATAGCTATAACATTCCATTCAATCTCATATTTATTCACACATTCACACACACACACACACACACACACACACACAGAGGTTCTGCAAGGTTGTCATCATAGTTACCAGCCTTAGAGTTGCTCATGCCAAGCCACTGGCCAGGTGGCCTGGACATGAGGAGGGAGCAGGGCCTTGTCAGATGCTCATCTGATGCTCCTGGAAGTTGGTTTGCAGAATCAGACCCCAAAGTTCTCACTTTTTAGAGTCTCTTTTTATAGGAATTTCTTCCTAGGCCAGTCTGTGGGAATTGCTTCATCATGCTGTTGCTGAATCAATCAGCAGATGGCACATTCCTGACGGCTCCGTGCTGCTAGATGTTATCTTGTTCTTTGGTTCTCCCATTCTTGAGGCTGTTGGGTGGATTCCAGTCTGCCCTCCGGGGGTCCTCTGGTTATTTCCACTTGACGCCTTCTTCAGCCGATGGACACTGGATTCTTAGGCTGGCACCTCCCTGATCATTCAGTTATTATCCACACCAAGCATCCATCCACATACATCCTCTATCTCTATTTTAATCACAATTGTTAATACAACAAAAGGGCGAGGAGTCTCTGGGTGCTGTTTCTGTTGTTAGAGTATTGCTTTGAGTCTCTGTGAATTGCTTTGAGAACAGACTCTGTCTTAGAATGTACTAACACAATTAGCAGCTTGCAAGTTTCACACATAGAGGGAGAGAAACAGTACCAAAACCCAAGAGACCTCTTAATTAGTAATACCCTGGAATTTAAACTATGGGGAATCAAACTCATTTGTGATTTTAATACAGAACTTCTTTAATATGATCCAACATAGGATTATAGTTCATGATATTAAATGTATATAGAATTATAACTATTTATACAGTGGTGCAGATATGCATGTAGAGCATAAAAATGCAAGACTAAATTCTGACCCTAGCTAACAGTTTTGAAGTCAGTTTAATCAGCTGCCTATCATGGGGCTAGTTGACCCTATCATACCCTCCTTCACAGCCTTCAGTATAGGCAGCATGTTGAGGCGTGGACAGGGATTAGCCACAACCTCTGGCCAATCCCCAGCTTCTGGAATGACCCAGGGGGATCAGAGGAAGCAAAACGTAAAACAGATCAGCCCAAAGGCTACCTTCTATTTCTGGGAGCCTAGTAGAGCCAGGATTGCCCCCCTTCCCACAGAGTGCCCAGGGCTCAGCATTGCCAGCAGTGCACTATGGCAAAGACAACATTGTTGTAGAATTTTTCTGATTTGAGGATTTGATTCTTTAGCAGTTAGGTTGCAACAATGCATTAAGTTTTTGCATTTTTTTTTCATTTCAGTTAACTGCACTGGAGTTTTTTCATTTAATATTATACTTAGTGCATGATCCAGAGCTCTATAAATACCTCATACTTGTTGATATGCTGGAAATCCTAAAGCACTCAAGAAATGAATTTACTAGTTAATACCCTAATTAATTTACAACTGTGTAACCATACTGACATCACTATGGTTATATTTTTGTAACTGGTGCCCCAGAAAACACTTAAAGATTTGATTTAAAGATTATGAACATTTTCATAATTTCATTCTGAGTGATCATAATAATACACAATTTTACTGGGGCTAAAATTGGGATTTCAAGATGGGGCTGTTCAGGTCCCTCAGTGTCAGTAGGGAAATCTTGCTTGATCTGAAGGAAATATCAAAATTTGACATTTCAAACGTTTTCAAAGCTTTTGCTGGCGAGTTGAGTAAATTTGGGTTTTCCTTGTTCTTTTGACTCAGAGCTTGTCCAGTTATTTGATCAACAAGAACACCAGGGCAATTTTGAAGGTTTTCATGCTAAAATAAGCTGTTCCACCTTGCATGCGGCTGGGAGAGCCTTTATCCAGACATGAAGGAGAGCCCTGTGTGGCTCAAAAGCTTGCCTCTCTCACCAACAGAAGTTGGTCCCATGTACCTCACCCACCTGGCCCCTCTAGGACTGGCAGCTGTGAATCTCCCTCTCACAGGCCCCTGGGGGGCGCAAAATTCACCCCCTTCCTTCCCTCACCGAACGCTCTCCTCGCCCCCTCAGCGCAGTGCTTCGCTCCTGGCCGGCAGGGGAAAGACCCCGGGCTCAGCCTCCCTGGCGCAGCTCGGGAAAAGGTTCCCTGAGTCGTGCCGGCCGGGGCTGCCGGCTGGTGGAAAGGCGGCGGGCAAGGGCTGGTCTCCTTGGCCAGGCGGGGAGACGTTTCCTGAGTGCCCCCAGCGCTTCGCGTCCCTAGAGCCTCTTCCCGCTGCGGGTCCCCCAGCCTTGTCGGGCTCCCGGCGGGGGCCGCCCGTGGGGGAGCTGAGGTGCGCGGCATGAGGCGTGTCCCTAGCCGGCCGCGCTCCGCGCCCTGCCGCAGGCGCCTCCCCCCCCGACCCCCGCCGGCACGGGACTCACTCGCTGCTCTCGCTCCCTTCCAGGTGGCTGGGGCGGGCGGCGGACAGAGCCATGAAGCGCGCCCTGCTGAGGATGTTCCAGCCGCGGGACAAGGCGGCGTGCGGCTCCTACGAGGGGGTCGTGTGCGAGGCCGATGCCGCCTCCCTCGCCTCGCAGGACGTCTTTAAGGTCGGTGCGGCGAGAAGCGGGGCAGACGGGCTGGCGAATGGGGCAAGGACGGGGCTGGGCAGGCGCTGAGGGCGCGGGGAAGGTTCTGCCGGGGGAGCGGGGTCTAAGGGGGGAAGATGGGGGGCTGAGTTGTCTAAGGTGTGGGGGAGGGGATGGGAGAGGCTGGAGGCAGCAGAGGGCGTGGGGCGGGAGGAGGCTTGGAAGGGTCAATGTCAGCAACCCTCTGTTTCCCCCTACACCCACTAACGCCCCCGCGCCCCCACACACTGTATTTCCACGGATAACAGTCCAAATGCACAGCCCCCGGGGGGGGGGGGGAGGAGAAGGAAGGAAAATGCCGCTTGAGAACTTGCCTGCAGTGATGGTGCAGCCCTGTTGGTCCTCAGATGTTCGCTACTGTGATATTGGGTATCCCTAGATTATTATTAGCTATTATGACATGAAGAAGAGTTGTGTGTGGCTTGAAGGCTGGTCTCTCTCACCCACAGAATTTGGCCCAATACAAGACGTTGCCTCACCCACCTTGTGTCCCTTGAGAACTTACCAGAGTTTGATCTAAGGTTACTTGGTATATTCGGGGATGGGATATTGACAATTTAGATGTTAATGGTACGAAAGCTTTAACGTTTTGAATCTCAGTGTTTACTCTCATTAAGTAATGATTTTCTGACCGCTTCTATTGTCTGACATGCATCTGCATAATTTCCTGCAGCTGTGAACATTTTAATGGATTTTTTTCTCCAAAGCAGTCCAGAATCCTGAGGGCACAAGCCCCCTCTCTTTGAACTGTGACTTGGAGGCGCAGCCCCGAATCATTCTCAATCTCAGTGTAAAGTTCTGTTCAGGGAAAGGGTCAAGATTGTTTATTTTCCTTCATCGTTAACCTCTTCCCCTCCTGGACACAGGGGAACAGAATAGAGGCTGGTGGGTGGGAAGATCTTTGACTTTATGCAGAAGGGAAAACAGCTGAGTCTAGATTACTTACATTTTTGTTAATTTCTTTTTGCTGCTTGTCTTGAGTTTGATTTTGCACTCATTGAAGTCAATGGGAGTTTTGCCATTGACTTCAGTGGAGCAGGATTTGATTCCTTCAGCATGGAGTTGTGCAGTTGGTGAGCTATGGAGGTTTCTGAATATAACAACTGCAAAGAGCACATACTCATTTCAGTATTTGAATACAGCTATTTAAATGCATTATCAGGCTGTAAGACAGGAGCAATAATATGAAAAATATACGCAATTCACGTGGTACTTTCTGATTCTTATTCTTTGCCATTCTTTTTAGCAAAAGGGAAAATTAGAAGAAGTTGGAGTAAGGATGTTGAATTACACTTATACTTTTAAATATTGTATTTCATGTTTGGATTGGTGTGAAAGTGTCTGTTTTTTTAATTTTCTGTTGCCAGCTGGTTTATATATTTGGTTGATCCATGTAGTTTGTCTTTGATATATTGAAAGCTCAAATCAATTATAAGATTTTATATGATAAATCAATGAAAAAGTTGAACATTTTCAGAAATAACTGCTTTTACTTTTAGAAATTAATTGAATGGTAAGGCCAGGAACAAATCACACATTTATTTGTCACATAATGAAAAACGTGTGCAAGGTCCTAAGTAAAAGTAATATATGTAGTCCAACTGCTTTTGAAACTGATAGGCAAACAAGACAGAGAGAAATTTTATTCTGATCTACTTTTTAGCATATGATGTTACTAAAGTCTTGTTTACTGGAAAAAATAAAGCAATTTACAATATTTGCACCCAAAATTAGGTGATTTCAGATGGAAGTGCTTGCAGATTACGGAGTTTAATTAAGAAAAATCGTTCTGGGCTTAGCAAATTGGATGAACTGAAGGCCACTCCATTGCATCATGCTGCAGGAGGAGGTCACATAGAATTAATGGAGATGATTTTAGATGATTCTTCCAATGAAGGTAATACATTATTAAATTATCTTCTGTATCATTAAATAAAAATAGTTTAAATAAAAGCATTCATTACTTCAATGGTGTAGATTGGTGTTCGGATTTATTACTGCCATCTTCACAGAGGAATCATGATTTTCTTAACATTGTTTTGGTATCTTTGTTACATGTTCATCCTTGCTCTCCTCTGTTGTTGTATGATGACATTTTTAATGTAATATTACCTCTCAATAATAACATTGTGGATTCAGCATAGGACGTAATTAATTAATTGTAATTCATTTATAATGTAACTGGCACCTTAGTAATAGCAGCAAGAGTCTTTCACGGTTGATGATTTATTTAAACAAACCTACAAACAAACCCCGTGACAGAGAACCTCTACTGAAAATATATTTCACAGGAAAATCAGTTGTCTATTAACTGCATCAGAACATTTGCCAGCTACATGTTTATTGTAGTATGTACTTTGTTTTTTTACCTTTTGACCTAGCGCTAAATGTGATGGACTCCTCTGGAAACACCCCATTGCACTGGGCCACAAAAAAAAACCAGGTTGAAAGTGTTAAATTACTTCTCAGCAGAGGCGCTAACCCAAACATTCTAAACTCCAGTATGATGGCACCTCTTCATCTAGCTGTGCAGTGCCTTCACAATGAAATAGTTAAGGTAAGATTATAGTCCAAGTAAATATACATGCATAAAGGGCTCAAGAGCCACCTGGGCACACAATTTCACTAGTTATATGCAAAATTCCAAGTGTACAAATTCACACACAAGAAGCTTACACCCACTGAAAATATAGCCCTTTAAGTTCTTCAAATGGCAGGTACTCACAAAAGAGATAAACTGTACTCAAAAGTTGCTAAGCAAAAGTGACTTACCAACAAAGTTATCCATTAAGATTTGTTCTGACCATGGTTTTTAGTAAGAAAACTTGGTTTTTAGTAAACAAAACATTTTATAACCATGTTGAAAACAATTTCAATACAAATATTGATAAAGCTGAAATTAAGCAAATTAAGCAAATGGGACTGTTCCAAATCCTGTGAAACAGAAACAACTTTCAGAGTAGTAGCCGTGTTAGCCTGTATCCGCAAAAAGAAAAGGAGTACTTGTGGCACCTTAGAGACTAACAAATTTATCTGAGCATAAGCTTTCATAGCATGTCATTATGCAAGGCACTGAATTTAGCCGTATGGAGTGGAAATCTATCAACTTCATGAAAAAACTCGTACAGATACAGACAGACATCATCTTCCTTTCTAAATGCAAACAGATGGACATCATACCAAAAGGGCTGAAGGTAAAAAATCCATTACAATCTACATACCACACAGACTATGCTGACAGATTGTGCCACACAGTCCCAAAGAAACTGCAGAACCACCTGATCAGCATCCAATATAGCAAACAGGGAAAGATTAAGAATGAGCTCTCAAAACTGGATACTCTCATAAAAAACCAACCCTCCACACAAACTTCCTTGTGGCTGGACTTTACAAAAACTAGACAAGCCATGTACAACACACACTTTGCTTCTCTACAAAAGAAAAAGGACACTAAACTATCTAAACTACTACATGCCACAAGGGGCCACAACAGTGGTTCCCTTAACCCACCCAGCAATATTGTTAATCTATCCAACTATACTCTTAGGACAGATTCTTCTGCTGGGCTATCTTGGAGCCTCTCCTTCTGCCTCTCCACCCCCACGAACATGATACAGTTCTGTGGTGACCTAGAATCCTATTTTCGATGTCTCTGACTCAAGGAATATTTCCAACACACCTCTGAACAGCATACTAACCCACAGAGATCTTCCTACCAACACTACAAAAAGGATTCTGGGTGGACTCCTCTTGAAGGTCGAAACAACAGACTGGACTTCTACATAGAGTGCTTCCGCCGACGTGCATGGGCTGAAATTGTGGAAAACAGCATCGCTTGCCCCATAACCGTGCAGAACACAATGCCATCCACAGCCTCAGAAACAACTATGACATCATAATCAAAAAGGCTGACAAAGGAGGTGCTGTTGTCATCATGAATAGGTTGGAATATGAACAAGAGACTGCTAGGTAGCTCTCCAACACCACATTCTACAATCCATTACCCTCTGATCCCACTGAGGGTTACCAAAAGAAACTACACCATCTGCTCAAGAAACTCCCTGAAAAAGCACAAGAACAAATCTGCACAGACACACCCCTAGAACCCCGAGCAGGGGTATTCTATCTGCTACCCAAAATCCATAAACCTGGAAATCCTGGACGCCCCATCATCTCAGGCATTGGCACCCTGACAGCAGGATTGTCTGGCTATGTAGACTCCCTTCCCAGGCCCTACTCTACCAGCACTCCTAGCTATCTTCGAGACACCACGGACTTCCTGAGGAAACTACAATCCATCGGTGATCTTCCTGAAAACACCATCCTGGCCACTATGGATGTAGAAGCCCTCTACACCAACATTCCACACAAAGATGGACTACAAGCCGTCAGGAACAGTATCCCCAATAATGTCACGGCAAACCTGGTGGCTGAACTTTGTGACTTTGTCCTCCCCCATAACTATTGCACATTTGGGGACAATGTATACCTTCAAATCAGTGGCACTGCTATGGGTACCTGCATGGCCCCACAGTATGCCAACATTTTTATGGCTGACTTAGAACAGTGCTTCCTCAGCTCTCGTCCCCTAATGCCCCTACTCTCCTTGCGCTACATTGATGATATCTTCATCATCTGGACCCATGGAAAAGAATTCCTTAAGGAATTCCACCATGATTTCAACAATTTCCATCCCACCATCAACCTCAGCCTGGGCCAGTCCACACAAGAGATCCACTTCCTGGACACTACAGTGCTAATAAGCGATGGTCACATAAACACCACCCTATACTGGAAACCTACTGACTGCTATACTTACCTACATGCCTCCAGCTTTCATCCAGACCACATCAAATATCCATTGTCTACAGCCAAGCTCTACGATACAACCACATTTGCTCCAACCCCTCAGACAGAGACAAACGCCTACAAGATCTCTATCAAGCATTCTTACAACTACAATACCCACCTGCTGAAGTGAAGAAACATATTGACAGAGCCAGAAAAGTACCCAGAAGTCACCTACTACAGGACAGGCCCAACAAAGAAAATAACAGAACGCCACTAGCCATCACCTTCAGCCCCCAACTAAAACCACTCCAGCGCATCATCAAGGATCTACAACCTATCCTGAAGGATGACCCATCACTCTCACAGATCTTGGGAGAAGGCCAGTCCTTGCTTACAGACAGCCCCCCAACCTGAAGCAATTACCAGCAATCACACACCACAGAACAAAACCACTAACCCAGGAACCTATCCTTGCAACAAAGCCCGTTGCCAACTGTTTCCACATATCTATTCAGGGGACACCATCATAGGGCCTAATCACATCAGCCACACTATCAGAGGATCGTTCACCTGCACATCTACCAATGTGATATGTGCCCGCAATGCCCCTCTGCCATGTACATTGGTCAAACTGGACAGTCTCTACATAAAAGAATCAATGGACACAAATCAGACGTCAAGAATTATAACATTCAAAAATCAGTCGGAGAACACTTCAATCTCTCTTGTCACTCGATTACAGACCTAAAAGTCGCAATTCTTCAACAAAAAAACTTCAAAAACAGACTCCAACGAGAGACTGCTGAATTGGAATAATTTGCAAACTGGACACCATTACATTAGGCTTGAATAAAGACTGGGAGTGGATGTGTCATTACACAAAGTAAAACTATTTCCCCCCCTACTGTTCCTCACACGTTCTTATCAAGCTGGAAATGGCCCACCTTGATTATCACTACAAAAGGGTTTTTTTATTCTTTCCTGCTGGTAATAGCTCACCGTTCCTGATCACTCTTGTTACATGTTCTCTGTGTATATAAAATCTCCCCACTGTATTTTCCACTGCATGCATCCAATGAAGTGAGCTGTAGCTCATGAAAGCTTACACTCAAATAAATTTGTTAGTCTCTAAGAAGCCACAAGTACTCCTTTTCTTTTTGCAGAAACAACTTTGAAATTTTTAGCAAAACTATTTCCCCATTTTTTGACGAGGCATATGTTGTGTAAGTAGAATTCTGGAAGTTACTAGCTCATGCATTTGTTATGACATCACCAGAAAAGAACTTTTCTAAATTGAATCCAAACTCTTCCAATAGTTTTCTCAAACACGAAAAGGAAGAAAACACGACTGTGGTCCATAATGTAACTAAAGTTCTGTAAGATGTCAGAGATTCCCCTAAACAGCTGCCAAAACCTCCAGCTTCCTCCTCACAATTTTGCACATATGCATTGTCTGTTAAAAATAAATGTGGAACACGGAATTTGAAAATTAAATTCTGGATATGGGCCTAAATTCACCTTCAAGACTCTGCACAAGTCTGCTCATGCTTACATATATGCTCTCATGTCTTCCCCCGCACTTTCCTCTATTTAACCTAACTCTCCCTTTGTTTCCCTTTCCAAAAGCTAGTAATATGCCAAATTCTCCAGTGCCGACAAGGCATATGGGAGCTATTTGAAAGGGAAATAAAGTAAAGTTTATTTAGCAAGAGAAAACACAGAGAAATATAGATAATATCTAGAGACATTTAATTTTTCTCAGATCTCCCAGAATCCATTACTTCTTAGACCTGTTCTGGTAACTTTGTTAGATATCCAGACAGCAGTAGAAATTCAGTGGTATATAGTTCAGTGCCAGTGTAAACACAGGGCAAAACTGAATCAGAACTTGACCCAAAATAGTATCGCTAGTGTGTAGTCACTTTACTGTTGGTGCTTACAGCAGTATTGTCCCACTAGTTCAATTACTAGTGACTCTCTACTGTAAACATAAGCTTTGTTTCCCTGGCCTACTCTCACCTGTATCTTCTTGCACTGTTGTACATATATCTGGAACTCCTTTCCTCTCCTTCCATTACTCTGCATGCTGTTGGTGCTCCTTAAATAGAACACTAATAATAAGAAATGATGCATGATAAGCAATTAAATTAGTGCAAAATTTTAAAGGTTCTCTTTTGTGATTATTAGCCACGATGGGCAAGAATGGTGTCCCTACCCTCTGTTTGCCAGAAGCTGGGAATGGGTGATGGGGTGGATCATTTGATGATTACCTATTCTGTTCATCCCTTCTGAAGCACCTGGTTTTGGCCACTGTTGGAAGACAGGATAATGGGCTAGATGGACCATTGGTCTGACCCAGTATGGCCGTTCTTATGTTTACTTTCTAGGTGTTGGTCCAACACAGCAGTACAGATGTTAATCTGGAAGGAGAAACTGGCAACACACCTATAATAGTAGCATGTTACAAAGAAAATCCTGAGGCACTGACGCTTCTGGTACGTAGAATTATTTGATTTCCCCTAATGTTCTTCCACTTATCTTAATACAATGTGTTGTCTGTTTTTCTACTTTGTATAGCTCTGCTTAACTGAAGAAGTGTAAGCATAAATTAAAGCCCCAGTACGGCAAGTTGCATGTGCCTGAGTGGAGCCCCGTTTACTTCAATGGCCTCTTATAATACTGCAAATAAGTGTGTCACATCGTTGTGCTCTCATATAGTTCCATTACATGTGAGGGTGCATCTATTTGCAAAATTGGTGTCTTAAGCTAGAAAAAAGACATTTTAGCATCTTGCATGAGGTATATTTTTTTTATTTTTTCTGAAATGCAGTGTGTTTTATCTGCCAGCATATGCCTGTCTTTCCTTGGGAATCTTTTAAATCTCTTTGTACCTACAGCAGCACTATGAAAAAATGTGTTAACAAGATTCTTGAGTGCATTATGTTAAAACAATGCCCATTCCTGAGAAAAATAGCTTGTCCTGGCCAAGCTGGAAGAAAGAGAAGAGGCAATGGATGTAGTTTAATTAGGCTGCAACTTTATTCACTTAAAATATCTGGGAATACCCAGCAATAAATCATACAGTGTGGGTCATCATTATTTCCTTAATTGTTTTCTCCTATTTGGGAGAACTGCTGTCTGCCCTCCCCCTTCCCAACCTGGTCCCAGTCTCTCGCTGGGACCCCAGCACCATTGAATGACGGTTATGGGGGACTGGAAAAAGGGGATTAGGGGTTGTCTCCCCACTGTACCAGACAGTAGGAGCCCCAGCCCCATTTTCCCAGCTTCCTTGGGGGTGTCTTCCCCTAAATCCCTTTCCAAATCGAGTTTATCGGGGAACTGTATTCCCTCTGTACCTTGTGCCTGCACTGGACAGCTGCTACACCTACTATCTACTAAGTTTCCCCACTGGGTCCCCAGTCTGCTGTGAGAGAGGTGAAAAAACTCACCCCACTTTGGTCCAGTATATTTAAAAAAACCCAGGAAACCCCAAATGAAATGTGATTTTGGAAATGTGAATTTTAGAAAACCGTTGGGTAAACTTCAAGCATGCTCCTTGAGGAATTATACTTCATTGTTTATTGGATTTATATATATAAGTCTAGCCTGCTATTCTGTTTTTTTTTTTTTCAAATAAATCATGTATTTTAAAGATCATCAAAACATAGAATAGACACAGACATTACAAGTGAGAAAGTACATCTATGATAACGTGTTATTTGGTCATAATTTGCAGCATGCCATTTAACTATATGTGGATGCTATTTTTCAGCTTGAAAATGGAGGAAATTTATGTAAATCAAACAAAACTGGATGTATGCCTGTCCATTCAGCTGCCTTTTCAGGTGCAAAAGCATGTATGGAAATTATTTTAAAAAAAGGTAAATAAATGTTCCAAATCTCTTTTGTTTCATCCTTATTAGTTATAGGGTACTATAAATGAGTAGCCTCCTCCCAGCTGCACTCTTGTGGCCTCAAGGCAGCCCTTCAATTGTCCCCTCGCCTCATTTTCCCTTCTGAGTCCCCAGTATCTCCATGGAGGCTTATCTTCTAATCCACACACAGTTCATTAATAAAACATAGTGCAAATAGTCCACAGTAAAAGTTCCAAAACATAGTCCATATCACCCCAGTACAAGTAGTCCTTAAAAAGCACATTATCCTTTTGGCCACTGACATAACACCGACCACATTCTGGCATCTTCCTCTGTACGTGGACTCTTTGTCAGTCCTCTGTTCCTCAGCTATGACAGCTACTCCAGGCCTTCCTTTTGGGGAGCAACCCCGCTCTCCTCATGGAAACTCCCAAAGCCTCTCTTCTGGGAGTATCCTCCTTTCGTTATTTCTCTGGATCCAGCTCTCCAGCAAGGAGATATCAGCTGGTAAGCCCCTCTGCTGCTGCCCCTTCCTTCAGCCTTTTCTGGCTGTTGGCTCTGGCTTAGAGCCAGGAGGAATCTTAGAGCCTGCTCCTCCTCCTCCTATTATTACTACCTTTAGCCCTCTCCAGCCCTGGCTTTCTGACTTGAGGATGCCAGCCAGCCAGCAAACCCTTCTTGCTGCTCTCCTGCCTTCAGACTTCTCCCAGGGACTGTCTTCTCTCTATGGCAGCTTTCTCTCTCCCTTCTCCTGTCTGACTCACCCAGCTCTGACATTTAACTGACCTTTTATAGGCCCCCAGGTGCTGCCCCATCCTCTTAATTGGCCCAACTGGGAGCACCTAGACTGGGACAGGAGAACTGAACCCAGTTTCATTTAATGGGCCATCTATCCTGTTACAGGTGTGTCTATAGTTGAGCTGGGAGGCTTGTGTAGATGTACATCCATGAGTTCTGCTTGTGCTAGTGCCTAAAAAAGTAATGTGTCCATGGTGGCACAGGCGGTGGCTCAGGGTAGCCACCTGAGTACGTACCCAGGGGTCAGGTGGGATTATACTTGCGGCAGCTAGCCCATGTGGCCGCCTGTCCTGCTGAGACACACTGCCATTTTTAGACACTAGCTTGAGCAGAGCTAATGCGGGTAAGTCTAAGCGAGCTGGGAATCACGTCTCCCAATTCAAATATAGACATACCTGTAGTGACACTTAGTGTGTATTTAGTACTTTGCTTCTCAAAGGGCTGTGCAAACAAAGGTTTTGATCCTGCAAACATTTACACACTATAACTCTCTACAAGTTCAACGAGCATGCTCCAATGAGTAAAGTTACAGATATGACTAAGTGCTTGTACAACGAGGGCCATAACTCATATGCTCAGTGCATTCACAGAACTCCATGAGTGTTAACAGGAGTTACATATTGGTATTTAGGGGGAAAATATATCCCTATATTTGTTTGTTTTTTAAATCTTGATTTCTTGTGTTATCTTTATTTAATACGTTTGTATTTTATTTTCTTTCTCAGGTGAAGAGTTAGGTCATTCTACTGAAAGTCACATCAATTTTACCAATAATGGAAAGTGCAGTCCTCTCCATCTGGCAGTTCAGAGTGGAGACTTGGAAATGATTAAAATGTGCATCGAATTTGGAGCACAGATTGATCTGAAACAGGTAATATAATATAATACAATACATAATCCCCTTCGTTTTCAGTTTAAACTAATTTTACCGAAAAAATCACAGGTTTTACAGAAAGTAATGTTCATTTTTTTCCGATTTTCACCCTATTTTTGTATTATTCAAATATATAAAGATAACTTGTTTTATTAGAAAAATACAATGTCTTGCATGAGATATATGTATTACGATAAAACATGAGTCTGTGTGTATATGAAAAGCTGCCTGTTGAAGTCAGGCTATGTTTTAGTCTAGAAGATAAGCACAATAAACAAACAGGCAAGCATGCAAGCTCTGAAGTGCGTGCGCATCTGAACCTACTGATGAATCTCACACCCATCGCATGCACGTTTCAAGCTGTTAGCAGATAACAGTTTAAAGATTTGACATCCTAAAATGGGAAGATAATGAAAATCTGTATCAGAATAAGTTTCAGAACATAAGGAAGTATTTGAAAGTTTAAAAAAAACAAAAACAGGAGAAAAGGATTAAATTGAGTGTATGCACTGCAAATGATGTGGCCCAATTATTTAATGTAAACATTTATAGGCTAATAGTTCTAAGTCTACAAGAGTAAACTGTTTATTCAAATGAAAAGTTTTATTTGGGGATTAGAGATATATTGTTTTCTTAAACTCAGAGGTGGCATTGTGTTTTGAGTTCTGTTTTAGTTCTGCAGCAAACCACATTGAATTCCATTCATCAAAGCATTAATCTACTGAATACTTTTTTCCCATCCTTCAGTCCACTGAAATAAACCTCAATATTTACCCACATAATCTACGTTTCTTCCACCGATTTTCATCTGTTTTTGTTGTTGTAGTAATAAACACTGATAAATTCCTGGTAAAGATTAAATAAAAACAAAAAATGAAGGGCCCTAATGATATACTTGTATCTGTTAGAAATACTTTAAGTAGATTTTTTCCCTTACAAACTGTATCCTGAAAAGTTTTACACAGAGAAATAATGCAATTCCAAAGATAGTTAAGGGAAATTAAGAGGAATAAGGAAATGAGAAAAAAATAAGGTTTCAGGTGAAATTTGTAAATAAATGGAGAATCAGAGATAGAGAAAGACAAGAAGACTTTTCCAGATGGCAGGAACTGCAGAAGAGAAAACCCTCCCTCCAACACTGATTAGATTAGTGGTGTCATCCAGGAGAGTAGAATGAGAAAAGGTTCCTGAGGGAGATTGTAGCAAATCCAAAGACAAGAAAACTCCTACAAACAAAGCATGAAATCCTGGCTCCGTTGAAGTCAATGGCAAAATTCTTGTTGGCTTAAATGGAGCCAGTATTTCACCACAAGAGAAGGTAGTTGTGAACTTGATTCTGAAATAAACGTTGCAATAGCAGAGCTGTTTGAAGGTAATGTGGTTGTGCAAGTGAGAAGATGGGGAGCAACATGCTGAAGTCAGGAGAAATCCTCAGCTGGCTAAGGCAGTTTTAAGTCCTCTTTGTAGCAGATGAAGCAATGTCAGAAGCTGCTCCTCAATTCTGAAAGCCAATTGTAAGAAACACTGTGAAATGTGAGGATAGGCTTGAAAGCAAAAATATTACTGGCATGTATTTGTGTTCTGAAGTGCACTTCCAGTTATACAGTTCTTAACATCACTTTGCTGGAAGTTGGGACATTTAAAACAATGTATTTCTGTTATAAAAGCTAAATGAAATGCATATGGTATTTACAAACAGTTATTTCAGGGGGAAACTTTGCAGAAAAGGCCTGCAGTGACAAAAGGAACGTTGAATGCTCTAGGAGAACAAATTATTGACCAGACCCTGTTTGTTTTTCTCATGCAAGCTATCTTATTGACTTCCACAGGACTCCTTGTGTGAGTAAGGACTATTAGTAAGGATATGGTGGATCAAGCAACATTTACTCACCTAAAGACTGTAGTACTTTTTATATCTAAAAAGTCAAATTCTGCTCACCACGCTCTGACCACTAGTCTGATTGTAATAAGTAGGACCTAGGTAACAAGTGTTGTATTAACAGTCTTATGTTTTTCATTCAGTTTTTTAGCAAATACATATTAGATTACTTGTGTGAGTGAATTCTACTCATGTGAATATGGATTACTCATGTGAGTAAGGATTTGCATGACTTGGCTCTTAATGACAAAAAGATAGGTCTTTCCTTTATGTATTTGTTGTTTGGATATGTAGAATCTAAATGAGATCATCTGGTGGTGAAACTGTTAATACAACACTTGTGCTTTTTCTTTTTGGTGAGTGGATGGTGCAGGGAGTATTTAAGCATGGATATGGCATCATGAAAAAGACTATTTCAATTCAACGAGACTTTCTGATCATTAAAAGTTATACATGTGTAGCCAAAAGGAAAAACACAGGACCGCTCAGACATCTATAAAGGGTGGATATGATTCACCCAGTCAAACAGATCACATTAATAAGGGCTAACAAGCAAACAATTACTTTTTATAAAATGAAGAAATTGGAAAATGTACCTCAGGAAATAAATTAAATATAATAATTAACATGACAAAAAATGAGTACCTACAGATGATTTCCTCTGCTTTAGCGTCCAACCTTCAAAGCTACTCAGTGTGGCCATTATTATTCTAGCTACAAAGGACAGCTTGGACTTTTTCACAGTCCATCTATGTCATTGAGTTCAAGGGGCTGCTGTTCAATGACTAAGAGTATCTGGTAGACCTTAAAAATGATCTAATTAACACTGCATTATTCCTAGACTTCTGTGGCCTAATATGTAAGAGTCCAAGTGTACGAAGTGAAGTGTGGTCTCCTGCATGGCAATTCATATCACTGAAGTCAGGCTACGATTCATCTTTTAAGCAGATAGAATTGATTGAAAAATAATTTTATTTTAAATTGTGCCGTATAATCCTGTTTGCAGAATGAAAAATGCACAGCTCTTCATTTTGCTGCCACCCAAGGAGCAACTGAGATTGTTAAATTAATGATGTCATCCTATTCTGGTGATGAATCTATTATTGATGCAGTAGATGGGAATAAGGAAACACTGCTTCACAGGTAAGAGAATCCTCTAACATTATATTCATAATCACTGTTTCAATTCCAACAATATCCAACAATATAACTTCAACTAATGAGAGAAAACAGGGGATGTGCATCCACATCTGGAGGGGTTTCTCACTGATATGGGGATTCAGTAGGTAGGTGGTCTCACAAGGACACATTGTAATTGGTTGATTGATCAAGCTGCTGGATGCCTGGTGTCCTGTGCCTAGGGTCAAGACCAGAGAGAGATCGAGATTCTGGCATCTCACATGGTACATTCAGCAATGTACACTGCCTCTTTGAACTGGAAAACTACTCTAGTGTAGGGTGAGTGGGCAGACAAGCTGAAAGAAATTGCAGTACTGGAAAAGGGATACTCATGGGAAGATAGAAGATGACATTTTGGAACTATCAAAAGCCTCTTGAGGCACCGGGCCCAAAAAAATGCTAAACTTGGTTTACCAGGATTCAGTGGACCTTCCCAAACAAATGAATGAACAAGGAATGTCAAAAACGCACTGGAGTCTATTTCACTGTTCTGTAACAAAGCCATTTAGTGCCTGATTTTCAGAAAAATCACGGTGCAACTGCACATCCATGCACAGTTTCTATGCCTGCTTATGCAAATCACGCATTTGTAAATGGCCATTTTTACATGTAACGGCATCTCAGCCTGGAGTAAATTAAAGCAGCAGCAGTAGCAAGATCAGGATTTTGCTGTTGAAGAAAGGCAGGAAAATAGGAAAGCAGGCATTCTGCTCAACAGCAGATGATTTTTGTCACCACCCAATTAATTTTGGCTGAGGAATGTGCCACCAGGCATCACAAGAAGAATTCATTGTTAACAGGATTCCTCAGAAGACTCCATAACGTAGGTAGTAGCTCTAATCTGTTAAGGGCAGCAAGCGTGTGTGGGATTGAGACCCAGTTAGAGTCCTGGGTTAAGGCTTCAGTTTGAATATTTTACAAAACCTATGTCCTGTCATCTTGGAGTTTCTTTTGTCCATATGCTAAATATTTGATCTTCCTGGCAGGAGATATCTCCTGTATATAGAGTAGCAGCCGTGTTAGTCTGTATCCGCAAAAAGAACAGGAGTACTTGTGGCACCTTAAAGACTAACAAATTTATTAGAGCATAAGCTTTCGTGGGCTACAGCCCACTTTATCGGATGCACAGAATGGAACATATAGTAAGAAGATATACACACACACATACAGAGAAGGTGGAAGTTACCATACAAACTGTAAGAGGCTAATTAATTAAGATGAGCTATTATCAGCAGGAGAAAAAAACTTTTGTAGTAATAATCAAGATGGCTCATTTAGACATCAGGAATCATAACATTCAAAAACTGGTAGGAAAACACTTCAACCTTTCTGGCCACTCAGTAAAAGACTTAAGGGTGGCAATTTTGCAACAGAAAAGCTTCAAAAACAGACTCCAATGAGAAACCTCTGAGTTTGAATTAATATGCAAACTAGATACCATTAACTTGGGTTTGAATAGAGACTGGGAGTGGCTGGGTCATTACATATATTGAATCTATTTCCCCATGTTAAGTATCCTCACACCTTCTTGTCAACTGTCTAAATGGGCCATCTTGATTATCACTACAAAAGTTTGCCCTGAGGTATGTTTTAATTCGTTCCCTAGTTTTGGTATGGAATTGATTACCATGGTCAGAATATTCCCTGAGCAGGGTCAATGCAATTGCAGGGCCTGATCTGGCATTCTGTACACATCCAAAGCTTCCAGTAGGGTCAGTGGGAGTTCCGGGTGCCATATCCCATTGAAATCATTTGGAGTTTCAGGTGTACACAGAATAAGTTGAGCTCCTGGTGCATAATACTTTGTATCAACATTTTGTGGTATTATAAAAGGTACTAATTTCTGGCTGTATTGCAGTCAATAGGAGTTTTACCATTGACTTTACCGGGGGGGAGGGGCGGGGGACCAGGATTTCACTCAATGAGTTTTTAGCATATCTGTATAATTGAACATGGTTAAAAATCCAAGGCCCACAATACAGGGAGTCCACAAGGTCCACAATAATTTATTCTATGAGCTTATTATGGAGGAAACATTTTTGGTCTCTCTCTTTCTCTCTGTTTATATAAAGAAAATCATTTGAAAGCACTGAAAGAAGGCAGCAGATGGAGAAAAGCATTGGGCTTTACTTTTAAAGTTCATTGATCTTTCTAAAATAACTATATGTTTTTTCCCCACAGGACTGCATTATTTGATCACTATGAACTGGCAGAGTATTTAATTTCAATGGTAAATATTTAATCAAGGAATATATTAACAAAGATTGTTGCTAGCTACTAATGCAGGTTGTATAGAAACATCTATTAAAGACTTTTACTTAAAAAATAATTTCCTGTTTAGCAAGTACAGGAAATTACAAAGAGGAATGTTTCTTCAGGAACAGGTTTTTTTGTTTAAATATATTTCATAATACACAGCTGCAAATTACAGTACTGCTGTAGTTATGATTCCACTGTAACGTTCTGTAGGGGTTCATAATGATGCTGCAAAACTGAATCTATATTTGTATTTGAGTTATTCAGACAGAGTTTTAACATGCAGAAGTGTTTATAGAATATACCAGAATGATTCAGTTGGCCTCACTTTTAAAGTAATTAACAAGGAAAGGAAATAAAATTTAAATATACATTTAATTTAATTCATTTGCTTTTTTCAGAAGTGAAATCTCACACTCACCGTGTGTGTGACAGGCATCACACAGATGTTTCTAGGCGGAGAAAAGGATTCATGTGTGGTCCAGCAATATCTTGTGTGTACGTACACACACACACACACACACACACACACACACACACACACACACACACACACACACACACACACACACACACACACACACACACACCCCAAAAAATGTATTGGGTTTGTTCATGGAATAATTGGGAAAGAAAAAGGGGAAACATAGTTGAGGCTGCTGCTGGCTAGAATGTGGGTGCAAATTAACACCGATGTAGGTTATAAGATTTTTATATTCACTGTATGCTGTACTATATTACTATATCCTCTGTGTTAGTACAGTGCTGAGCAAATTGTCAGGAGTCAGTAGAGCTATGCCAATTTATACTAGCTGAAGATTTTGCCCTTAATGTTGTGTCAATAGACAATAAATGTTAGAAATGTTTTAGTCCATACAAGTAGTTGTCCTTGTCTTAAGAACTTGAGTAAAAGTGAGCTACGGAACCAGTTTGGTTTTTTTTTTTTAAATATCAGCAAATGCTGACACTTGGCATTAGACTATTTAAACTTATCCTTGAGTAGTAACAGGCACATACATATTTTCACCTGTGAAGGGTAGGCACTAGTTTGTGAATGTGGAAGTCCATGTCTACAAACAATTAGAGCCTAAAGGATGAAAATCCAGTATTTAACACTGTATTTGTTAAGAATGAACTTGCATTCCTTTCTGATGTTCTCTAGAATGTTTTTGTTGCATTCCTGAGATCTGTCTGAGCTATGCTCAACATAGGATCCATGCTGGAAAGTCAAGGTGACTATCATGTTCCTGTACCCAATATGGACTGGTCTCAAAACTTGCTGATACACACCAGATGTGTTCATCATTAGATCTGTTAATGTTCTGCCATGTCTGGCTGAGGTTCATTGAAATAAGATATTTTACACAAAGTGCCACCTCTGTCTGAACAGTATAATACAGTTTAGCTTTAGCATTCCATTACATCTCCCCCTTTAAGTTCTACATTCTTACCATTTATAGTATTTACACCAGGGGTTCTCAGACTGGGGCTTGGGACCCCTCAGGGGGTCACGAGGTTATTACATAGGGGATCGCGAGCTGACAGTCTCCAGACCAAAATCATATTTCAGTTGGAATGACTTAAATTCTGCTGCAATGAATTGCGGTCCATTGTACATCACTAATTGTTCTGGAATACCAAAGTAAGCAAAAGTGCTCTTCAGTTTCTCGATAATACTGCAACAGGTTAGGTCTTTCAAGTACGTTATTTCTATATACCTGAAAAAATAGTCCACAGTGACTAGGTAATGATATCCTCTGAATTTGCATAAATCTGCCATAGCCTCTTCCAAGGTCTTTCTGGTACAGGGTGTTTGTATACTGTGGTTCAGCATTATCTCTTAAATTGATTTGTGCTCAATCTCTGCCCCAAAGTCCGATATCATCAGCTTCCTCCACATTTCTCACTAGGCCCATCATGGGTGCTGAGAAGGTTGTTGGTCTTAGATCCCCTAATCACATACACTCTGAATGCAAAGCTTTTGCGTTTGTAAGTTGTTTCTTGATGAATTGACCTGTGCATTTCAGAGTATCTCCAGAGCTAGTCAGAGCTGTGTCAGGTGTCTTCAGCTCTGGGAGGGGTTGAAGGTGATTGTAAGTGCTGACTGAGGTGACTGAGACATCAGCTTCTGAGTCAATTTTAAAGTCAATAGTCATGCCATGAATATTCAGTTTCACTGTCCAGGCAGGTTCTATGTCATTGTAAGTGATAGGTCCCCAAAACAAGGGCTCTTGATTGTTTGTAATCTGAGTTAACTCCCAGCTGTAAAATGTCCATATTTCATGCTTATTACAACCTGTGCCTCTAACTGGACATTCATCATCTCTTGGGATTTGACTTTTTCCACACCTTGTGCATGTAGGCTGGAATGTGTCCCTCTCTTCTTGCATCGGGGTTTTATGATAGTGATTTTTAAGACTCAAGTGTCTGCAGTTGCTAAGCTAGTTTCAGGTTTTTAAGTTTGTCAAGTTTCTCTAGGTTTTCCTGTTTCACCACTATTTTGCTATTTGAATAGCTATGGCTAGAATTAAATCTATCTTCAGTTGTAGTGCTGTGAAAGGTTTTTAACTGTTAACCCAATAACCAATGTGTCTCTGATATATTTATATTTTGCATTCCCCAAATCAGTTTTCAGCCAATATATGTAGAGCTCTTATAAAACATTCAACATTTTTCCTTGGTTCGGAGTTCTCTGGTAAAAACATGCTCTTTCATAAACAACGTTTCTCTGAGGTATGAAGTATTCATCAAACATAGCCAAAACCTTTTCATAGTCATATTTGTGACTGTCTTCAGTAATTTTAAAGGATTGAAAGATACGATCTGCTTGCTTCCCCATAGCATAAATTAAAGATGATACCTGTATATCTTCAGTTTCTTTGTGCAGCTTGGTAGCAATGCAAAATTTTTCACAATATTGTTCCAGTCTGTCCATTCTGAAGGTTTATCCAAACTGAAGTTCTCTGGAGCATTGAAGACTGGCATGTTGATGAGATCCTGCAACCTTTGTTGCTGTGTTCCTTCTGTCTGCAACCTTTATAGCTGTTTTCCTTCTGTTTCTGTTCTTATCTTACTCCTGACACCATGTAATGTTTCTGTATCTGGTATGGTCAGGGCTCAGAGCTTGCTTATACACACCAGATATGTTCATCATAAGATCCTTCAGTGGTCTTCCAGGTATGGCTGAGGGTCATTTACATAAGGTATTTATACACTCATCGCTGGTTAGTGGATGAACAGTATAATACAGTTTAACATTCTATTACAGTGACTATGTGCTGTCTTTGCGCTTCTTGCTCCCTGATGCAGTTTGGAGCTTAATTAAGACCACCTCAGGATGCCTGTAATTTGCAGTGTCTTCTGATAACCCCCAAAGTACTAGCTAAGATCAACAAAACACTGCACATTTCAGCTGTTACCTCTGTTTCCTCTCTCCTTGCATGCTTCTGTGGCATCTTCTACACTGGATATGAGCAGGGTTAAATGGGAAAGGGTGGTATTGAGCTGATTGTGTCAGTCAGAGATTTCACTGCTCTGTGGGACTCATGAGCTCCCAGTTTAGTGCAGCTTTCCTGCCACAACATGGCTAAGGATCCTGCCCATTGTCTCCATAGTAAAAAGAGAGAAATATTGACTTTGGGTTTGATTATCACTTGTATCCTTTAATAATCCACATCTCATTTAAAGCATGTAAGCTTGTATAAACGTTTATCTTATTGTAAGTGCTTTTTCTACTTGGAAATAAAAATGGCAGCTGTCAAAACATTCTTAACAGGTATAAAGTTATATGTCGTGTTTTAGACAATGAGAGCCTGATCATCCCCACAAAAGCAGAATTCTCCTGTAGCATTATACACCCACTTTGTACTCGTGCCCAATGTGAATGACTGCACAAGATGCAAAGCAGTGGAGAATCAAGCCCTGCAGCTAAAAATTGAACTAATGGTTTGTTTTGTCGTCCTCATGTAGGCCCTGATTCAGCATAACACTTAAGCAGATGCTTTAACTTGAGTGGGACTTAAGCATATGTATATGTTATTTCTTGAACAGAAATTGATATGCTTTAGGGTTTTGCTAAATCAGGGCCTTAAGAAGCAAAACAAATTAAGCTTGAAAAAGAACATCTAGGTCATTATTTTAATGTTTTGAACTTTATGTATGTAATTTTAAAAAGGTATTTGGAAATTGTGGTCAATTGTGTATCCAATACTTGTGCAATTATATTCACAACTATGGTATTTGCATATGCACATAGACAGTTCTTTGTCTCTACTGTATTGGAAAGCATCTGATTTGTGCACACAAATGATGTAATTGCATACACATATTAGGCATTCAGTTGTGTGTGAGTAATTTAAAAAAATCAGAACAGCAAAGTCAAAATGTTCACAAATGTGCTTTAGAATTGGTTGTATCATTTTCCATTAGGACTTCGGGCTATCATGATTTAGAATTCTGTTTGTATACTGGACAAGTTAGCTTTGAGATCTCTTTACATGCTCAAGACCTCCTGAGTTAAGGATGTCTCTCTTAAGGACTGCCTCAGTTAAGGCATCTTGAGTTAAGAACATTTTAATTAAAGTTTCTCTCCCTGAAGTGATTTTATATCACTAAGGGGCTTCTTTGTTAGTCCTTTATTCTTTTTTTCATCTTCTTTCCTTTCATATTTTCATTGTCTCCCTTTTCAATTAAAAAAACTATATTAAATGCAGGAATAACATTAAAGTAATGTTAAGGAGAACTAAATTACACAAAAGTCAGAAAATTCAAGGTTTGTAGAGCACTGATAACTTGAGCATGTTATAAATACACATTATCTTCTATTCCTGATGTCCTTGTTAAATATATATTTTAATATACTGCTCTTAATCTTGTTAAATACATTAAAACATATAGGATGTACAATATTGTTGAATTCATGTTCCTGAGAGGTCAACAATAGTAATGTCTGGAGTAAAGGTAACCACTCAGAATGTTTATGTAAATGGCTACATGTGACTCGCTGCAGCTGTCTCATCTGAAACTATATTTAATCTCTGATTGACAATCGGATAGGAAAATCTCTGTTTGATTGGCTTATCAGAAATGAACACTTTTTTTTCAGTTGCCCTCTTAAGTTATTGAATGAATGGTAACTGAAAGGCAGGGGGAGGGAATTATTTGTTATCCTTAAGAAATTCATGGCCTTGCTGGATAACTTCCTGCTGCTTCTAGTCGTTATGTATATAACAATCAACTTACCACTTTTCTATGAACAACAAGATTTATTATTCCTCAAGTTAAATATTGATTGTGGCTTTGGTTAATAATTCTCTCGTGATTTAGGGCCTGATCCAAAGATAGTTGAAATTAATGGAAAGACTCCCATTCACTTCAATTGACTTTGGATCAGACTTGCACTAGATGTTAGATTAGTTCGTCTCTCAACTCTAGAAACGTCCACATCACAAAATCCACCATCGAAGCTGCCACGTATTGGCCCTTTAATTGCACTCCCTGGCAGTCTGAGCAGAGAAGACAATGATTTAATGGGCATAGAGATCAAACTACATTAATTTCTGGATGTGATTCCTCCAGGACAGGTGTAAAATGCAGTGGTATGGTGGTTTGGAAGAGGCTTGCACTGTTGCTGCCTATTATGTGGATAGGTAGGGAATCTTATTAATCAGGTCTGTAATTTTGGTACATTTCCAGACCACTAAGTCTATTATTTTCAAACTTGGGTCCATTAAAATAGGCACCTAACTCCAGGGCTGACCCTAGACCAAATGGCGCCCCAGGTGAAGAGTCTCTTTGGTGCCCCCCCATTTATTAAACTTTTGAATACCTTATTTTTATGGCATTTCTAGCCCATTTCATAACTTTGATGCACAATTTGCATGTATGATTTATCCATGTCATATAAGTTGATAAATTTGCACACTAGGATCTGTAAATCTGTATGCCACATGTACACAAATCAAAAAGATTTTCTCTAAGCTTATAGAAACTTTTTAATTTTAAGAATAACTGAAATGTACTAACATCAAGATATTGAACTGTGTACCAACATTGGGTGGACCAGTATTCAATAGGATTACAGTAGGTGACAGTCTTAGAATGTTAATCCTAGTCCTTGAGTTCAAAAGGTCACTTTTCTCGCCTTTGCCCTCATGGACTGAAGCGCAGCATCAGAGAGATCCAAATACTAGCCAATGCCACTTTCAAATGATAAAATAGCAAGTGATGTCAGTCTCACATCAGCCATCATCAATCGAAGATATGTTTTAATGAGCCCAAACATCAAAAAACTGCGCTCACCGCTCGCAACTATGACCAGCAGCATGAGCAGAATCCACACATTAGAAAAAGTGTCCTTCTGCTCTGCTTCAGAAATGAATTGGAGAACTTGGAGTGGAGAGTGTGTCTCATGTCGTAAAATGTGACAAATATTGTCCAATTCACCATAGAGGGTTTTATCATTGACTTCCGAATATTCCCCACATGTCAGTGTCTGGTGAAGGTCTGTACAGTTGTTCAAGAGTGGTTTCCTGTCCACTGGTAGCTTACTAAGGTCATACAAAAAAACCCAGGTCTTTTCATGGTGTTTCATTTATCCACACTTTTCTTTGATGGACACCCAAACAATGTCAATGACTGAGCAAAAAAACACTCTTGAATTTTTCTTCCGAGCTTCCCATCACCTCATCTCTGCCCTCAGAACCAATCTGTCTCTTCTTCGGATGAATACAAGTTTCCGTGAAGACAGGCTCAACTCCTAAGTTTTCTGCCATTTCTTTGGCAGCAGTGATGGCATCCTCAAATTCATTGTCTCTGTAGGCCACAATGAAATCAAGGCAGCTTCTTATCAAAGTAGTAGCGGTCACGATGTCCATCAACTGAGTTTGTAACGCCTTGCTTACAACGTTTACTTGGAACAGGATATCTTGCTAAACCACAATTCAGACCAGAAATTTGAAGTTAGTGATCTGGTTTGTCAGGCTTTGAGCCTCGTATTGCATTCCAGCCTTGGCTTTACTTGACTGTGCCAGTGCCATCAGCGCATCAGTCATTTGGTACTTCACTGGCCTCACGCTGTCAACGTGGCTCTCCCAGCAAGTGTCACTTAGTGGCTTTGTGGTCTGATTTGTAACATTGTCCCTGAGGATCTTCCACCTGATAGTTGATGCTGAAAATAGGACGTGTATTATTTTCAGTACTCCGAAGAGAGATAGTGAATCTAAAGAAGATGATGCTACATCTGACACAACCAGGTTGAGGAAATGGTAGCCACAAGTCATGAAGAAAACTCTTGGATTCAGTGCAAAGATCCTTGCCTCAGCACCACTGTTTCTTCCCTTCATGTTCATGCTGTTGTCCTAGCCTTGGCCATGGCAGTCCTAAAGCTTTATTTTATTCTCATTCAAAACTTTCATAAATAGTTCTGTTAGGCCTTTTCCAGTAGAGTCGTCCACAGACTGGAAAACAGATAAAGTGTTCCTTTACTTGGATACAGCCATCCTTGTCATCAACAAATCTTACTGTAAATGACATTTTTTCACTGTGACTAATATCAGGAGTGCAGTCTATTATTATGGCGTAGTACTTCGCTTTGCTGAGTCGCATAAATATGTTGTCAAACACCTTCCTTGCCATAAGGTCAATCGATTCATTTTGAATTGTTTTACTACAGGAATGGGTCATAGCTTCTTTACGAACTACTCGATGTAGGTATTCATGCATGACAGTGTCATATTTCCCAAGGAGCTCTACCAAACCGAGGAAATTACCGTTATGTTTAGTGAACAATTTATCCAGCGAGCCCGGGAGAGACAAATTATTCTTTGCAAGGAAGAGGGCAGTTGAGATCAGACACTTGAACACATTCCTCCAGTAATGGGTTTCTACATTATTAATGCATTGGTTTTCTGCATCTACGCATTTATTCAGCTTGAGCCTGGACTCAACCTCCATCCATTTGGAGTAGGCTGTAAAATGGCTGGGTGACTTTTCATGTTGCTTCAGAGCATCAGCTAAGTTATGTCAGTAATTTTAGCTGGAAAGTGCAAGCAATGATTTAACATTCTTGTCAAATATTTTGCAACAAAACTGGAGCACTTTCTCAGTTGATTTTGAATAAGCTAGCCATTGTCAATTCAGTTTCTCACCATTCTCGAGCACTCTTTCTCAGGGTGACTTTGAGAAATGTCACTTCCGCTCATTTACTAGAAGCGTCATATCCTCAGTTTTGCCTGGCCCTTTCAAAATTTTACGATCAATATCAGCAGAGTTTAGGATCGCCGGCCATAAAGCAGGATCTGATGTATCGATTTGTGGTGTGCAATTTTTCTCATTACTGTTTCTGTCGTCATGTGAGGTTGATTCTTCTTTATATTTTCTCTTCTTTTCATGTAAACCAGATTTTTCTTTGTTATTACTCTCCTTTTCATGTGAGCCAAATTCTTCTTTATCATCACTCTCCTTTAGCTTATCAGGAAAACTGGACGATTCTCCATAAATTTCCTCACATTTCCATTACTTATCTTCATGTAAATCTGCTAATTCCTTAGTAACATGACTTCCATCATTTATACTTCACTCTTCAATTTCTTCTGCACTGGGACGATTGCTACTGCCTAAAGCCCAGTCTATATTGTTCTGCTTCAGATATTTTCCCATCAAATTTGCCCCTTGCTGCAAACTGGATTGCAATTGAGCTTTTCGCTTCCTATACTGAGCTCCTGAAGGCTTCTTCAGGGGCATCTTTTATTTGTGGGGGGGAAAAGAGACAGTGTTTATATGTGGGGGGAAAAGAGACAGTATTAGGGAGAGCAAAAGTCTATGTTCCACAGTCTTAGAAAGTCATCAAACATTACGTGTTAAGCATGTCAAAAGAGGTAACAGTATTTCTTTTATATTATTGCGTAGAGAGGGGTTTGGTAGATATCTATCATCATTAAATATGTCCTTTATTAGTTGCTACTTACACTCTTCAAATCTTAAAACACAAGTACACTTTCACAATTACACAATAAAGCAAGGTTCACATTATTGCAGCTGGACATTCACTTCACTTCACGCTTATATCTCACTAACTGACTGATTGGCGACGCCCTGCCCCTTATGTACCGCGAGGGCATGGCTGACAACATTCTAGGAGGTTCAAGGAAAATATAGTTCTCAGAAAGTCTGGAAGGTTCCACAAGATTCTACAAAGGTCCAGAACTTTCTAGGATGTTAATGAAAAATGAATCCAGATACAGAATACCTGAAACATTTTACTTCAAACATTCTATTTTCCCTTTTGTCACTAACAACAAAAACAGCACTCCAAGCTTGGCACCCCCCAAGCCCAGCAACCTAGGTGATCACCTGCCCCTAAATCCGGCCTTGCCCAACTCCACATAAAGGACCTGATATTCCCCAGCTCAGCACCTCTTAAAATCAAGATGCTGTTATTTAGATGACTAAATATGGATTTAGATACCTAACCTTAGGCACTCGAGTTTGAAAACTTTGATCTAAATTCATTTAAATTAAGAAGGAATTTGTTTATTGAACTTACATAATTTAAAGCATGTGAAAGTGTCTAACCATAACTCTAACTGAGTAATTCTGCTCAGTTTACAATTTATTGCTAAATAGAATTTGTTCATGAATCCATGATAAACCTGGGTTTTTTCATTGCAGGGAGCAAATATTGATAGTGTTGACATTGAGGGTCGGTCACCACTTCTGCTGGCTACTTCCTGTGCATCATGGAAAATTGTGAATTTACTACTCTCAAAAGGTACAAAGGAACAAAAAAGTATTACATGGGGGGGGGGGTGGTTCTGAGAAGGGTCCATACAAGTTAAGATTCTCTCCCAAGGGACTCCTCTTCAAGCCTCCTACCTAGATGGCAGGCACAAGTGAACACATGAACTGCTCCATGCTAGCACCTTCTAGAGAGCTAAATCCTCAGAAAGGAAAAGGAGGAGGCAGGGCCATGTCCCTGCCCCTCCACATCAACCTACAGAGCGTGTGGGCTGTGGAAGGAAAGCACATGCTGCACCCTCCTAAGGGTTGGTGTGCACTCCCCCTGCACTCTCCACAAGCTCAAGGCAGCTCTGCACTATTGAGTACACAGAGAGGGAACAGAATTATTGAACATGAAGATACCACTTTGACATGGTCAAGTTTCTGACCATTAATGGATTTTAAGTATTAAACCTAAACTGCAGTAAGTGGTCACAGTGTAGTGTCACCTGAAACTTTACTAACTACTGCAGCGTTAATGAAGGTTCATCTTTAATTGTCAGTTGCCACATTTTTAAGAATAAGCTACTGTAAATATTCTTATGAGTATTTCTCTCATTAGTATTTATAACATTAATTTTTATTAACAATAATTCTTTTTTTTAAATAGAAAGCTTATAGTAAAACTATTATGGACTTTAGAAAGACACTCTCTTGCTTCCAATAAGCAAGACACTCCATTTCCGTGTTGCCCAGCTATTATTATGTTATAATAGATTATTCATATAACAGCACGGAAGTAAACTGATATTAAAACATAGAATTCCAGTTGAAACAATATGACTATGGCAGCAGTACACTATGAACCTGATATATTTAGAGGTGTTGATCATGCAGCCTCCATTCACACCAGCAGTTGTGGAGGCTCAAAGTTTCCGAATATTAGACCCCTATAAATCTGAGTGCTACAGTGGAACAAATGAAATTCATACATTACTGGAAACTGAAAGCTTAGAGTCGGTAGAAGTCTTGGTGTGATATTTGTTGTTGTATTGGCTGAAATAATTGTATTTTTAATTTCATTTTAGCGTGTCTATTTTAATTAAACACAGCTAGTTATCAGAGGCCAGCAGTTTTGAATTGCTAATATTTATCTCCATATTTATTTAGGAGCAAATATCTCTCTAAAAGATCAGCTTGGTCGGAATTTCTTGCACTTGACAGTACTGCAACCTGGAGGATTACAACATCTGGATGAGAAATTTCTGCAGGTACAGTGAGGATCTATTTGTATCTTTCTCTGGTGAATTCAATATCTTTGTCCAACTGTTTAAGGATTCTCTTTTCTTCCAGAACATTTATGGAAATTCATTTTATTTGTAAACTCACCTCACTGTCTCCACAGGTTAATTTAAATAGATACAAATATAAAAATAAACATGACCAAGCCAATAATACGGATCTCTCTGGCAGGCAAAGGAATAAAGTTATTTGCTGCCGGGGATTGAATGGCTCAGGAGATTAGCAATATATTATAGAACCTTTTCTCCTACTTTGCCCATTAATAGGCACTCAAATCCTGGGATATGCTGCAGCAAATTCTTAAGGAAGTCTCCATTGCCTGGATTTCAGTAAATCCCCAGCCATATTTTAAAACAGGAGTATCAAACATAATTCTGCATTTGGCCTGTTTGATGTATTTATATAGGCAACATGAAATATTCAGATTCTCTGGAATCTAAGCTTTCATTTAAAGAAAATGTAATAAGTTTCTAGCCCTCATAGCTGCAGAGATAACTTTTCAGATGTTAGCCGAGAATAACTGCTGCAGTTATATCTGCCTGAATGTGCAGACAGCTTGAAACAATGAGTCAGAGGTGTGAACTCCCCATATTAATTTGATTGGAGAATCAACTTTAAAGAACAATGATGATACTTGCATGTCACATTGTCAACTTTTAAAATTATTTAATCACTGATTATTTCAGTGGATGGAATGGGGTTAGGAGCTGGGAGTGAAGTACACTGGACTGGGAATTGGAAGTTGCCGCAGGAAGGGAAATGCAGAGAAAAGAGGAAACTCTCAAAATTAGAGGAGGGAAAGAGAAAGGACGGGGAAGGAAGAGAAACACAAAGCAGAAATAGTGATGCCTCAAGGGAAGCATATTCCCTCACTGAGTAGTGAATGTGACAATGAGGCATTGAATAAATAACTAAATGTTTCATTACTACCTAAAGGCTCTATTCTCCTATTGCTCTCTGTGCAAATCTACTGACATCAGTGGGCATTCCACTGTATACTGTGGGGAATATATACTCCTAAATTTATACCCCAGCCCATGGAACACAGTTAAACAGAATTTATTCCATTCCTCTGAATAAGTTTGACACGTCTTCTGTAAAGGTCCTCACTTCCATTTGAATTCCCCAGAGGAGGGTGTTGGCAAATGCTGTCTCCCACCTCCTGAGATTGAATCTCCGCTGTAGTGCAGCTGCTCCCACTTGCACAGGAGTTCAGTTTCTGCCTCTCTGTACTACTGTGGGCTAATTTAGCCTCAGGTAATTTATGACCAAATTTTTTCACCTGCTGATGGCTTTGCAGGTGTCCACACTGCAAAATTACCAACATCCTCACTGGCCTCCTTCTTAATGGCCCCACAGAGAGACCAAATATTCAGGAGGCATGTAGGCTGACATGCCTTCATTTTCCTCCCTGATGTGGTTGAGGTGCATGGTGTGGCAGTGTAAAAGAATCTTGTACTTCCTGTATGTACCTGTTCTGTGGATAAATAGAGAGCTTGAGGGCCCAATACTGCAAGTTGCTGAGTTCTTCTTGTGAAGTGTAAATTCACTGAAAACCATCAATCAGCATACATATTTTTAAAAGGCTCTCTTGTTTTTGTTGTTTTAATTTTACCTTTCTTAAAGTTCCATAAAGATTTTTTTTTAAATGTAGCTTCAGAAAATTACTGCTAACTAACTAGGACCCACAGTAACATTGGTAATATGTATACAACCATTTCCTTTTGCCAACAGATGAAACATATTAAAGATCTTGTAGTGGAAGAAGATAACGAGGGGTGCACTCCACTACATTATGCATGCAGACAAGGAGTGCCCTTCTCTGTAAATAGCTTGCTCGACTTGAATGTTTCTGTCTATTCTAAAAGTAGAGACAAGAAGTCTCCATTGCATTTTGCAGCCAGGTAAGTGATGCAGTCTACACAATGTATCAATGCCATTTTATCCATCCAGATTTTCTCAGTATTAACGTGTACGTTAATCTTTTAAAGCTGTGGGCGCATCAACACCTGTCAGCGACTTCTCAGAGACATGAATGACACAAGGCTTTTGAATGAAGGTGATAAGAAGGGAATGACTCCCCTTCACTTGGCAGCCCAAAATGGTCATGAAAAGGTTGTCCAATTTCTACTGAAGAAGGGTGCCCTCTTCCTGTGGTAAGCGTATGGGTTTTCTTTCTTTAAAATAATTAGAGTTACTGAGCTACTTTATTACTTATATTTTGTACTCACCTTTAAAGTTGTTCTGGATTGTCCACACAAGTTTGCATTAAAGCTAAGGTATGAATTATCACATGTACACTAACATGTATATTACACTTTTGTTTAAGTCATTAAGTATATTCTACAATAAACCTGATTCAGGGGGCTTTTCATATAATGCGTTATTAGTCCGGGACAATTCACTAACACATAGGATGTCACAATATTAACATGAAATAATTTTAATAGAAATAAAATTGTGTGCTTTTAATGTTTGTCAGTTGCCTTAAATGTACAATTCAACAGTACTACAGTGTTGTATGCAGCATCAGCTGTTAAGTGTTAGTACCAGGGTCTTGTAAGTTTTTCACTCATTTCAGAGGCGAATCCCGTGAAACAGGCAAGATCCCACAAGATCACATATCTGCCTTTGAGACCCAATTACTTCTACACAGTTGAGATTACCATTACATACCTGAATGTAGTGCTAGTAGGAGACTATTGTACTTTACTCAGCAAAAAGACATTGACATTGATGGAGAACAACAGTGGGGAAACTATTGTGAGGGAGGGGAGAATCAGGCCCATGAGCTCAAGGTTGTAGGTTATACTTGTAAAAATATGTGAATAACATCATATCTACTGTTTCAAAAGTGATTATAAAGGCTGGACAGCCCTGCACCATGCTGCCTTCGGAGGATACACTCGCACAATGCAAATAATTTTGGATACTAATGTAAAATCTACAGACAGAGTGGATGAAGAAGGGGTACGTATATGTATAATTTTTGTTTGTTTCCACTCTGTTGTCTCATTGCAATCAAACAGATAATCCCTGTTAGCAAACTTGTTTCACTGTTGAAGATTATGAGAGACTCTGTTTATGATAATATATTTCTTTTGGCAGTTATAAAACCCTAACTGTTTTGTTCTTGTTAACATATATTGTTTAGGTTTATTTATAATTAGTGAAATGCCCATCCAAGTTCTAGGAGCTGTAAACAACAGAAAATCAACATCATTAACACAAAACGTAAAGTACAAAGCACTTTAGACTCTACTAACTATGCCACATGACCCACATAACAATATAGCAGAATATAATAACATAATAAGCTCACGATATGAAGAGCTCATAACAATGAAAGGAAACCCACCATAAATAATGACTCACCAACAAACCTCTTCAAACCTCTCAGTCTACTCCCCCAGCAAAGCCTAGTAGCTATGCTTGCAGCTTGCTCTGAAGTTTGTCAAAACCAAGATCTTTTGGCCAGGAGAGGAATCTAGTTCCAGAGCTGAAGACCTCTTGTAGAAAATGATGCATCAACAGCCCCCTTTCAGAAACCAGGGGATGTTCAGCTCAAGCAACTGTTGTTTTACCAAAATGGGGGAGAGACAATCTTTTAGGTAGTCAGGGCTCAAAGCATTTAGGACCTGTTAGATTAAAAACAGCACTTCAGATTCCACTAGAAGCTAATCAGAAGCCATTGTGTAGTCCCTTATTTGTACATTGCTCAGAGAAGACTGGATGGTTTGATATTTGGGGAGATTCACAAAAGTGCCAAAGATATCTAGAAGCACGTCTCTTCCTGCCCACTAACTTGCAATGGGACTTGTGCTTCTAAGGCCTTTTAGTGCTTTGAAAGTCACAACTATTTACCTTGGTTTTGTGCAAGTCACTGAAGGCAAAATCCTCCTTCCAGAGAGCTGCTTGCAAATAATTCCCTGCAGACATATGTGTAGTACCATACTGGTGGAAACTAATTTCAGATTCTTCTCTTCCTGACCCTAAATATAGATTCTGTGGATCTGTTGAACAGGACAGTTTTATTTTTAACATCTTGCTTTTATTAATTGCAAAACTATGAGATATTAATAATTAGTATCCCTTGTATATGCTTTGCCCTTTCCTATATGCAGTTTGTTTTCTCTGTAATGGTACAGGCATATACAATTAAGCACTTGGAACAAAAGTCTCTTTTTTTTTATATATCACCACTGAAGTGATTTGGATGGTCAGTACTTAGTCCTGCCATTAGTGCAAGGGACTGGACTAGATGACCTCTAAAGGTCTCTTCCAGTCCTATGGCTCTATGAATTGAGAGCAGAATCTTGCCCTTGAGGAGTGGAAGGGGAGGGGGAAAGGGTCGTACATTTCTTTTAAGCATAGTGATTCCTAATAATGTTTTGGTATGTTGTCTTTCTGAAAAGAACACAGCTCTTCATCTTGCTGCAAAAGAAGGGCACGCGAAAGCAGTGAGACTGCTTCTTGATGATGGTGCCAAAATAATCTTGAACAAAGCATCAGCCTCTTTTTTCCATGAAGCGATACACAAGAGGCATAAAGATGTAGTGTCTGCTGTCATTCTGAATAAAAGGTGAGCTGCCTATACAACACTTTTTAATAGTTTCAGGTGTTTAGTGTCCATTGTCTTCTCTTTCTTCGCTGGCAGTTAAAGTACTGAGCATGTAATGTACTATGGTTGATCAGATATGTATTTTCCATATTCAAAAGATTAATATTGATATAATATGTATAATGAGAATCGGGAAGAAATGGTAAATAAATAATAACCAGCTATAGGAAGGAAATCCTCTGCATGTCAGGGCAATTGTTCAAGAACCACAAGAAACATGGCAAGAAACCAAGAGAATGAGTAGTTCTTGCACTACAATATGATACTGTAATGGTACAAGGATGCAGGATTTTTATCAAAGCCTGAGCACAAGTCACATAATTCCAGGGATTTAATTTAAAATTGCTGGGTAAAACTGTTGCAAATGTTTAAGTACATGAGGAAGGCTCAAGGAAGAAAAGGCTGTTGCAGAGAAGCTAAATGAATTCTTTGCATTGATCTTCACTGCAGAGGATGTGAGGGAGAATCCCACACCTGAGCCATTCTTTTTTGGTGACAAATCTGAGGAACTATCCCAGACTGAGGTGTCATTAGAGAAGGATTTGGAACAAATTGATAAATTAAACAGTGACAAGTCACCAGCACCCAAGAGTTCTGAAGGAACTCAGAAATGAACTTGCAGAACTACTAATTGTGGTATGTAATTTATCACTTAAATCAGCCTCTGTATCAGATGACTGGTGGATAGCTAATGTAACGCTGATTTTTAGGAAAAATACTCCAGAGACAAGCCTGGCAATTACAGGCCAATAAACCTAATCTCAGTACCAGGCAAATTGGTTGAAATTATAGAAAAGAACAGAATTATCAGACTCACAGATGAAAAAGGTTTGTTGGGAAAGAGTCAACATGGCTTTTCTAAAGGGAAATCATCTCTCACCAATCTATTAGAATTCTTTGAGAGAGTCAACAAACGTGGACAAGGGTGATTCGGTGGATACAGTGTACTTGGACTTTCAGAAAGCCTTTGGCAAGGTCCCTCACCAAAGGCTCTTACACAAAAAAGACAACTAAGGGGGATATGATAGATGTCTAGAAAATCATGAATGGTGTGGAGAAAGAGAATAAAGTGTAATTTTCCCCCATCACATAACATGCAAACTAATGATCACCCAATGAAATTAATAGGCAATAGGTTTAAAACAAACATAAGGACGTACTTCTTCACAAAATTCACAGTCAACCTGTGGAACAAGTTGCCAGGGGATGTTGTGAAGGCCAAAGGTATAACTGGGTTCAAAACAGAATTAGAAAAGTTCATGGATGACAGATCCATCAGTGGCTATTGTCCAAGATGGTCAGGGACACAACCCCATGCTCTGGGTATCCCTAAACCTCTGACTGCCAGAAGCTGGGACTGGACGACAAGGGATGGATCAATAGATAAGTTCCTTGTTCTTTTCTTTCCGTCCATATGTGGCACTGGCCACTGTCAGACAACAGGATACTGGGCTAGATGGACTATTGGTTTGACCCAGTATGGCCATTCAAGAATTGCCTCATGTGGGTTCCAGGACTAGCTGCTCCAAGAAGCAGTCATTTTAGTTGGGGGCTGAAGGTGACGGCTAGTGGCTTTCTGTTATTTTCTTTGTTAGGCCTGTCCTGTAGTAGGTGACTTCTGGGAACTCTTCTGGCTCTATCAATCTGTTTCTTCACTTCCGCAGGTGGGTATTGTAGTTGTAAGAATGCTTGATAGAGATCTTGTAGGTGTTTGTCTCTGTCTGAGGGGTTGGAGCAAATGCGGTTGTATTGCAGAGCACACAAAGATGGACTACAAGCCGTCAAGAACACTATCCCCGATAATGTCATGGCTAACCTGGTGGCTGAACTTTGTGACTTTGTCCTTACCCATAACTATTTTACATTTGGGGACAATGTATACCTTCAGATCAGCGGCACTGCTATGGGTACCCGCATGGCCCCACAGTATGCCAACATTTTTATGGCTGATTTAGAACAACGCTTCCTCAGCTCTCGTCCCCTAACGCCCCTACTCTACTTGCGCTATATTGATGACATCTTCATCATCTGGACCCATGGAAAAGAAGCCCTTGAGGAATTCCACCATGATTTCAACAATTTCCATCCCACCATCAACCTCAGCCTGGTCCAGTCCACACAAGAGATCCACTTCCTGGACACTACAGTGCTAATAAACAATGGTCACATAAACACCACCCTATACCGGAAACCTACTGACCGCTATTCCTACCTACATGCCTCCAGCTTTCACCCTGACCACAGCACACGATCCATCGTCTACAGCCAAGCTCTGCGATACAACCGCATTTGCTCCAACCCCTCAGACAGAGACAAACACCTACAAGATCTCTATCAAGCATTCTTACAACTACAATACCCACCTGCGGAAGTGAAGAAACAGATTGATAGAGCCAGAAGAGTTCCAAGAAGTCACCTACTACAGGACAGGCCTAACAAAGAAAATAACAGAACGCCACTAGCCGTCACCTTCAGCCCCCAACTAAAACCCCTCCAACACATTATTAAGGATCTACAACCTATCCTGAAAGATGACCCAACACTCTCACAAATCTTGGGAGACAGGCCAGTCCTTGCCTACAGACAGCCCCCCAACCTGATGCGAATACTCACCAACAACCACATACCACACAACAGAACCGCTAACCCAGGAACCTATCCTTGCAACAAAGCCCGTTGCCAACTGTGCCCACATATCTATTCAGGGGACACCATCACAGGGCCTAATAACATCAGCCACACTATCAGAGGCTCGTTCACCTGCACATCCACCAATGTGATATATGCCATCATGTGCCAGCAATGCCCCTCTGCCATGTACATTGGTCAAACTGGACAGTCTCTACATAAAAGAATAAATGGACACAAATCAGATGTCAAGAATTATAACATTCATAAACCAGTCGGAGAACACTTCAATCTCTCTGGTCACGCAATCAGAGACATGAAGGTCGCTATCTTACAACAAAAAAACTTCAAATCCAGAGTCCAGCGAGAAACTGCTGAATTGGAATTCATTTGCAAATTGGATACTATTAATTTAGGCTTAAATAGAGACTGGGAGTGGCTAAGTCATTATGCAAGGTAGCCTATTTCCCCTTGTTTTTTCCTACCCCCCACCCCCGACATTCTGGTTAAACTTGGATTTATGCTGGAAGTGGCCCATCTTGATTGTCATGCACATTGTGGGGAGAGTGGTCAGTTTGGATGAGCTATTGCCAGCAGGAGAGTGAGTTTGTGTGTGTGGGGGGGGGTGAGAAAACCTGGATTTGTGCTGGAAATGGCCCACCTTGATTATCATGCAGGTTGTAAGGAGAGTGGTCACTTTGCATAGGCTATTACCAGCAGGAGAGTGAGTTTGTGTGTGTGGTTTTTGGAGGGGGGTGAGGGGGTGAGAGAACCTGGATTTCTGCAGGAAATGGCCCACCTTGATTATCATACACATTGTGAAGAGAGTGGTCACTTTGGATGGGCTATTACCAGCAAGAGAGTGAGTTTGTCTGTGGGGGGGCGGAGGGTGAGAAAACCTGGATTTGTGCTGGAAATGGCCCAACTTGATGATCACTTTAGATAAGCTATTACCAGCAGGAGAGTGGGGTGGGAGGAGGTATTGTTTCATGGTGTCTGTGTATATAATGTCTTCTGCAATTTCCACAGTATGCATCCGATGAAGTGAGCTGTAGCTCACGAAAGCTCATGCTCAAATAAATTGGTTAGTCTCTAAGGTGCCACAAGTACACCTTTTCTTTTGGCTTTATCCAGAGAACTCCCTCACAAAAGTCCCCTGTTAACTAGCTCCAATACTGTGTGCAGATGTGGTTGTCCCATCTCAAAAAAATATATTGGAATTGGAAAAGGTTCAGAAAAGGTTAAAAAATGATTAGGGGTTTGGAATGGCTTCCATATGGCAGCCTCTGTTTGCCAGAAGCTGGGAATGGGCAACAGGGGATAGATCACTTGATGATTACCTGCTCTGTTCATTCCCTCTGGGGCACCTGGCATTGGCCACTGTCGGAAGACAGAATCCTGGGCTAGAAGGACCTTTGGTCTCACGCAGTGTGTCTGTTCTTATCTTCTTCTGTTCATTCTTATGCTCTTATGAGAGTTTTGTTGAAGTTTAGATGGGACGTGTTCTATATGCCATCAGTTTGCTGAGCCTGATGGGCCCATTTCAGGACCGATGGAAATGTACCATGAGTGACCACCAATCATGCTAAGAGGAGCAGGATGACACCCAGTATTTTTTTATTACCTTCAGAATTTTGTGAGCCCAAGATACAGACTTCCGGTATCAGTGTAGGGCTCATAATGAGTCCAAGCTTTTAAGAAGAGCTCAGTATATCCTGTGATTTGCAAAACATCACTGCTTATCTGAAAACCGGATTAAACATTGGCCTCAACTGCTGTTTTTCACTTCATGGCATATAAATTTGTTATACATTGCAATTTGCAGAATAATTTCTGAAATAATAGCTCATCCGGTCTAAAAACGATTAGATTTCAAAATAACATAATCCATTTTTTCTTTCATTATAAAGTTGATGTTTAACTTCTTATCCTTTGCTGAGAAGCATGGAATTCATTCTCCACTATTTCAACTTATTGTTGCAGATGGGAAGAAGCTGTGACAACATTTTCTCACTCTTCTACTGCCAATAAGTGTCCTTTGTTGGAAATGGTTGAATATGTACCTGAATCGTTAAAGGTAAGATTGTTTAGACTACACATTAAGAATTTACTTCATTCTAAAAATTCTGTGAAATTTTCAAGTAAATCTGCAAGTGTGAGTATTTATAAAGACTTGGCACATGCAAGTGCAAATTGTCATACATCCAATGTAAGTTTACCTGTAAACAAGGTAAAATTTCTCGTTTGTTAACATATATGTACAAGTATAAGTTGTGCACATCTCTGTGTATGCTGTAAATGTGGATTGAATCATTATTTTTGTTAGAAGGGCTGCTGTATTGTTGAAGACCATGGAAACTTTTTTTTCTAAAGTATGGAAGTCTTCCTTTTTTTCTGAACAGTCCTAATTTTCAGCAATCATCATAATTAATTTATGCAAATTAATTGTTTTTCTTTCTACCCTGAAAGTTGGTTTTGGACAACTGTATGATTGAGTCTTCAGAGGAAAAGACAGGTCAAGACTTCTGTGTAAGTGGAAGAAAAAAAGTAATTAAAACTAGTACCTTTTAATTATTAAAACTCTTATTACAGTAAGATATGTCATAATGTACCTGCAATATATTAGTAGTGATAAATCGTTTGTTAGAAATTTGGATCGTAGTAAATTGAGTGAACTTGGCACTTTTTGAACTTTGGCAAATCATCAGTGTAGTTTATATCTGCTTAAACTTGCTTACTCTGTAAAGTTTAATCCCTTTTTAACATGTTTTAGATAGTTTATATCTGGATCATTGTGCAACTGAAATTCACCAAAGGTAAGCTGAGTAAACTGGTGGGTCTGTGCTCCCAGTGTGTGATTGGCAAGAATCCCTTTAGTTTAGAATAAATCATTTAAATCACCTCATCAATTGGTAGCATGAATTTACCTGGTCATGCAGTTCAGTGGTACCAACTGCCTCTAATTATCCAGTTATACCAGATGAAGGACAGGAGACACTGGATATGGTTTAATTAGACTGCAACTGTCTGGGAGTACCTGGCAGATAACAGTGTACAGTGCAGGTAAATCCATGATCATTTCACTATTTACCCAGGGGGCTTCCATTAGCCTTATCCCTTTTCCATCTTGGTTCCCAGCCAATCCACTGCTGGGTCCTTACCATCCCCCCGCCCTCGAATTAGGGTTAAGATGGGCTCTAAGGGAGAGGGGATAGCTCCCTGCTGTTCTAGTTATGGCAGCCCCAAACCCCCCTGTTTCCACTCGTTTAACAAACGCTTCCTTTACCAATCCATTTATCTGATCACTCTATCCCTTTCCTGTGGAGTACTTGCACAGGACATCTGTCCCATGCTTACATGAGTTGTGACATCATAGCCTAACTCCTGTTCCTGCTTGCCCTACCTATGCCCCACTGAACCTGCTGCGAGGAAGACAAAAAATCCCCCACCTTGCCTTGGTCCAGGTGAGAGAGGGTTTTCCTCACCTGACTTACTCTATATACTTTCCCCTTCCTTCTGGGTCTGGTCACCTGGAGGGATGATTCAGTGTCCCCACATTGAGCTGCTCTTCGGCTGCACCAGCATTAGTGCTTCTCTGCCTCTTAAAGAGGTATACTCCTTCCCCCAGCAAGCCAGACAACAGCCCCCCCATCTTAAGATGCAGTGCAGTCATTATCAGTCCCGTTTTCATTGCAGTCTGTAATGGTGTTCCTTTTACTACCTGCTTTTGCATAGGTCAGCTGAGACAGACTTTACAGAAACACTACCACACCATAAATAGTTCCTTCATCTATTGTAAATACAAGATGGGAGGACCCACTTTGGCTTCAAAGGAGTAGGTGTTAAAAAATCCTTTCCCAGGAGAACTCAACTGAAAATGAGTGTCCTACAAAGCTCAAGTTAAGGCTACACTGTGGTGATCTTTTGCTACCACAGATACCTTGGGTGCTTTTGATGTCTGTTTCAAACTCCTTGAGAACTCTGATCTTTCAAGTCCTCAGTGTCTTTCTTAGTACTCCAGTATCTAAGCCACAGCCAAACATGTTGACTAGCCTGGTGAATACTTGTTATCACTTGACTTCACCTCTGTCAATCTGTATACGTGTATCAACTGGTGAAAACAGTTTCCCAGTACTTCGCCCTACCAAACTGATTCAGTGTCCTCCAATTAAACCTAATGGCAAAATTTCCATTGACTTCAAGAATTGCAGGGTTAGACCTTAGATGGTTTTGGTGCTAAAATCATGAAGTGTGTATTTAACATCCCTGTTTGTTCTCTAACCTTTGAAGCTGTCATCACACAATTTCATAATATGCTTCAGTACAGTCAGCATCCTTGACTCCAGCAACTTCAGCACAAGTTGTGTTGATGTCATACTTAAAGTGTTGATGCATGTTCCTCCCCAGATGGTTCAGTAACATGAGCCAAACTGGGATAAGAAGAAAAAGAAAGAGGATTAATGAAATCAGAATTGCCATTTAAAGGCAATAGAAGAATATACTTAAAATCTACACATCTGTCTGGAGACAAGGGGAGGAGACAGCTCCACACTTCGCTTTTGGAGGAGAGCACTGCTAAAGCCATTCTACTTAATCAGGAACCCACAAAAGGCTACACTATTCATATTATGTAGTTCCTTGAACTGAAGGCCCTTTCAAACCTGATACTATAGTCATCTATTGAGTATATGGGCCAGTTGGTGAAATATTTATGGAAATGATGCTGACAACTTTATATATTGACAAGGGAAGAAATATCTTGTACCAAGAGATGTCCCTAATATCCCCTTTTCACCTTCTGCATGAGATTAGAACATAAGAATACAATAGCTGCCATACCGAGACAGACTGTGATCCATTTGCTTAGTAGTTGTCAAAGCTTCACTGGGAGTGGACAGAATAGAGTGATTGTGGAGTGATCCACCCAGTCTTCTTTCAGAGGTTTAGAGTTGCCCCAAGCATGGGGTTGCATTCCTAACCATCTTGACTAATAGCCATTGATGGACCTATCCTCCATGAACTCATCCAGTTCTTTTTTGAATATAGTATACTTTTGGCCACCACAGCATCCCATGGAAACGAGTTCCACGGTTAGTTGTGCATTGTGTGAAAAAAATACTTCTTCTTGTTTGTATTAAGCCTGAGGTTTATTAAATTCATTTGGTGACTCCTCGTTTTTATATTGGATAATGGGTGAATAACACTTCTCTATTCATTTTTTCCACACCATTCATGATTTTATAGACCTCTATCAGATCCCCCTTAGTCATCTCTCTCTTTTTTTTAAGCTGAATAGCCCTAATCTTTTTAGTCTCTCCTTGTATGGAATGTGTTCCATACCCTTGATCATTTTTTTTATAGTAGTTAAGATTGAAATGGACACATTCACAATTGGCTTAGCAGTTCAGTGGATGTATATAATTGTGTCTGTGTATATATAATTGTGTATATAATTTTGTGTGTGTGTGTGTGTACACCCATACACACACACACACACAAAATGATATATACACATACAGATAGATAACATACACATAATGTAAATATATGCTTCCAGGTAGGTTGTCTTATTTTCCTCTTTGTCCTGCAAACTGTTTTGAAGGTCAGTTGCTGTGATTTTCATGTTTAGAAATTGTTATAACTATAATTTAAACTTTAGCAATTTATAGGTCTTCAACTTTGCTAAAATACCTCTTGAAATGAATCTGGAATCAAAGGTTATAAATTTTCCAGAATATATGCTAATTTCTTAACCATGAGAACAGGCGAAATGTTCATTTTTTGAGTCAAACACAGACCTGGTTTAAGTGGTGCAGCTGTCTTCAGTGTTCATAAAGTTGCATATAGATTCCAAGGCCTGAAGGGATCATTATGATCATCTAGTATGATGTCCTGTATAACACAGGCCACAGAACTTCCTCAAAATAATTCCTAGAGCAGATCTTTTAGAAGAACATCCTGTCTTGATTTTAAAATTGTCAGTGATGGAAAATCCATCATGACCCTTGGTAAATTGTTCCCATGGTTAATTACTCTCACTGTTAAAAATTACACCATATTTCCAATCTGAATTTGTCTAGCTGCTACTTCCAGTCATTGGATCATGTTAAACCTTTCTCTGCTAGATTGATGAGTCCATTATCAAATATTTGTTCCCCATGACTTATAGACTAAGCAAGTCACCCCTTAAACTTCTCTTTTGAGGTCAATAGATTGAGCTTTTTGAGTCTTGCTATAGGGCATGTTTTCTAATCGTCTAATTATTCTGTGACTCTTCCTGAAACCTCTCCAATTTATTAACATCTTTCTTTGAATTGTGGGCACCACAACTGGACACAGTATTCCAGCAGCAGTCACACCAGTGCCAAATACAAAGATAAAATAATCTCTCTACTATTACTTGAGATCCCCCTGTCTATGCATCCTAGGATTACATTAGCTCTTTTGGCCACAGAAAGCTTATGTTCAGCTGATTATCCACCATGACCCTCAAATCTTTTTCAGAATCACTGTTTCCCAGGATAGACCCCTCCATCCTATAAGCATGACTTCCATTCTTTGTTCTGATACATATACATTTCCATTTAGCCATATTAAAACATGTATTGTTTGCTTGCACTCCTTTTACCAAGGTACCCAGATCACCCTGAATCAGTGACTTCTCGTCTTCATTATGTACCACTCTCCCAATTTTTGTTTCATTGACATACTGTCTCAGTGATGATTTTATGTTTTCTTCCACATCATTGATAAAAAAATGTTTAATAGCATAGGGCCAAGAACTGATCCCTCCAGAACACCACTAGAAAAACACCCGCTCTGTGATGATTCCCCATTTACAATTACATTTTGAGATATAGCAGTTAGTCAGTTTTTAATCCATTCAATGTGTGCCATATTAATTTTATATCATTCTAGTTTTTAATCAGCATGCCATATGATACCAAGTGCAACGCCTTAGAGAAGGCTAAGGTAAATAGATTACGTCAACAATATTACCTTTATCAACCAAACTTGTAATCTCATCAAAAAATATATCAAGTTAGTTTGATAGGATCTATTTTCCATAAACTCATGTTGATATGCATTAATTACTATACCGTCCTTTAATTCTTTGTTACTTGAGTCCCTTATCAGCCACTCAGTTATCTTGCTTGGGATTGATGTAAGGCCTATAATTAACAGAGTAATCCTGTTTATCCTTTCTAAATATTGGCACAACAACATTCGCGTTCTTCCAGTCTTCCGGAACTTTTCCAGAGCTCCAAGACTGATTGAAAATCGGTATTGATGATCCAGCGAGCTCCTCAGCAAACTCTTTTAAAAGTCTTGGATGCAAGTTATCTGGACCTGCTGATTTTAAAATGTCTAACCTTAATAGCTGCTGTTTAACATCCTTCAGAGATACTAATGGAATGGAAGGAGTGTTATCACCATATTATGAGACTATATCATCTGTTTTTTCCCCAAAGACAGAACAGAAATGTTTATTGAACACTTCTGCCTTTTCTCTGTTGTTGTTGATAATTCTACCATTTCCATCTTGTAATGGACCAATGCAATTGTCAGGATTCTTTTTGTTCCTACTATATTTTAAAAAACTCTGCAGGCCATAGCTTTCTTCTTACGTCCTTTGGCTTCCCATATCAATTTTATACATTAATAACTTCTGATTTATATTAATTACTATCAACTTCCCCTTTCTTCCATTTGTTAGACATTAATTTTTATAAATGCCTTCACGTCCCCTGTAAACGAGGTTGTTATTTTAACAAGGATGTGCTTATTCCAAACCTGAAAATGGCTTCTGAATATAAATTGGCACATCTTATTATCACTTCCAAAATCTAAAAGAACAGACAGTCACCTTACAGATATCCAAGGAAGCAGGATATATTTTTAAGTCTTTGTTGCTTTTACAATTGTGCTAATTTTGGATTTATATTAAAACATCTCATGTAGATTTTCATTGGATTGTGTCCACAACATTAAGAGATCATTTGGAAAATTAATATAATACTATCAGGTTTCTTTCTTATATTACCTATATAACGTTTACCTTGTAGTCAATGCTAAAATAAAATAAAAATCTAGAACAATTATTTAAAATTATAATATTTTAGGGGAAATACTCTTTAAGAGTATTTTAAGATCCCATTTATTTTACTGATAGTGATGAAAATCCATAATAATCATAGCTGGTCGTATAGATTGCATAGTTTTACTGAGTGATTGATAAGTACAAAGTGTCCATGTTGATAGTTATTCTGCCACAACTGTCATATTTTTTCTGAAGAATATTTAATTTATTTTTTGTTTTGTTTGCTTTGATGTACCAAGACTGAACTGCTACATCAATATTGTCATAAACACACACTAATATGTGTATTTACTGTACAGATTGAATATAACTTCAGGTATCTCCAGTGTCCACTAATACTTAACAAAAAAGTAAAGGCAGATGAAGAAATTGTCTATGAACCGCTTACCACTCTAAATGTAAGTTCTGTTTTTTAACTATCAAAATATTGTACATTGGTATTGTTGGAGCTAAAGGTACGATTTTTTTCATTGTAAACCCTCTTTTCCAGGGGTTGTAACTCAGCAGTTTTAAAGCACATTGGGCTGAAACTTGAGCATTAATTTGCCAGTGGAAGTTCTTATAGTTTATATAATAAATATTTTAATCAGTTATTAGGTATAGATAGATGTTATGAACTTAAAAAGAAAAGGAGGACTTGTGGCACCTTAGAGACTAACAAATTTATTTGAGCATAAGCTTTCGTGAGCTACAGTTCACTTCATCTGATGCATTCAGTGGAAAATACAGTGGGGAGATTTATATACACAGAGAACTTGAAACAATGGGTGTTACCATACACACTGTAACAAGAGTGATCAGGTAAGGTGAGCTATTACCAGCAGGAGAGCGGGGGGGGGGGGAAGAAACCTTTTGTAGTGATAATCAAGGTGGGCCTGCACTTCAGATACTTTGAGAGGGTACAGTGTGTGTGGATGTGCATGTATCTAAGCAAACTCATCCTTCATCACTTGTGACCACATCCTGAAATGTAAACAGAGTTGCAGAAAAAGCATTTTTAAGGAGGGATTTGGCCAGGGTACAAGTGGCCATGATGTATTCACCATTTCCTTTCTTCACTTGCAGATTGCAAAATGTTTTATTGATCTAAAACAAATTCCAATGTTCTCACACAACATTAGCCTCAAAGAATATTGTGTTCTTTCCAATTCAATCATAATAAAATTAGATAAATAAGATCATTTCAAATGTACTGTACCTTTCAGTAGGCTAGAATTCATGTAAAGTACAGTGGGATCCTGATCTAACTGGGACCTGGGCCAAATGGGATAATAAAACATCTGGATAAACTGGAGAATGGATGATGGGACTCCCCACTGTCAGCTCCGGGTAGTCGGTGATTTGGCTGATATGGAGAGCCAGATAATTGAGGCTCAGATAAAGGGGGTTCTAGTGTACTGAAATAGGTAATCTAAACAATTGGTTTGTAACTGGGTCACTCAACTGAATTGGATATACTGTATGTTTGATACATTTGCTTACACATTTTGTAGGCTATGGTACGTCATAATCGCATGGAGCTTCTCAATCATCCTGTATGTAAAGAATATTTGCTCATGAAGTGGTATGTATCTGTTAATTGGACTGCCAAAAGAGATATTAGAGTAAATTGTATTTTTTAATCTCTTAATCAGATTTTCAATAAAATGGAATATACAAAGAAACCCATTGCTATAAAAATGTTTATATGTCCTATGGAAAAGATTTGTTACAAAGAAAGATAATTTTAACTGTAGAATTTAAGTCAGTTTCACTCCCATCCAGTCACCCTGATAAGAATATTTAAATATCTCAACCATTAGCAGATAAAATAAAAAGATTGCTTGAATGTTAGCAAAGATTCTTGCAGATTCTTTTGAACTTACAAGAGGCAGAAACTCACCCCCATCTATATTGGCACAAGTTTTATTTTCCGTTCCATTACAGAAAATCTGGTGTAACTTCATTAACTTCAAAGGAAACAAGAGCAGAGTTGGGCCCAGAGACCCTAAAGTCAGCCATTAAGCCTTTGTTCACCTTGAACTCCTGGCAAGGCCAGTCACTAAGAATATATATACAGTTGTAATTGCATGGTTGCAACCTTAAAGTGCATTTCCCCATGATCACAAAAGGACAATTGGAAATACAACCTCACAAATATAACCTTTTTTCGTCTTCCAGGATGGCCTATGGGTTCCGAGCACATATTATGAACCTCAGTGTGTATTCTCTTGGTCTCATTCCTCTGACTCTTCTGATCACCCGCATACGACCAGGAATATCTTCCAATGCAACAGAAACCCATCAAACAGGACCATTAGAGTATGAGGTACTATTTTTAATTAGTTACAATTTATCATTTTAAAACAGGGCAATATGATAATTGAAATGGTTTTCTAGAATTATTAGTCACTTTGCAACAATAAGGCATATAATTATAAAACATATACATCCAAACAATCTATTCTCATGCTGCTATTGTCCTGGAATGGGAAGTGGTAATTCCTGTATAAATTCCACAGTATTTTTCTCTATTTTTACTCATTTTCTGAAAATTTTACCTCTTGGGTACATTTTTTTTCCGGTTTCTGTCTCTGCCCTAAGGCAGAGTTTGAACAAAAGGGATTAAGCTGCTTTTTAGTATGAAGTGTCTGAAAAAATACACTTTCTGTCTTTTTCTTAAAAATAAAAAGCAGCAAAATGGGTAATGTCCAAAGTTGCAAGTTTGAAATCTGGCATGGATAGTGCTTTTGAATATTCCAGTGAACATTGGGTTTTACTTGGCCATGTTTTGTGTCTTTGACATTCACAGGCCACACAAGCACAGTACATTTTGCACTAAGCTCAAAAAAGTATGCAACTAAGAAGGGTTGTACTGTGCATGACTAACTCTGCTGTAGCTATAGTGAAAAATGTAGCGAAGGAATACTGTTAAGCCATTGCCTCAGTCTGTGTTCATCTTGTAAGGGGTTAAAGAAAGGCTCCTGCACATATTTCAAGGATTTTCAAGATTCTTTTTCAGGATTCTTCCCACAACCCCCAGGCACTTTGTAAATTGTAAAAGTGTTGAAGAAGGGCTGCTGTGCGACAATATTTATGATATCCTACTTGGGAAACAGAATGCTATTGCATATAAAAGACTTAATCAAAACACATACACACAAGTAAAGGTTGTGTACGCAACCGTAACTTTGTCATCTGCTTAACCCGGTATCCTCAATATTCTGTTGATATAGATGGGAATTCATTATTTATACAGCACCATGAGTCAGCATTGTGCTTTACACACAAATAAAAAGAAATAAGCTAATGGGCAGAGGAAACTAGAGAGAAGGATAGATGTTGATATACTGTGGTGAGATAAGAACCTGAAAACTGAAAAATAGCGTTGAAGTTTACAATAGCAATATCACACATATGCAACTTTAATGTTTGGTGTGGTGGTGGTGGTATTGATTCTTTTTCTTTTCAGGTTTCCAAGAACACTCAAACAATGATTTTAAAATACTGCATGTTTGTTGTCTTTTGTGATATCATGATGTTCAAAATGAATATTAAGGTGAATATAAATCAAAGAATGGAACAGAGAAAAGGGGAGAGGAAATCTAAATTATATTGCAATATCTCCTCCCCACAAAAACCCCAAAATATTGAAAATAATGTTAATTTCAGTGTGTCAGTTATATAAACATGGTTAATATAATTATAAATGATTAAATGTGCCTCGGCCCTAGGAGGAAAATCCACAACACACGGTGTACTGGCGAGATCAGTGACAAAAACATCCAGAAACAAGACATACAGTAACTCTGCATGTGACTTTGCAGTCAAGGCTTATGCATCTTGTGGAAATTGCTGGAATATGTGGCCAAGTTTTGCCCTCGCCTTGCCTTGCTTAAAACCATGCAGTAACTCTGAAGTCAAGATATGACCAGGTGTGAGCCAAGTACTTGAGGGAGCACAGTGTATGTGAGGCAGAGCTTGGCCTATGGTGTAGATTTAAAACTAATTTGTTCGTTTCAGATAATGGTTGACACACTGGCAAGGAGGTGAGAGCAGCTCTGCTGCTGGCATGTGAATGTGTCTGAGAAAAGATATGACTAAGACATAGTCTGAATTTATTTAGTGAGTATGAAATTCACCAGTGGTGTGGGGGTCAGTGTGAGGAATTCCATAGGAATTCCACTAATGTCTTTCATAGTGGCTGCATTGGGAGACATCAAGGGAGAGTAGCCAGTTAAGGGTGCCTGCACACCCTTTAAGTACCACGGAAAGGATCCCCTTGCTAGCTGTGAATACTGTAGGCAGCATGGAAGATCATAATGGTGCAGAGATGATGGGCCACAGGTTCAGTGATTACACACATCCAGTACAACACCCTGTGCAAGTGGTATAGATGGGCAGTGGCTACCATTTCAGCTCATAGGCTTGAATAGCCGCTCTAGGGAGGCTGCACAGCAGTCCTGGTCAAAGACTCTGAGTTGTAGGGCTGGATTTCACCTCTGCAACCCCTCCAGTATAGAGCCTCATTATCAGTATAGAGCCTCATTGTCTGAACTCAATGCAGGTGGAGTGGATTTCACCATAAATGTTAATAGAACATTTTTATTACTATTTTTAATGATATTCTCCTGGAAAATTTTGTCCTGTGAATTGTCAGACTTGTCAATGCAACATGAGTGTCCTAATTAGAATTTCAGCCAAAGTTTCTATTATATTTACCACTTTGTTGTCCTTTCTGGTTTCTGTTTCAGGATTCATACTTCATAAGAGTATGTATGTGTTTAGTTTTTACCATGAGTTTATTTGGAATCTGCAAAGAGATATTTCAGCTCTTTCAACAGGTATATGTATATAATTTTATCATACTCTATTTGTCTTAATAATTTTGTTTGATATTAAAAACACTGCTGGATTTTTCTTTTCTTATAAGTGAAATGCTAACTTAGGGTTATACTCAAGATACACTAAAACTTAAGAGGACAGAAAAATATTATCTAATTTATTATTTTTAATGGTTTCATACTTGTCAGTATGCTAATTTTTTCTCTCTTTCAAATCCTAGAAATTGAAGTACCTGTTGGATTACTCTAATCTATTAGACTGGATAATTTATACCTCAAGCATAATTTTTGTGTCTTCCTTATTTGTTAATATCCCAGCTCACCTGCAGTGGGAATGTGGAGCAATTTCTGTATATTTATCTTGGATGAACTTCTTGCTTTATCTTCAAAGGTAAAATTTAGGTCCTGATTCTCCAAACACTTAGAATACAAACATTTAATTCATTAGGAATAATTTCATGGGTAAAATTATAACACATGCATGGATTAGGCCTTTGCTCTGTTTCTGTTTTCCCTAAGGAATTTTGAATTGTGATTCATTGTTTTTCATAATGAAAACTTCAAAGCACATAACACCAATTGAAGAAATAATAGATAATGTGGCTAGCACTCTCCATGTCACTTTGTAAGAAAACAAAGGATCTTTAGGTTTTTTAGTGGCCTAAATACAAAATTGTTAAAATGTTATGTTGTATATCCTTTCAGCTTCAGAAAACAGGATTTTTTTTTTGCTATCATTTGAAAAATCTTAAAAAGAAAAAAGGTCTGAAGAGAAAGATTAGTTACGCCTAATAAAAGGCGTTATATCTTGTTTTGCATTATATCCAGAAGAAAGCAGCCTCCACTAGCCTAAGAAAGCCTGCCCTTTAGTTTTTACCTATGGAGACTGCCCCGCAACTGAGGAAAAGGTGGGTTTTTTTGTTTGTTTTTTACTCCAGAGCAGCTTTGTAGTATCATTTCATCGATTAAATGAAAAAACAAAAAATTTGCCACCCTCGTATTTGAACAAGGAGCTGGGATGGGTAAGATTTTTCCATGGCTGACTGATAGTCTATCAAGTACTAATATGGTCCTCATTACCATAGTCAGGGCCAACTCTACAGTTTTTGCCACCCCAAGCAGTGAAAAAAACTGCCCCGCGGTTGGCAAAAGGAAGAAGCTGCCACCGATTTGCCGCCGCGGCCGGCAAAGGGGAGAGGCTGCTGCCGAATTGCTGCCACTGCGGGTGGAACAGAGAGGCTGCCGCCGAATTGCTGCCATGGCCGAAGGAACTGCCACCCCTTTCTAACTGCCGCCCCAAGCACCTGCTTGGAACGCTGGTGCCTGGAGCTGGCCCTGACCATAGCGTCAGGATACCTCGTAATCGGTAGCATACTTACCCTCACAACATCCCTGTGAGCTATGGAAGTAGTTACATCTATTTAACTAATTGGGAACCCAAGACACGGAGCTATTAAGGGTATGTCTACTCTGCTTTATAAACCCAGGTCTGTGGGACATTGGCTTGTGGACTCAGTGTTTCCAAGCCTGTGTTTGAACAGTCACACTGCATTGTAAACCTGCGTTTACAATTGCTCAACCTGGGTCTCTCAGCTGTGCTAACATGGCCATACTGATCCGTGCAAATCTTCTGACTCAGGTCTACAGCTTGAGCTCTGTCCACACTGCAAAATGACAGGGCTTGGGGACCTGCGTCACAGGGGCACTTGTGCTCTGACCCATGCCCCCCCAGCAAGATCTCAGCGCCAGGCTCCTAGGTGCTTGCTGACCCAAGTCAGATTGATTTGTTGATGGATGGAAGGGGAGCTTGGGCTCAAACCTCAGTCAGAGCCTGGGTTTGATGTGCAGTGTATCCCCTAAGGGTACCTCTAGACTTTGAGCTGATGGTATACATTCGAGCTTGAGAAGATGTACCTGCGTTAGCATTGATCAAGTTAGCATGTTAAAAATACAATATAACTGCAGTGGTGGAAAGGAGTAGCAGCCCTAAGTACATAACCCATGTACTCAGGGCAGCTAGCCCTCCCATTGCTGCAGCTACACTCTATTTTTAGCATGCTAGCCCAATAAGAGCTAATGTAGGTACATTGCCTCCAACTGGAACTGATACCTTTAGTTTGAAGTGTAGACATACTCTAAGGGTCTACACTACAGCTGCAATTTTTTTTCACATTTATGTAGTTTAGTCCATCTCTTTGAGAGGCAGTAGCTAGGTAGACAGAAGAATTCTTCTGTCAACTTAACCGCAGCTACACAGGGATTAACTCTATCTAACTATCTTGCACAGCTTACAAATTTTTTCACAGCACTGAGCAACATGGTAAAGCAGGGACTTGAACCAGGGTCTCCTAAGTCTAAGGCTGATACCCTAACTGCTCGACCATCCTTCTTTGTCCTGGTGAAATGTTTCCTCTCCCCAAAGCACTTTTAGTTCTGTATGCCAGCAGAAACTTTTAGGTACCATTTACATCGATTTTCTAACCTAGTAGGCCTGACTCTTTTCTCAGTTACATCATTTTACCCTGGTATGACTCCTTTGCCTTCAATGGAGTTACTCCTGATATACACAACGTAAAACAGAAAAAGATTAGGTCCTCTATTCCTAAAACTGCTCCTCTGAACTAACGCATAATATATCATTAGAGAAACGCTAAAGTTGGGATTTTTCCATCTGCTATGGCCCTTTTATGCTGCTGCAGCGTGTCAAAGAGCTGTGAAAGCCCTAAATGTGGCTGGGGGAGGGAGTGGGAATTCACCCAGTACAAGCTTTCTATAAGGCATCTCTAGTGCCCTGTGAAAACCCCACTGTAATCCCTGGTGTTGGGGCAGCTTTGGGGGTGAGGCAGAGAGTGGGAGGGGAATATCACAGGCAGGAGGGGGCGGTGACTTGAGACATAGTGCTGCAGGGATTGTGGGTAGCACTTCTGTGCATAGGCCAGCTTGAAACAACTGTTACATAGGCAGCCCTCTGTAGCACAAAATCAGGAGGCTACAAAGGTGTCTTAAAGCCGTGGTAGCTTGCCCCTTGACGTCAACTGTGAGCTTTTTGCTGCAGCTTTTAGAGGTATAGCACATTTTATCCCTCGTTGCGAAAGAAGGAAGATCTTATAAATTGGACAGCTGGGTTATCTCATGGTACCAGCTCTCTTTGTTTCTAGTGGCTAAGTCACATTAAAAGACAGCTATAATAGATGGACTGGTTTTCTAATATTACTTTTACATGTAATCAGTTGCTGTACATGGTACAGGCATTCTTAGGCATTCTTAGATGGAAGAGGAGGTGGGATCATGAATGGGAGAGAAGCCCATGAGACAATCATGAGACAATCATCTTTCAATTAAAATGTGATGCACCATATTAAAAAATCTGAGAACCCCTCTTCTAAACTTGTAACAAACTGGACTTTTTCCACTTTTGTGTGCATGAAATTAGAAAAATGTACTGACCATTTAAAAATCTTTCCTAGAAGCAAAATGACAACCAGGCAGCTTGCATTAGGGTTGTGCTCTGCTTTACAGATATGGCAGGAAAAGTAACCTGTCATAGTATTTGATGGTGGTTAATTTTTACCTACAAACATTTTCTTAGATTTGAAAACTATGGAATCTACATTGTAATGTTCTGGGAAATTCTGAGGACTTTGATTCGGATTGCTGTTGTGTTCTTTTTCCTGATATTGGCCTTTGGACTCAGCTTCTTTGTCCTTCTGTGTTCACAGGTTAGATTAATGGCATAGTTATTTGTTGTCATTGTTAATAATCCTGTTTGTATGTTTCCTGTATTCAGATATTTGATAGATATAATTGATGAGGTACTTTAATAGTCTAAAATTAGGACAATTTATAATGTAGTGAAAAATAATTTCTATCTTTGAAAAAATGACATATCTATAATAATTCAGAAACCAATCCAAAAGGTGCTACTGTTGTTTTTCCCTATAAAAGAAAATATAGAAGGATAGATTGCCCCATAAGAACCCCAGAGTTGTTGGAGCTCTTCTTGAATAGATCTTCCCCAAGATTTAAAAAAAAATTGGACAAGAAGTTCTCTGGACCATTGGTGTTAATTTTTAATAAATGTTGGAATGCTGGGGAAGTTCCAGAGGACTGGAAGAGTACTAACAGGGTGCCAGTATTTAAAAAAGGAAAAAACCGAGATAACCTAGGTTACTGTATCTAGATAATTGTACCTTGACATTGATCTTAGGTAAAATAATGGAAAGGCTGACACTTGACTCAGTCAATTAAGAATTGAAGAATGGCAACATGATCAATACCAGTCAACAAGGTTGTATGGAAAATACTATAGGTCTTGTTAAATGAACTTGGAATCATTTTTGTATGAGATTATGTTTGGTTGATAAAGGGGTATGTGTTGATATAATATACTTAGACTTCTGTAAAGTATTTGACTTAGTGCCCTGTGCATCAGAGAAATTGTCAAATTCAACTGTCAGAAGCCCTTTTACAGTAGCGCAGATGGGAGCCCAATTTGTCCCTACATGAACATTGTAAATAAAAATAGAATAGGAGAGAATATCCTGATTCTGTGTCCCCTCATTTCTCTCCAGTCAGAAGTTAATCCACTCCAGAAGTGCATCACTCCAGTTTGAATCACTCGGTATGGTATTTAGGACAATAGTTTTTGCAAGGCTGAATAGTCAATGGGGTTGCACCAGTTTACACCAGCAGAAGATCTGGTCCACTCTATCTTTTATTTGTAAATTTTACAGATCTATGTGCAAGTTTTAAATACACCACAACCAATATTCATGAATTGAGAATCTGGAAGAAAAAAAAAAAAGAGGGGACATTACAGATTTTAAAAACGTACCTGTTTACATTGCCTGCCTTATTTCTTTTTTTCAGCAACATTACAAGACTCCGCTCCTTTCTGTAATGCAGACATTTGCTATGATGCTGGGAGATATTAATTATCATGAAGCTTTCCTTGATCCGCTGCTAAGTGATAATTTACCCTATCCATTCCTGAGTTATGCAGTTCTCATTGTCTTCACCTTGCTTATTCCAATTCTTCTTATGAACTTGCTGGTAAGTATTTCACATAGTAAAATATGGAGATTTGGGAACATAACTGTTTATACACATCATTATTGGATAGGATAATTTGTGTATATGCACGCTGATTTGCAGAAACCTTTGTTCATTAGTTAGCAACGTGACTTTTTTTTTTTTAAATAAGACATTGACGTGTTCCCTTTTGACTTTCTCTGGTTCTCTTTTCTCCATTCTTCCTTCATTTTACTACCTAAAACAAGTGTTTTTCTGCCATTGTTGCAGAACAAGTTTAAGTATTTATGTATTTAGAGCCAGATTGTGATGGCCCTTGTGCAACTGCAAAGTATAAGGTGGGCATGCAAGAATCCAGCCCCTTATGTTGCCCTCCCTCAATATTAGCCCCTATGCTCCATGGAGTCCAGAGACTACTGGTTCCTCCACCTCCCTTAGAAAGCAATGAACCTAAAAAGGGACAGGGAAGGAAGCAAGATCATGGCCCCACACCAGCTGACAGAGCAAGGGTGGCACATCATGGAGAGCAACCTTGTATCAGCCTAATGGCTGGAGCAGTTTGTGTCCCCTACCCATGTCCATGGAGAAGCCATAGCAGAGACTGTGCCTGTCTGAGGCATAATTTCTCCAGTGCTTCTCCTGAACTGATGTGGCTTAACGGTGCCGCCATCCAGGACATAAAAGCCAATATCTAGACCTAACTGTAGTAATTTACAGGTTGATGTTCTTAGAGCCATATTTAAACAAATTGCTTAAGCAAATCTCAGTGGGTTGTATTAAATAAATGAACCACTTATCCCCTTGGAAGTATTGTTGAACACTAAATGGTAGGACTGATGTAAATAAAAAGGATCAGCAAACTGGAACTGTAGCAAAGAGAGCGAGAGAGAGAAAATATTTTATGTATCATCTTTGCTTATGCCCTGTTAAACAACATGTTTGAGAAGAAATGATACAAAGATTTTTATTTTACAGGATGTTGGCCTGATCCTGCTTCAGTTGAAGTCAATGAAAGCAATAAAGGGCCTTAAAGAAGCTGTATTAGTTTTTGAACAGTTCTTAGAAGTAGTTAAAAAGAGCATCAGGTCTGCCAAATATAATTTGCTAAGAAAATGAAAATATAATTAAACAAACAGTTAACTTTCTTGATTATGGATTTTAGGCATGCACAAATCTTCTGTGTTTAGTGGGTAAAGTTCTGCTGATACAATATGATTTAGCAAAAGGCTTTTCAGATCATAATACCAGTGACGAATATAATTTAAACCACGCAATGTAAAAAATCAGGTAATTAAAAATACTTGTTTGATTCTATGTTGTTGTATTTTTAGATTGGTTTGGCTGTTGGAGACATTGCTGAGGTGCAAAAATATGCTGCACTGAAAAGGATTGCAATGCAGGTTCGTAGTGTATGTTAGGTTTTAGGGTGTAAGTAGAAGATATAATTGCTTAAACATCACCTTGAAAGAACTGGTTTATTTAGCATTAATATTATTGGTCTCTAGTGTCGTTTTTAATATAATTTTTATCACTATGGTAAACTTGTATTCAAATATCTCTGTAAGCTAGGTAGGTTGACAAGTGCATTCCATCCTAAATCCCAGCTTTTGGTCATTTGTATAACTATACAAAAATTCCTTATAGTATGAAATTTTTCATGCTTTTAGCTAAAAATAAATTGTTAAAGTAAGTTTGAACAGTCAGTTCAGCCAATTTTAGTTATGTGAGCATAAAAGCCAAAAACAGTATGTGTAATTTTGGGGATTTATTGCTTTCCCTTTGAAGGGGAGAATCTATTTAGCCTAAAAATGATCAAGATTCATGAAAATGTGAAGGATACCAGATCCACTGCAACATATTAGAGGCTCACTCAGTTGGGCAGAGGCTATGTATTGAAACGTGTTATATGGTAGCCAATGACAGTAATTAAGGAACTTAATTCAAAGGTATTTAGGTGCCTAAAGATGCAGCTGGTGGGGTATTCAAAAGTATATGAGCACCCAACTCATTTATGCACTTCTGGAAACCTGATTATGAACCTATCTGCATTTATGGTGCCCCAAATCCTTTAAAAATCTAGGCCTTGGGGCTTGCTTACTGGAGTAAGGCAGCTTAGGTGACATGACTTTGTAATGTTTTCACTTAAGAAATCTGCAGGTCTGCTGCTTGGAGTTCTATACACACATTTATTTAGAACTCAGCCCACCTACCTGTAGGTTGTATGACCACTAGACTTCCATGAGTGGAAACGTGAAGAATATGCAATTGTCAAATAAGAAATAAAGGTTACTTATCATTAATTATAGTTCTTAGAATGTATTGCTTCTGCATCCTCACACTACCTTGGAGTTCTACTTCTCTAGGGCTCCAAAGTTTGGTGGAAGGAACCGAGGTGATTGGGAGCGTACAGCTGTTTTGTAGTTCCAGCTTTGAACGTTCAGGAACTCAATGTCAAGAGGGGGTGCATATGTGGCCCTGGTTTGCACTGCTTTCTAGAACGTTCCCAGAGCTTCACAATGCTGCAGCATATATCCCAGAAGTGTGCAGAGGCAATACACTCAAAGAACTACACTTACTGGTGAGTAACCTTTCTCTTCTGATGCTCACAAAACTCACAATTAGCTGAACTGACTATGTTCAAACTTCTTTTAAAAATTTGCTTTTAGCTTACGGAATGAGAAATTTCATCTCAAAAGGAATTTCTTTTGCTAGAGATACAAATGACTGAAAGCAGGGGTTTGGGATGGAATACAGAGGCAATTCTTGAAGAAGAAATGCATGTTTTGCACTTATTTAATTATTGGTTGGTGTGACGGAGTGTGCGCCCCACACCAGCTCTGATAGGGATAATGAAGGTCTAAGAGGCCAATTAGTTCACTTTGCATCACCTGAAAAAAGGAGGGCCGAGGTTAATTGAGAGTGAAGCCCAGATGGGGAATGGCAGGGCCAGCACTATAAAACCACGAGGCTGAAAGCAGCAGAGGGCTGCAGGGAAAGGAGTCTGCAGTTGCTTCCTGGGAGGAAGTCGGCCTCCAGGAGCAAAGAGGAAGTCCAGTGGGAGAGCAAGCCCTGGGATCCTGTACTGGATTAAGGAGTCTGGTAAGAGGCCAGGAGGGGTGAAGTAGCCACAGGAGTTGAGTAGGCTCCAGTGGTAAACCCAGAACCAGGAAAGAGAAGATAAGGAGTAACCTGACTCCAGAGAGAGCGAGACCACAGATGAGAAACTGAAGGATGGGGCATCAGACTGGTTGAATGCTATTCCCCAGGCATGGTCACTAGGAGTCATCCAGGTGGCTATCAGAAAACTCAAATATCTGTGTTTTGAAACTTCAAATGACCTATGTGATCTTTTCCATGTTTGACAAATACATGAAATACCAATGCTATGAATAATGGAAATGAGCTGATCTAGTATTTCATGTTTAATGAAATAAGTATACATGTTCAGTATTTCCTTAACAGTTTCAATGGATGGAGGGTGTAGTAGAGTCCTCAAAGGGCCAGAACCCAGTTTGCAGTCTCTCACCTCCCAGCAGCAAGGACTTTCCATCCAGTTCTTAACTCTTGTATGTGGCTTATCCTTGCCTCAGCATTTTCAACATCCTTAGTCTCTCATTACTTGAGGGAGTGGGGGAATGAGATTTATGCCCCTCCTGCAACAAGAGCAGTTGGCAGGGAATCCTGGGCCCTACCACTCCACCAGGCTCAGACCCATGGCCCTATAAAATGTGGGACAATTTGGAGTGCCGTAGAGCTTGCCTCCCTAAGTCACTTCCTACCATCCATCTCCCCCAAAGTCTCCAAGTTAAATATAAGATAGCAAAAGAAAAGACAACTTCAGCCCCAGCTCAGCAGGTAGTCCTCTTCCTCACAGAAAGGCTTCTTTAGTGCCCTTGTTCAGGAGCCCTCAGGGTAGGTCTGTCTTCTCGCCAGCCTCTTCCCTTCTGAGCTGAGTGGCTCCCTTTTAAGCTTCCTCTCAAGCTGCAGCATGTGCTGCAGGCAGGCTACCTGGGTCCAGTATTGTCCATTAACACCTGTGGGCACAAGATGGAGTTTGTACACCCCATCACAGAGGGATTCATCACTCAGCAGCAGCAGTGTAAAAAGGCCAGTGGAGCGCTGAATCAAGCCAGCGGAGAATTCCTACTGGAACCGGTTTTACACAAGGCAGCTTAGGCTACCCTACAGCGGCCCTACCATAGACCCATGCCCCCTGCACGTCAGGGCATCATAATACCCACTCCGACTGCTGAATTGTCTCAGATCCTACCACAGAGACAAGAACCCAACCATCATCCTATTGCAGAATCTCTCCTAATTTCTCCTGTTATTACTAATCCTATTAATAGTCCTGCAAACCCAACCTCTTCAAGTGATGGAAATCCTCTCTGATCTAACCTTCTGACAACTGCACGATCCTCCCCAAATCCCACTGAAACCCTCAATACCAGTCTCTCTATCTCAGCTGCTTACATAGCCCTCATCAGCAGAGTATCTGAGAGCCTCATAATTATTGATGTATTTACTCTTACAATACTGCTGAAAAGCAAGGAATTACTAGTATTCCTATTCTGCTGATGGAGAGCGGAGGCACAGAGACAGTATGTGACTGGCCAAGGTCACACATTATCTCTATGGTAGAGCAGGACATTCAAGTCTCTGAAGTCTGCATCCAGAGCCTTAAGCACAAAGCCACCCATCCTGAGCTCTGAGACTGAGCTTTACAAACCATGCTGGACTCCAGATGTTTCCCAGCCCACCCAGCATCCACTAAACAAGTGTCTCCAGTGACTTTTTGTGTTCTTTCTCTATAAATATTTTACATTTGCATTATCTTGCTATGACTAACTCATGACTTCTCCTCTTTTTGGCCATAACAACCAGACTTACATATTATACATTGGATGAAGGTCTACATTTCAAAACAATGAAGCAAATGGGTTTTTTTAACCTATTACCAGAATGTAGGACATTGGTGAGATGAAGGGCATTTACATCATCCGAATCATGTATTTTGATCTAAAGAGAATTGTGTTATGCTATGTTAATTACTACTCTAAATGCAAAAATATGTTTAGGTCAATCTTCACACAAATTTAGAGAAGAAGCTGCCATATTGGTTCCTAAGTCGGGTGGACCAGGAATCAATCACTGTGTATCCTAATAGGCCAAGATACTGTGGATTTATGGTAAGTTGATGTATCCTAGAGTAAAATGCTGACAAACACTTGGGGCTCTGTTTTTCACGGACTGAAGTCAATAGGAATGTTGTCATTAATTTTTCTGTGTGCAGGAGTGGGACCAGAAGATACAATGTTGCCCTCATTAAAGTTAATGGCAAAATCTTCCATTGACATCACTGGGCACAGGATTAGGCCTCAAACTATCCACAACAAAAATAACATAACTTTGAAGAAACAAGTTGTAATTAAGCAACTATAGTTGGTCATGAGTTTTCAAGGAAGTATAACCATGTGAGAAGCTTGGCAGAGAAAGTCAAAGAAATATGAGATAAACTAATATAGTACAAACAAGGGTAATAGTTTAATGACCTGCAGCACAGAATATTTTTTTCCAGACTTTGAGGGAACATGTTATTTTGCTGACAAAGTGAATCTAGCTGTTTTCAGGCCAAATACATTTTCTAAACCAAAGTTATAAGGGTGCTAAAATATAGCTTTATGATAGAAGCTGCAACCTTCACTCTAGGGAGGAGAAATTGCTGCATTTATCTCCCTAGGGTTTTGTGCATCACTGTAATGTCTGAGTTGTAATGTCTAAACAATTTCTTGTTTAGAGCGTGTTCAATTATTGCTTTGGTTTTGAAGACTCTGTCACAGATGCTCAGAGTGCTGACACAACTTTAGAACTGGAAATTTTGAAGCAGAAATACAGGTATTTAATTTTTTTGTTTTATTTCTGCACTAATAAGCAGAATCAGCATTGCGAATATATTTTCAGTTAATGCCAGTGTCATAGCACTTAGTGTTGTACTCATAAAGTGAAATTAAATCTATCTAAGGTACTCAGATGGCCCTCATCACATAATATCTGAATATTTCACAATATTTAATGTATTAGATGCACAACAGCCTTGTGAGGTAGTGAAGTCTTATTGTCCTCATTTAACAGATGAAGAACTATGGCACAGAGACACTAAGGTCCAGATTTTTAAATATATTTAGGTGTTGCTGCATTCAGCGTTGTAACCCATAACTGATTTAGGAGCCTAAATCTTATTAAAAAAATTTGGGCCTAAATGACTTGCCAAAGGTCACACCGGACATCTGTGACAGAGCAGGGACTTGAACACAGGTCTTCCATGTTCTAGGCCAGTGATAGATCTCAGTGGTTCAGGAGCCAAATTAGCGATCAACATTGCCCAAAAGAGCCACAGAAGTGTGAATTCATTGTTTCATTTACCATATACTTGGTCAGTCATTTTGCTGTATGTATGTGTGTGTGTATATATATATAATTCTCACAGCAAAATGACTAACCAAGTATTCTACAATTGATTAATAACGTAGTAAAAGGATCCTGATCGGTTAATAATTAAATCTGAGTGTTTTAATATCATGTGCTGCAAAGAGCCACAGGCGACGCATTGAGGAGCCCCTTGCAATTCCCAAGCCTCAGTCTGAGTATCATTGTTCTACCACTGGACCACCACTGGAGTTTTCAAAACACTCATTCAATAACTCATGGGAGACAGTTTCTGGGGATGGTTTCCATTTCTGTAATTAATTTCTTTTGTAAAAGATAACAAAAAGATGTACATGTCAAATTGCATTCTATAGGACTAATACTAAATCCTCAGCAATGTCAGTAGTCCCTTTGGGCCAGATTTAGTTAGGCAGGTGCCAAAGCACTTTTGAAAATCCTCTAGACACCAGTCTGCCTCTTTAGGCACCTAAATACTTTTAAAAATCTGGCCCTTTTTACGTCAGTGGGACTTTACAAATGAGTAACTATTGTGGATAGAAAGGGTTTTGCAGGATCATGCCCTGCAAGTGATAATTCTACTTCATGCCCTGCTCTTATATTTAAAATGTATAGTTATATATCACTTTTCTTAAGGACCATGCAGCTCATTTTCCAACCCAATATTCCTGAAATGGGGGAAGCACCATGGCATGAGATATTAAATATACTCTAGGGAACTTTTTTTTTTCTTGGCAGAGGAGTGAACTTGATGATCTAATAGGTTTTTTGCATCTTTAATGTTCATGATTCTATGAAATCTGCTGTAAAACTAGATTTTAAAATTTTCTCTATGTATATACTTATTTTGTTTTAGGCTTAAGGATATGTCAACGCTCTTGGAAAAACAGCATGAGCTCATTAAACTGATCATACAAAAAATGGAGATAGTATCAGAGGCTGAGGATGAAGACAGTAATGATTTATTTCAGCATAAGTTTAGGAAACAGCAGTTAGAACGAATGAACAGTAAATGGGATACTGTGTTAAAAGCTGTAAAATCAAAATGTCCCTAGCTCTAGCACAGCTGAAAATGACAACTCTTTCTGAACATGACTGTCACATCATATATTATCTGTAAAATTGCTTTACTTTAGGGTCTCATCTCCTCTAATGCCCATGTGTAATGTTAGTGGTACTCACATCATGTACACAAGTATAGAACAGGTTCCTAATTAGGGTTTACAAGAAATACAGTAAACCTCTTAGCTCTGTATTTACTGACTTGTTCTGCTGTTATGAACATCTTTTTTTCATGGATTCAAAGTATATTAATTCCTATAATAACCTGACTTTTTGGGGAAAATGAGGAAGGGAATCACTTCATGTCAAAAATCATTTAATATAAAACAAGAAGCTGAGCCAGACTGATTTCATTGGGAGTTTTGACTGAGTAAGGACTGCAGGATCAGGCCCTGAAAGGTACAAAATAAACGTAAGATTGTGAAGCTGTTGTGCAACTGAAAGGCCAGATTCTGCCATCAGATAAGTACATCCTAAAATACAAATAGCAGAATGCAGAATTTAGTTCTGTCAGTCACTTTGAACTATTGTCCTTTATACGTAGTGTGTTTAAGTTTCAGTGTAGACAAACCTGGCATGGTGCTTTCCAGCGCAGGTGAACAGACACACGCTACTGCTGCTCCAGCTAGTGTGCTAGAAATAGCAGTGTGGCTGTGGCACCATGAGTGGTGGTTCAGGATAGCCAACCGAGTCCAAACCTGCCCAACCCACTGGGTACATATCCAAAGCCTCCCAGAGCTAGCATGTATGTATTTACCTGTGCTGGGAAGCATGGTCCCAGCTGCATTGTAGACATACCTTTACTCTGGGTTCTACCATAAGAACTCATCTTTTAGCTTAATCTGCATTTTGGGTCTTATTTATTTACAGAATGTAAAATGCATATGTGCAATAAAATAATATACATGTATGTATGCCATAAACATTAATTAAACTGCACTGTTGAAATGCTGCAATGTATTTTCTGTTTCAGAAATGGTAACAATAAACTGCTTATGTCTGTATTTGGTTGTCACCATTAGTGCTCTGCCTTTGTGTTCAGACATATTTTACTTTTAGCCTTTGCACATCATTTTACTCATTCTCTAAAGAATACCTTATTATTCAGGTAATGGTAAATTAAGTACTGGGAATGATGTCATACTATGTAGAACCTCACTAATCTACACAAAAGGCGAGGACCCTCAGGGCAAGTTAATGGCATTTGTGCTTTAAAACTGCCTAGAGTGAGGTAGCATAGATAACACCACACTATGATTTCAGTGAGGATATCACCTCACTCAACATCTCTAACCCAAAACTGGCTATAGTCCAGAGCTGGAGCTAGTTAGTATCTGCTCATCTTCATACTCCCTGACACTGCTGCTGAATGAGAACAGGGAAAGAAACAGGCTCTCTCTGTTCTCACAGCTATTCTGCTGGGACTACCAAAGGTGAAGTGCAGTCAGCTGCTGGATTGCTGATGATTCCTGGATTCCTATGGGAGAACAGGAAGGCTCAGGAAGGCCACTGTGCCTCTGCCCTTCAATGCAACTCTTACTGGCTCAGTAAGAGTTGCATTGAAGGGCAGAGGCACAGTGGCCTGAACTCTTGAGTTCTTGAGTTCTGTGGCCTGAATGCAGCCACAGGTGCAAGTAGACACAGCTTCTATTGATCGCTTCTTTTGAAGATGAAGGACATTTCCCAGCTTTGCCCCTCCCCTTTTCCTCCCGCTTTCAAGTTCAAGTGGTGACCATTCTCCTAAGAGCTGCTTCTGTAAAGATGTCCAGGAATCTCTTCTGAGATTGCTCATCAGGTGGATCTTCACTCCCAGAGTGACACCCCACAGACATACTGTGGCAGCCCTGGGTCAGATTTTGAAACTAGGGTAAAGTCAGGCACCTTAGTTCATATTTAGGCATCAAAATAAGTGGTCTGGCTTTCAAAGGTTCCAAGTGCATGCAGCTTCCACTGACTAAACAGAGCTATTACTTTAAAATAGAGCTAGTCCGAGCCAGGAGCCTGTAAGTCCTGGAAGCCCTGGGAGATCCAGCTCTAATCAAGTCTCTCCTCCCTGCTATGAAGCCAAGAAGTCCTCGGATGGGCATCCAGGGTCTGGGGCTCCAGGGAAGTCCTGACATATGGCCTGACTGAGTTGCTGAGCATCTGCAGTTCCTACTGTCAGTGAAATATGGGGGTGCTCGGTACCTCTGGAAATCAGGCCACTTTTTTAAAACTATGAAGTTAAGTATCTAACTTCAGCCCCACATGTATGAAAATGTTGGCCTAAGCCAGTGGTTTTCAACCTATGGCCTGCAGACCCCTCGGGGTCCACAGTCTGTCTAAGGGGCCCGCAAAAGGTGATCGTGAAAATAAAGTTTCAGATCCCAGAAAAGGCATTCCATTTTCTGATCCATCAAAAGTGTGCAAATACCCCCACCTACAGGTCAAAAGTCAGAAGTGGTGTCAGTACTATAGAAGCCCACAGTTTAATGCCCTTTCTCATGCTGTGTCAAGTGCCAGGCTGAGCACATGCTACCTTTATAGTTGAATTCTGTTCAGTCAGTTTTCAGTCTAAAACTTCTATGGTAGGGGTCCTCAGGCCACAGGTTGAATTTCCAAAGGGGTCCACACCTCCATTCAAAATATTTTAGGGGTCTGTAAATGAAAAAACACTACATCTATAAAAATCAGAGGACAGTCATTTGCTGTTTTTGGCAGTCTCTCAGATTAACACTAGATGGCAGTGAATGACAATATTTCCGAACGCAGTGTAGTTATAGTTGTTTTGATCGCAGGATATTAGAGAGACAAGGTGCATGAGGTAATATCTTTTATTGGACCAACTTCTGTTGGTGAGTGAGACAAGCTTTCGAGCCACATGAAGCTATGAAGAAGAGCTCTGCATGGCTCAAAAGCATGTCTCTCTCACCAATAGAAGTTGGTCCAACAAAAGATATTCCCTCACCCACCTTGTCTCTCTAATATTTCTTAAGTTTTGATCTTTAGAATATTCTTTTAAGGGAAGCAACACAGTTACTTCAGAACAGAAGCAATCACCATCTGGAGTTTTACAGCCTGATTCTGTAAACCTTTCGTGTGCAGAATTCAGAGGAGTTTGCACATGGGGCTTTCAGCCGGGGGCTCTTAAGGTTTTAACTTTTAATTTGAAATGTTTCATTTTCATTCTTTTATGTTCTTGCCTCTTGTACTCACTTAGCAGCTGTCATTATGGTTGAAAGTATCCATCCCTCCCATACACATATCCAAGGCTAACCCCAAAGCCACTCTGAGGATTGGCTGGCAGAGAGGACCATTTGACTGCTGTTGTTAGCAACTTCCCCGATCTCCAAGTGGTTTAATTTTATTTTATTTACTGTGACCTAGACATAGCAGGTTCACAGCCAGATGAAATTTATAGCCACAGCTCTTCCACAAATCAGGGTGACAACACAGCTTGGAAATCCAGGGCGGTCCCAAATCCCACCGTTCGCTCCAGAATCCCAAGCCAATGTGCATCAGGGTGCCAAGAAAAGTAGTAATTTGGGGAGGGGATAAACACTTTTATGACTTTAAAAACAGTTTGAGAAGGCAAACATGATATATAATGAATACAGTCATTTTACACATATACATGCTTACTTGTAAATCATTATTTAAATTGTTTCGTACTATTTTTGGAAGCCTGACTAGTGAAAATTGTCAAATGTATGTTGTTTACCTGGGCACCTTACACACAGATCTGTATTTAAACAAGTATTAAGATCCAGTGATGCCAATGGGCCAATAATCCTTGGAGGATGTTTTTTTGCTGGTGGCACCTACCAGGGCCTCATCATGTGGTGGCAAAAAAAAAAAAAAAAAAAAGCAATTTCAGTTCTAAGGAAAAAAGAGCCAATACTGAATGGAGGTGTCAGGAAAAGTTGTGTGGCCAGGGCATCTGGGGAGCCTGCTGATTCAGTAGTGCACCAGTCAACCTCCTGCCAGGGGAGCTCCTTTGGACCCCTGATAGGAGTAAGAGCTGGCCACATCTGGTAGAAAACCTGTGGAGGTCAATGGCAGAAACACTAATCGCCGTCCACCTGAGTTGTACGCAGTTCTGCTGGCAGAGACCGGTGTAATTCCTGGTGAATTTGGGAGATGGTAGGGCTGTGACACTCCCTTCCTCCACAGAGACTGGAGCCCTTATTTAGCAGTGGAATAGATTGAGACTATTTTAGGACCAGAGAGCCTAGTAAGCAAAGAATTTCCTGCTTCAGCTCACCTACTTGGTGATTCCATTATACAGTGCCATCTTACACTAATTACAAGCTGCACTGTGAGCAAACCACAGTGATTTTGCCTTCCTGTTTGAAAAGAAACATTCTGCATCATGCTCTCCCTAATCGCGTGTATAATGCCATTTATTTTAATACATCCTTCATATACAGCATCACAAAACACTTCCCAGCAACACAAAGAATGGAGAGGGAGAGCGCGTCTTACAGCACTGGGTCCAGTGCCCAGCAGAGTGCAGCAAGGGAAAAATAGATACACCAGGGAGAAGGGTCAGAGAAGAGGCAGCTGAATGGTATAAGCAGGTAAGGATTGAAGAACCTCTTCCTTCAGGCTACTTATCTTGAAAGGAGGATGGAAAGATGCATTCATGAAGAAATGCCAGTCATACCATACAGGGTTTTAACATGCAAATGAGAATCAGGGACCAAGTTCAAACTAATGGAGTGAGCTGTTAAGCGGGTAGCTGAATGTAGCCTCACAGAGGCATGGCAAAGCAAGTTCACAGAGAGTTTCCAAAAGCAGGAGAGTAATTTTGATCTGCTTTCTGAAATGGATAAGAAGCCAGTCATGGTGATGAAGGATGAGGGGAGAATCTTGACTTCTAAGTCAGAGAGTTGACTGGTTGCAGCATTTGGGATCCCCTGTAGTGTAGAGAATAGGGAATCAGGAAGTCCAAAAAAGAAGTTGTTATAGTAACTGAGTCAGGAAATGATTAAGGTGTGTACTAAGGAGTTCAGTAGAGGTAGATTCAAGACAAGGTTTCAGAGTAACAGCTGTGTTAGTCTATAGTCGCAAAAAGAAAAGGAGTACTTGTGGCCTTAGAGACTAACCAATTTATTTGAGCATAAGCTTTCGTGAGCTACAGCTCACTTGACAAGGGTGAATTCTGGTCATGTAAACAAGGGGGCACAGAGAAGATATGAGAAGGAGGTATTAGAGATAAGGAGATATGGGAAGTGAAATAGATTCATGGTCAAGTCTGATCCCAGGAGTTTGGGAAGCAAAGTTTTAAATCTGGGATAGGGAGCATGATTTGGGGAGATGAAATTGTATTGATGTACCCGAAAGGAGGATTGCATTCTCTAAAGCAGTCAGCAGTAGGAAGTTATGGTTTAGACAAGTGCTGAAACTCAAAGCAGGTAGGTATGTGGGCAGAAATGGGATGGAGAGTGAAGGAGGAGAGAGGGACAAAACAGCATTAAAGTTGTGCAGCATTGTCCATGCCATTCCAGAACAATGAATTCAGCAACACTCAAAATTCTGAAAACCAGGAAATACAGAGCAGAAGTACATGCCACCGTTGCAACATAACCTTAACTCTGCCCCTCAGATCTGGCAATAGCCACTGGGAATGGTTTAATAAGAGATGTGGGTGCCACAACACGTAGACGTGAGGAAATTCTAAGAGAATGTGCCATTATTTGTGCTGTGTTCCACAGATTTGAATTCCAGCATTTTATCAGCATGCATTCCAGCTGCATTCCCTGTGTTAGTTGTATTGAATGGTGGGGGATTAGTTGGCGCGGGGTGGCATAATTGTTCCTGTGGTATGAGGAGAGGTTCATTTGTACTTCAAAGGATCACTTAAGCCTCATTTTAATGCTGGGTTCTATAGACTAGTGGTTCTCAAAGCCAGTCCGCTGCTTGTTCAGGGAAAGTCCCTGGTGGGCCGGACCGGTTTGTTTACCTGCTGCGTCCACAGCTTCAGCTGATCGCGGCTCCCACTGGCTGCGGTTTGCTGCTCCAGGTCAATGGGGGCTGCGGGAAGGGCAGCCAGCACGTCCCTTGGCCCGCGCCGCTTCCCGCAGCCCCCATTGGTCTGGAGCGGCAAACCACGGCCAGTGGGAGCTGCGATTGGCCGAATCTGCGAACACGGCAGGAAAACAAACCGGTCCGGCCCGCCAGGGGTTTTCCCTGAATAAGCAGTGGACCGGCTTTAAGAACCACTGCTATAGACTGTGTCAGTAGTGGTGCACCAAGGTGGTCTTGTCCTATGGGTTGTGAGCAGTATTTGGACAGTCCGGGGCATTGTGAGTCGTGGAAATGTCTTGGAATCTTTAGGGCCAAGGTGAAAGGGTGTGTGATATCCGCTCAAGGCACCTAGAACTGTGAGCCATCCTCCAGTCATTTGTAAGAGAGGCTGATTTAAGTGATAGGCTACATACCATATTTAGTAGTTCTGCAATTTCATATTTGAGTTCCTTCGGAACTCTTGGGTGAATACCATCTGGTCCTGGGGATTTATTACTGTTTAATGTATTAGTTTGTTCCAAAACTTCTTCTATCGACATCTCACTCTGGGATAGTTTCTGAGATTTGTCAGCTGAAAAGAATGTCTCAGATGTGGGAATCTCCCTCATGATCCTCTGCAGTGAAGACTAATGTAAAGAATTCATGTAGCTTCTTTGAAACTGCCCCCCAACTTGATCTCTAAACTGTCTTCTCAACAGCTCATTAGCTTAATGGCTTTGTTTACCTTCTATATAAATGTCCTTTCATCGTCCTCTGACAGTAATCAGGCTGGTCAGACATGTAGATACACATTCTTTTGTCTAGGGCAGGCTGGGTGTATGCCCTGCCTCCTAAACCCATTTTAAGAACATATTTCCAGCACACATCTATAATTCTTTGTACTCAACTCGAACATATGTCACACAATGATTTTTGGGACCAGCATGTCACCAATTTACCTATGATACCTCACATGACACCTTCTTGATACATATTATGATGACAGCGTGTTGGGGGTAATGAGTGCATCAGGCCTGATATGCATTACAGTACAATGAGGGCCCTCTGCCAGGTGGCACTGAGGGGCACCCAGGTGACAGGGCGGTAACATTTAGCAAGTCTGGGTGGATTGTGCGGAATGGGCTCAATGTTTGAACATAAGTAGGTGTAAGTAGCTCCCATTTGCTACACCCAGGTTTTGCCTTAGCAAAGAGAATAAGTTAGACTGTGTCCAACAGTGCTCATGGGCTCCGTTCTCACAGCGTTCACTAGTAGCTGTGAGGATGGAGTGCTACTTTGTACATTATTAGTGTGTCAGGGCATCTCCCAAAAAGGGCAGAGTTAAGGTTACATTGCAGGGGTAATATGCACTTTAATTCTTTACTTCCTGGTTTTGAGAAGATTAAGTTTATGTTACCTTAACTCTTCATCTCATGGTTTTTAGAGGTTTGAGTGTAGCTAATTCAATGTTCTGAAAGGGCATGAGGTACTGCTGGGAAACTAACTGTGTTAATGAAGCTTTGGGGCATTTAATTTCTAGCTCTCCCCATCCACTGCTTCTGCCTCCTTGGCAATGATTTCCCTGGCTGCATGTTAGTCCCTTCACTTCCCCTTCATCTTCTCCTCACGTCCCCTCTATCTGCCTGTCCAACCTGGTTCTCCTTCTTCAGCCCCCTTCCCCATGGAGCAGCACAGGCCTCGGAGGTTGAAGAGCTGGGGAGAGGATGCAAGAGCGGCACAGGGGCTAGCATGGAAACAGTGGAGACATTTACTGAAGAGGGAGACAGACTTCGGGGGGGACATGGGTGTGCGGTGTCTGGGGGAAAGAGATTACCCACAACATACCCCACTGCATAATTCTGATGCTCGCGCTCTCTCTCTCTCTCTCTCTCTCACACACACACACACACAGTTCCTACTTGCCACTCCATGCTCCACACTCTTGCCAGCTTGGGGCAGAGGGAAAGTGGTGGACTGTGAGGAGTGCAAGTACCAGCTGGAGGCAGGAGACTGGAGATGCGGAGTCCCTGCCCCAATCTGGGCCTAGTATATGGGAAGGGGCTCTGCACATCCATCTGTAGCACTGGAGGCTCAGAGACATCTGAAATAGCCCATTCATCTCAGTGAGAGGTTGTCAGCTGAATGAAGCCTGAAACAATAGCTCTGACAAGTGTCAACTGCTCCATTCATTTTAGTGGGTACCTCCTCCCCCTCTCATGGTGTCAGGGCTTGTGGGTCTGTGCCATGTATCAAGTATGGCTGATCTCTGCTTCTTACCCCAACCTCAGCACTATGTTCCTGGTGCATGCTCCAAGCATGCCTGTTCTCAGCTCCCAACTGAGATTTCAATGCTGTGTACTGTGCCATGCAGCAAACATGCCCATTTCTTGCTTCTCACCCTGGTCTCTGCATTATAGCTCTGTGCCATGAACCAAGCAAGCCTGTTCTCAACTCCCCACCTCCTCTCAGCACTGTGTGCCTGTGCTGTCCACTGAACAAGACTTTTCCAGTTCCCCATCACTATGGGGGCATGTTTTGGACAAAAATGGGGAGGATCTGGGGAGATCTGAAGTCCCCCCTGACATCTCCCATTCAATAGCTCTAACCCACCTCCTTTCCTTTCCACACTCCCCTGCACTTCTCTGACTTTCCCCTTCCTCCTAGAAGGAACTACATCAGGGGGAAGGGTGAGTCTTGAGCCCCTTTTCATTGTTGGACGCTATGTAGGGAAGACGAGGGGCTCTGATACCCCCCAGATCTTGGCTCACACTGTGGAATAGGGAGAGGGTCTTATTGACCCTCTGACCTCCACCCCTCACAAGGCAGAGCCTTCCAGATCCTGGCTCACATGGGAGGGCAGAGAGCAGGGATCAGAGCCTTGAAGCTGGAAAGCGAGCAAACAATGAGCAATTGGATGATGAGCAGCAAGAGAAAATGGATGAAGGAGAGGAGGCCAAGAAAACCCTTGAAGCATTGTAAACTGGAAAGCAGGAAGAAATGGTGTGATGACTCGATAAGCAATTTCAAATGAGTGGTTAGAAAGGAAAGGATTCAAAGTTGGAGAAGAAACTACTTCATATTCAACCAGGATAGAATAAATAATAAATATAATAATAATTAATTAATAAAGCAGCACTGGCCCTGTATGTTGTCCTAGAAGCAAGATATCATAGACTTTAAGGGAAGAAGGGACTATCATGATAATCTAGTCTGACCTCCTGCACATTGCAGGCCACAGAACGTCACCCACCCACTCCTGTAATAGGCCCATAACCTCTGACTGAGTTACTAAAGTCCTCAAATTATGATTTAAAAACTTCACATTACAAAGAATCCACCATTTACTCTAGTTCAAGCCAGCCAATGATCCATGCCCCATGCTGCAGAAGAAGACAACCCCCTCCCACAACTATATATATTTACAGCTATATGATTAGATATATTAATAATACCTTGGACAAATGCTTGGACGCAGTGAGATCTAATCAGTTTAAAATCTCCATATTTGCTATAGTAACCCAGTTTCATCCACAGATCCAGATGATCACATGAGAGTAATATTTCAGCGATGGAAAAGGGATACATACAGGGAGGGGACAGGGACATATAAAAGGATAAAAACGTATTATGTTTGAGAAAGCTGCCTCTTCAGTTCACCTCCTTCTGACCTATTTCACTACCAGTTTAAATATGTAACACACACCAGAAGATTAACAAATAACTGACCAAAGTACTTACTTGGAAGCTTCCTCTTCTAAAAAAATAGTTTAATGAGAAAGCTATTCCATATTTGTATAAAGCACTACGTAAGATGGATCTGGCAAGGAAAAATAAGATGAAGACACAATGGACTGATTATCTGGCAGTAGAATGGAATAATTCCACCAGAGAAAACTTTTGTCATAGTCAAAAACATTATTGCTAATCCTCCACATGGGCTCATATCTTATTCTTCACAACTCTTACGTTGTCATTATATGTGTAAGGTTCATGAGGGCATCTTATTGCACATGATCTGAGTTTGCTTGCTTAATTTTGTTTTTGGCAAGCATCTCTCTACTTGTCTAGTATGAATATGAGAAATCCTGGTCCCTTTAAACTCAATTGCAACACTTCCATTGACTTGAATAGAGCCAGGATTTCACCCCATGATTCCAGGTTTTCTATTCTAATTTTTCACTTGTTTCATGATATTACAATGAACACAATACAAACATTTCACCATACTTTTTGTTCCATGGTTAACACAACCATGAACATGTGAAAACAATCTTGTTATTTTATGGAGTTCTTTATTAATATGGTCAAGTAGCTAATAGCACTTTGCACTGCTATCTTCATTCTTTCATCAGAGACAAATGAACTGTAGCTTGTCTTTAAAGGTTCTCTGTTACCCTGTAGTATTATTGAATAAATATTTTGGAGGAGGAATAAAGGTCACAGTGAAATGATGTCAGATAAAAGGAGTCAAAAGAATCATGATCAGAAGCATAGGTGATTAAGCAAGCAGGGAGAAGCAAGGCTGGTACTGGGGAAGGACTGAAAGCCGGCGTGAAAGTAGTCAAGGAGTTTGTGCTGCAGCAAACTAGCGATAGTGGTCAGAGAGGCAAGGGAAAGCACTTTCTCCAGAACTTTGTTATAAAAAGGGAAAATGACCATGTTGATAGTTACACAGTGAAAAGAAATCAAGCAAGGAATTTTTCCAAAGATGGGGGTGTCAGCAAGAGACCAGGAAAAGTCTATTTGGGATGAGGAAAGTGTTATAAGGATAAAGAAGGGGAAGGCAAGAGATGACAACTGAGGGTGAAAATGCATGATCCAGGAAGCAGGTTTTTGAATCAGATAGGCCCCAGTTCAGCAAAGCACTTAAGCACATGCTTAACTCTAATCTGAACTGGAACCATAGAGAATGGGAGAGCGGATAGAATGGAAGAGGGGACGAAATACAGGTAGATCAGAGGAGAATGCAGGTACCTGGCTTTGGGGCTGCCAAGGAGCTATGTGTCTCTGTGTTCTTCAAAAAGAAACAAAGGGCAGACTTCTCATAATGTTCATTGAAGAAAGATAAAAGGAGGGAGGTGCTGAGGGAGTTAAGAATGGAGTCAACAGTCCAGAACAAGCGCTGTGAGTCACCCGTTAGCTCTGTTTGTTCTCCAGCAGAGTCATAAAAGCATCATCCAGTTTTCTGAATAAATTCAATAATATACAAATTAGTCCTAAGCAACTCATAAACCATGTATTAATGACTCCATATATAAACAATGAAATTCTAACTGTGGCACTGAGCATTTTCTGTTTTAAAAGACTGCTTTTTAATTCTTTATCTGCAAATCTATTTTACATCAGCGACAGGACAATGGCCTCTTGGTAAAGCCAAACTGATTGGTAATGGGCTGAATCTTGGATTACTACACTGAGTAACAATACATGTGTAATCATGGGAAAATCTTCCCTCCCATATTTCCTGCATAGTCATAAATATATACGTTAATCTGACCAGTCAGGGAGAGAGATGAGAGACCGAAGAAAATAAAAATAAAACATCATTTAAGTGTTTATCAATCCTTGGCTGTTTGTTTTTGTTTTCTAATATATCTGACTAGCTAAGGTCATGGAAGGCAAAATACTTTGGTAAAAGCGAAGTAGCATTTTGTAATCTTATATTCAGCAAAAATAAATTTTCTGTTCCATCCCATATACCTGCCATGTCTTAATGTTGCGTATATTTGAATGATGCATCATCAGAATCTCTCTCTTTTAGGGTACGTCTACACTTTGAGCTGGGGTGTTTGATTCCAAGCTGGAGGGGACATACCTGCACTAGCGCTCATTGACATAGCGCTGTTTTCAATGTACTATCTGTCCCAAGTATGTGCCTAGCATCTTTATTGTGTGTATCCTCACAACACCCCGGAGAGGTAGGGCAGAGCTATTATCCTCATTTTATGTATGGGGAGCTGAAAGAAACGGAGGCTAATTGACTTGCCCAAGGTCACACAGGAAGTCTGTGGTGGAGCAGGGAATTCCAGGTCTCTGAAGTCCTAAGATCATGCCCTGACCACAGGACTATCCATCCTCTCCCACAGAGTGATCCTACCAGAAAGCTGTAAACAAGGTGAACATCTTCATAGCAATAGCACAGATTGGATCAATACTGAGGTGAAATTCTGGCCCCAATAAAGTTAGTGGTAAAACTTATTTTGACTTCCATGGGGCCAAGATTTCCCCCTAGAATAATGTATGTATTGCCAGACTGTTACCTGTGACAGAGCAATTAGTTTGCTAGATGCTAATTCTTCTAAGCTCTTTGCTACTACCTTATTTCAGTTGTTATCTTTCCAGCCTGAGACATTCTTTGCAAACCCTGAGAGATTCATGTAACCTCTGGCATATTAAACCAATTTTCAGATTCAGAAATGTATTCAGCATCAATGTTGCTGAACTCATGCCTAGTTGAATCATCATTGACATCCTGCCCTATGTTACACGACTCCTCATTACCGAAATTTCCATCTAGAATAGTAGCAAACCATTTGCCCTACCAAAGCATGAGAGAATACAGTATCTCACATTCCTAGGGTGTTTGCTACAGTAGCAGCTGGTGCCAAGGGCTTCTTCACCATCACAGTAATTGTTTCTTGTTTTCTAACAGTAAGATCACTAGATTTTGTTTTCCCAAAATACCCATGTCCCTGCAGCACGTGCCGCTTCCCGCAGCTCCCATTGGCCGGGAACGGCGAACCACACCCATTGGGACCTGCGGGCTGCCGTGCCTGCAGACAGTCAATGTAAACAAACTGTCTAGCAGCCTGCCAGTGGATTACCCTGATGGGCCGTGTGCAGCCTGCAGGCCACAGGTTGCCCACCACTGCTCTAGAGAGACAATACCCATGGTGACCCAGGGAGTCCCTCAATGCCAACTGACAGAGGGCACACCATATCATAACTCACATCTGGCCTGACACACTCATTGCCCAAATACACTGTTGTCATAATTTGTATCTAAAAGTTGTCATGAGAGTATTGTATGTGAACTGGTAACACGCTGGCCTTGGCGGTGTGTAAAGCATTATATATGCTTGAAAATATGTTGTTAAAAGGTGTTTCGCAAGTCATTTATAATCCCAGTCTGTCCTAGACAAAGGCATGTTGTTTCATCTGTTTTCCTGCATCTCCAATGTAAATTGAGGCAGGTAATTCCTTGAAGGACAATGAAAAGTACATCTACATAGAAGGCAAACAAAGCCATCAAGTTAAATGAGGAGGGTTTAGGGGTGGGGAGACTGCTTAGTGATCACCATGAGTATGGATCCTGCACCCCCAAGACAACTTCCTGGTTCTAAACAGAGACAATAGACTTTGGGAAGTATAAGCAGAGGTAGAAAACCATTTTGGCATCCATTACTGAGGGGACAATAGGGTACAGCACCCTCTGAGCCTTTGAAAACTGGATCCTATTACCCTGGAATGCAAGAGTTGCTGGAGACGTTAGGTAAGTGAGAAACCTGCATAGACAAAGAATGTGACTTGCTGAAATTAAGTTCTAGTCACTGGAAAGTATGCGTTGTTTTGTTTTACTTGTAACCATACATGAGTCTTCTATTCTTATTTGTTATCACTTAAATCTCTGGTCTTTGTTAATAAACTTATTCTTGTTTATTAGAAAATTATCTCAGTGCTATGTAATAAAGTAAAGTGTGTGTCTTTGGTTAAACCACTCGGAAGGCGTATGCTCTGTCTCTCTGGAGGCAGCCAACTGAATAACTTCTGTGAGGGGCCAGTGACAGGAACAGGACACTGCAGCGGAGACGGTTTGGGTGAGACTCGGGACTGGAGGGGTTGTTAGCGTCACCCTGCAAGGAGTAAGCCTGTTGGTGGAAGCCAGGGTGAGGCCATTGTGCTGTGAGCAGGCAGCTGGCGTCAGGGCTGTACACAGCACAGAAGGACTGAAGGTTAAAGGGCAGGCAATGACAGAGCCCCTCAGCAGTCTGGGTGAACCCCACAGCCTCACGCCCTCAAAAGCGGCCGTGGCACAAATGAGTGCTCTTGCTCATCGAGCATCTTTGTTACAGTAGCAGTAACTACGGCACTCAGCACAGCGCTCGCTGCCAGGAAGCGTACAGCTGGGGAGCACAGCCAGTGCTTGGGTGCAGCCCTAGGAGCTGTGTTACTCGCCTCGGGGAGGTTGACTCAACCGAGCAATAAGTGGGAGGACAAAACAACAGGTGCTGTAACACGTGTTGTTTGTCTTAAAGAGGGTCAAAGAAAGACAACCCCCCAAAACAGTGTTGAGCCACGGGTGTGCCCTTATTAAACAAGCAAATATTTAGCTTGCTGGAGAGGTCACCTTGACCAACTGTTTTTGCTTTTGCTAAATAACAGCATACTCTGTGTCTGTGGTATGCCTTAGGTATAAGCGCACAGCAAAATATCAGGACTACTGCAGTACTGCTGTCTAATCCTCACCATGGGAATGTTTTTAAGGGCATCCAGTGTCCCAGCAGCACCATAACAGAACGGTGCAGTCACTGGCGAGAAATGCACAACAGGGGGCACTGCTACTGGAATGCATGTGGTCTTCCACAAACTGAAGCCAGACGACCCTTCCAAAGGCTTTCCGAGTCACAGACACTTGTGGATGCCCGTGCTATAATTTCTCATGTTGGCATTTTATAGCTACTCACATCACAGTTCAGCACCACCAGGAATGGAAGGGCAGTAAAAGTACTGGCAAAGTAGCTATCTATTATAGTGCTCTCCCACACAGGTCATTATTAATTAAGCTAATTTCAACTACATAGCAGTTACCGCTTCCTGCAACAGAACACAGTAACACAAGGGCCAGATCCACAACTTACTCAAGTCAATGGAAAGACTCCCCTTGACTTCGGATCAGATCCCTGATGTGGCTGGAGTAGGCAGCAACGGGGCAGCCAGTGACATGTCAGGAGTAGGCTAGAGGAGGGGTATGTGGGATGCTGCAGATATTGAGGGAAGCAGCTGGTTCCTTTCTATTTGGGGGATGGCTCCAGGTGCAAGCTAAGGCAATCCTGAGGAATTTGTGCCCTCTGTTACAATGGCCCCTATGGACATGCACAGTGACACACAATTGCCAGGGTGAAGATCCATCCTGGCCATGCCTCTTTCTCCTCACCACCTACCCATTCCCCGACCTGCTCCCACCCATCACAGAACACAAAGTGGCTACAGCACAGGGGTGAATTCCCCAAGTGAGAGTTGAGTCAGGCCCATTGTGAGGAAGAGCAGGGAGAACTTTGCAAAAGGAGAAAGGGAGAAAATAGCTTTACTGAAACCCTCCTGACTCCAGCAGAGCTACTCCTGAATAAGCTGCTCCTGTTGTGAGTTTGTTCAGAATCAGGTCCAATGACTCCAGCTTTTATGGGCTCAAAATCTCATGAGACAGCAGCTCTCATCTCATTTCAAGCCCAGGAAGAAGGATGGAGCATCATTTGAACCCAGGAGGTAACTTACATTTTGAACCAGGAACTAGGTTTCAAGCAGGAGCAAACAAGCATTCTGCCCAGGCAAGGTAGAGCACAAGCCCTGAAAACTCAAGTCTGTAAGCCCATCTGTGAACTCAGATGGTTATTCTCACACCCCTAAGTATCTTGATGCAAACAAAGGGCTAAAGCTTCTCTGAACAAGCTAGAGAAGATACATCAATCTCCTCATTAACTGATCAACCTGGCAAGTGCCATGGGCTAGCTGAAGCTTGTTAGAAAGAATATGATCCCTAAATATTGACACCTGGGAGAGAGGTGGGGTTGGACTCTATATATATTCAAAGGGAGCAGCTTTTTCTTCTTCGCTTTTCTTTTATTAGTAGAGAATGCTGAATGGAAGCTAGATGTCTAGAATAGCAGGGTTAAGTAACTAGTTATTTGGCTGATTATGCATATTCTATTGCTTTATGACTCACAAGATACACTGGTATGGGTACATTGACCACTATCTTATTAGGGCCAAAATCTACTACTTTTACTCATGCTGAGTACCACCTTAACTCTCAAGTAGCATTGCTAATTTTAGATTCTGGGCCTTGGTTAGTGCATACTGCTTTATGGATTTAATTTGCAATTTTATTACCTAGGTAATTTGTTTATTAGATGAGGAGGTTTACTGCACAAAATCTAGGATATTCATAGAACCTAACTCTGTGCTGTAATAAATGGAGATACCTAAAGTTACCTGAAATATTGTTACTTGATAGTAGCTCAAGAGCTATCCAATCTAAGGAAAAGCAAACCCACAAAGGAAATTCCTTAATGGCTGATTTGCTTCCTTAGGAGAAATGATTTTCATAAGTATTTTTCTGAAAACCTTCTTTCAAAATATGAACATGCATCATTTACAACAATTCCACTAAACATAATACAAATAGGTGCAGGTGACAGAGTGCTAGCTGTAGAAGATTACAGGCCTAATTGGAATCAATTAACCTGCTCTGGTGGGGACTGTTGACACTTTGGAGCAATGATTGGGCTAATGAGGTAACTAGCTCCCTAGGGAAGATATAGAATTGGTAGGAAGAGGAAGTAAGGGGGGAGGCCTGGGAGAGTGAGCTGGTTGTGGTAGAGAAAGCTGGGTGAAAGGCTCCCCCTGTTACATGTCTGTGCTATATTCTGCAGTGCTTGGAATGTAATGATTAAAGCTACAATTGGAGAAAAGAAATAGAGTGTGTGACTGATGTGAATAAGAGACCATGCAAACTGGCTAGGCCATGCAGCACCCTTGGTAGCTGAGGAAGTACCTTGGGACAGCACATAACAAATAATATGACAACACAAATGACCCTAGAATGCTCTTCTTCGTATTCACGCTCCCAAAAGAGACTTTAAGTTAGACATCTATAAAATTAGCATCCTTCCTCTTTTCAATGAAGGAACTAAACTCCTCACTACTGTGTATTACGTAGCCACTTTGCATTATAGTAATTATCCGGTTAGCAGCTTGCAGAAAATTTTAGATAGAAACATGAAGTGGAGCTGTAAAAACATTTCCCAGGAAAAAAAGTGCTTTCCACTCATCTTTCATCCAAGCATCTTAAAAAGTGCTTTCCAAATACTACTGAATAACTGTACACCTCAGAGCTCCACGTGGAGGTATCTGACTTTACTCTCATTTTACAGATAGGGAAGCAGAGTAAGTTAAGAAGGCTGAAATCAAGCTGAAACCCTTGACGTTTATAAAAACAATGTTTTCATTGACCTGGTCTGGATTATTTTTTGTTGTCGTTGCATTTTTAGTTTGCAAAGATTTTTACAATTTTGACTTTTTGTCCTGGGATAGGACAGGAAAGACTATTGAAATCTCAAAAATTCTTGAAGGAGGGGAAAACCATTCCCCACCCAGTTCTAATTGCATGTGTACCATGACACCCCTGGGCAGCTAGTTGGCAGAGGGAATCAAACCCAGAACCTCTGGATTTAAAGAATGAGCCTCCACTGTCTGAACTAAAAGACCCAGCTCTGTTAGCTGAGGCTGTAGTAGGTTCCTCAACCTCTGTGTGTGGCTCAGCCACTACTAAAGGGGGACAGAGTGCTATGCTGAGTGGGTGTGGCTTACACATGTCTTGTCCAAGGTCACCCAAGTCAGGGACATTGCTGGGACCAAAACCCAGATCAATGCTCTGTAGTTCTGTACTTTCGCCAATATTCAATGTTCCTCCTTGGGAGAGCAAAAGTTTTGGGAGGGTGTTATAGAAATCAGAGATAAGAAAAATGTTTCTGTTCTTATTGGTAGTTCTCCACCCAAAGGGTTTAGAATCTTAATTTTTGTATCAGATACATCATTTGCTGACCTTCAGGTTATGCTGTAAAACTTCTTTCTGGGAATGTGGACAGAACGCATTGCACTGGATAGTGGAGGAATCCTAATTTGGTGGGTGTGGGACGATTTTATGTTCATGATAACGTTCCATTTTTCTTTTGATTACTTTTTTGTACATGCTCCCAGAGCTTCGGATGGGGCCATTTAAAAATAAATAATAATAAATAACAAACTGTGTACAACTGTTCTTTGGGGCTGACTAACCCATTCTCTTGTGCATTCATTGCAATAAATAAAACATGCCGAATTGTTCATTATTCAAGAATTGTTTTTGTAAAGAAGACAGTGGATTTGAGATGGAATGTTCTTGCCTTTTGTCAGCTTTATGTCGTGACCTAAACATTAGTTTTAGATTTAGGGGAAAATGCCATTATCTGCGAATCCTTCATTAGGACTTGATCAACTTCCCTCCCTTTCACATGTTTCTCTAGCTTCTTTGTGTCTTCATCAGCAGTGCTCTGAGTGATGCTTATTAGCAGCTGCAAGTCTGCCAGCACCCTTAACAATGTCAGACATTAGATATCTCACTGGTGCAAGATTACTGTCCCACTTCACCTTAATGTCTCCCTTCCTTCCAGCCTCCCTTAGGGGAGGCAATCATCCTGAGGTGTGACACCCTACCGCTTACCCCTTCCTGCCTTAGTTAGAAAGCCCAGAGATCTATTGAAACCCTGTTATAAATCATAGTTATTAGCCAACTGACTCATCTTACAGCACTGAGAAAGAATCTGTGATCTTCTGAGTGCTCCACATCTCACTCAGAAAGCACTAGGGTGTTGATGAATCTTTATGGAATCCTTATCTTGTATTTCTAACAGCAAAACTCAAACTATGTTTTACTCCTTCTGTTTATATATCTAATCAAAGTAGGTCAGGAAATGTGGAAGACAGCACCAGGGCTGCTTGGGAAACATAATATTTGTCAGAGAGCATTAACTCAGCCTCTCTCTTTCAAGGAATGATAGATGAAGTGTGCCTGAAACTCTGTTTAGATTATGTGAAGTAATGCACTGGTGGTTACATTCATCCTAGGCAAATCATTTTCACTCCCTTGAGCTGCCCTACAAAGTTTTCCAATAACACTTTAGGCAGCCTAACAAAAAATGTAGTCTTCACAGCTCTCTCATATGGGAGTTCTTTTCAGAGCACATTCACAGAGAGAGAGATTGGGACGGTTCTGTATATAAAATAGAGGTGGACCTAAGTCACAAAGTTTGGAATTGGATCAGGATATAAGTTTGGAAGGGGTTAGGTTCCAAGGTTTTGTTTAAGTCCATATCTAGTATATAGCATTTAAGCTAGTGAGAATCTTATTGGTCCAATATCAAAGAAATTAGGATAACACTTTATTAAAGAGGGGACTAGGTTAACCTTTGCTGGTGTGCCAGGAAGGGCTTCTTTGCCAGGGAATACCCCAGGGAAAGGAAAGGGAGCCAGTGATTCAACTGCCACCCTCCCTCTGGGGGATGCATCAAGGGAGGAGCATGTTAATATCAGGTGAGAACTCCAGAAGAGCCCTGCTGTTGCAGGCTTCAATGTGGATGTGATTAATTGGTGCATCCCCCTGGCCACTCACTTTTGGAGATATGCTGGTTGGCTACAAGTCTCCCAGTAGAAGGGAGGTTGTGAGTGTCTTGGGACACCTCATACCCCATCCAAGCATACTTACTATTGCAGGGAGACCTGTGCAAGGCTATGCACCAGACCTACAGACCCTCAGTGAATCAAGCCCAACATGTGGTCTTCAGGGAGAGAGAGATCTATTTTGTTCTGCGTTATGAAGTATAAATGCGAACATCTAATCTGATTGGGCTTGATTCAGCCTAGATCTAATTCTACTGAAATTAAGGATGTTCTATCCGAGATGAATCTGGTCTAGTGTATTTAATAATTATACATGCATATGCTGCATACACATCCGTGATCGATATCAATTCCAGGCCAATTGTTAATTTATGTTTGCTTGAGTTTTACAATCTGCAGGAGAGGCTATAGTTAGATTAAGTACCCTACTTTGCTGCTGGCCCACATGTTTTAAAGAGCTTTGCCTTTATCTTTTTTAAAAGAAGTCTTTGTTGACATCAGCTCATGCTTTTTCAGCAACTTTTTAACCTAATGTGGCTGCAGCAATTAGGAATGCTGGGGATTAAGGGAAAAGTCCCATTTAAAACTTTTCATAAAATGCTTCGAACAAAAAGGGGGAACCACTTAGTCAGTTGCTTCCGTGCATGGCTTTTTCTATGGTATGAAATATGACTTCAAAGAAAACCCCTCTGTTTCCATTTCAAGGTCTTTTTGTAAGGAAAGAAAGATAGGCAACCTGTAGTGGAATGCTACCTTTCGAAGATTTATTGGGAGCTGTGAAGGGCTCACTAAACTAGGAAGGTAACTTTTGTATCCTACTGCACTCAAGACTGATTTAATTTCATGTCATTTCTGGAACTGCAACCACAATATGAGCTGTGAGTTTATAAATTGCTCCTCAGAGTGGCTGACCTTGGTGGGGAGAGGAGACTAGAAGGAGTTAGAAGATAAAGATATCTTGCACTGTTGATCAGATATATTTCATTGGGTTGGGGCCTCTCATTTGTTCCTAATTTCACCTCTAATACCCTCTCTTTTACAGTATGTCAGTCCTATAAAATGATTCTCTCTGTGAACATCGAAGGCAGAGAGATGGCCCGGTGTGTATTGTCTATTATGTTGTTTCTGAAATTTGGATCATATTGTGATGTGTTTGAGTTAAAATGGAAGACAAACTGACTAGGACCTACTCTAAAAAAGTGGACTTTTTACTGGAAAAAAAATATTTAAAAATATTATTGTATTGGTACACATAACGATTACAGAAAAATTATTTTCTGTTTTGATGATAATATATGCTTTTAAAAAATGAACTGGAAGGAAAGAACAAAGGAAATGTAAATGGAAGGCAAACTTAGTCTGAATACCATGAAAAATATCCTAACAGATTTATTAGATGGGAAAATTGTCTTAAGGGAAATGACAGAAGTCCATCACCTGAGTCATTTAAAAGTAGATTGGACAAAAATCTTGGGAATTTATTGTCGAGAACAATCCTGTTTTGGTTAGAATTATAGATTAGATGAGCTAATGGTACTGAAGAATTTGTCAGCGTTCAGTTCCAGATCTAATTTCTATGACTCTCTACTACTGCAATGTACTCATTGTATTAAATCCCAATAGAAACCAAACTTCTTTTCTGAACAAAACTTGATAAAACAATTTGTACTTCCTATTCTTTGGCTATTAGGTCATTCATAAATGTAAGATATACAATACAGAGCGATCACCTTTTTAAAAGGCTTTTTATTCAGTTACCTGAGATTACTATAAATATTACTTCAGACACGTATTCCCTGTGGTAGTTATTCTTTATACTGACTACAGGGAAGTTTAGGCAATATCATGAATACCAAAATGATATTGTTTAATTACAAAGGCAACTCTGGAAAGGGTCTCAGGGGAAACATTGTATCAGATTCTTCATATGGTAGAGATATAATGTATGCCAGTGGCTATCAGATTGTGGCCCATGGTCTGCGGCATACTGGCTGGTCACATGCTGCTGGTTCCTGTCCTTGTTTTCAGCTGATATTTGCATTTAAAGACAGCTAAAATATATCCCTAATATCAATCTTTCATGTAAGCAAATGCTGTAGCTGCCACTGAAACATTATATGATCAAAAATGGAAAGGGATGTGATCCATGAGACAATATTAAGATGTGGTCCACACCAGGGAAAAAATGGAGAAGCCTTGTTACATGTCACATCAACACAGTAATATAGTATTATAGCATACATAGTATACTATAGTTACATTTATAAAGGCATAGTATTTAGAGAGTATACATATTATATCATAGTTATTATACAGGTATAGTATATAAATAGTATGTATGATTATTGTAGATAAAGTTGGTAAAGTGATACAAAGACTTCTGTCTTTAGGACACACCAGTTATATTTGTCCAGTTCAGCTGTGGCCCCAGACAGTATCAGGCTCTCCAGGCATTCTCTGCAGGGCCAGAGTGGAGGGGAACAATATGTATCCCCCCACACACCTTCAGCTTTCTCAGTCACCTCTCCCAGTGCAAACCCCAGACCTGCAGAGCGGCCTCCATGGGGATGGGACAGTGCCATAAAGCAGTGAGATCTGCAGAGGGAATGTCCCTGCTATGCACGGATCTTGTTGAGGGAACAATTCAAATCAAGATCAGAAGTTGCACAGTGAATCGAAGTCTTACTCAGATCCGGGGGATGGGGAAGGAAGCTCAGCCAGACATTTCAAAGACTTGCCCCACAGCATTTTCTCTCATATACAGATGTTGGAGAGAGAGATTTTATGAGGCTCCATTACATTCATTGTATTGCATAACTTTCCCAGAACTTTCTTGGCAATTCTGTTCTTAACAATGCCCAATTGATTTGAGGATTTTAGATGTGGAATGACTCTTTTGAAATACAAACACATGATTTTTGCTGCAATAGTAGCTTTTATTTTAACAGCAAGTAAAATTGTCACATCTACAATAAAGCTTTTAAATCTGAGATTATGCAGCTCCATGACTCTCCTCTCTTAGAGATGGATTTTTCACAGGACCAGGTGTTAAGAACGTAACTGTAGACCTTAAGCAATATCAAGGAGGCAGGTCATCTCTAATTAGCTAGCTACCTTGTTTTAGCTAGCGAATTCCAGCTCTGCCATTCGTTCTTTTTATCTGATTTACTGAAGGTCTCATTGTTCAGTATATTAACTACAATTATTTCACCGGATGGAAATTCTTCTTCTCACCTATGAGAAACAATGGAGAATAAAAATAACACATTTTTAAAAGAGTTTTTACAGGATCCTCAAGCTTTGTACATTCCTTACTGTGTTACCCTGGGGACATGTCATCCTCAGCTTCATTTCCCCACTCTTCTTTCTGGTTTGCTTTTGACTACCATTTGTTATCTGAGATTGTATGCACGTCAGGGCAAGGATAGAATCTATTAGTCATTTTTATGAGGTGCTTAGCTCATTGTTGGGAATTATTAGTTGTAGTAATGTGTTACGGTAACTGTCACACCAATTCCTGTATTCCACAATCCACAGTCTAGATTTCAAAACATTGCGAAGTCCACTACAGACCTTATTCATGCAAGTTGAATCTAACTGTGCAGCAAAACTCCCACTGAGGCCAGAATTTCATTTTATACGGTGAAACATTCTATGAAAAGCTCTAAAATAGAGGGAGAGGAGAAATGAAGTGACTTTGGCCCGATAGCTGCAGTTCTTTCCTTATGCAGGCAAATGTTGTTAAACCAGAGTCAACCCTGGTGTAAGTGAGAACAAGGGGTGCCCCCAGAAATTTTTCACATGGTATGAACAACTGAACCACTCTCACTTTAACTTAGCATAGTGTCTACGCATACACTTAGTGGCAAAAGAGGCAGATTAAAAAATTAAAACGTTGATGATTATATTAATACAACTTCTAATTTAATGTCAGCCATCAGGCAAATGTATTATACATTTTTATCTTGGATATTTATAAAATTAAAATACCAATGAAACTTTTAAATGTGCACTTACTTCAATCCTGGGACTGTAGTGGTGGCTCATTTCTTCTGGGGCTGGCCCTGGCTCCCCACTCTGGGCGCTGCGACCTGCCACGTAAGTTTGCAGCACCGCTCAGGTTTGGCCCGGCAGCCCCCACCTGAGTGGTGATGCAACCCTGCCTTCCAGGTCACAATACCACTTGGTTTGGGCCCCTCTCAAACGGGGGCACAAGGCAAACTATCCCTTCTCCACCCCTGGTGGCCCTGTCTCCCAACAGTATGCATTGTGCATAGCAGGTGCACGGATGTGGGCCCCAGTGAACTGCACTGAAGTCACTGAAGTTCCATCTGCTCTGTTTGGCCTTGTCTATCCATACAGGCAGATTTTCAAAGGCACAAATGTCACTTAGGAGCCCAACTCCCACTGAAAGCCAGTGGGGAGTTGTGATCCTAACTGCTAATTGTGCCTTTGAACATCTCCCTCATAGTGAGTAATCTACTTTGTAGGAGGAAAAAGTAAAGGCAGACTAAATGATATCAAAACTGAAACAAAACAAGTGGCATTGATGGAATGTGTAATGAAGTGGCATGACAGAGACTTTATTGCTGTCTGTCTGGGAACTCAGTCTTAGCCCCATCCTTATTTTATGGAATGTGTTTTTAAAAAGGGCTTTAGACTGATCTGAAGTTATGGTAAGACATTTTGATTTGAATAATGGTTCTGTCTAATGTCTTGGTTACTGCAAACTCTTTCCATTAAAATCTCACCCATTCAATTATTAATTTATAACAGTTGAACTGATTTTCATTTTCTCTCCAGCTTTGCTTTAAGTTGATATTGTCACTGACTACAAAGCAAGTGAAAATGGTCTTTTAAAATATATGTAGCTAACAGAAAAGCTTAATTGAAAAAAAGATGAAGGCAAGACCCTTAAAAACATGTGCCATCAGGAATGTATTTACCATAACTATCATCCTGAGCACTGTAAAACTGAAGTACACAAGAATTCATTGTAGCCTGCAATCAAGATGTCTGAACTGTAACTCCCTCCCCTTTCCTCCAGCTATAAATTTTGAGTTTATACTGTAGGCTTTGACCATCTTTACTTCTAATTCATGAAACCTGCATTATTAACATCTATATAGCTACACAATGCCTCTCCTAGTAAAGCACAGGAAACTCTATCCAGACAACATTAAAGTTCTAAAGTAAGCCTACAAAAGCTAGGAAATGTCAAAGTCTGAAACACCATGCTTAAATCTGTGTATTGCGCCTATGAGTTGCAATACAACTAAAAGGGTATTTGTAGGGAGCCAGGGTGGCTCCCCTCCGAACCAGAGGGTAAAGAGCCACCCTCTCAGCCTGAGTGGGCGGGGCCAGACCAAGCTTACGCCAATCCCTGGAAGGGGAGGGGCAGGACAGGAAGTACAAAGGGCAGGGCCCTTTGCCCAGTGGGGAGAGCACCAAGGAGGGAGACAGACACAGGCTGCTGGCTGCTCCCTCGCGGTCCTGTTGCCGACCCAGGGGAGGCCCTGGGCCAGGAGGAACCTGACAGGGAGGAAGGCCTGTGACGACCAGGACTGCTAGCCGCTGAGGACCTGGAGGGGCCCGGCTGTAGCCCAGGCCAGCGTGAGTCTGAGACAGAGAGGGAGCTGGAGCTGCCAGCAGCGGAATACCTGGATGAGCTGGAGGGACCGGAGAGACCCGCTTGAGAGACCGGATGGGAGGTAGCCCAGGGACAGAACTGCACCGTGGGGTGGGTGTGTTTGGTCAGCGGGCGCGGGTGGCCCCCCACTGACCGAGTGGCGGGACCTTAAGCTTCTGCCACTGTCAGGGCCCTGGGCTGGAACGCAGTGGAGTTGGGTGGGCCGGCGTTCCCCTACCCCGGCCAACCTGCCGGCGCTCCCCCTGCCCAAGGGGCGCACTGCAGACTCCGGCCGGCGCTCCCCCTGCCCGAGGGGCGCGCTGCAGACTCCGGCCGGCACACCTTTCACGCTAATTCCCCAGTGCCCGAAAGGTGTGACTAAGGCCTGCCAGTGGGACCATAGCTCTCCATCGCCCCCTCGGGGCTCGGAGGACCGATTGAAACCTGTCACAAGTGGTGGAGAATGCGGGCAGGCGATCCCTATCCCTGCAGAAAGGGGTTAGCGCGAGGGGACCTGTGAACCTCCCCTACTGGAAAGATGGAGATGGAAAGGCTTATCAAGTTCCTGGCTGAGAGCCAGCAACAGCAGCAGCACCAACTCGTACAGCAGCTGGGGGCCCACCAGCAGCAGTTGCTTCAAACCCTGGGGGCCCAGCACCATGAACAACAAACCCAATGCTTCCAGCAGCTTGCAACTCTGTGGCCGGGCCACGATGGGGCTCAAATGGAGAGGGCAGCCTCCCCGACCCCTCCCACCCCACCAATCCGTCTGGCCAAGATGGGGCCGGAGGATGACCCGGAGGCCTATCTGGTGACCTTTGAGCAGGTTGCCTCAGTGGCCGGTTGGGCACCTGACCAATGGGCGACCCTCGTCACCCCATATCTGACGGGGCTGGCCCAGAAGGCTTACCGGGGGCTCCCAGATGATGAGGACTGCATTTATGCTTGAGTGAAAACGGCTATCTTGGATGCCTTCGACATTACCCGGAGACTTTTCGGCGACAGTTTCGGGAAAAGGTCTACCCACTGGGCACCAGACCCCGGCCCGTGGCCCAGGAACTGAAGGGCACAGGTACCCGATGGCTCCAACCCGAGCATTGAACCGCAGCTGAGGTGACTGAACAGGTCATTCTCGAACAATTCGTGCACATCCTCCCGCCCCAGGGGAGGGCTTGGGTGTTGCAGCACCGGCCACAAAGCCTGAGCACGGCCGTCACATTTATGGAGGACTTTCTTGAGGCAGAGGCCCCAATAGGACCGGCCGCCCACCCCCCAAACCGTGGACCCAATGCACTGAAACTTGAAAGGAGGGGGCCCGCTTCCCAAAGCAATGCACCCCACCATACCCGATGACCAGATGGCGGCAGGACCGAGTTTTCCCGACGCCCTGAGCCCACACCACTCTCTGGCCCTGGACGCTTAACCCGACCACCGGGCCCCAGCCAACTCTGCAGCCTCACTGGTGCCCCCACGCGGCTGGCATGCCCAGAGGTAGGACCTTGTTTCTGATGTGGCGAGTACGGTCATCTGCAACGGGGCTGTCCTGCGATGGACTGCAACTTTGGCCTGGTGCGCACTGGGGAGCGACGGGCCCGTCCGCCCTCCGTGGCCAAACTGACAGCTCCCATGGAAGTCACCGGGGTCCCCGTGGTAGGTTTAGTTGATTCGGGCTGTGGGCAGACCCTTGTCCACCAGGCGCTCTCCTCGGACACCAAGCAGACCATTGGGGAAGTACGGATTCAGTGCATCCACGGAGACATAAAATCGTACCCCACGGTTCGGGTCCCCATCACTGTGAATGGAGCAACTCAGTTAATGAATGTGGTGGTGGCATCATCCCTCGCCTATCCAGTGATCCTGGGCCATGACTGGCCAGACTTCGTCAAGGTGCTCCAATCCCTACCCACCAAAGAGGCGTTCGAGGGAGCCCTGCCTGAGACGAAGACAGGACCTGACTCGAGCTCCGACCCTGGAGCTGACCCAGGTCTCACCCCCGGGCAGGATGGCCTGGAAATGGCTGGTCCTCCTCCTAACCTGGTGGACTTTAGCTGGGATCAAAGGGAGGACCCTACGCTCTGGTTTGCCTATGAGCAGCTAGCCCAGGTGGATGGTGAGGTCGTGGAGACACGGCACACCACCCAATGGCCCAGGTTTGAACTCAACCACGAGCGGCTCTACCGCCTGGACCGAGACCCCCAGACCCAAGAGGCCCGGACCCAACTCGGGGTCCCCCGCATTCATCGTTGGGCAGTCCTGAAGCTGGCACATGACATTCCGGCTGCCGGCCATTTAGGGCAGGAAAAAACTGTGGCCAGGGTCCTGGTCAGGTTCTTCTGGCCCGGCGTCCACCGTGAGGTGAAGGATTACTGTGCGTTGTGCCCGGATTGCCAACATGTAGCCCCGGCAGAGGTACGGAAGGCCCCCCTGGTCCCGTTACCAGTCATAGGTGTACCATTTGAGCGGGTAGCAATGGACCTGGTCGGGCCTTTTCCAAAAAGTAAGGCGGGCCATCAATACATCCTTGTCCTGATGGACTATGTCACCGCTTCCCCGAGGCCGTCCCCTTAAGAAGTATCACCGCCCGCACTATCGCTGCGGAGCTCATGAAGATCTTCGCAAGGGTGGGCCTCCCACGGGAGATACTCACTGATCAAGGGACCAACTTCACGTCTAAGCTGTTCCGTCAGGTATGTGCCCTATTGGGGATTAAGAAATTGCAGACCTCAGTCTACCATCCCCAGACTGATGGATTGGTCGAACGGTTTAACCAGACCCTGAAGGGAATGTTGAGGCTTTTCCGCACCCAGGACCTCCACCAATGGGACCAGCTGCTCCCTCCTTTACTACTGGCAATTTGAGAAGTCCCACAGGCATTCACGAAGTTCTCCCCGTTTGAGCTCCTCTATGGGTGGCGACCCCGCGGGGTGTTGGACGTCTTGAGGGAGACTTGGGAACACAACCCGTCCGCAACACAGGGTCTCTTGCAATACGTCTTACAACTGCAGGAGCGGCTGGCGCGAGGGAGAACTTAAACACAGCCCAAAGAACCCAGGAGCAGCACTACAATTGGGGCACCCAGGCTCGATCATTTGGGCCAGGGGACTGAGTACTCCTCCTGCTCCCCTCGGAGGAATCAAAGCTTTTTGCCCGCTGGCAGGGTCCGTATGAGGTCCTCCGCCAGGTAGGGCCTGTCACCTATGAGATTCGGCAACCTGGTCGCCGTAAGGAAAAACAGATTTATCATGTAAACCTCTTAAAACCCTGGCAGGACCAGGAAGGGCTCCTAGTTGCCCCATATCCCCCCGAACCGGACCTGGGGCCCCAACCGCCCGAGGAGTCGGATAATGGTGACTAGCTAGCAGAGACATTCACAGTCGAGCAGCAAGAACAGGCACTCTGCTTAGTAAGGGCATTCCCCAAGACATTCACCATGAAACCCGGGCGGACTACGCTCACCTACCATGTGATCCAGACGGAACCCGGGGTGGTGGTCCGAGAGACAACCCGGCCATTGCCTAGGCGAATGCGGGAGGCCGTGGAGGAGGAAGTCCAGGCAATGTTGGATCTGGGTGTTATTGAGCGCTCCCAGAGTGAGTGGCGGAGCCCCGTCGTCCTCGTACCAAAACCAGATGGGAGCCAGCGGTTTTGCATTGACTTCCGGAGGGTAAACGCCATTTCAAAATTTGACGCCTATCCAATACCCCGCGTTGATGAGCTCCTCTACCGCCTCGGGGAGGCCTGTTATATCACCACTTTAGATCTCACCAAAGGGTACTGGCAGATCCCCTTGGATCCCAGGTCCAAGGAGAAGACTGTGTTTGCCACCCCTTCAGGGTTATTCCATTTCACCCGGATGCCTTTCAGCCTACATGGGGCCCCGGCAACCTTCCAGCGTTTGATGGACCGGGTGTTGCAACCACACACGAAGTACGCTGCGGCCTACCTGGACGATGTGGTCATCTATGGCAATAACTGGGAGGAACATCTTAACCAAGTAGCGGTGGTCCTCCGGGACCTCCGCGCAGCCGGGCTTATGGCCAATCCAAAAAAATACCGAATCGGGCGGGAGGAAACCACTTACCTGGGGTACACCTTGGGCCAGGGACAGGTCCGCCCCCTCATCGGGAAAGTCCAAGCACTCCAGGAATGTCCGGTGCTGACCACGAAGAGGCAGGTGCGTCAGTTCTTGGGCTTAGCTGGTTATTACCGGCGGTTTGTACCCCACTTCGCAAGCATTACGGCCCTGCTAACAGAGCTCTTGACCAAGGACAGTCCCCGCCTGGTGCATTGGTCCAACGAGTGCGAGACGGCCTTTCGAACTATCAAAGAATGTCTGTCTCTGTAGCAGTCCAATACTCTTCAGCCCTGACTTTCATCGTGACTTTATCGTTCAGACTGATGCCTCAGGCGTAGGGCTTGGGGCGGTCCTCTCACAGGAGGTGGACGGGGAGGAACACCCGATTTTTTACCTCAGTCGGAAGCTGTTCTCCAGAGAACAGAACTACTCCGTCGTGGAGAAAGAGGCCCTAGCAGTTAAGTGGGCAGTCGATGCTCTCTGCTACTACATCCTCGAGCCCCCTTTATACTGGTTACGGACCACGCACCCCTGAAGTGGCTTAATAAGATGAAGGACAATAATGCCAGGCTGATGCGGTGGTATCTCGCTCTGCAGCCCTATGCCTTCATGATTCACCATCGGGCGGGACGAGACAACGCCAATGCGGATTTCCTATCCCGCCTTGGAGAGGGTGAGGACGCCAGCTCGGGAGCTGGATTTGAGGGATGGGGTATTTAGGGAGCCAGGGTGGCTCCCCTCCGAACCAGAGGGTAAACAGCCACCCTCTCAGCCTGAGTGGGTGGGGCCAGACCAAGCTTACGCCAATCCCCGGAAGGGGAGGGGCAGGACAGGAAGTACAAAGGGTGGGACCCTTTGCCCAGTGGGGAGAGCACCAGGGAGGGAGACAGACACAGGCTGCTGGCTGCTCCCTCGCGGTCCTGTTGCCGACCCAGGGGAGGCCCTGGGCCAGGAGGAACCTGACAGGGAGGAAGGCCTGTGACGACCAGGACTGCTAGCCGCTGAGTACCCGGAGGACCTGGAGGGGCCCGGCTGTAGCCCAGGCCAGCGTGAGTCTGAGACAGAGAGGGAGCTGGAGCTGCCAGCAGCGGAATACCTGGATGAGCTGGAGGGACCGGAGAGACCCGCTTGAGAGACCGGGTGGGACATAGCCCAGGGACAGAACTGCACCGTGGGGTGGGTGTGTTTGGTCAGCGGGCGCGGGTGGCCCCCCACTGACCGAGTGGCGGGACCTTAAGCTCCTGCCACTGTCAGGGCCCTGGGCTGGAACGCAGTGGAGTTGGGTGGGCCGGCGTTCCCCTACCCCGGCCAACCTGCCGGCGCTCCCCTGCCTGAGGGGCGCGCTGTAGACGCCTGCCGGCGCTTCCCTGCCTGAGGGGTGCACTGCAGACTCCGGCCAGCACACCTTTCCTGCTAATTCCCCAGTGCCCGAAAGGTGTGACTAAGGCCTGCCAGTGGGACCATAGCTCTCCATCGCCCCCTCGGGGCTCGGAGGACCGATTGAAACCTGTCACAGTATTCTAGAGTCATTCTGCGTGTGCCCTATGATCCCTGCTTTCAGGAGCCCCAGCAATGAATGAGCACAATGAATTGAAGATGGAATTTCATCCTTTGTGTTTACTTACAAGGCCCCCCATCACAGTAGTATGTGAGCATCTCCCACACATTTACTCTCATTACAGCCCTCTGAGCCCGGTAGGATTATCCCCATTTTACATATGGGGAACTGAGGCACAGGGAGATTAAGCAATTTGCCCAAGGTAACCCAGTTACAGCTTTCCCCTTTTTAAGACCCCCCCTTACATTACCAGAGCTGTTTAAAGGGGCCCTGTATAAATTAGAATCAGGCCCAAAATATGTTTAGATATTTTAAAGAATATTCATAGTTGATCTGATTAATCATTCACTGAAGTATGTATTGAAACAGTATTTGGGCTATGCAGTATAATACTAAACATTTTATTTTAAAACACCAGGCACACAATGCAACCAATTTGTGGACTGTGGGGAGCCACAACTTGTAATTTCTAGTTGGTTGGCTTCTCATCATAGTTGGCAATGGGAATATTTCATGAAAATCATACATCAATTTTGCATTGAGAAAAAATGGAACTGATATTTGTATTCATTCAACTATAATACTTTCCTGTGTGTGATGGTTGTAACCCGTATGCTTGATACTGCACCATTTTGTTTTTAAGTGCAGAAAAGGGGGGAGCAGCAGTGGTGAATAAAGATGGATAGTTGAAATCATCTGTGCTTCTGCACATGTGCAGAGAACAGGGGTAGGGAAGAGCCCAGAAACATCCAGAAGACAAGTGTAGTAGTTACTGAGCATGCTCAGTAGGGGTCGTGAAGCCATATAGAAAGTCTTCATTATGGGCAGGCTGTTCTGCATATCCTATACTCAGCCTGAGAGCTGAGTGAATCAGAGCTCAAGGGGAATGTTATAAATATAGTCGCTACTGAAAGCCTTAAGGGAACTTGGCTGATGAAGATGACACAAGGCCAGGAGCTGTGTTGGCTCTTAGGGCTGGGTATCAGCATCTGTAATAGCTTTGCTATAGACAAGATCTTACTAAAACTATCTGATGCACAAGCTGAAGAGAGGCCATCATCTGTTAGTGGAAGACTGAGAGCTGCCAGCTAGAAGGATGCACTGACCAGACCTCTGTTTTGCTGACAAGTATTTGAGTCTGGTCTGAGAGACTTTTGCACTCGCCTCTAGTCCCAGAGTCGAGATGACACACACTGCATGTTAGGGCCACATGATAAATGGAGAAAATCGTCCTGAAAGAATATCGGGAAAAATGGGCTGAGTTCCTCCCCTGCACTCTGGTCTCTTTACACCAAGTAAAAGAGCTAGAGTGGTGTAAAGGGGCCCTAAAAGTCATGTATATCCTCAGGGGAGGATACTCCGGTGAAAGCACTGTGGAAGAGTCATAAGGCTTCCTCCAGAGGAGCCCCTAACAACTTGTAATGTAGGGGGTAGGAATGGAGGCAGGAGGGGTGTGTTGGATGGGGTCAAAGCAGGGCCAGCCCACAACATTTTGGCACCTGAGGCGGGGAGCTCAAATGATGCCCCCATACCCCCTCGCTTGGGCCAAAACTTTGAAACTCTGGGTCCTAGTTGCACCCCCCCACAGTCTGGTACCTGAGGCAGCCGCCTCAGTTCGCCTCATGGTAAGACCAGCCCTGGCTGCCGGCGTTCTACTCCTTTCCCCACTGCGGTTCTCGCAGGACTCTCCCGGGAACTGCAGCAGGGAAAGGGGCAGTATGTGGGGCCACTGGGCAGCTGTACCACCCCCAGCCCTACCCCCAGCTCAGTCCTCTGGTGGGGCTGCTGTGCAGATGGAGGAGACCCTGCATGGAAGGGCTGGGGGCGGTACAGCTGCTCCTCCTGTTTCTTTCTGGTACACCGTACCAGCTATAAATATCTTGCTGATACAGTGTACCGGAGTGTACCGCCCTACTTGCACTGCTGCTCTTTGTTCCCCTTTTTAAAGATAAATACTATCCTCTCCTGTCTGCTGGGACCTCACCCGTCCTCAACAAGTTCTTGAAGATAATTCCTAATGGTTCCAAGACTGCATCAACTAATTCTTTAAGTATTTTAGGATGAATTTCATCAGGCCCTGCTGACTTTAATACATCAAACTTACCTAAATATTATTTAACCCGTTCTTTCCCTATTTTGACTTGTGTTCCTTCCCCCTTGTTGTTAATATTAATTTGGTTAAGTATCTAATCACCACTAACCCATTTTGTGAAGACTAAAACAGAAGAGGCATTAAATACCCCAGGCTTCTTGAAGCTATCAGGTATTAGCTCTCCTTCCCCACTAAGTAGAGGTGCTACACTTTCCTTTGACTTTCTCATGCTCCTAATATATTTACAGAATCTCTTCTTATTGCTTTTATGTCCCTTGCTAGGTATAACTCATTTTGTGCCTTAGCCTTTCTGATTTTGTCCCTACATAGTTGTGCTATTCTTTTGTACTTCTCCTGAGCAATTCATCACATTTCCACTTTTTCTGGATTCCTTTTTGATTTTCAGATAATTAAAGAGCTCCTGGTGGAGCCATGTTGTCCTCTTACTATTCTTCCTATCTTTCCTTCTCACTGGGATAGTTTGCAGTTGTGCCTTTAATAATGTCTCCTTGAGAAACTGCCAGCTCTCCTGAAGTCCTTTATTTCTTAGATTTTCTTCCCATGGGACCTTACCTATCAGTTCTCTCAGATTATTAAAGTCTGTTTTTTTGAAGTCCTTTGTTCTTGTTTTGCTGCTCTCACAACTTCCTTTCCTTAGAATCATAAAATCTATCATTTCATGATCCTTTTCACCAGGGCTGGCTCCAGGCACTAGTTTTCCAAGCAGGTGCTTGGGGCAGCATTTAGAATGGGGCAGCAGTCTGTGTCCACGGCGGCAATTTGGCAGCAGCTCTACTGCTCTTCCCGCCGTGGCGGCTTTCGGCTCTTGTGGCAGCGGCAATTCAGCGGCAGCTGCTTGGGGTGGCAAAATTGGTAGAGCCGCCCCTGCTTTTCACCCAAATTGTGTTCCACTTTCAGATCTGTAACCAATTCCACCCTGTTAGTCAGAATCAAGTCTCAAATGGCCGGCCCCTTGTTACTTCCTTCACTTTCTAAAACAAGTTGTCCCCAGTACATTCCAAGAACTTATCGGAAATGCTGTGTTTTGTCATACTACTTTTCTAACAGATGTCTTTATATTTAAAGTCCTCCATTACTACCAAGTCTTGTGTTTTTCAATATTTCCGTTATCTGTTCTAGAAATGCTTCATCCACCTCTTCTTCCTGATTTGCTTGTCTATAGTAGAGCTGTCCCATGATGTCACCACTATTTTCTCCCTTTTATCTTTATTCAGAAACTTTCATCTGCTCTGCCTCATGCCTTGTTCTGGACCTCAGAACAAGTGTATATATTCTTGATGTATAATGCAACACTTTCTCCCTTTTCCCCTGCCTATCCATCCTGAACAAACTATACCCCACTATACCAATATTTCAGTCATGAGATTTATCCCACCTAGTCTCTGTGTTCCAAGTCACACTTTTTAGCTTATGTACTAATACTTCCAGTTCTTCCTGTTTATTCCCCATACACCTTGCATTTGTATATAGACTTCTATATGTACAGCAGAATCCCCCAGATTTCATTCTTGTTGCTCCTCTGCCCCTACTGCAATTTTCCATCCCTTCTCTTCCCCCAACATCTAGCCCTCTTTTAAGGTCTCCTTTTGATGCTTACTGGTGGGCTTTTGTCATCTGCCCCCTTTTGAAATTATTGTAAAGCCCTCCTGAACAGATTGGTAAGTCAGAGCCAGAAAAGTACCCAGAAGTCACCTACTACAGGACAGGCCCAACAAAGAAAATAACAGAACACCACTAGCCATCACCTTCAGCCCCCAACTAAAACCTCTCCAGCGCATCATCAAGGATCTACAACCTATCCTGAAGGATGACCCATCACTCTCACAGATCTTGGGAGACAGGTCAGTCCTTGCTTATAGACAGACCCCAACCTGAAGCAAATACTCACCAGCAATCACACACCACATAGCAAAAACACTAACCCAGGAATCTATCCTTGCAACAAAGCCCGATGCCAACTGTGCCCACATATCTATTCAGGGGACACCATCATAGGGCCTAATCACATCAGCCAGAATATCAGAGGCTCATTCACGTGCATATCTACCAATGTGATATATGCCATCATGTGCCAGCAATGCCCCTCTGCCATGTACAGTCTCTACGTAAAAGAATAAATGGACACAAATCAGACATCAGGAATTATAACATTCAAAAACCAGTCAGAGAACACTTCAGTCTCTCTGGTCACTCGATTACAGACCTAAAAGTTGCAATTCTTCAACAAAAAAACTTCAGAAACAGACTCCAACGAGAAACTGCTGAATTGGAATTAATTTGCAAACTGGACACCATTACATTAGGCTTGAATAAAGACTGGGAGTGGATGTGTCATTACACAAAGTAAAACTATTTCCCCATGTTTATGCCGCCCCACCACTCTTCCTCAGACATTCTTGTCAACTGCTGGAAATGGCCCACCTTGATTATCACTACAAAAGGTTTTTTTTCTTCTCTCCTGCTGGTAATAGCTCACCTTACCTGATCACTCTCGTTACAGTGTGTATGGTAATACCCATTGTTTCATGTTCTCTGTGTATATAAAATCTCCCCACTGTATTTTCCACTGCATGCATCAATGGAGTGAGCTGTAGCTAATGCAAGCTTATACTCAAATAAATTTGTTAGTCTCTTAGGTGCCAAAGTACTCCTTTTCTTTTTTCAAAGATGCTCTTCATGTTCTTGATCAGGTGGATCCCATCTCTTCCCAGCAGACCTTCATTCTGGAACAGCTTCCCGTCGTTAAGGAATCTGACATGGAAACGTATATCATAATATTAACTCCAGACCAGATAATATATATCAATGGCTTCAATGGACTCGATCAAAAGGCCCAATACTGCAAGCATTATCATGGCTATTCCTATTGAGGTCAGTGGTAGTAAGCAATATACCTGGCGGAAATTGTTTGCAGGACTGATTTCACAAGTATCAACGTTGTAATAGTCCATCTGTAGACTGAATAAATATATATAATGCAAGAATGTAAAAGTGCATTTAGTGGAATGAGCGGGGAGTTGTCAGAGAAAGACTCAATAGTTTGTTTGGCTGCTGAACTGAGAGGCTGTGTCTGTAATGTTTAAGATTCTGGGTACCTAACAAAGAAAAAAGTTAGAATTATGTCTGGTGCTTTAATTAATGGTAAGTTAACAGATGACCAGACAAAAAAGCATCACAAAGATCAATATAATGGTTCCAAAGCAGCTAGTCTAATACAATGGATCAGATCCAAAATCCAGTTGGTACTTTTATTATGGATTCACGCAAAAATCATGTTGGGTGGGATGGGTTAAATTATGTACAGTTATTATTTCACTCCCCTTTCCTGCACTTCAGCTGGACTCATTGCGAAAGCCCAGGACAGTGTTATGTTCTTTCAGTACTTTTCAGGAAGCATTACAGAGACAAAGCCCAGGGCTATTGTTTTCAAAACCCTGATTTTAGATATTAGTAACAACTCCCACTCACCCTCGCAGAGACAGAATTACACAATTTGCTTAGCAAACAAATATTTACATTTAATACATTAAACAGTATTTGAAATACTACTGAATAACTCTTAAACAAAAGCTATTAGGCAGTAAGTTTACCAGTGTGCTCTGCCTATATGGACTTTCACAAACTCTTTCTGCTGCTATTAAAAATGTGTGCAGCGGTGTTGTAGCTATGTCGGGCCCAGGATATTAGAGAGACAAGGTGGGTGAGGTAATGTCTTTTATTGGACCAACTTCTGCTGGGGAGAGAGACAAGCTTTCAAGCTTCAACAGAGCTCATCTTTGGGTGAGTGCTGAAGAAGAGCTCTGTGTAACCATTAAAAATGTAGGCTTTTAGAGTAACATCTAAGCTGTAGCCCGCATGCATAAACACAGGATGCTATTCTGCACTTTGCCTCTAGGAGAAGCAAAGTGCACAGAACACGCAGCCCAGAACACGCAGCCCTGGGGACTTAAGTTGCAGTACTATTGCCAGACTGCCCTATGGGCCACACCACTGCCCAGAATTTCCACCGCTCTGTGTGCTTTGACCAGGGCTGGCCTTACCATGAGGCGAACTGAGGTGGCCGCCTCAGGTGCCAGACTGTGGGGGGGCACCACTAGGACCCAGAGTTTCAAAGTTTTGGCCCAAGCGAGGGGGTATGGGGTGTCATTTGAGCTCCCTGTCTCAGGTGCCAAAATGTTGTGGGCCGGCCCTGCCGGCAGCAACTCCGGCGGCTGTACCGCCCCAAGCCCTGCTCCCCCAGCCCTGTCCTCCGGCGGGGCTGCTGCTGTTCAGATGGAGCTGGAGGAGACACAGCTCCGTGGAAGGGCAGGGGTGGGGCTGGAGTTCTGCTCCCTTCCCCGCTGCGGTTCCTGGGAGAGCCCTGAACCGTAGGGCTCTCCCGGGAACTGCAGCAGGGAAAGGAGCAGAACATAGGGCTACTGGGTGGCCCCACGTCCACAGCTCCTCTGGCGCAGCTGTACCTCCCCCAGCCCCATCCTCTAGCGGGGCTGCTGTACAGATGGAGGAGACCCTGCACGGAAGGGCTGGGGCGGTAAAGCCACACCGGAGGAACTGCAGGCGTGGGGCCCACGTTTGGCTCCTTTCGCTGTTGCGGTTCTGAAGTCTCCAGTGCAGCGGGAGGAGGACAGAGGGCCTCCCCCACCAGGTAAGGGGGGTGGATCATGGGGAAGGGACAGGGAGAGCGTAGGGGCCCTGGCTGCAGGTGCGGTGGGGAGGAGTCACATCGAGGGTCATGTGAGGCTGTCACACGCCCCCCACATTTCCCTGTACAGGTAAGAATGTATTCCACTTGCATCACTGGCAAAGAGGACCTGGGGAGTTATGGACCAGTCAGCCTGACTTTGATACATGGAAAGATACTCAAACAAATTATTAAACAATCAATATGTAAACACCTAGATGATAATAGGTTATAAGAAATAGCATGGATTTGTCAAGAACAAATCATGCCAAATAAACCTATTTCCTTCTTTGACAAGGTTACTGGCATAGTGGATGGGGGGAAACAGTAAACGTGATATATCTTGATTTTAGTGAGGCATTGACACAGTAGCACATGATATTATCATAAGCAAATGAAGAAAATGTGGTCTAAATGAAATGACTGTAATGTAATGACCGGGATGAGTGTAGTCAGACCTAGTGGTCAGAGCAGGAATTGGGAGTCAGGCCAAGTCAGGTACCAAGAGGTTAGAGTCCAGGATAGGCCAGAGGGCAGACTGAAGCTCAGGCGGCAGCAGGCAGCCAGGGTCAGATTATCAGAAGATCAGGGTCAGACATCAGGTTGCAGACAGCAATCAAAGAAGAAAACCAAGAAAAAACCAGGGTCGGAAGCCAGATTCTAGTGTCATCACAAGCAGGGTCCAGAGTGAAGACAGGTAGACAGTCTGCATTGTTGCTCAGGCAGCTTCCCATCCTGGCTTCCTGGTTTAAGTACTGGTACCAGCCATCAGTGGGCCGTGAGGAGACTTCACTTAGGTCCTGCTGGGCAGTACTTCCTGCCAAGCCCAGCCTCACATGGACCTCCCATAGGAGCCCAGCCTAAGCCTCCAGTGGTGATGCAGAAGCAGCAGCAGTAAAGACCCCTCATAGTCCCAGATTCCAGCCCGGTAGGTTCTTACGTATAAGGTGGGTGCACAACTGATTGGAAGACTGTACTTAAAGAGTAGTTATCAATAGCTTGCTGTCAGACTGAGAGGGTGTATCCAGTGGGGTCCTGCAGCGGTCACTCCTGTGTCTAGTGCTATTCGATATTAATGACTTGGATAATGGAGTGCTTATAAACCTTGCCGATGACACCAACCTAGGAGGGGTTGTAAGTACTTTGGAGGACAGGATTAGAATTCAAAATAACTTTCACAGATTAAAGAATTGGTCTGAAATCAACAAGATGAAATTCAAATACAAGAAGTGCAAAGTACTACATGTAGGAAGGAAAAATCAAATGTATAACTACAAAGAGAGGATAGGTGGTAGTACTGCCAAAAAAAGATCTGGGGATTATAGTGGATCAAAAATTGAATATGAATCAACAATGTGAAGCAGTTGCAAAAAAGGCTAATGATCATTCCGGGGGGTATTCACAGGAGTGCTGTATGTCAGATATGGGAGGTAATTGTCCCTCTCTACTTGGCACTGATGTGGCCTCAGCTGGAGTACTCTGTCCAATTCTGGGTGCCACATTTTAGGAAAGATGTGGAAAAATTGGAGAGTCCAGAGGAGAGCAACAAAATGATAAAAAGTTTAGAAAACCTGACCTCAGAGGAAAGGTTAAAAAAACGGGTCCTGCTTAGGCTTGAGAAAAGAAGACAGTGGGGAACCTGATAACAGTCTTCAAATCTGTTAAGGGGTGTTATAAAGAGGATGGTGATTAATTGTTCTCCATGTCCACCGAAAGTAGGACAAGAGGTAATGCAATTAACCTGCAGCAAGGGAGAGTTAGGTTAGATATTAGGAAAAACTTTTTACCTGTAAGCCTAGTTAAATTCTGGAACAGGCTTTCAAGAGAGGTTGTGGAATCCCCATCATTTCATATGTTCAAGAAAAAGGTTAAACAAACACCGGTCAAGGATGCTCTATGTTTATTTGGTCCTGCCTCAGTGCAGGGGGCTGGACCTGATGACCCCTTGAGGTCCCTTCCAGCCCCAAATTTCTATGATTCTATGCTTTAAAATGTCTCTGTGTAAACTCAAAAGCTTGTCTCTGTCACTAACAGAAGTTAGTTCAGTAAAATATATTACTTCATCCACCTTCTCTCACTAGCCAATCATAGCAGCTGAGTTGAAAGTGTTAGTATTTCCAACATTTTCAATTTTGTGTTTTTAATACCTACTGTCTTATCCACACTAATATTTTAGCCCGCTATACTCTAGAGAATACTATTTCTGACTTAACATATGCACATTTGGTGTCAGTAAGAAACATTTACGCACAAGCTGACATATAGTTAGAAGTTAGCAAAGTATTGGCTCATATCAAATGTTTATGGCAGATTATAAACTCAGTAAACAGACTACAATGAAAATGATCCTATAAAAAGACCCTGTACAGACCCAAAGGCTCTGGTGGCTTCTAAGTTCACTGGCAAACTGATTTCAATTATCTCCTTTATAAGTGCACATGTGCTGTTTAAGTTCAGATCGAATGTTTGCAGGCAAGCCCCTTTGAGCAAGAGCAGTTGCGGGCTTGCATTGGGGACTGTGCCTGGACAATCTGCTGCATTTTGCAAGCTCACTGAGATTCACTGAATAGGTTAATAATAAAGAATAAGCCTTCAAATATTTTTGAAATCACAAGTTGAAGAATTTCCTACTTCCCCCCCCCACAGAAATTACAGTGTTAAGTCTTTTGTGTGAGTAGCTTGCAGTGAGTGATCTTGTAGCTCAGGGCTTTGTGCACAAACAAATCTGTCACTGAGCATTTTACAGTAGAACCTCAGAGTTACGAACACTAGAGTTACAAACTGACCAGTCAACCACACTCCTCATTTGGAACCGTAAGTACGCAATCAGGCAGCAGCAGAGAGAGAGAGAGAGAGCCATAAAGCAAATACAGTACAGTACTGTGTTAAGTGTAAACTGCTAAAAATATAAAGGGAAAGCAGCATTTTTCTTCTGTTTAGAAAAGTTTCAAAGCTGTATTAAGTCAACGTTCAGTTGTAAACTTTTGAAAGAACAACCATAATGTTTTGTTCAGAATTACGAACATTTCAGAGTTATGAACAATTTCCATTCTCGAGGTGTTCATAACTCTGAGGTTCTACTGTATAGAAGAACTGCCCAAAATGATATATTTTTGTCATTTTCGTCAAATTCATCAGGTACTTGGAAAGAGTTTCCCCTTGCATCTGGTTTCTCAGGCATAACTTGTAACATTCTGCAATAAAAGTAGGTTTTTTTGGCAAAATGAGAGCTTTTAAAAGTCCTCTATTATGTCCTTAAACAAAATTTGGCTTCTGGGGTATCATTAAGTCGGTCAATATTCATGTGTATGTTTTTCTTCCCACAGTGGTCAAAAATACAGCATTACATTATGTACCTTTTTTCCCCTTTGGCACTATTATTAGCTATAAAGAACTTTTCCAAATGATTAAGATAAGCATCAAAGCTCTTAATATTTTCATCAAAAGAAAAGAAAATTTGAAGGTTTTTTTTCTAGAAATATACTGTTCTCTTGGGATCAGATCCAAAAATGATTTGTCTGGGAGCAAACTGGAAAACCTTTAGCTAATCTTAACAAGATCCCATCCTTCTTGCCAAATATTCCCTGCAGTACATTCAAAATTTATAAAATTATCCTTGGATTTCTTTAACCAAAGCTGTACTGTTATTGAATCAGAGAACAAAAATGCCTAGGCATGCTAAGGATGACTATAACAATACAACCAGCTTCCAGACACTTCTCTCCCACATTGCTTTCAAATGCTGTCCTATAGATCTCAGTCATCAACCTAATTAATTAAACACAGCTACTGGCTAGAACAACCATTGCAATAATATATCACCATTTGCATTTTCCATGCATTTCTAGCTAATAGGCAAATGAGAAGTCACATAGGACTCAATCATCCCACTGACTGCTATCTGTTTGGAGCCAGGAGCCCTCAATTCCTGTTGATTTAAATTAAATGGAGGGCATGCAGCACCTCATCAGAGCATCTGAGTGGAGCAGCATCCCTTCAGGTCAGTGGATACTGATCCTTGCCATGTCACCAGGGCGTAACCTTTAGAAACCATGACCAATGTTATGTGACTGGTGCCAGAGAATACAGACTGGTCTCTTTCAAAGACTCCTGTGTGTCGTGTCTTGATTACATGGTGTTAGAAACTAGGTCTTTTGTCAAAAATGGAACAAATGAAATTGTCTGTATCCTTCAGTACAGAAGGGAAACTGTGAGAGAACTGAAGCAGGTGATTTTGGTGCTGCCAGTTGTTCCTGGAAGCAAGTGGTATTGAAGAAAAAGTTGGAAATAATGGGGATCTACAATAAATTCCAATGTGAAAATAAAGGAGAATGCAAACTGCTAGACAAAGTCATTTAAAACTTTCAAGAATACTATGATCCATGCAAAAATGTCACTTGGGAAATTCATGGTATAAGAACCTATATAGAATAAATAGACATTTTCTTTACGAGAAGCCAGGTGAGACAATTGAGCACTATATTACAGATCTATGTAATAAAGTAATCATGTGGATTTGAACAGTTAACAGATGGACAAGCTGAGTAATATTGGACAGTCATGTTCTTCTTTATAATGACATGCACCAGCCCAAGAAAACGCAGGCCCCACAAGGAAAGCAGATTGGCTCTTCACAGTCAATTTTGGTTTGGGCTTAAAAAACAATAGGTAAATAAATGGGTTCAGACCCAAAGAGGGAGTCATGCTGCATTCTGTTATCACTTGGCAGAGCAGCTAACTCCAGTCTCTAGAAATTGTCCCAGATCACAGAAAGTAATGGTGAATCAAAAAGATCTTTCCAGGGCGATAACTGCAGAAGTCTGAGTTGTCACAGCCTTCAGTGTCTCCGAGTTTTACCCAGTTTACTGCAGCATTCAAATATCATGTGGACTGTATGATTGGTTTTCCTTAAGCTGCCAGCAACATCAAAGAGAATCTATTTTTTGCAAACGTGCAGCAGAGATTCCACTTCGTAATGAACAAGAAGCCATTTCAAGATGCAGTTTGTAGTGCATGGAAAGTCATCACTCGTGTCCCATCCTGTTTTCCTGGTTCTTCTCATGACAAAAAAGCGAACAGAATGTTGGGAATCATTAAGAAAGGGATAGATAATAAGAAAGAAACGATCATATTGCCTCTATATAAAACCATGAATACTGCCTGCAGATGTGGTCACTCCATCTCAAAAAAATATATTGGAATTGGAAAAGGTTCAGAAAAGGACAACAAAAATGTTTAGGGGTATGGAACAGCTTTGGTATGAGTCGAGTTTAATAAGATTGTAACTTTTCAGCTTGGATATGGGGGGATATGACAGAGGTCATAAAATCATGACTGGAGTGGAGAAAGTAAATAGCACAAGAACTAGGGGTCACCAAATAAAATTAATAGGCAGCAGGTTTAAGACAAACAAAAGGAAGTAATTTGTCACACAATGCACAGTCAGCCTGTGGAACTCCTTGCCAGAGGATGTTGTGAAGGCCAAGATTATAACAGGGTTCAAAAAAGAACTAGATAATTTCATGGAGGATAGGTCCATCAATGGCTATTAGTCATTATCCCTAGCCTGTTTGCCAGAAGCTGGGAATGGACGACGGGGGGTGGATTACTTGATGATTACCTCTTCTGTTCATTCCTTCTGGGGCACCTGGCATTGGCCACTGTCGGAAGACAGGATACTGGGCTAGATGGACCTTTGGTCTGACCCAGTATTGCTGTTCTTATGTTCTTAATTGAGGATCATGTCTGCTAATTCTGGGTGGCTCTCAGGTAAATCAGGGACCATGACCAGGATTCCATTCATATGGCTGTGCACCTTTTTATAGTGCTGCTACTTCCAGGCACATACAGAGATGTTCTAGACGCACCTTGGGCATACCTCTGTCTTGAACATCCAGGTGGATATGAGGCTCCAAGATGTGAGTTTTAAGCTCCCATTTCTTGTGGGATATGGGATGCAGCATGAATGGCTAGACAGGACAAGTAGGCCTGAAAGGACTCTGATTGGCTCCCTTTTGGTTGTAGACGTGCCTCTTATCTGCTAACCCCATCTGGCCATTCCAGAAGAGGGCCATGAGAAAACACAATGTTGCCTTTGGATGAACAAAGAACGCTATGGAGAAGACATTTTGAATGCTGAAAAGGCAATTTCACTGTCTGAATGGAGCAACGGTGGCCTTGGAACTGGCGGCATTGTTCAGGGGTGCAATACATTATACTGTGCTTTTGCATACAGTACTGAGATACATTCACTTACATGCTGGGTATGGGCTCAGAGGACATGGCATTGCCTGTGTGTAAGGACAATGAGCAGAAATGGGAGAAAATAGGCAGGGAAACAAAGAGATGACTCACAGAGAGCTTACCCACTTAGGTGGGGATTTCTGAGCTTGCTTGGTAGAATACATGCAGCTCATGCGCATGCAGCATGATTTGGGGTTCTGCTGGAAGCAGTAATACAGGAATGACCCTGTAAGTTCCCCAGCACATAGGGATGGGGAGTGTGCCTGCTACTACACTTCTGTAGCTTGCTCCTCTCCTGAGTTCCAGTCCCAGTCCCTGGACTGGTGCAGGTGGGAGCATGTCGTCCACCTCCTTCCCATTCCTCCCACATCCCTTGGGATGCCATGAGCTCCATAAAGAGTAGGGATAGAGCGGTCTCTGCACCCTCCAGAGTGGAGGGACTGCAGTTTTGCCTGGCCTTTATGCAGGCAACATTGCTTGTGTCCTTTCCTTCCTCTCCTACTGTGCATCCAGTTAAGAGCCAGGCTGAATCTGGCCTATGGTGATTTACACTGTCATGCTGTCATTTATGGGCTGTCTAGTCTTGTTAGTGTGCACAGTATCACAGGAGGAGGTAAGATAGTTAGTGCCTGAGCTACGTTCTTACAGTCTCTCTACAGGCTAGTTACTGACATCACACACTACAAACTTGGAACTGTAAACCCACTTCCCTTTGTTCAGCATCCACCTTGGCATTGGCTTCACTTGTATTAAACTGAACCATGAATTAAATGAGTGAACCTATTTGTTCTGGTCTTTCTCAAAGTCCAGATGTTTGACTAGTAGCCAGTTCCTATGGCTTATTGACCAGCTTCTCATACAGGCACTCTGGCTGTCTTTTTCTCTGTTAGATATTTCCTCTTGCTTTTCATGTTACATGGTAGCTTGCTGCCCATGCCCCACTGTAATGATCTCTACTTAGTGACCAGGAAAGCTCTATTCCCATTGCAGGTTGCCCTGCTCTGGAGAGGTCATTTTAAAACACTCTGTAAACGTACCCTCTTCTTGCTCCTTGTTCCGTATCACTGGGTTCTGTTTTGTCTCAGTCCGAAGACTGAGGATCATGAAGGTGATTGACATATGCCTTTTACACTTCTTGGGGAAAATTGAACATTTGGTCAGCTATAGTGGAAGCCTATGGTCAGGACACACTGTCATCCTTCCTTGTGTAAGTCGCTCATCTCCACAAAAGCTGCTTCCAAACAGCTTACAAATTGAAGATCAATTATTAGTGTGCAAGGCATACACAACAATAGTGTACAATGTTTGTGTCACTGCTGGCCTCTTTGCAGTACCTACTGCAGAAACTTTTATTTAGAGTAAATTGGGAGGAGGGTTTAGAGAGAAGTTCCACTGATCATTTTAAAAGATCCGTTCTTCTCATAGTCCTCCTCTTGTCTCCTCTCTTTCTCTAGTTCCTAGAGTGAAGGTTTAGGCTACCTTAGAGATAGCCTGTCTCTTTGTGCTTCAGTCTGATAAATGAGATCCTCCAGACTGTTAGAGCTGGTTGAAACATTTTCATCAACGTAGTTTTCTGTCAGAAAATGTCATTTTGTCAAAACCAAGCACTTTTCACAAAATCATACCAATTTTGATGAATTTGACAAAATGCTTTCAAAATTTTATCTTGCAAAAATTTTTCAAAATGTTGGCTTTTCATCCTGATTCAAGATGATTTTTTTTTCATATCTTGAAGTTTTTCACAGGATGAAAAATTTGTATTCGGAGCAGCTCTAGAGGCTGTCAGTGCCAGATTTCAATTCTGAGGGGGCTAGTTGTAGGGCATTCTCAGTGTGGGACCTGGACTCTGTCTGGAATTCACTAGCCTTGTTGCTCTGAGAGAGCCCAAGTTGCAATTCGTGACTTCTATCTACTAATCCAGGCTTTTGTCAGAGGGACTGGCTTGAGAGAGTTGAATTTCTAGTTCAGAAGATTTGCTGGATGTTTTGAGGTGTGACATTGTGACAGTTTTGTTTTATAATGTTTTAATTTACATTGTTTTAAATTTATATATGTGTATCTACAAAGTGTGGTGGGGCAATTAGCAAATGGAAAAAATCTAATGAAATTCTTTCTAGACTCAGAGGTTTGGTGTGCTTTGTATTTTTAAGTAAACTTACTGGCCAGATAATTTTTTCCAGACTCTCTGAGTACTACAGTTTTTATCATGCACACATGCTCTTAGGGATATTTGCTGTGATGCAAAACTGTAATTCTTCTCAAAGTGTTTGTGTAAAGGGCTTAATTTAACGCTGGGCACTGAAGTCCTATGTCTACTCAGCAGGTAAGGTATGGCAGCAGCAGTACCAGATTTCCCACACTGCCTTGCTTGTGTTTCCCAGAATAGACATTCAGGGACCTCTTCATGATGCAAGACTGAACATGAGTCTGTGTGCTCATTTGAACTTGGACCTGTCTGCTGAGACGACCACATGTAATATGTGGTATTCAGGTCTGTGCATTCAAGGGCTGAGTTTCCCAGGCAGAGATCCTGGAGGGGCACTGAGAAGCTCTTGTTATGTACTGCCAGTTGGAATGGGACACTAAATATATCAGTCCTCTTGCAAGCACCTTAAACACTCCGTGATCACTGACCACCACTGTGACTCAGGGATCTCTTGGTGCCAACTGGCAGAAGGCACAGGGTAGGCATATGGTTTTACAAGGATTCCCTAGGTCAGATAAATGCATAATCATTCACCAAAGGGTGGCATGTGAGGTCTCTCCTGAGAGCCAAGAACCCACTCCTCACCACTGCAAAATGTACATACAGATAATATTTATGGAATTATGTACCTATAATAAAATTATATTCTTATGGTCTTGGAGTTAAGGCAGGTCATCAAGAGGTGACATACCTCTTTCAGGCAGGAAGTAATAGGTACTTATCTCACTGTCTGGCCATTTGTGTATTGTGTGTCTAATAATTGATGCCTATTTGCATACTAAGCCAGATACAAGTTTGAAAGATTGCGAAATCTACAAGAGAGAAAACCTACAAGAAAAAACAATCGGAGGAAGAGTGTCCTGTTTATGACTGAGATCCAAGAACTAATCCGGTGTGTCAGGGAATGCAAAGAAACACACAGGATCCTTCACCAAAGAGACAAGCTGATAGAATCATAGAATATCAGGGTTGGAAGGGACTTCAGGAGATCATCTAGTCCAACCCCCTGCTCAAAGCAGGACCAATCCCCAACTAAATCATCCCAGCCAGGGCTTTGTCAAGCCTGACCTTGCAAACCTCTAAGGAAGGAGATTCCACCACCTCTCTACGTAACCCATTCCAGTACTACACCACCCTACTAGTGAAAAAGATTTTTGTAATATCCAACCTAAATCTCCCCCACCGCAACTTGAGACCATTACTCCTTGTTCCATCATCTGCTACCACTGAGAACAGTCTAGATCCATCCTCTTTGGAACCCCCTTTCAGGTAGTTGAAAGCAGCTATCAAATCCCCCCTCGTTCTTCTCTTCTGCAGACTAAATAATCCCAGTTCCCTCAGTCTCTCCTCATAAGTCATGTGCTCCAGCTCCCTAATCATTTTGTTGCTCTCCACTGGACTCTTTCCAATTTTTCCACATCCTTCTTGTAGTGTGGGGCCCAAAACTGGACACACTACTCCAGATGAGGCCTCACCAATGCCAAATAGAGGGGAATGATCACATCCCTTGATCTGCTGGCCATGCTCCTACTTATACAGCCCAAAATGCCATTGGCCTTCTTGGCAACAAGGGCACACTGTTGACGCATATCCAGCTTCTTGTCCACTGAAATCCATAGGTCCTTTTCTGCAGAGCTGCTGCCTAGCCACTCAGTCCCTAGTCTGTAGCAGTGCATAGGATTCTTCTGGACAAGTGCAGAGTCCTGCACTTAGGACTTGTTGAACCTCATCAGACTTCTTTTGGCCCAATCCTCTAATTTGTCTAGGTCCCTCTGTATCCTATCCCTACCCTCCAGCGTATCTACCACTCCTCCCAGTTTAGTGTCATCTGCAAACTTGCTGAGGGTGCAATCCACGCCATCCTCTAGATCATTAATGAAGATATTGAACAAAACTGGCCCCAGGACCAACCCTTGGGGCACTCTGCTTGATACTGACTGCCACCTAGACATGGAGCCATTGATCACTACCCGTTGAGCCCGACTATCTAGCCAGCTTTCTATCCACCTTATAGTCCATTCATCCAGCCCATACTTCTTTAACTTGCTGGCAAGAATACTGTGAGAGACCATATCAAAAGCTTTGCTAAAGTCAAGGAATAACTCGTTCACTGCTTTCCCCTCATCCACAGAGCCAGTTATCTCGTCATAGAAGGCAATTAGGTTAGTCAGGCATGACTTGCCTTGCGGAATCCATGCTGACTGTTCCTGATCACTTTCCTCTCCTCTAAGTGCTTTAAAATTGATTCCTTGAGGACCTGCTCCATGATTTTTCCAGGGACTGAGGTGAGGCTGACTGGCCTGTAGTTCGCCGGATCCTCCTCCTTCCCTTTTTTAAAGATGGGCACTACATTAGCCTTTTTCCAGTCATCCGGGATCTCCCCCGATCGCCATGAGTTTTCAAAGATAATGGCCAATGGCTCTGCATTCACATCTGCCAATTCCTTTAGCACCCTCGGATGCAGCACATCTGGTCCCAAGGACTTGTGCTCGTCCAGCTTTTCTGGATTGTTTGATAGCCTGGGTTGTTTCATGAAAAGCAGATCACAATCAGCCTTGCAGTAAAGTGCTGGTGAGCAATACTTTATTAGACATGAAAGTATCTTGTTAATTAAGTCTATGCTCTAGAATTCATGTTGTAATTTTATTTTTCATGTAACCGTTTGTTTCCAGTACTTTTGCTTGCTATTACTTTAAATCTCTGTGCTTTGTTCAGTAAACTTACACTTAATTTCACTATAGACATATCCAAGTGCTGTGTGTTAAGCTGATCAGTGATCTGGGGAGGAAGTGGCAAGCTGGGGGTACTGGTTCTTTGGAAACAGCAGAGCTGTGACTACTGTTAGTGTGCAGTGGAATAGGTGCTGGACACTCGAGGGAGACACTCCAGGAGTTGGAGTGTGCATATTGGTAGCCTCTAGACAGACAGTGGGGCCTGCATAGACCTAGAGGGGAGTGCTTGTGTTGCCCATGGCCAGTGGAGTTGGGATGGCCCATACAAGGTTTCCCCATGCTAAGAGCATGTGGTAGCAAGGTGCCTCACAACCCTGAGTACCACTGGGAAGCGTCACAACCACATGACGGTTGTACTAGGTTTTGTAACGAGGACCTGGTCTGAGACCATCAATTCATTCCACATAGGTGAAACAACAGCCATTAGATGGTTCTAGCTTTTGGTCACTACTGACCAGGACTGGATTGGAACTAGTGGTCTAGAGAGGAGAGGGTCTGGATCCTATTATCAACACCCAAAGCCCCAATTCAGAAACCAGAACAGTGTAGAAACTGTTGAAAAACATTAGTGAAGGACTATCCTCCAGAGGTTAGGAGGTTCAGCTCAGATATGCCTATCAGAAGCTTATTTTAATTTATCCAAATCACGTGACTATAGATACCAGGATGAAGATTTCATGAGAATTGGCTTTGTATTGAGATTTGGGGAATTTCCTGTTTGCAGTCAAGCTGGAAATACCACAAGATGATCCTGCGGCAGATCTTCATTGGGTGTAAGTTGTCAGAGCTGCATTATCAATGGATCTATGACAATTTACACCTCTGCCCCCCCCGCTATCCCCATCTCAGATATTTTGGTGCATCCACTTCTTGTCGCAGCAAAACGACGATGTGTTAGAGACCTGTGGAAATGAGTATAGCAGGGTAACCAAATTTTGACAGCGCTCCTGAGGGCACATTGTAGTCCTCTTTTTATCCATATCTGTTGACCCAGGATGAATTCTCTAAAGTATTTTTAAAATAGTCGCTCTGTATGTCAAACACAAAGTATTTTATTAGGTTATTTATCATTTGATTTATTGTTATGATTTTTATTATAGTTGTGCCCTGAGGCCCCAACCAAGACTTGGGGGTCCATTGAGCTAGGGTAAGAGAAAGAGACAATCCCTGACCCAGAAATCTTATAGGCTAACTAGACAAGACAGACAAAGGCTCGGGGGGGGGGGGCGGGGAGAAGGGAAACAACATAAAAGTGGACAACTGTGAACTGCGGCACAGAACATCACCAGAAAGTCCGTGGCAGAGCCAGGAACTAATCCCAGATCTTCTAAATCCCAGTCTGGTGCCTTATCTACAGGACCTTTCCTACTACTGTAGGCCACACTACCTGCCTTGGCACGTGATGTTATAGCATGGGCAGGTTTTTTGGAATGACCTTTGCCAGCCTTGAGTATTGTACGTGCCCTAGGCCATGTGTTGCGCATGGCTATGTCCTTTTCTGTAATATTTGTGCTCACAGGAAAATGATTGTCTGTATCCTTTCTCCATATAGTAAAAAAAAAATCAATTAAAACAGGCTGTATTTCAATCGAGGGGTTGCTGCTGTTCACAAAACAGCTTAAGCTGTCTTCTCATAGTTTATGATGTCAGCAGGACCCCTTGATTGAAATACAGCCTTGAAATCCACCTCTCTCTTTCAGACTGCAGTATATATTATTCTTGTAGTTTTTAAAGACAGCTGTGTGAATTAATGAACTGATGTGAGAATCGGCGTTGGCCAAGAGCCCCATTTAAAAGTCATGTCGATGACCTCATAAAAACAGCAAAGAATGCTTACAGCTTGCTTGTAAAACAAACCTATTCCTTAATAACTCAAAATGCCCACATAATTCAGTGCACATTTTAACCCAAAATGATTGCTTCATAAGAGAGGAGAAAAATTTCCCATGACAAAGACGTTTAACCGGCACAGGCAACTATAAACTTTAATTGATATTTCACAGTATGTACAAGTTTGCTCTCCAGGGAGTGTAGAATATCATTTTTGCACCTGCACTCTAACTGCAGTCTTATAGTATTTCATCCATTAAACATTTTTCATTAAAGCACCTCATATAGAATTAGTATAATCTGATTTTAACAAAAGTATTCTATATATAGGTTTTTCGCACCATATTAATGCAGAGCTGTTGGAAGTGGAGAAGGAGCATGGTGCTATCGAATCCCAGGATTCTAGCCTCTGGCAATAATAATGGGTGATCTGTGTCTAGAATTTGTAAAACATATTTATGGTAATTTTCTCTACTGTATCCCTAAAAATGATATTGCTAATAAATTAAGTTTCCTGCACAAAAATTGCTTTTTGAGCTAGATTTCCCAAAAGAAGTTGGGGGAAAAGCAGTTTATGCTATAGCACAAAAGTATCTCACATAATTTACAACTTCCATCCTGAGCAGTCATAAAACCTAGCAGTAGAACGGGTGTTTGCGTGCTGGGCAGTGGAAGGAATATTTTTGGCTGGCTAAAATGTAGCAAATCTGCAGAAATATTTATCTTATGGCTTGTCTTTTGTAACTTCTATCTTGCTGGAAAATCTTAGGTGAACTGCAGTTAGATGTGGGTAGTAGCAAACATCACAGGGCTTCTTGCCTTGCATTTGAGAGAGAAAGATTGCGCAGTAGTTAAAAATGATCTGTAAATTCTACTAAGGCAGCATCTCCTTAGTGACATTCACCAAAGACTGCCCTCCTTGACAATATTTCCTGGGGTTCTTTTAAGATTTGGTTTTTCCCTCAATGTCACTTTCAGCCTGTCAACCCAATAGCACCTTTTTCCCTTGAAAAGAGCAGTATATAGATCTCTTTTTGGTATTGCTGCCCATAGAATTTGATAATCATTTCATTGGTTGACAAACTAGACACATGCTCTAATTAAAAGTTGGATAATGTCAAAACAGCTGCTGGTTTTTGTTTTTCAGAATTGGGTATCAAACCCTGCACAGAAAAACAAATTAAATCTTCAAGGTACCTTAAAGACTAACAGATTATTTGAGCATAAGCTTTCGTGGGTAAAAACCTCACTTCTTCAGATGCAATTAAATCTTATTATCTATATCTACTTGTATTCTAAAAAAATGCCCAGGTCCTTTGGTATGCCTCATATTAGACTAAATGATCTAGCTGTGGAATTTAAAAATGACATGAAACTCAATTTCACAAAATTATGGAAAAATAAGAGCAGGTTATGCATGCAAAGGGTATATGAGACTTACCCTGCACCATACAGGCCTGCAACTGCAAGGGTGTATGTAGGCCTGATTCTTTTCCCATTAAAACAACCCATCCTGTGCTATACAAGCTCACACAGAAGGTGTCTGAATGTATGTTTGTTTGGCTTTGTGATGACTAACTTTGGACCACACATGAGCTTGGTTTATGCAGGGTTGGCTGATTGTTAAACAAATATAAAAGGACAATATCTAATTCAGTGCAGCTAGTCATACAATACAAAGGCAATGCAAAAACAGTGCAAAAAAATAACAGTGACTGGGATTACACTAACACACCTCTTAAAATCTAACTGGACATTTCCAGAAGTACCACATCGTGAGTCACATTTTTGGACACACTCCCTTGCTACTGAAAGATTAGTAAGGTCCAATCTTTCCAAACACGCACTGAAAATAGCAAAGTAATTGAGGTGCTTCTGTGTCACAGATCTGCAGAAGTATTTTTTAACTTATCAAGACAGGAAAATGGATAATTTTGCTGAGTGAATGCTGAATTTGCTCATATCATTCCCTGCTTCATCAATTACAGTTGGAGCTTCCTTTGCCTTGTAAGCTACAGGCTTCCCATAGTTCATTAAACAGTGCACAAATAGTGCAAGGGCTGCTTCCTGAGAAAAATTGGTTATGCTCCATTGTTCAAAGCTTTTCTCCCAAGCCCAGCCTGCTTTACATTTAAAGTAAGACGGGATTCATTCATTAGTCTACTGGGCAGCCAAAAACCTACAGAAAGTTCCTCCTTCCTTGTGGACATGAGATGTGGCATTTTAAATAAAAAGTGGACCCTAGCAAAAGTTTGAGGGACAAATGGTGATGCATGTCCCTCGCATCCCCTTTTCTTCCCACACTGCAGTTGCACCTATGTTTGCCTGTCCTCCAAGCTAATTGTTTACATCAGGCCTTGTATTGCCTGAGCTCATGTGATCATTATAGTTTGATACCCAACCTGAAAGCCAGAAAACCTGTTCACACTAAAATTAGTTCCATGACCTTTTTGCAAATTAAAAAGTTAGGCCCTGATCCTATGAGTAACTCCACGTGGGTAGATCCCTGCATTGAAGTCAGTGGGGCTCTGCAGGGCCCACCTTGCACAGACAGACTTGCAGGATGGGGGAGTTAATTTGTATTGTATTTTTTGTATGGTGCTCTAGCCTAGCACACTTGTGGCACTATCCAAGTCGTCGTCGTCGTCGTCGTCGTCGTCGTCATCATCATCAAGAAGTAAATGACTGGACCAGAGAAGGTGGAAAGTCTTTGCCTCACACCTCTCCTCACTCAGGATCCAATACAGTGTGTTCAAAAGAAAACTTTGTTAAACTAGCAATTGTGTTTACTTTCTGGTGTGATGCACAGTGCAATAGTTTGGGGATTGCCACTCTACATTCCTGACCAGAACAACCTAACAAGAGACTTCCCCCAGAAAATCCATCCCACATTTTACACTGTGCCAAGTGGATGCTGGAATAGGAGGATCTTGGAAATTTAGTGAGTGTTGTGTGAATATTCATACATTGCAGGTCAGAAAGAGCTCATAGATACAGCTGAATGTCATTGCTAGGATTTAAGGAGTTCCCAGTATCGGGGAGAACCACACACAATCCCTTTGTGGATGCTACTGATAGTGAAAGGAGAATGATATATGTGGCTGATATTCCAAGACAGAACTTTGGAACAATATAAAATACAGATATTGTCTTTACTTTGTGCCCAAGACATGTGGATTCTTTACTATCAATGCAACCTGTGATTTGGTATAAATTTCAGTGAGGAATTTGGTTTTAATTTCTTTTCCAATACATCACTGCAGAGGAAAACTTGTCTCCCTGAATGTCGGAGACACACTGAAATGGCTACTGTGCAAACTGCAAAGCCCATGAGAGAGAGAATGACCTTTGAGGCTTGCTGAGATTTTTAAAGCTTTTTGTCCCCTCCACTATCGATTTACTTCAGCAACAGTTTGCATAGGTAATTCGGAACTACCCAGGCCATTGGGGTAATATTTTGTGGTTAAACACAGAGGAGAAGCAGTGTGACCCAGTAGATAGAGCACTGACTTGGGGTTCAAGCACTGGACTGGGAGCCAGGAGACGTGGGTTTTATTTGTAGCTCTGTTACTAACCTGCTGTTTGCCCTTGGCCTGTCACTCTACTGCTCGGTATATGTGCTTCCTCTCCCACCCTTTATCTGTTTGGTCTATTTAGGTCTTTGGGGCAGGGATGGTCTCTCACTAGGTGTTTGTACAGTGCCTAGCACAATGGGGCCTTGATCTCTGTTAAAACCTCTAGACACTATTGTAATATAAATACTACTACTACTAAGCAGGGATTGCATATATAGAGGCTGCTGGGGTGAAATTCTAGTTCATGGAAGCCAGGTGCAATATTTTCACTGACTTCAGTGGGGCCAGGATTTCATTCCTGAATTTTTAGAAAGATGGTTCAAAGGGAACATATTTTTTAATACAAGTTATATTTTGGGTTACTGTCAAAAGCAGATGTTACTGTAAGCAATCCTATTGCTGGCATTGGTATTATAGACAACTACATTATTATTTATATCTTTCATGAAGACACAAAAAAGCAGACTTCCAGCTTACTGTGTGTCAGTCATACACTCCGTTCGATACAGCCTATATTTTGTTTGGTGGTGATAACATAGCCTTGCAAGACTTGACTATAAATGTTATTTAAGAAGGAAAACAAACAGCAAACAAAAACTGGACTAAGTAATGATTCTGTTAATCAAATCTGACTAGCATTAAATATTAGATATCAAGGTTTTTCTAAATCATTTTAGTTTCCATTTAACAAACTAATTTTAATTGCACTATTCTGCTTGGAACTGAATTGATTCTTTACTTGTTCCCATATTTCAAATGTTAATTTTTCTTGATGATGTGTGAAATGAGTTTATCTATGGAGTAATCAATCAGTTCTGTCTGTTTGGGCAGTTCACATCTGGGATGGTAGCCTCTTATATAAATAAGACACAGTAAATTCCATAATCTGTGAAATTATTTTAGCCCAAATGAGCCTTTTGTGTCCTTCTTTCATGGAGATTGTTTAAAACAAGGCACATATGTTTCAATAGTAACTGTACACTTACTGAAAAAGGGAAGTTTTGCATAGTGTCTTAAATCAATCATTCTTGCATATTTGGAAAGGGCTGGGTACAGTGGCTTCAGTAGATAATATATTATAGTTCTTGCCTTTCTCAGGACTGGGAACTTACACTTTCCCTTTTACCTGAATGGCCATCTTTTGCCTCTGCCACCACCTACTGTAACAGTCTGTGCAGAAATGTAGCTGCAGTCCAGTCAATTGAAAAACAGACAGTTTTGTTTAAGGACAACATTTATAACCCAACCCATCAATAGCTGCATAATTGTCATTGTCATGTTATGAAAACAATTAAAAATATTTCATTGCAAATAGGTACGTTCATATATCTCATTGAGCTTGGGATAGAAGATCTAAGTTGTATATTTAAGGCCACAAAAATTACATTCTTTCACACAGTGTCTGAATTTGGCCCATAGTACTGTGACAATATAGAGAATTCTAAGTGTGCTTGTTTTACACACATCTAGTTTTGTTAACCTCTTTTTTTTAACACAGCTGTTTTTGTAAACATCAGCTGGTGGAAAGTGGTTAGTTCCATTGACTTCAATGGAGATATATTGATCTGGCCCCAATTTTTTTCAAATGTTACTTCAAACTATATTTGCAAGGGAAAGTAAAACTTTCTTCTTAAAAATTAGGATGCTTCTTGTTGCCTAATTTTTGTTCCAGGCTACCTCAAAAGTCCTTCTGCTAACCATTGTTTTGCTCTTGTTTTAGAGATGCTGTGGCAGCCATGTTATATACAACTTTAAAGTTTGTTGTAGCTTTAACAGATCTTGTGACCAGACTCTGATCTCGTTTGCCTCTGGAGTTTCCCCACTGTATAGTGGATGGCTTCGTTTCTGTCTCCATACATGTAACATTCCTCCCCCCTCAAAACGAATACTTCAGCATGATCTCTTTTTCCAAAAGGTATGGAACTGATGATCAAAAATCCTGACGTTCCCCTCAAATCCACTAGAGAACCGTTTTGGAATCAGTAGCTAAGCAAACCAGGCAGGTGCAAGGTAATACCTGTAGTATGGATGAACAAAAGATTCAACCCTTTGACACAATCAATCCCTCTAGCCTTTGAAACTATTTTATATGACATAAGCATGTATTACATGTAGGCTGTGAGGAGGCAGTGTGGCCTCGTGAATGGAACAGCAGACTAGGAGTCAGGAGAATCGAGATCTGTTCCTGATTCTGTTGCTGGATGACCATAACCAAATCACTTCCCATCTCTTTGTTTCAGTTTCCCCATATGTAAAATGGAAATAATTATACTGACCTCCTTTGTAATGATAAATAATAACACTGAGGAAAAGGTCCAGAAACTGCCTGTGATGCTGGAGATCTTTCTAAGAAACATACAACATGGTTCCCACAGTCCAGGTCCTCAGAGGTATTTAGGCCCCTAAGTCCCATTGAAATCAATGGAAATTAGGCACCTAAATACCTTTGAGGATCTGGGGTTAAGGGCTTTATTCTGTCACTCTTTCTTACACTGTACCTGATCCAGCTCCCATTAAATGTAGTGGGAATAATTCTACTGACATCGATAGGAGCTGGAGCTGGCCCCTAGATTAGTGCTTTATTATGTCTCTGTCTTGGTTTCAATGGGATTACTCATGATGAAGTGAGCTGTAGCTCACAAAAGCTTATGCTCAAATAAATGTGTTATACTATAAGGTGCCACTAGTACTCCTTTTCTTTTTGCGGATACAGACTAACACGGCTGCTACTTCTGAAACCTGTCATGTAGTGATGTGAGTAAAGGTAGGAGAATTGGGACCCTTGTTCTGTCAGCTGGTTTGAAAGCAAATACTCTAAAATAGTATTTTCAATGTTTTTTCCCTCAGTCTGCTGTGAATCACTTCAGTCTTTTAAGCAGAATTTATACACATTTATACCAGAAAGCAACTCTCCTATGGTAAATCAGAGCGGGTCATGACTTTTCTTTTTAATTAACCTTCTGTGCTTATTCTGCTCATCCATGTTTGTGTTTCAGACCAGTAATATACCATGTTGTTACCTACCCAAAGTATATGAGAACAGCTCTTTGTGGAGCCCATGTTTTATGTTGTTCCAGAACCAGTCTAGAGGGGATTGCCAGAGACACTGTCAGATTCCCCAGGATGATCTAGGTTTAAATCCTATTGGATCTTATCCTGCAAAGTGCTGCATGCCTTAGTACTGAAGCCAATGGGAGGTGAGGGCTGTCAACATCTATCAAGACTGGGCTTTTAATCTGTTCCAGTGTTGGGATTGCTTATAGGTTATGGTATGAATGGTTCATTTCAGACTTGCAGTTAGTTGAGGACAAATCTATTTTCTGTTTTCTTAGACAGAAGAGAATCTGAGTGGTCTGCAGATTAGCTGTGGTCCTCAAATTAGCCATCCACAGTCTGAGAAGCAATATCTGTAAGGAAGGAAATATTTCCTACTGACAACATTCAGGTAAATTAACTGACCTAGGATGCTCTTGTATGCATTGTGAGTACACACTTCCCTTTATGAGTATTGACAGTGTGGGTAAGGGTGAGAGATCAGATCCTAAGTAATTATTGTGTATGTTTTTAAGCACGCTCCCCAACATCAGAGGGAGTTCCTACTGCATATTATTCCTTGGACAAATGTATATACTGTCGTGTTGGAACAGGGTCTCAATCTATACTCTTCTTATTACCAGGATAAAAACAACCTCTGAACCCTCTAAACTTTACAGAGAAAAATGTCTCCATGGTTTACTTTGCAAAAGCTAGAGGCACATTCAGTAAAGCCGAAAAATCACTAATTGTATCTACGTCAAGGTTTCTATCCATGGAAGATGAAACAGAACTAAGTGCATGAAAAAACATGTTTTCAGTGTTAAAAGGCACCTTTTAACCTGTCAGGCAGGCAAAATAAAAAATAAAATAAAATGGAATCACCATTTTCATCAGAAATGTTCTCACCCTTGTATAGTTTTTGTGACAAATAACTGCATGTGCACCTGCAGAAGCACAGTAAGTTTGTAAAACTGGCTTCCCAAGCTAATGACGTAGCTTTTCATTTTTTTCCCAAAGACCAACATCTGTCAGAGATCAGTTAAGGCATCAGTGGATTACAGATCTTACTGTTCTAAAGCACAGCACTTAATTTTCCCTTGGGTAAACAGAGCCAATAATGGATAAATACTATGGGATCAGATATCTTTAAACTATCAGCAAGAGTTGTGACTGCAGACTTTAATCCACATCAGAAGTGAGAGACAGAAAGCTAAAAATTATGACAGCAGATCTCTAATTGTTAGTGAGTCTGCAACGATAGATTTAACGCCACTGCTGGTATAATATCTTGGAAAGGCTGTCTGAGTATGAATATTGAAACTGCAGAGTATGTCATTATTTAATGAGTGTTTGCTTTATTTTATAATTAAATTGAAAGTATTTGGTTAGCCTCATCCAGAACCATGAGCTAAATACTCCCTTACTCTATATGTAAGAATACACTGGGAATACATACAATAGCTTCCTGCTAAACGTTGCAGTTTAAAATCCAAGCCCAAGATAAAAATGAACTTGTGAAACTGCTGGCATTTCAGCATGTGGTTGGCGCTGTAACTGAGGAAGGGATTCCTCAGGGAAACAAACAGTCTTAGTTTATCTTTAACGTTAGGATCTTAGAACCTCTGAGGATAAATATTCTAATTTAAGACTGAGAAGACAGCAGCAGCGTTTGCATAACAGTAAATAACTTTTAAAAGACAGTACTTCCAAAGGATAGCCAGCCAACTTTTCCTTAAAAAGGAGAAGTTTTTAAGTCTAAATGTTTGGAAATCTATTTTAAATTACTATGTGCACCCTTTAAGCAGCCATGTTGTTGTTGTTAGATTTTGAGGCAGTGGGGGGTAGGGAGAAATAGGAGGACTCTGGATCTATCGCACAGCTTGTTCCATGCACTTAATAGTCAGCCTCTTTCAGAAAGACAGCAACAAAAGGACTTTCAGAGATGAAACTTTCCGTCCTTGTTCTCAGTCCGAGAGTGTTTTTAAAAGCTGAAGGAAATCTGTTCACCTCTTTTTAAGCGTGAAAAATGTGGCATTTTAAAGCAAATAACATTTTTTCAGAAATTGCTTTAAACTCCTATGACTTTAAATGGTCGTAATGTTTAAAGTACAGCCTTAGGCTATTGGTAGTTCCCAATGAGCTCCATGTGCTTTTGTCACATTCAGGAAAACAGGGGTGGGAAATAACAATGGGCTAGAGGCAGCACATCAGTGGCACCATCCCAGGGGTGTTCCAAAGAAGAAATTCTTACTTCTGTTGAGTAGTACAATACTCCTCAAATGGCACAACTGAAGTCAATGGAAGGCTTTATGGGGAAAGGTCCATATGGCAGGAGTTGAGAGTAACTGAATCCAGCCCAGTGAACCATGGGGAACATGTGTAGCTGAACAGCTACCCGGCATCCCCTTAAAGCAACACATGCAGCGTAGTACCACACCTTCTTTAATGCAATGTTTAAAGCAGTAACAAGGTGTCACATTCAGACAGCTCTTTGAAAGGTCCTTCATCTGAGGTGTTGGCAAGGCACAATGGAAAGAAAGTGCAAGTTTATTGCAAACTAGTCTTCTCCTCATCTTGAAATTTTTATGACACTTTCCTAAGTGGCTTTTTGATCCTTTTTTATGACCTCTTAACCAAATCCCTGAATTACTTCAGCCCTTTGACTTCCTCACACTGCCTGCTTCAAACCACAACCAGAGCATTCTTTGACTGGGCGTATACATTTGCTAAAATAGCAGCAACTAAAACTAAAGTTCTTCTTGTAAAAGCTTTCTTTCCTGCAGACCAATGCCCACAGTGCACACTGAGTGACCTACACCCCTTTGCAAGAGCTCTGAGGACAAATTCCAATAAAGTACAATTTAAGCCCTATGGCAAAGGCAGAATAAGTGCTATAGTTGCCAGAAGGATATCAATGGTTCAGAGGCCTAGTGTTGGTCCTATGAATGGGGGTGAATTTCTGAGGCAACTGATTTTCCAAACTACCATCTTTTGCAGCAGCTTGAGGAAATCCTGGGACGGCAACAGCACAATTAGGATGCAATTTTCAAAAACACTCAACACTGGCCTAACTTCTGCTCCCATTGGAGTCAATGACCATTTTATCGTTGACTTCAATGGGAGTGGATGCAAACCAGCACTGAGTGCTTTTGAAAACCCCATTCCTAATGGCATATTTCTCATTTGCTCCATCTCAACGGTGAAAAAGATGGTTTTTTGTGGAGTCTCGTGTACTAAATCGCCTTTCCCCCAGGCTTATTTAAAGAATAAAGATGTTTTCCTTGGCTGAGAGATTCTTGTTTTTACTTCTGTGTTTTCATTTACTCTCAGGGTCAGTTCGGGTTGGATTGTTGAGCCTGTAAGAAGTTTTTGATTAATTAGCAGAGCTTCATTTCAAGAGGTTAGTAATAACTGGCAAAGGAAGGATGATTTCTTTTCTTTTAAGGAAAATTCACTGGTCTGCTAAAAATAGAGAAACATTTACCTTAATTAACTGCAAGATAAATGCTAAACATAAACAGAGCAAAGCAAGGAGGTATGTCATTTATTTTAGTTTATGGGTCTAAAAGATCAAAGAATTTTTAAGCTATTTGAAAAATCTCCACAGGGTTTCTTTGGTTTTATCTGATGTCTTTATTATGCCAGTATTTTAGCCTCTGTGAAATATTACAGTAGCAATAATTAAGATGTCAGTTCTGTCTTAAAGGGACTCTGATAAGAGAGAGGTCAACAGCTGAACTCTTTGCATTCTGCAGTGGTTTTGATTAGAATCACGAGATCCAAATCCATTAACAGATGAGATCCATATTTCAATGCAGCTGTAATCTCTCAAAATCAGCTGTTCTTGCTAGACTTCAATCCAAGGTTTAACTGGATCTCAGAATTTGGTTAGGATTTTCAAACGAATCTCAGTGATTTAGGAGCGCAAGCCCCTGTGAAATTCAATAGGACTTGTGTTCCTAACTCACTTAGGGGCTTTTGAAAATCCCAACTGAAATGTTTTCATTCATCAGGGTCATAACAATGCAGTAAAATTTAATAACAATTTTGTAAACTTGGGGTTTATAAGTTTGGGGTTGATATTGGGGTTGATATTGCTAAGACCAATAGTGTTGACTTTACCATCTGAAAGTAATCAGTTGAGCCAATGTCCCACCTACTTAATTTATCTGCATTTACTAGCACTGTATGTTAAATAGGAATATGAATAATTGTTGATAGGAATAAAATGAAAATGGCCCCAAAATAGATCAATTTTCGGCAGTGAAATCTGGAGACAGTCTGAAGTCAAAATATCTGTGAATCCTTGGAGTAATGAAATATTGCACAGGGATAATATTCTTAGAAGTATTTACATCTAGACATGGTGCTTCTGGCACTTTCACACAAACTTAGAAGATGATGGTTAGAAGGAATGAGGTCCAAAACCATCTGTCCCTGAAGTTTTAGGAAACTGATCTTGTGTGGTATATGCACCTGATCCTAAATGAGAGTTACTGCTCAGTGCTACACAGAAGAAAAATGTGCAAACTCCTGACTTTTCCTCCATCTTGCCTGGAGAAAGGTGGGGATTTCTTCCTGGCCTTAGATGTTGCAGTCACTCAGTCGCAGATTCTGCCATGCTAATTCATGTTGAGTAACACTGTACTCCATGCGTTGTCTCATTGGTCTCAGGAAGACTTTTCATGGAGTAAGATACTATTCAGTACGATTAAGGGTTTCTGAACTCTGGTTCCCTGTGAGAAATGTGACCTTATAGCACCAATGAATCAGTACTCCCAGTACTACACTGTTATTCCCAGTTGCACTTCTGGGAATGAAACGGAACACCCAGCTAGCTAAGATAAGGAGCTAACAGCAAAATGTATTCACTGTCTTGTTACCTAAAAATATCTCTGTATACCAAGGCAAGTGAGATTTCTGCAAACTAGTTTAGCCTAACCATAGTGAGATACCTTATATGAAAGGTATATTTGAACTAAATACATGCATTTTCTTAAAGACCTAAGGGATAGACCCACAAAAGGCATTGCAATGCCTAACTCCTAGCCACCCTGCCACCCTGTGGAATTCACTGTTCCAAGTTTGTCTCCCACGCTCTCCATACAGTGCCTGGGGAGAGTTAGATGCCTAAGAAAGTGATACAAAGAAGCCAGCAAGCCAAAAGGGGAGTTACCTAAGCTAGCCAATGGGAAATGGCAAGGAGAGGACTGGGTTTAAGCCACAAAGTAGTTAGGTGCCTAAATCCAGGCCAGAGGGACGTGCCTCCTGCCATTTGGGTTTCACAGCTGTGAATCCTCTCTTGAAGTTAGGCACCTAAGTCACCTCAGCCCTTTCTTGTGAATAACAAGAGATGACACCCCCCCATTATAGCCAATGGCCCAGCTGGGATGTGGGAGATCTGATTACAAAGCACTTCTCTGCTTGATTTGTGCTAGGGGATACACCAGTGAATGCCCTCACCATTGAGCTATTGGCACGGGGATACACCTGGGCATGGCAGCCAGCCATAGTCCCAGTCTGCTCATCTCTGGCTAGCTGTGTGTGGGGCCCAATCCAGCAGGTCTGCTCTGAGCAAGTTTACCGGATCAGGCCCCACAGGTGGTCCAAGAGGAAGAATGCTTGGTCTGAGAATCCTGATGGGGCAGGCATGACCTAGAGTGCCAATCACAGAATCATAGAATATGAGGGTTGGAAGGGACCTCAGGAGGTCATCTAGTCCAGCCCTCTGCTCAAAGCAGGACCAATCCCCAATTTTTGCCCCAGATCCCTAGGGCCCCCTCAAGGATTGAGCTCACAACCCTGGGTTTAGCAGGCCAATGCTCAAACCACTGAGCTATCCCTCCCACCCAACTTGTCAGCACCAGGACTTAGGCAGTTCTGCACATGCCCACCTGCAATGACTTAGGCTGCTTGGGGCCTTTACCAGCAGAAACTTAGGTGCCTACATGGTTAAGTGGCAGCTAAGCAGTGAGTTTTGAGGCTTTCAGTGACACTTAAATGTTGGACATAGGCACCTGAAGTGGCACCACGAAGCTTAAGTGACAATTAGGTGCCTAAATTCCTTTTCTATCTACCCCTAAGCCCACATTCTCTGTTGGTGTAAACTAGCACTACATCACTGAAATCAAAGAACCAACTGACACCAGCAAAGAATCAGAGTTCCACATAATAATGTAATGTAACTAAAGCTACTTGAAGATAATGCTCTGAACCAAATTCCATTTTACATGGTAGACAGATCACTATTAGAAAAGTCAACAGTTGTCAGCAGATTGCACTTGAGCTGAAAACCCTTCCACCCTCACAGAAGCATGTGGTGGAACCTCTTGGAAATATTTGAGTATCCTTTCCCCCTCCCTGCTGGTTTCTCCATGAGAGGATGCAACCTGGCTCATCGTCTTCAGGCCAAATGTAGACGGAATGAACAGAATTATCTGCCTGATAATCAGTCTGTTTTGTGCTAATATCACATGTATTTTGGGTACAGAATGAAGTTTTTATTCTACAGTAAGAACCAACAGTATGCTGAGCACTGTATAAGACCCAGGGGAGACAGTCCCTGCCTCAAAGATCTTATAATTAAGACAAACACAGAGAAGACATGATATGCTGAGTAACACTGAGGAGGGAATAATTTTGCAAGGATAGCACCTTACCAATCTTTCCAGTGGGGAAAGGTCACTCTCTTTACTTAGTTGCCAGACCGAGATTTTATTTCTGCTTGGGGAGATTTTATTTCTTACAGTTCACAAACAATATCATAAGCATTTCATGAATGAATAAAATAGGTTCAGCTCTGACAGACCTTGGCCTGACATTTTACCGTAAGAATGCAATTGTTATGAAAACTCTTGCACTACACTTCTGCCCACTTCCTGCTGTGGACCAATGAGGCTTCCTAGTAACTGCCAGTTTCAGTTACTTATATATGGGGGACTGAGTCACTATCGAAATACTTTGCTGTTCAGGTTATGGTCTGCTTCTGTTAACTTGGGGCCAGATTTCGTTCTCATATACAATAGTGTAAGTCCAGAGAAAGGCCACTGATTTCAGTGGGGACACACTGGATTTACACTACTGTAGCTATCGCCATTGAATTCAGTGGTGATATGCCAGATTTACACTGGTGTAATTGAGCAATATTTGGCCCTTTATGTTTGCCTGGTATGATACATTCACTGCCAAGTTCAGCTCTGGTATAATTCCATTAATGTCAGCTGAGTTACACAAGGGGTGTATTTGGCCCATATGAAATATGGCAAAACCATTTTAATTTAGGGGCAGACTATGCCTTGATGTTGCATGGGGGTGCTTGAGGATGGTCAAAAGAAAACTTTCTTCCTTTCCCACTGTCCAGTGCTTCCCCATGTGCAGGGCCAGATACAACTGTTACCCCTGTAATGTACTGAGCTCATAGACTGCTCCCTGCGAGCACTCCCTCTAGCCACACCAGAAGGCATAGGAAGGGAAGAAATGGAGCCATGATCTTATCACCACTCCCTTCTTGGTCAGCAGAACAGGACATCTGTGGAGGGGACAGCATGCAACTGTTACACTCCCAGAAACTCTAGTGCCTCCCAGAGCTCACTCTTCACCCCCAGTTCGGACCAGTTGTCTTGGAGCAACAACTAAGCCCCTCTAAGGAGCTATACTACCCTTAGCTCCCTTCAAAGGGTTTGCTGGGAAGATGTGCTCCACAGAGAGCCTCTTCTCCAGCTAACCACTTCTCACAAACTCCAAAAGCTTGCAAACACACACTGTTTCTGTTTCATGGGATCTGCAGCCATGGGTATCCATGCTGTTGATCACTTATGCAACTAATTAATCCTATTGATTGCAATGGGGCTGTTAGCATTAGTTCTACAGCCAAAGATAGCAGATCTGGCCCTATGCAATAATGTCTTTTCATGCTTTCTCGGTACTTTCCTTCCACATTAAACTTTAATAAACTCAGTATGGCAGGAATTCAAGTCTGCTCACTTTTGGCATGCTTCTGAGTAGTAATGTCCATTTCTAGCCTTCTGCACAGGAAAAGGTCTGGTTAAAAACGTTAAAAATTTGTTTTTGTGTTAGTTAGATTTATTATAAATCACTGAATAAGTCATTGTTTCCTCAATAACTTTGCTCATTCTTACCATTTTCATATGACACTTTCCAATATATTGAGTGATATTTTTTATTATGGTCACCTGAGCTAAGTTTCACACATGTACAAACCTTAAAGCCAAAAGGTGCCCAGAAGTTTCATTCACTTGCATGTATAAAAAGAAGGAAATGATTGGAGTTGCACATGTGTCATTTATTGGGAGGCAACAGGTAGGCAAGCCAAAAGAGGGCCACATACAGGCATGAAATATTTTCCCTGCTGTGATTTCCCCCTTAAATAAAATACACGCTGAGTTCCATAAATCACTTGCAGGAACTTTGTAATAACAAGTGGTGTATGTTACTGCTAAAGTCTGCTAGGCAAGTTGAGGAAAAGACAAGCAACAGCATGTTGAAATGAACAATTAAATGGAGAACTAAGCTTTTCAAAGTGTTTCTGCTTAGTCCTAGTCAGATTAACCAGTAAGGAAACTCATTACTACAAACACTTTGGTAAAAGAATTATTAAATGTGTGATTTAATTTAACCCCACAAAAGTTAGGGCAGCTAAGATATGAGTACCAATGAATCTCAGCTGCAAATTTGGAATCTGGATCTGAGCTTCCTCAAATTTGAGAGATTTTGCCACTCACCTGGTTTTGATTTGACCCATTACAGAGATAAGACTAACAGCAAAGTTCAGATGTATATTTGAATCAAAATGTCCTCCAAATCCAGACTGTCAAAATGTTGGACTTTTTGTTCAGGCTCATCTCTAGATATACATCTAATAATCTTTGATGACCTTTCATGTGTAAATCATACCCATAATAACGTTCTGTTGCATCTTCTGGCTCATTCTTTGGGCTTTGCATGGTTTTTGTGGCAGAAAACTGTATTTGTTATGATGGGAAGAAACAGCTTCCATTGGCATCCAGCTTCCATATCTACTGCCATCCCCAGTAAAGGAGAACTCTGAAGCAAATACTCTTCCTCTTTGGGATCCACTATAATCATTTTGTTTCTACTTCTGAACCCTTGGCAACGTGGTGGTTTCCAAATCGTTGGAATGATAGTGCTCTGCTGTTCTGGTCACGCAGGTGCAAAAAAAAACAAAAACAAAACTGCATCAGTGTATGGTAAGGGCACAGCGCAATTTCAAAACTGGACGCCAAAATTCTGTGTGGTAATTATTGGACCTGTAACTTTCCATTTTCACACAAAAATGGGAAATTTGTGCATGCAATTTAGGTGGCCAGTTATGAACATTTGGCTCATAGAATCAAGCCCAATTTTTAACATCAGCTCTGATTTGCTTTCTTCTATGGGTTTTAGTGAAAGCCTTCACATTATCTCCATAAAATGTTTCCTTATTGTTTAACTTGGGTTTTATTAGGAAATTTCAGAAGGAAAAAGTTTAAAATGAAACCTAGAAAGAGAAGGTAATTTGTTCTCTGAATGTACAAGAGCTGCTGTTCCAACAATTGTGATTTAAAAATGCACATTGATCCTGATCCTACATTCCTAACTCAGGCAAAACTCCCATCTCAAATTAATGGTAACATTCCCATTGGCTTCAATGACAACATGATCACGTTTCCTGGTGTATAGTGTATTTCAGTTCAGAAATTCATAGGCAAGTTATACTTCTCACTTTCTTAGTGTTTTTGTTTTCATTTCAACAGTTTTCACTATTGGCCAAGCTAACTTCTTTGTGAAGGTAGATCCATTCTGATGGTTAATTAAACTACTTAGGTTTAAATTTTCAAATGGCCATTAATTTTGAGTAACTCCATTTTTTGGATGTCCAGCTTAAGATGTCTCATATTGGGCACCAAGAAGCTCAGGCATCCTGCGTGGACACTACGGATTATGTGGGTATTCTACTAACCCTTAGCTCAAATCTGCAGGTCAAAGATGAAGCAGCTGCAAGTAATGAAGGAAGCAGGAAAGCCCTAACATGCCCAGGCTCTGAGAAAAGCTTTAAATGTTATAGAAACACACACACACACACACACACACACATCAATATGAGATTAACAAATTCATAATTTTAATTTAGTTAAATTGCAGTGCACAAGAATGTGAACCCTCTTCCAAGGAGTTGTACTGGAACAGAGAAAATGCAAATGAATTTTTAACTAAATATTAATGGTAAAGGTCAAGAATCATATGATTATGTCATACTCTGAGCTGTTATGTCATACTCTGACACAAGGGGAAAGGACATATTGGGGGCCGAGGGTTGGCCATACATTTATTACATATATTTGCTGACATGCACAAATGTAATTAAACTTGGTCACTAAAAAAAATTGATTCAATTGTAAATAAAACCAACAGCTTGGAAAATGATTACATGGTACTTAATATAATCTGTATGTACTACAAAATGGGCCAAATTATAGACCCAGAATAATGCAATTGAATTCATTGCTCGTGAACAGTTAGAAGTAGAATTGAAAAAGCCTTGTATTATCTGTCTTGTGTAGGCTAAACAAATTTGAACTCATGTAGTCCATTTGCAGGTTTATTCAAATGGCATTACTCTAGATTTACCCCAGTTTTACTGAGAGCAGAAATTAGTTCAGTTTTATTTCTAAATCAAGCCATTTCTTCTTTTAGGATAACACCCCATCATTAGAAAAAAGAAAACCATTATACATTTTTAAATGTTCCCTTAAGAAATCTTTAACATGTTGTTCGGGCTGATTCCCTTAGAGACAGAACACCAATCAAACGCCATATTTCAGGCACCCAAGTGGTGTTGTCTTAAGCTATGCATTAATATTTCCATTTGCTAATATAGAATTGGAGGGTGCTCTAATTTAATAGAACCAGTGCAGAAGGTTCCATTAGTGTGGTCTGACTAGAGATGGAGTTCTCAGATAGAGTTGCTGGGAGCATACAGCACTGAAATGAACACCTGCTTGGACTCCCAGCAGTGCATTAGTTAGAAGCAGGAGAGAGAAACAATCCCAGCACTAATGAGCCCCAGGTGAAAAGACTGTTAAACTAGATGGGGGTCTTTTTTGAACATTTGAATGTTCTGATTGATGAGCCAAATTGTTTTAAATTCCTAATTGTTCATTACATTAAAACATAGCCTTTGTTTTCTCCCCGTTAAAACATGTGGGTTGCTCACTATCAAAACCACACGTAATTAGTTAGGAAAAAATGTCCAACCACATATAGGGAGGTCAGCTGGTGAGATAAAACTGAATCATATCCCGTGTTTGCTGAGCGTTTATGAGTTAGAGCAGTGTAATGGGAATCACTTTTACCTAAAAATGGCTTATTAAGCATAAACAAAGTATATTGTCATGTAATCACTTTCTTAGAGAATTTGGACTGGTCTGTCCCTTTAGGCCAAGTTAATTTTTAATATATCATTAAAAAGTGTTTCAGATATATTACGAATGAGTTGATGTGGGCCACGGTTTCCCATATGGAATAATCAGCATATCATACATGTATTTATGGAATGAGTAGCAATTTAAAGCACGTATTACCATCCTTTTGCCAGTATCAGTGTTATTTCAATGCTGGTTAAATTTGTATATGGTTTTAGTAGTGCAAGCGTTGAAGAATAGTAGAATAACTGTTATTAGACTAAAATAGATTATAAATAATAGTGGATTTCTACATCAGCAAATAAGGAAGGGTGGCTGATCTGTATATCTTGTATACTTTCTTACTGGGTCATGTACCATTTGCCTATAAGCGATAATTGGCAAGATATGTATCTGTTTAAACAGATTTTGATCTCTGTCAGGGTGGTGTAAATCTGAAGTATCTCCATTGAAGTCCATGCAGTTACCCCAGATTCAGTGGTGCTGGAACAATTTTTATAGCGGGGGTGCTGAAGGCAGAAACCAAATATTTGGGTTGTTATTACTACTTCAAGACAGAGAGTGCGGCAGCAGCCCCTGCACCCCTAGTTCCAGCACCTCTGCCCAGATTTACATTTGAGGGTGGTGCAGGTGTTCACTTCCCTAGCTGAACCTAGTGTGGATGAGTTCAGGATTTGGCCACTGGTGTCTTCCCAAAGTAACAGATTAAGCAGGGCTCATGGTGAGCATTTGCACCCTGCTCCTTCACAGCAGTATGTGATTGGCTAAAGCATTGAAATATTTGCCTGACACTCAGTCTCCTGATTGTTGATAGCTCTCAACTGCATTTGAATAGCCAGCTATCAAGAAAATCCCTTTTATATAGAATGGAGGGATTAGGAGTGAGAATAGGCATATTTTGATAAACATTAACTTTGGTTAGAGCAAAATTTTACTGACTTATTCTAAATAATACCAGAACTGTTGTAAGTACATTTGACCAAACAACGTTTAGGCTTGTTTACATATGACAGTATGTGGTTAGCACTGCAGCATGCCAACAAGGTGGAGGTTAGTCACCATGGGGCTCCTAGAGATGGTTATTCTGTGTAGCGTTTATAGGAACTTCTTTAAAGGTGGCAAGCAGCCAGCTTCAAACCCCAGTCCTGTCATTCTGAACAAGGTGTGAATGGAGGTGAAATGGAGGAAATTAGGAATGACAGAATTCACACTTGTGGTCTTTTGATTTCCAGACTTGTGGCCAATCTGTGAGAAAGAGAAAGAAATCAGCGTCTGCTAGCCTGAGATACTGCAGTGGTAGAGTTATTACTGGAATTTATCGCTACTGTTTTAGATGAGAGAAGAGAAGGGGGCAATTAAAACATTTGAAAACAGAAATGCAACCTGCATGGGAGTATAAAGGGAGACAGGTCTGCCTAGGACAAGGGAATGTATATTTGATTCTCTGACCAGCCCAGTCTTATGGCAGAGACAGTGAAGGTCCATTTCTACAAATTAGGAAAACAAAGCTATGAAGCTAACAAGTGGGAGAAGAAAAAGCATGGAGCTTCCTTCTCCACCAGACTCCATGTCATCTTCCTCCCATTTTGAATAAACTTCACTTTGAGGGGTAACCCTCAGAAGAATCCATTTCAAGTTTATTGGTCTATAAAGACAGGGGGCTGGATCTCAAGTGATAAACAATTGGATCAATGGATTGTATACTGTATTAGAAAAGTGTATAGAGTGAGGTCTTTGCTGAAAGCTAATGACTCACTGGTGATTAATATCCTTGTGAAATGTATGTATTAATATTATGAGGAAATATGGATACTTAATAATATTATGGTTTAAAGACTGTGGCCAAACAGGGAGAAACAGGTTTGCTCCCAGACAGGAGGGAAGGCAGCTATTTACCTATCTCCTATGTAAATGAAGCATGGTGGAATCAAAACAAGGGAAACCCCATTTACATAAGGGGGATAGGAAGCCCACAGGAAGGGAGAAACAAGCATGAGGTCATCTTGCCTCTTGAAACAAGTTAATTGAACTTTGGAAAATATGGGCAAGGACAGAAGCCATCTTTGGCATCCGTCACAAGACAGACAAAAGGGAATAGAGTGCTTGCAAGCTGAGAAAGATGGGTCCTTCAACCATGGCGGAGTTCAAGTCTCCGGAAACTGAATATAGGTGAGAAACCATCTTGAACAAGCCTGTACCTTGCTAGAGTAAGTTTTAAACTTTTAGATGCGTGTTTTCACTTTTATTTGCTTGTAACCATCTCTACCTTTATCTCTTAAACCTGAATTCACTGAAAATCCTATCTTCTTTTGTTAATAAAGTTGTTTTACTATTAATCTAAAATACCAGTGCTGTGTTTGAATTAGAATGAATGTTAACTCCAGTTAATGTGGCAAGCTGGTGGGTTTTGTGTCCGTAGAGGAACAAACGAACCTTATTATTTCTCTGAACTATCCAGGAGAGGGCTGGAGATTACAGAGCTCATGGTTTGGGGAAAATTCAGGAGTGGGAGCATGTTGGGGTCACCTGGCTAGTGGTAACCAAGGCTGATAAAGCCAGAGACGGGCTGTGAGGTTGTAGACAGGCTGCTGGGGTCAGAGCTGCTGAACCAGGGCTGTCTAGCACACAGACACTCAGGAAACTACATGCTGGTAGGCTGGTTGTGAGCATCCCAGTCTGGGAGCTACAGTAGGAAATCATTGTAAAACACCTAGGGCTTCAGGGCAAGTGGTGACACAATCCCTCACTGGTCTGGATTGCACCCCAAGCCGCATCACACGTGCCAAATACAAACTATTTGCTCAGGAAATTCTCTGTATTTCAGAAGAAATTTCCAAATATTCCAGTCGTGGTGTTTGCAAATAGATTTGAAGAATTATTATTGTCATTAACAACAGGCTATGTAATTGTCCTTTTAGATAGAACTGCAACTGCTGATGGTTCTAACCATCAATTTTCATATGCTAGGGGGTTCTGGTGGGTATAATCAGAGTTACAGACTATCTATCTAACACTCAACAACTTAGTGCCTCCTCACATGTAGGTAACTGACCATTCTGAGCTTCAGTGGCTTATCTAAGCAGCAGATGTGCTAGTCTAAAAATTCAGTTGCTAAGCAGCTGTACTAAGATCCAGCTCAATTTTTAATTGAGGTTGAATTTGTAGGCAAATCCAAAGTCCTAGCAGACTGGTTGAGTTGCCAAGATCTTTTGCCAATTGATGTAAGTATATGTTGGACCTTCCGAAATTGCTCATTGACATCATGTGAGTCAGCCAAAACATAATCTGTTCAGCAGAAGAACTGTCACATAAACACTCTTTCTGTACCAGATGGATGCATTCACAACTACTATTGGTTTTTGATCCCGGGAATGGAAATCTCACATATGAATTCACTTTTTAAAGCTTTGATTTTACAAAGTTCTTCCTACTGCTGAGTTTCATTTTCCCACCGAGCTGGGAAAGAACTGTATGCACTCATGTCACATTCTTCCCCTGTACCCTCCTCGTCCATTAATTTTATTCCAGTTAAAAGTATCAATTAAAAAACCACATTTTGCTGGCTGTGTACATTCATCAGGCCATTTGAAGTATGTCTCACTTTTCACCAAGAAGGCATTTCTATACTGATAGGGGGGCTTGTGTCCAACTTTTGATGTTCTTGTTTGAACCTTTACCCACATTTCAGCTGATGCCTTTATCTTTCCTATAACCATTTTTAATGCACAATGAATCACCTCAGCAATATTTGTACCTTTTTTTTGTATTCACTTGCTGTGAACATTTGGCTGACAAAACTTTACTGGCACAAAAGTTGACCCAGTGTGAATTTCAAAGTGAAATTTGTGAAAACAGAGTTTTGAATTCACACACCAGAAAAGTATTTGCACTTCAAGAATCAAATTCTCAGCTAGTGCACCACTCGTAGTACCTCCTAAGGTAGGATCAATCAACCTCCACAGCTGGACTGAAACATGAATTTCTGTCTTTTTTTTTTCCCAGTGGATGGGCACTGATCTTTTGGGATCCTCCAAGAAATAAGATGTAGGAAATTCTCATGTTCAGTTCAAAGTTGAGCTCCAGTTACTACAAAGCACCAGCAGCTAAAATAGCAAATAGGATGTCTGATTGTTAAAAAGGCGGGAAAAATAATATAGGAACTCTCATTATAATGTCATATATTAATTACCTGATTTGAAGCACTGAGAGTGCTCAGCATCTCTGAAAATGAGGCTGTATACCCATGTAAAATAATGATGTGCCTTCAGCTGGTAGAATATATTCAGATTTGGTTACCTAACCTCAAGAAGGATATAACTGATATTGAAAAGATCCACTGACGGGAGATAAAATGGCTAGTGATTGTGGTGGATTAATTGAAAGCAAGGCAGTTTCAGTAATTGATTTATTGATTTACACAGCTGAGGCTGTGTAAAACTAATTGGAAGATTTGTGCTAGTGCAAGTTTAGATTAAAATTTGTAATAAACTGTTATAAATGCTGGTTTTCTTTTGAATGCCATTACTAGTAAGGTAACTAATTTGAATTTTACAAAACTGCTCTAAAGAATAAACAAAATATAGAAAATTAAGGCCCTGATCCTAGGCATCATTAAGCAGGCATATAACTAAAATTGTATTTTTCTTAAAACCTTTTCTCTTAGTGGAATCAAATCTTTGTCACTTCAAAACAAAAGTACTTCAGTATTAGCCATGACAGGTTATTTAAACTTTTAATACATTAACAAAATTATTGTGAATGTTTTTGTACACACAAACCAACATTTTTCAAAAATAGGAGCCTAGAGTTCTCCTAAACCCATTTTTAGGCACTAAAGGGTGGGATTTTGCAGAACATCTAACTGACTTCAGAGCACTGGTCCCATTGACGTCAAACTACAAACCCTCATGGAAAAGTAGAGGCTAGTCAAAACATATTTGCTTTTTTGATGTGTGGAAGTTCAATATATTGGAAAGGGGTGCTTGTTGCGAAGGCATCCCAGGTTATTTGCTTATCAACTTTGTGTCTGAGTTCATGTTGTTTTCACAGCGGTTATGTTAATGACAACTGAGGCTTGTCTTTTTCAGTTTAGACGAGCATTTTAACTGTAAAAAGAAAAGGAGTACTTGTGGCACCTTAGAGACTAACAAATTTATTGGAGCATAAGCTTATGCTCAAATAAATTGGTTAGTCTCTAAGGTGTCACAAGTCCTCCTTTTCTTTTTGTGAATACAGACTAACACGGCTGCTACTCTGAAACCTGTCATTTTAACTGTGAAACTTCTTAGTAGAAAAGATCGCTATGGAAAATCTCAAATTCTACTAACAATTACAAAAACAATTTAAAAACAAGTGCAAAACATCCACTTGCAAGTTAAGACTATAAAATTGGAAGAAAGTAGAGAACTAGCAACATGTAAATAAAAGATCGTATTTAAATGTAAAAAATCAATTTGAATTTTAAGAAATCACTACTTAGAACAAAAAAATCATAATCGTTATCCACTAAATTAGTGACAGTGAACTGATTGCACAGCCTACAATTCTTTATCCAAGAAAGGAAGAGGATTAGTGTTCTTCATAGTGTCATTGGAATGCCTCTCTATCTTGGAGATATCTGAATGTCACACCCTTGAGCCATAGCTATTTGTCACGAAGCTGTACACCAGTGCCGTTATATTTCTTAATAACAGCTGCTAATCAAGTTTTTAAGTTGCCACAAGTGGATGGGTAAGAGAACGGGGCACCGTAGCATCTTTTTAAACCTTGCCCCAGGTTTTAGAAAAACGTACAGGAGCTCTGATTCTCCTCATGTTAATTCGACACAGGGAGTTGGGTTTTCTTAGTGGGCATCCCACTGTTACCTGGACTGGATTGCACTGCAGCCATGTGGTTCATACTGGGGGGAGATAAAGTAAGAAATAATTGAAACTACAACAGCTGCAGTCTCGACTAGGGGCACTCAAATTTCTAGTAATTGAGTACTAGGGAAGACATTTTTCAGTCATTTGGAGATAACTGCTACAAATGTGATCCCTCTCCTCCCCCTGCCCCCAATCCATTTAAAGGTCAAGTTTTAACATTTTACAATAAGTAGCTGATTGAAATTTGGATATATTTACAGTTCCTGAACATAATTTCTTATGTTTTTTAATTAGACTTTTGATAGTATTTTCCTAAACTACTTTCGTATTTTCATTCATTTAACTGTAGAAATAAGAGCAAGGTTTTCAGCCCACCAAAGTGTGCCTTTGACTAATGTGTGTGTGCCCTTTTTGAGTCAGTCTCTGTCACACAACAGACCTTTGAGTCATTCTCTGTCACACAACAAGTGATTTCACAGAAAACAACCGTCCTAACAAAGGTGAGAACACAAGATCTTTTTTTTCTAGAAGGCAGGATTCACTGAAGCCTCTACTCAGCTTGTCTTTAGCTTCCGTAGAGTTATCTGCTGCTCAGCAGACATCGGCACAACCTGCAATGAAAAGCCAAAGATAACAAAATAAATCTCCTACTAGCCCAGACTGTAAAAGCTCTGAAGCAAATATATGTTTCTTAGTACTAAGGACCATATTCCCTCAGTTTACTGTGCAGAGGTGCCTGCTAAACCAGTGCGCTGGGATCGGAGAGTGGGTTTGGAAATTGAACTTTGGACAAAAGGTGTCATAAAAAAATCTGAACATTTTTACTAGCTCCATTCATTCCATTTATTCAGAATGAGTGAAAAAACTGTCAGACACAGCTTTGATGGTGAAAATAACTGTAAATTGGTAACAATTTGAGGAAAAATACATGGAAATTTGGTGACCCTTGGAGGCATTAATGAAACTGTTATATATGATGTTATATCTAAAACACTGTTAGGATGCATTTCTAATTTGTGTAAACTGATCTTATGAAAAAGTAGTGTTCCTTTGCTGTGCCTTTTTTTTAAAGAGAGAGGGGAAAAAAGAATCTAAAAACATGGTCTGTTTACATTCCTCTATGCTGATGTCTATTATTCAGTGTTGTTAATATAAATGTCTGCTTATCATATTACTTTTTACTGTTGGGGGGTTTATTACTTCTGAAAAATTAAAAAAGAAAATGTTAAAAGACAGGGTTGAGTTTGACTTAGTTTGAATTCTGAATCTAGGCAAAGGTCTTAGCTGGTTCTTATTACAATAGTTTATTGATATCATCATGCACTAAAAAGATTCTCACTAAATTTGGGACTCTTGAGAATGAACAGTCAAAAGTGGATGTAATCACAGCAAAAACATCAGTTTGGGTGTGGCCGCCTTGTCCCTGCAGGATTTGTGTAGACAGGGATATGTGTTTATATTCTATTTTATTGACTGCCAAGAGCTGTTTTTACAATTGTATAAATAACTTTATTGATTGTTGAGTATAGCCTATATATTATTTGAAGAATATATGAACTACATGGTTTTGTTCTTGATGATTGTTTAAAAGCTTGGTCCTGTGAGGTGCTGAGCACTCTCAATTCCCAACAAAGCCAGTAAGATTCAGCACCACTCAACACCATCCATGACCAGGCTCTTATTGAGAATCAGAGCTGTAATAAAACTGAAACTTGTCAGACTTTTAAAGGCCAATCATTCCAGAAGTGTAGACCCAAGACCGCTCATTGTTTCTTGGCCTAAGTTTTGCAACCACATGCCAACTGCCTGGCTGTATATCTCCACTCCTGTTTCTAGGAAATCTTGAATGTTACACTGTATGGGAAGGTTGGGCAGCGTATGGGAAACAACCATATTTTTTAAGGGTTATATTTTTTACAGGAAGATAAATCAATTTATTAGAAATATGCAACATAAAAAGAAACCTCTTATCCTGATGGGCAGCACAGACTATGGAATCTTCCAAAGCACATTAAGGCAAGGCTATAGGTCATCTGGTCTTGGCTACAAATCAACTCATTTTTGCAAAATTACTTACAGCTTTTGTCACCTTGTTAGGCATTCCTCCTCAGAAACTACACCATTTAATCTTTCTTCTTTTAACTGCACCTGAGTCAGGGGACTGGTTGGTTGTGGGTTGCAGAACAATAATTCACATTTAGTAGACAAATACTGATTACTATAAGACATTTCAAGGTGATCTAAAATCTTGCATTTGCGCTTTAAAGTTTTAGCTTAAAAACATCAGGATAGCCACAAAGTGCTTAAAACATAAATAATGTACGTTTTATGAATATAGGACCCAATCCTGAAACTCGTACCTCATGGATGGACACTTACTCCCTTGTACACCCCCAGACCCAGCACTCTGCCCATATGGAATGAGTTACAGCAATGGGACCAAACTGTTCCTGAGATTTTAGAAACAAGGATACATTCACAATGTTTATTACTTATTTTTTATTAATCATCAAGTGCAACCCATGTGATTAATCCTGTACAAGTCACTGAAGAAGGAATGAACCCTGTGTGACGAGTTTGGTCACAGAGATAGCCTTGGTTACTGCCACCTGATGTGCTGGAATTACCTCTGAGCCCGTTTTCGTGCCAGCTTGGGACTCCAGAACCCTGCCTTGTTGAGCCAGACACTCTAGCCTGCTACAAACACAGACCCAGGGTCTGGGCCACGCCCCCAAAGCTGCAGACTTTAACTAAAAACAGCTCAGCAGGTTACCTGTCACCAGCATCCAGACACCCAGCTCCCAGTGGGATCCAACCCCCAAATAAATCCGTTTTACTCTGTATAAAGCTTATACAGGGTAAATTCATAAATTGCTCACCCTCCATATCACTGATAGAGAGAGATGCACAGCTGTTTGCTCCCCCAGGTATTAATCACTTACCCTGGGTTTATTAATAAACAAAAGTGATTTTATTAAGTATACCAAGTAGGATGTAAGTAGTTTCAAGTAACAACAGCCAGAACAAAGTAAGTCACCAAACAAAATAAAACAAAACACACAAGTCTAAGCCTAATACATTAAGAAACTGATTATAGGTAATATCACACCCTCAAAGATGTTCCTATAAGCTTCTCTCAAAGACTAGACTCCTTCCTAGTCCTGGCCCAATCCTTTTCCCGGTACAAACTTTGTTAGATCCAGCAGCTATCTCAGGTGGTAAGCAGGGGTTTTCTCATGACTGGCTGGCCCGTTTGTCCTGCTCCAGCCCCTTTTATAGCTGTGGCACAAGGCCGGAATCTCTTGTCTGTGCTTGTCCCCACCCCTGCCTCATCAATGGAAAAGTACAAGGATTAAGATGGATTCCAGTACCATGTGACATGGTCACATGTCACTGTAAGATACCTAGTCTTCATTCTTCCTGGGTTGGCCCACAGGTACACAGAAAAGTTTGCAGGTAAATAAACCATTTACAACCAATTGTCCTAGTCAATGGGAGCCATCAAGATTCTAAACCACCATTAATGGCCCACACTTTGAATAATTACAATAGGACCTCAGAGTTATACTTCATATTTCTAGCTTCAGATACAAGAATGATACATACATACAAATCAGAAGAATATATTTAATAGGTTATAACCTTTGTTATGATACCTTACAAGAGACCTTTTGCATTAAGCATATTCCAGTTACATCATATTCACACTCATAAGCACATTTCCATAAAACATGTGGAGTGCAACATCACACCCAGTCCTAAGGTGCTTGCAATGTAAATAGATGGGTAGTGCAAATGCAATGGGAGACCTAAAGGAAACCTGACTCCTGGAGTATTTTTAACTCCTTTTACTTCCTTCATTAATTAATTTTGTACAAAAGGTATCACAAAAATTAAATAGGCTAGAGGACTGGAGCATCTTAGAAGAAATATGATTTAAGGAGGAATTTGAAAGAAGAGATTTGTGGATTTTCCTTTTTATATGGTATTAAAGATTACAAAATAAAAAAAAAACTATCCGTGTATTATGTCTAGGAGTCTAGACCAAGGGCCTGGAATGGAGAACTCTTGTTCCATAATCTGTCCCTGGCTTTACCACTGACTCACTATAAGGAATCTCTGTGCCACAGTTTTCCCCAGCAATAAAATGGGGATAAGAATAAGTGGAGCCGGTGCTTAGGACACCGACCAGCTCACGGGGCCCCAATTCACTTTTTATTATGTGTTGGCGGGGGGGGGGGTCCTATAAAAAAGTTATTGGGCCAGATCTACTAGTCCGGCAACTTTTACAGCTCCCAGATCTTTGGGCCAATCCGTACTAACCTGGGCCCACAGCGCAAGTTGGAGCAGCTTGGGAATTTCTGCTGGTGCAACCAGCAATAACTACTATGCACATTTCCAGTGGGAATCCACACTGAACAGAGAGAGGGACAGGGACACTCCAGCTCTTTCTACTCCTCTAGGCATATTCCTCATATGCCTTCCCTAACCATGCCCTTCCCGCACTGGGGGGCATTGGCATTCTCTGGAGCCACTCACCATTCGTGCCATTGAGGCACTCCTCCCTCTTCTATATGCAGTCCCACTTTGCACTCATCTAGAGCCACAGTGAGTACATTAAATCTAACACTCTTGAAGAATTGTGTAGAGGAAAGTCCTTGGAACTTTTGATAATTTGTATTTGCCAGACGTTTATTCTAATGGAAACCTTGTATGCAAAATGTTCTTGACTGAGGCTTTGGTTTTGAAACACCTTCCTGTGTTATGCAAGAGGTCAGACTAGATGATCCCAATGGTCCCTTCTGGCCTTAGAATCTATGAATCCCAGAAAGAGCTCCTGAGAGCTGATCTACTGTTGTGAGACAGTATGTAGTCTTTTAATGGTAACCCAGCCCTCAGAAATGTGCAGTACCTCTAGTTCACTCTCGGAACAAATCCAGATATATTGCCCTGTCAAAAACAAAATCTTATGTGACAGCATAAGCCAAGCACCTTTAATTTAGGGTGGAATTTAAATTTAATACTCCCTTTTTGTGATAGTTTGGCCTCCGTTTTTCAGAGACTGTGGAAAAAATATACATGAACCTTTCAAAAAATTATTATCACCTACTAATATCTCCAATCAAAAATTTCACCATAGTACATTCTGGGAATTATGCCAGCTAAGCAAGTATTTGTTTAATATATCGTTTTATTGCTCTCACATTTAGTGTTCATTTTTATATTAACAAAAGTGCCATTTAAGACATGTAAGTAGTTTTAGAAAATGACAAGTTTACTGTACATGTGTATTTCTAGTACTTGTTCCTACTGCTCTAATTACAATATGACTCGACCTGTTAAAATGAGCCTAATTGTTCTGGGAAAGTTACTCTTGAATTAATCCAAGTATTCATGCCTTATTTGACTGTTGGCAGGGTGAATATTTCACTTAGCACTGACTACCTATAAGCCAGGAGGAGTGAGGAAGTTTTCACCCTTTTGCATTCCTGTGAAGCTACCTACAGTCAAGTGTGGGCAGTCTTGCCCACAGTGAGTAATCTACTCACATGAGTAGTCCCATTAACTTCTGTCGGGGGCGGGGGGGGGGGCATGGGACTTCCTGTGTAAGAAAGTAAGGCAGACTTGCAGATTGGGCTCTGGATTTTTAAAACCGGCCATCAAATATGCACTGCTTGAGATATTTCCATGCTGAGTTGTCACCATCTCCACTTCACATGACACTATGGTACAGCCCAAAAGCTTTAATGATGAATGATGGGCTGTGGATGTTCCCTTCTTTATAATGGTCTTTTTGTGGGAACCCAGCTCTAGTGCAAGATGTTTGTCTGCCTTCCCCCAACCCCGCTCCAACTCACACACACATTTTTCACTCTTGCAGTGATTTCTGTCATCCTTTCTTGCAGTCCCTGTGACTCAGGGGGGTTCTGACTCAGCAATTTAGCACTGAAACCCCCACCAATCTAGGTTAATTCCAATTAACCTAGATATTAGGAAAAAATATTTCACTAGGAGAGTGGTGAAGCACTGGAATGGGTTACCTAGGGAGGTGGTGGAATCTCCATCCTTAGAGGTTTTTAAGGCCCGGCTTGACAAAGCCCTGGCTGGGATGATTTAGATGGTGTCGGTCCTGCTTTGAGCAGGGGGTTGGACTAGATGACCACCTGAGGTCTCTTCCAACCCTAATCTTCTATGATTCTATGAATCTAAGTGGAAGATCAGTTAACAAGTAGGGCCACAGCTGAAGAGCTAAGAGGGAGATGCAACCCCAGCAGCTGGGAGCAGATAGAGAGGAAGGATGCCCTGGAAAGAAGGGTTGCAGAGCTGGCTGCTGCTAATATCATTCCCTTTTCCCCCAGCAGTAAAACGGGAGCTGTCAAGCATGTGTCTATATGTAAATAGCACTACAGGCAGTCGCCTGCTAGAACACTATAATAAAGCGTGGTGCTTTGGAATGGTGAAGGTGGACTGGATTGAGCATGGTCTGTACCTGAGGTGAGAGAGACTTACGGGGGACCACCTTTTGTGTGGGCCTCAACTCAATAGAACGCAATGGCTCTGGATGTGCATGGTCTCTGGACCTCTGCTTGAAAGGTGTGCTTAGTGTAGCCAAGTGTAGTTGATATAACTGAGCTGAATTCTCAAGAGGTAAATGTGGGTTTAGATGATATTTTTCAGCTTCAGATTCAAATAAACATTTGCATAGTCATATAAAAAAACCTCATCTCACTTGTATTAATATGTGCATTAAAGACCTAAGGCATGGTGTATGAAAGATCAGTTCCAATATAATTTAAATTCAGGGTCCTGGAAACTACGCAGGTGAAATTTTGGATAATTTAACATGCATTTTTTAAATGTAACATTTCAGAGTTGTGTCTGAAATGAAATGTTGCCCCTTTGCTCACCTTCAATAGTTGCTCAGTGCTAGCCTGGCATCTCTGGCTTTATGAACTCTCTCTTCCTTTATTTCCCAGGCACAATATCTGTAGACCTTACAGGGAATCAACAGTCATTAATGTATTGCCATAATTAAGAAGAGCCCAGGAGACATGCTTATGCAGATCTTTGAACAGAGCTAGGGAATTAGAAAACCAGCTTTTTTTTCCTGCTTTGATGGGATGGGTCCTTCCTTAACATGAGGAAATGTCAAACTGCCCATAATGAAATTAGAGGATGTCTTTGCAGGTCAATGAAATGGCCTCCTATACTCCAGCATCCCTCTTGATCAAAGTAGTCTCCAAGAATCACTGGTGAGTAGCAAGAGATCATGACATCATTGTCAAGAAAAACCGCAAATAGTATTTGCTACTTTTCTAATCCCCAGAATATGGGTTTGTTGCACACCTACTTTGTTGAGATGCTTGATACCTTTGGTCTCCAAATGTTCCCCTCTTACTTATGACTCTCCTTTTTAATCCTAGCTGCATCTCACTCCCAAAATATCAATTTCTTCTGTGACCATAGAATCATAGGACTGGAAGGGACCTCGAGAGGTCATCTGGTCCAGTCCCCTGCACTCATGGTAGGACTTCTCTCTAACTCCAAATGCATTCCACGCCCAATTCTCTCTTCCTCCTTTCCCTCTCCATAACCCCTTCTATGGTGCCTGTCCCTCTCATGAGATCTGATACCCAGAATTAATCCTGAGAATTGTGTCATTCATATAAGTAGATATGAAGTGAAAAACTTTAAAATAGTTTAATTAGTTGATGGGATTTCTTTTGTTATATATTTATGTGGCTTAGATCATGCCTTCCAGCTTTGATGTGTTCTTCTGGCTGCATCAGAAGCTCGGTCATATAAAAGAGCATATTGAAAATTAGGGTACCCTATAGGGAGCAAATGCCAGTGTCTGTGAGATCCTGTTGAAAATTATTTTCTTTTACAACCTCCTGTACTGAGTATACTTACATAATAAAGTGTCACATTCCTGCATACAGTATCGCAACATATAGCATAGCAGTGATTGTACAACACAGTGCATTGAGCAGGGACCTAGTTTTTCCTTTTTGTAACGTTTATCACTTTCATTCATGTCCCTCTGACTAAGGTTCTGTTACAAGCCTTTACTTTCATAGTTTATAGCTCACTCTTAAAAACTTGCTTGTGCTGGAATTTAATATACAAAGTGCTAATCAGGGAACAGATACGTTTTGTTTTGTACAAGTTGCAGGCTTGCAAAATACAAAAGAGAAGTTTACAATTTTAAGGGTTTTTTTCTCACTTATACATAAAAAAGGCTTTTTAAAAATAAAATGTGACATACACCTACGGGGAAACTTTGTATGTAATGCTAAGGAATTTTGCCCAGAGACTTTAATAATAAATCCCAATTTATTACATTCAAAGTGTGCTTCTTATGCCTAATATAAACAAAGTAGTCTCAATATAAATGTATTTTAATTCATGCACCTTAAAATTACTGACTGCTTGTGTATGATAACTCTTAGTAAAATTTGAAATGGATTATTAATGTGACAATGGTTCATGCACAGTTGGATCTTTTCTCTGAATACATATTTTACTAATTGAATCAGTAATGCAAATCCAGAGAAGTTTCCACTGCAGAAAACTATAAAATACCTATTAGAAAATATGGCTAGTGTTAAGTTTGTTGTGTGATGCAAAGCAATTCAAGGATAAGCCTGAAGCTGCTTTCTTAGAGGCCAATCCTGCAAGATGCTAAGGACGATCAACTCCATTTGACTTCAGTTATAGTTGATGGCTCTGAGCACCTCCCAGAGGAAGCTTTGCTTATGTGATTTGATTTTCATCAAAGCACTTAAGTACATGCATAACTTTAAGCTTGTTCATATTTCCTTTGATGAATCAGTACCCTGGCCATTGACTTGTTCCAGTGTATTCCAAGGTTTAAGACTAGCATCTGATACATTCTGTAATAGCTAGGTAAACCTATTTTTCCTGCAAAACCCCATGCATGTGTGTGTGAGCTCTCACATTAGAGCTGATTCATTTGTACACAAAATTATCTTTGAAACAGCCATTTTTGCAAACACAGTGGACCTAAAAAAAAAAAATCAGTACTCCAGGGGAATTTTCCCTTGGGATACTACTTTGTAAAAGCTTTGTGTGTCTACAAGTGTGTAAGTCAACAATACCCTATGTCTCAGTCTCCTGTTGCCCCTTTCAAATACCTAGTTCTGTTAGTCCTTGCTTAAAGAATCTTCTTTCTTGATCCCTCTCTTGCTGACTCTACATCCCCAGCTGTCTATCATTTCCCGTTGGCTCTCTGTACCCCTTGCTCGGCTCTTGTCCAGCTTGCTCCCCTTGATATCCAAGCTTCCCCATCACCAACTCATCGTCATACATGGAATGATTCTGTGAATGCAACTCCACCAGCCAGTTATTAAATATAGAGGAGTAGCCCAAATCAAATCTCGTAAGGAGAGCCCAGCTAATTATATACTGACTCTCTGACTGGTACCAGGACCTGGTTTCTCTCATGAATCATTCCAAGGACACTACTATCAATGCCTGTTCTGGATTATTGACTCTCCATGTACTCTCCTCACTATTATCTGTCCTTTTTTCCACTGAGCAGTTTGCTTAAATCTTCCATCTGAACATCAAAAGATTCATGACTCCAGTGCTGTCTTGAGCCCAAATGCTTAATTTTGCCTTGATTTATCTTCAATCAGTTTTTCCTTGGCCTGTTTTAAACCTGTTCAAATATTCTCCATGCTTCATAATTTTGAGTTACACTGTTAAATCCTCCAGTCACTTGGAAGCTTTCCTGGGTCTTGAAACTGCTGTAAGCTTTCTTCTTCTCTTGTGGGGCACTTGTTTATCGAGTAATTTTACTTCATCTCTCACCCTTTTTGCTGTCATTGGCTAACACAGCATTTCATTCTCATTCTTTATGAATTGCTTGGACAAAGTAAGCCTGAGTGCCTAACGATAGGACAGAGAGTCACTTTTCCTGTGTATTCTAGTATCTAGTTTCTAAGAGCACTTCTATTCCAACAGCTATTGAAGAACAAATCATGAACCATATTATGTTTCCACAATCCTGTGTTCATCTTACTAAGGTTCAGGAGATGTGTACATCATGTTATCGGAACCCAACACTCACTTTATTTCCTGATATGGATACCTTCTTGATATTGGTTCTGTCTCCACACATCAGTCCTGTCTCTGGACACTGAAAGAGTCTGGACCTGAGACCTGTGGATCTAATTCAAGCCCTTGCTGGCTGGCGAAAAAGAGTCAGAAGAAACTGGTGTCACACCATCAATAACTTCACTGCCTTCTGTTCCAAGTATAAGATGCCCTTCTTTGACCTGACCTCCTCTAATCTAAACAGAGCAGGATGCATTTACTAAAAAAACCCACCAGAAAATAACAGCCCCATACCAAAACACTGCACTGCAGACAGTAGTCTCCCCTGGGAACACAATGAGTTGTGGTGGTGTTTAATGCGCTAGTAGAAGGCGTTCAGATGCTATAGTGATGAGGACTATATGAGAACCTGTACAGAACAGAATAGAATAGATACTCATTGCCAACAAACTCCCTTCCTTTCAGTATCATCTCCTTCTACTTCCAGCTTTATTTTTATTTTCTATTTTTATTTCATTTTTATTGTTATATAAAATATAAAAAACACAATGAAACATAAATACATGCACAAGATGGAAATAGCAGATACATAACAAAATTCAATGTTCTTTATTTGCAAAACCCTGGTGAAAAAAAACAACCAAAAACCGAACCTGTAGAGGTTATGCAGAGCATCAATTATTAAAGTGACTTAAATAGATAAATAAGTGAGAACATAACCTATGAGTATTGGGGACTAATATATACTAAACTGCAAAAATATGCAATAGTTTTATGCATGAGCAGACATCCTCATATTTTCCAAGCATTTCTATTAGACAGTCATTTGTGTCCATTAACACAGTAGTAGTATGCTCACTATGCCAGGCTGTGTCTGTGGGAGGAATTGCAGATTTCTTTTTTAACTGGTAATACAAACTCATGTAGCACATCTAAAACATACAAGCTTGGAGAAGGAAAGATGATGATGCTTAATTTTTGAAAGACCACTGAATATGGTGTTCCAGAACACATGCCTTTTTTTACAGGTATAGCGGATGTGTAAAAGGTTGGCATGTGGTTGTTTGCATCTCCAACATTCGCTATGTGTTGCCAATCTAGCCTTAAACAAATGTTCTGGAGTCTGTAGTACCTGATTAATATCTAGTTCTGGAAGAATCGCAAGGATAAATAACTTGTAGTATCTTTTGCATTAACCCAGATATCCTCCCAGGTTGTGATAGTGAGGCTAAGGTCTTTTCCCCATTGTTGTCTGAGACTGAGATTGAGAGGGTAATGCAAAGCATCAAGCCACCTACAAGTAATTCCTACAAAGTGACTTCTGGTTCCATATTTCTTAACATGTTCTTCTAGAGGTAAGAGAGCTGAAACAGACTAATTGTCCCCTATCCTTGTTTGAATCCTTGAGCATAGCCACTGAAAGAAGGAACTGTGAGATAGTGGTAGCTGATATTTGTTACACATGTAATTGAAGGAGGCCAGTCTATCATCTTGTATTATATCTTTAATTTTTGTTAATCCTTTTTTTATCCAGAATGGTTTAAGTATGGGCTTAACCTGTGCCTCAGGATCAAGGCCATCCATAGTGGTACGAGAAGAGAATTAGTAAAATTGGATGTTGTAATAATCTTAAGGCGTTGCAGGATGCCCCATGTAGATGCAAAGATTGGATTTTTGCTCATGGGTGTGGGTAGCCTCTTAATGTATATAAAAGAAAAGAGGGAACCAAATGGCATAGCTATGCTTTTTTCAGTATCAAATCAGGCCGATATGTATACAGAGCCGCTGAAGAGGAGCCATTTTATAATAGGAGGCATTTGAAATGCTAGGTAATATAAATACAAATCTGGCAACCCCAGGATTTTTTAAGGGTGTTGTGTGACAAGCAAGGCTGTTTTTATCCCATATAAATTGCACAATAAGCCTGTTTATTTGAGCAAAGAGTGAGGGAGAGATCTTGAAAAGCAATAAGCTAATGTTATAAGTAAATCTTGGGCAGACATTAATTTTGACTATTTCTGTTCTCCCCAGTAAGGATAGAGAGAGGAGATGCCACCTCTCTACATCCTTAGACATTTATTTTTATATAGAGTCCATTTTTATAGAAACAATTTTGGGAAGATTAGGACAAACAAGATTAAGACAAATCTTAACGTCTAAGTAAGGTATTTTCTTGCATATTTGAAATGGAAAATACTGAAACTGAGAAAGATCTGGTCTTTTGGATAGATTCATTGCTTCTGATTTATTCCAGTTAATGTGAAAACCAGAGATCTTTCCAAAAATATCAACTACATTCAGTAATGGTGAGATTGATGAGGATGGATTCTTCAATAGTACAAAAATTTCATCAGCATATAAACTGATTTCGTATTCTTTCCTGTTTATAGTCACACACGTTCAACGGCTGACTGCTGACCTATTACTTTGCCAGTAGTATGAGAGAGATTAAAAAGGAGGGGTGAGAGGGGACAGCCCTGTCATGTCCCTCTTTCTAGGTGAAATGCAGAAGAAATAATTCCATTTGTTGCTAGTGAAGCAAGAGGAGAATTTTATAACACACTGACCAAATTCATAAATATTGGTCGAAATCTGATTTTTTTTAGGACAGCCATTAGGTAGGGCCTTTCAATGCTATCAAGGGCCTTCTCTGCATCTAGAGGTAAGGCTATGACATCTCAGCTTTGCTGGATTTACTTCCTGCTTTAAGATGAAGTCATTATTAATAAATATGAAAATGCCAGCTATTAACTTGGTGAATAAATATATACAAGGACATTTTCTAAGATTACATTCCATCTGCCTTTGGATTTTCCTAATTTTCCTAACTGTTAAATCCAAACATTCTGCTCTCTAATATAGAACCCTGGTTTCTTTTTACTAATCTGGCTAAAGGTATTAACCTTACGAACGTAGAATTGCCAACCTTTCTTCACAAGATCCAAGTTTCCAAAGTACAAACTATTTGCAGCCTAATGTAACCATTTTCTCTGTCTGTCTTACAGAGTTTATAGTACAATAAACAGCAAAATTTAAGGCAAGATGGAACAAGTAAGTGTAATAAGATAAAGGAGAAAATGGGGAAGGGAAGATGAGGATACCAGTGATAAGAATACCAGGGTCACAATGATAGGAAGATCATTCAAAATTCAAAGCTAGCAGGGAAATTAAACTTCCAACAATTTCCTATGGATTCTACTTTTTAAAAAAATCTGGGAAAACATTTTATAAAATTATGTCCCTTTCCTCACAAGGCTGCAGAAAAATAGGGCAGTAGATTTTTAATGTATTAGACCTTTTTTATAGTGAATGTGACAGAAGACTGAGAAGGAACGTAAAGAAGGAAAAAGAAGGTATCTCATATTTGTTCCTTTTCTTACAAGGATCAGCTTCCAGAACATAAGAGAACAGCAGTTATCACTTTATTTTTTATAATATGGATTAAACATCCATAATATAATCCATATATAATATGGATTACCATTCTTTTTGCAATCTATATAAAGTACTTTGGGCCTGATCTTGCAATTGTTCATAGAAATTGAAACAAATAGTAGCTTTGCCTGATTAAGGACTTCAGGGTGAGGCCCTATGTGGCATCACATGTTGTATTAATACTCCTACCCTGAGATTTCATATATTTTCACACAGGACTTGTATTCACTGAAATAACAGATAGAATGTCTATAATGTTGGCACCATCAGGGCACCCTGTACAAAACCTTCCAAAATGGGCAAAGAAGATCTTATAAAAATTCCACTATAGATGCATGAGTATGGGCCTGATCCAAAGCTCAATGGAAAGTCTTCCACTGGCTTCAGTAGGCTTGGGATCAAACCTATATCAGTTAGTCTAACAGTTGTTGGGTGTTTTTTGTCTACACCTCAAAACTAACATGAAGGGGAAAGGAGTCCAGGAGAGCTGGCTGTATTTCAAGGAATCCCTGTTGAGGTTACAGGGACAAACCATCCCGATGTGTCGAAAGAATAGTAAATATGGCAGGCGACCAGCTTGGCTTAACAGTGAAATCCTAGCGGATCTTAAACATAAAAAAGAAGCTTACAAGAAGTGGAAGTTTGGACAAATGACCAGGGAAGAGTATAAAAATATTGCTCGGGCATGTAGGAATGAAATCAGGAGGGCCAAATCGCACCTGGAGCTGCAGCTAGCAAGAGATGTCAAGAGTAACAAGAAGGGTTTCTTCAGGTATGCTGGCAACAAGAAGAAAGCCAAGGAAAGTGTGGGCCCCTTACTGAATGAGGGAGGCAACCTAGTGACAGAGGATGTGGAAAAAGCTAATGTACTCAATGCTTTTTTTGCCTCTGTCTTCACTAACAAGGTCAGCTCGCAGACTGCTGCGCTGGGCATCACAGCATGGGGAGTAGATGGCCAGCCCTCTGTGGAGAAAGAGGTGGTTAGGGACTATTTAGAAAAGCTGGATGTGCACAAGTCCATGGGGCTGGACGCGTTGCATCCAAGAGTGCTAAAGGAATTGGCGGCTGTGATTGCAGAGCCATTGGCCATTATCTTTGAAAACTCGTGGCAAACGGGGGAAGTCCCAGATGACTGGAAAAAGGCTAATGTAGTGCCAGTCTTTAAAAAAGGGAAGAAGGAGGATCCTGGGAACTACAGGCCAGTCAGCAGGGTCCTGCACTTAGGACGGAAGAACCCAATGCACCGCTACAGACTAGGAACCGAATGGCTAGGCAGCAGTTCTGCGGAAAAGGACCTAGGGGTGACAGTGGGCGAGAAGCTGGATATGAGTCAGCAGTGTGCCCTTGTTGCCAAGAAGGCCAATGGCATTTTGGGATGTATAAGTAGGGGCACAGCGAGCAGATCGAGGGACGTGATCGTCCCCCTCTATTCGACATTGGTGAGGCCTCATCTGGAGTACTGTGTCCAGTTTTGGGCCCCACACTACAAGAAGGATGTGGATAAATTGGAGAGAGTCCAGCAAAGGGCAACAAAAATGATTAGGGGTCTGGAACACATGACTTATGAGGAGAGGCTGAGGGAACTGGGATTGTTTAGTCTGCAGAAGAGAAGAATGAGGGGGGATATGATAGCTGCTTTCAACTACCTGAAAGGTGGTTCCAGAGAGGATGGTTCTAGACTATTCTCAGTGGTAGAAGAGGACAGGACAAGGAGTCATGGTCTTAAGTTGCAGTGTGGGAGGTTTAGGTTGGATATTAGGAAAAAAATTTTCACTAGGAGGGTGGTGAAACGCTGGAATGCGTTACCTAGGGAGGTGGTAGAATCTCCTTCCTTAGAAGTTTTTAAGGTCAGGCTTGACAAAGCCCTGGCTGGGATGATTTAATTGGGGAATGGTCCTGCTTTGAGCAGGGGGTTGGACTAGATGACCTCCTGAGGTCCCTTCCAACCCTGATATTCTATGATTCTATGATTCAAGCAGAGATTCCAGTTGCTCTATGAGATATGTCTACACTGCACACTAAGCCAGGGATCTGACTCAGGTTTGAGCCCAAGTCCCACTTCTATCCACATGCAAACAGTCTGATACCATTCAGCAAGCACTCAGGACCCAGGTCCTAGGACCGTGAGAGGAGAGGTGGGTCAGAGCCAGAGTCCCACTGTTTATTCAGGTCCCAGCCCTATCATCTGTACTATGGACACAGCTCAAGCCACAGACCCAAGTCAGAACGTCTACATAATGCAGTATGGACATGTTAGCAGCACGGCTGTGAGACCCAAGTCCAGCAACTATAAGCCAAGTTTTACTGTGCAGTGTAGGTGCTCAAGTAAACACCAAGTCCACAAGCACAGGCCCGGGCAGTGTAGACATATCCTGAGTAAATTTAGGAGACTCCAACTCCAAATGTAGTTTTGGAAAGTTTGACTTACTTTAGCTCATTTGGGAATTTTCTGCACTTGACAGGTGGTTAAAATAACCCAAATATGCTAGCAGTATTATGTCTATTCAAAAGAAAGTCATTCAGACAAGATGAATTGGTCCAAAAAGCATGATATGTGTACGTAATCACCATCTGCATGTCTGGTAGTAGTTGCATCATTAATAAAGATGAGAAACTAAGATGAAAGAAGCAGAGAGCAAGCTGCCTGACAAAACGTTTTCCACAGCTTCAGCAATACATCAACTATGCTGTTGTGCTCTCTCTCATTACAATACACAGTGCTACACCCCAGTGTTGTCTTCTATTCTAAAAACAAAACAAACAAATAAACAAAAACCTAATATACTACTACCAATATATGGGAAGTGATATGGATCTAAGGGTATGTCTACACTTCAATAAAAGAACCTATGTCTGTGATTCTCAGAGCCCAGGTCAACTGACTCCTGCTCATGGGGCTCATGCCACAGGGCTAAAAATAGCAGTGTAGATGTCCCTGCTCAGGCTGGAGGTTAGGCTTTGAGACCCACCCCACTCACTGGGTTTCAGAGCCCAGGCTCCAGACTGAGCCCAAACGTCTATACTGCTATGTTGAGCCCTGTAGCACAAGCCTGAGCCAGTTGACTCAAGCTCTGAAGGGATGTCTACATTGCAATATAAGCCCGTACTTGAGCCCGGACTCAAGACTAACCCTCCCCTTGTGTCTACACTGCAATTTGCTAACCTAGGACTTGGATACAGGGTCCCAGGACCCTGCAGGGCTGGAGGGTCCAAGCTTGAGTCAAGTTGGGACCCAGGGTCTGAGCCCTATTGCTTTGCAGTGTAGCCACAGCCCCACTTGACCCAGGTCCCAGGAGTCATCTGGAAATATCCCACAATTCCATGGGACAACTTTAGTCTTCTCTAGCCCAACAATGTGCAATCCACTCTATTGAAAATGGAAGCTCCCCTCCTCCCCCCAGCAAATGGCAGCAGCTCAGGTGAACATTAACCTATTCTGTTCTCATCACTGATCTGCAAGCACAGTATCAGGGAGCCTCCTGGGTTTGCAATGGAGAGTGAACTGATCAAGCCTTTTCCAAAGTGAGCTGCTTCCTGGTAACATTCAGGGCTGTCAGTAAAGTTTTCCCACAATGCACCATGTTCCTAGGATTCTGGGATATGGTTAGTTTGACCTGGGTCTGCACACTGCAGTGTGGACACCCAGAGCCCTAGGTTTAAGCACAGGTCAGAAAATTCTTAACCTCGGGTTTAAATACAATGTAAGTGCTTAAGCCCAGGGTTCCCTAACACAGATCAGCTAACTCAAGTCCACTAACCCTGGGTTTACATTGCAGTGTAGACACACCCTGAGTCACTTCTGCGGGTCTTCTATTGCTTTGTAGACATACCTAGGCTTCTTTATCAAGACACTTGATTGTTGTTGCACAGTAGGTTCGTGGTGGATCTGAAAATAAAACCCAGATTTCCTTAGTCTATGAGAGACCTATCCACTGGGCTATATTGCTTATGATTCAGTAGATATTTACAAGTAAAATATGTAATTTTTTTTATATTAATAGAAGCAACGATCTGAAATAGAGTAGTAAATAAAAGTTGTGAAAGTGCAGATCCATAATTATCAACAATCAATATACATGAAAAAAATAAAAAGAAAGCTAGTCTACTCTTAAAGAGACAAAATAAAGTTGCTGAGAAGTATTTTGTAATTAAATTTTCTATTTAACTTGTTTTGTAACCAATTCTTTTAAACTCCCTGTTATTTCCTGTTGCCACGCTTATTGCTTTCTTGAGAACCGGAGACAAAATAAGCCAGCTGTGCTGAACATGTGGGTAGCAAGGGAATCGTTTATTATAAATTAAAGATTTGGCGGAGGATAAAGTACTCCTTACCTGTTTCTAGCTGTGAATATTTGAAAACTCCCCTTTCTAACAGGTCCTGCAGCCTCACTAATCATAGCTGCTGATTTTCTTATAGGCTAACACCAACATTAAATATTTTTCAGATTACCCACTTATATGTCCTTTCTTTCTGGATTATTTCTTGACTTTTTTAAAGGTTTTGTTTTAACCTCTCTTTTACTGTGATTGTTTTTGCTTTCATCTATTTGTCCAAAAAGAATACAACAGCTCTGGACACATTAGAAATACCTAGAGAGAGAGAGTTGCTGAAATATGGATGTTTCTCATAATGAAAATGTTCAACTTTGTTGCTTATTCTCTTGAATTCTGCATCTCTTTAGGCTCACACGCATAAGCATACCCTCACCTTCAAGATGATTCCACATTCAAAATCTGTTTATTACTCTGTGCACTTGGAAGTTTCTGCTCACACCTATAACTGGCAATTCCCTAAAGGTTTTGACAGTTATTTATTTTGTTATTTATTTCTTTGCATTTTAAATACAACTCTAGATGCCCACCCAGTGCTCTGGTCACCTGCCCCGAAATTAAAAATCATAGCCTAACACATAAATAAGGACTGCTCATATATCTATCTCCCTTAGCCCATGCCCTCCTTAACAGACTGGACAAAGAAAGAAAAAACATAGACTTTGCAGTGTGCCCAGAAACCTAATAAATCTGGGGTTTGGTGGACAAATTGGGTGGGGAGCATGAGCTACAAAATTAAACTCACAGAGAAGGCCCTGACAGCAGCTCCCTCTCATTTATACTGAAGGAACTCCAGCTTTAGTGCCTCTGCTGATCTCAATTGTGAGAATACATCATTGGGAGAGAACTGCTCCCTCA